>NC_057863.1:571012783-571707783 GCF_019393635.1 Dromiciops gliroides | reverse complement strand
GTATATTTGTGTTGGCTAAAATGCTAGAAGTTATTTAATCCTGATTTTAATTTTAATTGTGATATCATGATAGAGTGATTTTAAATAATCATTTTCAGGGGATCACTGTTTTGTAATGTTATATCTGGTTAGCATTATATGGCATGTCTTTTGTCTGGGATGTCAAAAATCCACTACTCTTTATCTTAAAATGATTTTTAAAAATGTTCTTCTTTGAAAACATTATAAAGTGTTTTACCTACATTCCAATTTTTTTAATCAAATAAAGTAATAAGAAAAATGGTTGGCAGTGAGAGTAATATGATCCTTTAATCAAAAGCACTGTCATTTCATAATTCCTAAAATGATGGCTAACTAAGGTAACAGCTTATAAAGATTATTTTTTAACTCATGGCAAGGTATTTTCCCCCCACAGTTTTCCCCAGATAAACACTACCTTATTCATTACCATATTTCCATGGTTAGTGATGGTTTCATTTGCACTTTGTATGTGCAAATCCATCTTTTCTCTCTGTTCCTTTGCCTGATTCATTCAAAACCAAATCCCTTTCATCCCAAAGCTTAAACTACATTCATTTTTATAGCTGTTGAGATTCAAATATACACTATATAGAAACACATCCACTCAGCCTGATCTACAAGGATATTCATTCTATTTGGGGGTGTTGAATTTTGCTTTCTTCAAATCCTAGAGCCCCTAAAATATAAAAAAGCCCTAACGTTTGCATGTATGCCTTATCTGTAAATGGCAAAGGAAAAAAAAAAAGCAACCAAACACCTCCCTCCCCCTACGTCTCTCACATTTTTCAATACTCTTGATGAAAACATATGAGATCACCGGAATTAATGCAGGAAGATTTGGCAGCCTTTTCATATTTACTTAGACTGGGAAGATCTAATTTGAATTTAGGTTCCCTTTATGAGGTCCTGTCCACACTCTCTAGAACCAAAAAATACTAGCTTACAACCTCTGTTTTAAAAAAAAGGAAATTTGTTTCTATTCTGTAAGTCTGAATCACAATTGTCGTATAAGCAGCTTCCCATCCACCAACTAAAATACATTTCCATAAAGGCATGCTGTAATCAGAAGAAGAGTAGATTTGGAGCCAGAGGCCCTGAGTTTGAAACTCTATTCTAGTCCTTACCATTTAACATCTTCACACCTCAGCTTCCTCATAGGGTTTTTTTTTTTTTTTAAGTGAGGCAATTGGGGTTAAGTGACTTGCCCAGGGTCACACAGCTAGTAAGTGTTAAGTGTCTGAGGCCAGATTTGAACTCAGGTACTCCTGACTCCAGGGCCGGTGCTCTATCCACTGCGCCACCTAGCTGCCCCCTCATAGGGTTTTACAGATGAGAGGGTTAGAAATTGATTTCTGTTCTTACGGACTGGTGAGAGTTGCTTGATCCAGCTTCTTAAAGCATTCTTGGACTAGTTATTTTAGGGAGAGGAAAAAATCCTTGAGAATTCTTGGAGAGGAAAGGAACATCCAAATACCAAGGATCAAAAGTAGCTGGACAGGACAACAATTCCGAGGAGCAAATCTGGATGTTTCTTTTCCCGTACTATGGATGGTGTAGGACCAATGGGTAAAGAATTGGTAACCTGAAGTCTGTCTCTCTTACAGGGGTATTTCAATCACAAGGTGGAACTGGGAACTTGTCAGACAGTGGGACTCATTGGAGGAAAGGAACTTTGTCTTGACTGTTTAAGTGCCCCTGTGAGTTCTTCTCTGGGAAATGGGGCCCTTTTTACCAACAGTTTTGCAGACTGAGACTTGGGCTATATTCTGATAGTCCCAGGGGAAACATCTAACCAAAAAGAGATGTGAGAGATCTCACATCAGGTTTAAACTAGTCCTTGTAAACTCTGGGGCCTTAGGACACAACTCATAGTCACTGAAATGCTTAGTGAACCATACAAGATAATATCAATCAATCAATAAATGAACAAGCATTTAAGTGCCTACTTGTGCCAAACACTGTTCTAGGTGCTTGGAATATAAATGCAACAATGAAAAATTCCTGACTTTAAAAGGTTTACATTCTATCAACAGAGACAATATGTAAACATATGGTTATATTCAAAGTAAATAGAGTAAGCATAAGAATTATGCAATATAACATATAGTGTAAGAATAAGTTATAAGAATAAATATGAAGTAATGATTTAGAGGAGACATAAGGGGCTGGGGCAGTAGCCAAGGAAGTCCTTAGGTAAGAAGTAGAATTTGAGCTAAGCTGTGAAGGAAACTAGGGCTTAAAAAATTTAATTAAGCACCCACTATGTGCTGGGTACTATGTTAGTTGCTGGGATATAAAAATACAAATAATGACACAATCCTTATTATGTACAGAAGAATTTACATCAAGCAAAAAAAAAAAGAATAAAAAATTACAAATTGTACAGGGTACCAGGGGGTCTCAATTTCATAGCCAATTGTGAGAACCAGAGCTATTCTGCTCTCCTCTTTATTCCTCTAACTAAAGCATTGTTTCCGCATTTTTTCTTCAGTCAGCCTCACATGATGTTTATAACAGCTTAAAAAGTTATTCTACATTTAACAAACACCCAAATGGGAACATTTCTATATATCCAAGAGGAAAATGTGATTGTTTATGAAATGAAGGGTCTTTATTATATTGAGATGGTTAGTTTTAAATATATAATACATTCTGTTAGTTTCAAAACTGTCTTGCTTATCTGTTTCTAAACTACTTTCCATCCTCTTCTGTGCTTTAAACACTTTAATGATCTCTTTGTTGTTGTTGTTTTCAATACTAAAATTACCTGTCTTTTTTTCTTATTCCTTTCCTTCAATTGACTGTTTTCTCTCACAACTAGCTAATATGGGAATTTTTCCATGACTACTCATGTATAACTTATTTTGAATTGCTTGAGTTCTTGTGGGTGGGGGGTGGGAATGGAGGGAAGAAGAGAAGTTGGAACACAAAGTTTAAAAAAAATGATGTTAAAATTTGTTTTTACATGTATTTTGGAAAATAAAATTCTATTAAAAAAAAAAGAAAAATCAGAACAAAACTCTTGTTTTGCCAAGAAAAAAATGAATCCAAAGAGTAGCCACATATGTTTCATTCTGCATTTCAGGAACCCAGATCTTCCTACCTCTAAGGCCTTTTTTACCTCGTGACGCCACAATAATTCATACTTAATACAAAACAAAACCAAAAACCAAAATGCCCCCCCCCCACACCAAAAAAAAAAAAACTTAAAAGCTAGTTAAGTCTGGCTGATTGTCAATAGGTTGCACATCAGTGGAGGCTCACAGTGTGCAAGAAAGCTGCATCCTCTTAGAATTACCTCAAGAACCCTCAGGGGAATTCAGGGATATGCTGGAGTCAGCTCAAATTGGTTTAGAGAGCCAACTGTTAGATTTTCAGTGTGAGCATTTGTACTTCAGAAATTGACAAACTTTATAATCAGAGCTTGATTTATTATTTTGTTAATTGTCTAGATTTAAGAAAGTAATGGAGTAAGTATTAATGTTATGTATACTTTTTTCCCTCTGGAGAACCAGTTGTTAAACATTTACTAACACATTGTTATGACTAGTAACCAATCTTTCTCTAAGGTCCCACTCAACAATTCCAGTAGGAATTGGGAAAGTATTGGAAATTGGAAAACCTGGAAAGGTTTTGACATTTATATACTTGTTTGTTGTCTCCCCCATTGGAATGCAGAGATGACTTCATTCCTATGTCTGTTGCTAGACTTAACTCTTTTGGGTTTTTATGAACCTCATTTAGAAGGCTCTGAAGTATTCCACAGAGAGTTTCTTTATCCAAAAGAATTCCATCTTCAGTTTGGACCACTGGTAGGACATCTTCCATGACAGTGGCAAACATCGTTCCTGAGCATACATTCCCTTGTTTTAGGCAATCATAAGTCAGACACTGTTGTTGCTACATCTATCCAATAATAACAGCAGTGATGAGAACAACAGCTACCATTCATGCAGCACCTATTATATGCTAAGAGTTTTATAAATAATATCTCATTTGATTTTCACAACAACCTTTGAGAAAACTGAGTTAAACAGAGGTTAAGTGACTTACCCAGGGTCACACAGTTATTAAGTGTCTGGGGCTGGATTTGAACTCAGATATTCCTGTCCCTAATCCCAGTGCTCTATCTATTGTACCACCTAGCTACTACTATAAAAAACATCTTGGATAATGTAACATATGCATGGGAGACTCTTGGGTAGAGGAGACTCTTTTAGTCTATGTTTTTCTCTATTGATCCTAAAAACTTTGATAATCAACAAATAATCACATTGGGATATAATATTCTCTGAAATTCAGTAATTTGTGGGATGTAGTTTTCTCTGAAATTCAGTAAATTATGTGACAAAAGCTGTAGAATATTATTTGCCAATGTCTGTTTTCTTTTCATATTCTCATCAAGTATGTCTTTAATATATTTGAAGATTATTTACACAAATATTTTGGGGAGGTGATAAAATAGGCAAATCAGTGTATAATCATTAATATTCTTTCAACTGTCTTTCTTTAGCTTGTAAAACCTTTCTTGATTTTTTTCAACAGCTTTCTTTCTTTTTTTTTTCTTTTTGGATGATAAACATTTTTATTTAAAGTTTTGAGTTCCAAATTCTATCCATTATTTCCTCCCTCACCTATCCCCTCCCTGAGGTGGTAAGCAATCAGATATAGGTCATACATGTGCAATTATGTAAAACATTACCATAGTATTGATTTTGTGTAAGAAAACTTGAATCAAGGAAAAAATGAAAGAAAGTGAAAAACAGCACAGCTTCAGTCTGTGTTCAATCAATATCAGTTCTTTCTTTGGAAGTGGATAGTATGTTTCAACAGTGGTCCTTTGGGATTGTCTTGGATCATTGTATTGTTGAGAATAGGTTAAGTCATGCATAGTTCTTCATCAAACAATATTGCTTCCCTATGTATAATGTTCTCCTGGTTCTACTCACTTCACTATACATCAGTTCATACAAGTCTTTCCAGGCCTTTCTGAAATCATCCTGCTTGTCATTTCTTATAGCGCAATACTATTCCATCATCATCATATACCACAGCTTGATGGGCATTACTTTGATTTCCAATTCTTAGCCACCACAAAAAAGGAGATGCCATAAAATTTTCTGTACAAATAGGTCTTTTTCTCTCTTTGGGGCTGTCTTTGGGATATAAACCTAGCAGTAGTATTGCTGGACCAAAGGGTATGCAGCATTGGTTACTTAGAAAGTAGACCTTGTATCTTCAAGAAAGTAATGTGAATAAATAACATTATTCTTTCATCTCCAAATCTTGGATCCCTTCATTCACCTTAATTAGGATTTTAAAAATTTAAAGATAGGAAAATTGAGAATTGAATCAATAGCCAATCTGCAATTGACTCAAACTTTCTACTTTTTAGTCATGTATCCTCACTTAAAGCTACTGAAAAGCAGGGATCATTTCATGATTTTTTCTTTGTATGGCATAGTGCCTGGCACAAAGTAGGCACTTAATAAATGCTCTTTGAGGAACTGATGGTTTCCTTTCAAATGCAGAAAAAAAGGAATGTAAAAACCCTGGGAAATAACACTATAGCCCATGAATAATGAATTTCTGAGCTAACCATAACATCAGTGGTGTGCTGGTAAATGTTTAATAACCAGTCCCCCCCTTCCAAAACAAGTATGCAATATATGTGCATTTAAAAATTACATATATAATTTATAATAATCTTATGTATGTGTATATAAATGTATTTGGAAGTTTATTATCAATCATATACAATTATATGTGATATAGTTAATATAATTTTATATGTAATTATATATGTAATTTAGGGCAAATAGCACAGTTGATGAAGCACCAGCCCTGGAGGCAGGAAGATCTGAGTTCAAATACAGCCTCAGACACTTACTAGCTATGTGACCTTGGGCAAGTCACTTAACCCTGTTTACCTCAGTTTCTCATCTGTAAAATGAGATGGAGAAGAAAATAGCAAGGTACTCTAGTATCTTAGCCAAGAAAACCCAAGTGGAGAGTTGGGCATAATTGAAATGACTCAACAACAAAAATATCTAATTTATAATAAACATGTATTTATATATATGTACATTTTTATACATTTGACTGATGTAAAGGATGTGTAGGACACAATGTACAAATGATAATAAAATATGCAATGCTCTTTATTTAAAATTTCATGTTATCAATTGATTCTCACAGAATGCTTTTGTTGATTTCTGTTGAATTCTTATACCTGTAGCCAATTTCTTTTTGCAATTCAACCATTATTTGACAAATGGAATTGCATACCAATCTGCTAAATCTTTGTCTGATAAATTTGGTGTTGTTAAAAATTATTTTTGATCTTCTATTAAACTATTGCTTATTCTCATACAAATTACATTCATTAAACTGAAACTCTCAGTTTCAGTACTACTGATATCAATAATACTAACTTTTTAATCTTTTTGTATGGAATATTGTTTGATCCAACATTATTATCTATAAAATTGTTCAAAACAATTTCATATTCTAAAATTTAATTTAAATTATATATTTTTAACCAGCTCAATATGGTGAAGTTGGTGTTTCATTATGCAAGGAGCTGGTTCTAACAAATCAAAATGATTAAAAATACTTTCATCATTGTTTTGTATTATATTTCATAGTAGCATATTTCTTTTTTTTCCCTTTTTTTTTTCACATTTTGCTCAGACTGATAATGAAATGAGTTTGCTTTACCTGAAATGAGCTCCCTTTATAAACTAAGAGTGGAAGGAGTTGGCCCAGAAGAAAGATGGAGAAATCAATTTGGTTTGGCAATATAACTTGTCAGAGATAACTCATGTGTATTGTTAAGGTGCTTTACATAGGCAGACAGAAGAATACAGTGGAATTGTAAGCTCCTTGTCCCTGCTCTCTCCTAGTTCTCCTGCTACCTCTCTGACAGCTCCTCTTCAGCCTCCTTTGATGGTTTGTCACCCATATTTGGGGGTTTTCTTTTTTTTTTTTTAGGTATAATTTTATTTTTTTGCGGGTTTTAGGTATAATTTTAATGAAGTTTCTCTGGTATATATTAATATGTTCTATTTTCCCTTAAAAAATAAGCTTGGGAAAATGTACCCTGAGGTGTGTAGAGGTCTGAGGTGTGTAGAAATGGGGCTAGAATGTAAAGAGGGGAATGGCAGCTTTAAGACCAGGCACCCAGACTCCAAGTCAAGTGGAAAAAGAAGCAGGGGGTAGGATGGGGGAGCGGGGGGTGGGGGGGAATAAAAGGATTTTAATACAACCACTATCTGAACTCACGGACCCAAACACTTTCTTTTTTTTTTTTCCCTCCCTCCCTTTCCTTCCCCCTCCACAGGATCGCAATCAGGTTATATATGTACAATCCACAAATATTCTTTTTATCAGTTATTTCTATAGAAGTGCATAGTATGCTTCCTCATTAGTTCCTTGTGATTGTCCTGGATCATTGTACTGCTGAGAGTAGCTAAGTCATTCACAATTACTCATTGAACAATACTGTTGTCACTACTCAGTGTCCTCTCAGCTCTGCTCATTTCACCATACATCGATGTTCATTAGTCTTTTGAGGTTTTTCAGGGATCATCCTGTTTGTCATTTCCTGTAGCACAAGTCCATTCCACTACATTCATATAACACAGCTTTTTCCATCATTCCTCAATTGATGGACATTCCCTTGATTCTCAATTCTTGGCCTCCACCAAGAGTTTCTATAAATATTTTTTTTTGTACAATTTTTCCCCCTTTTCTCTTTTTCATGATTACTATTGTTAACTGTTTTCCTTCCATCCTATTCCCTTCTCCATGATATTTATTCTATTATCCATCTTCTTTCATCCTATCACTCTTCAAAAGGGATTTGCTTCTGTCTGTCCCCTCCCCCACTCTGCCCTTCCTTCTTTTGCCCCTCTCTCTTTATCCCCTTCCCCTCCTATTTTCCTACGGGGTTATAGAGATTACTCTACCCAATTGAGTGTGTACATTAGTCCCTCCTTGAGGCAGCTCTGATGAGTTTAAGATCTTTGAGCCTTTTCTGATGAGTGTAAAATTCATTTACTACCCTGCTCCTCTCCCATCTCTTCCCCCACTCCATAAATCTTTTCCTGTTACTTTTATGGAGGATTTCACTTCTGCCCTTCCCCCTCCCCCAATGAATTTCCTTCACCCCTCAATTTAACTCTAAAGATGTTATCATCTAGCTAAGTGACACAGTGGACAAATCATCACCCCTGGACCCAGGGGGATCCCAGCCAAAACCTGGCCTCAGACACAAGACAGTCGCCCACTGTACAACCCCAGGTATGTCCCCCAGCTCCAATTTTTTTTTTTTTTATGGTTCTCTAGGGTCTTGTATTTGAAAGTCAAATTTGCCATTCAGTTCAGGTCTTTTCATCACAAATATCTGAAAGTCTTCTTTTTCATTAAAGTCCCATTTTTTCTGCTGAAAGATAATGCTGAGTTTTGCTGGGTAGGTGATTCTTGGTTGTAATCCCATTTCCTTTGCCCTTTGGAATATCATATTCCATGCCCTCTGGTCCTTTAATGTAGAAGCTGCTAGATCTTGTGCTATCCTGACTGGGGCTCCACAGTACTTGAATTCTTTCTTTTTGGCACCTTGCAATATATTCTCCTTGACCTGAGAGCTCTGGAATTTGGCTATAATATTCCTAGGAATTTTCTTTTTGGGATCTCTTTCTGGAGGTGATTGGTGGATTCTTTCAATTTCTATTTTAGCTTCTTCTTCTAGAATTTCAGGGCAATTTTCCCTGAGAATATCTTGGAAGATGGTATCTAAGCTGTTTCCTTGATCATGGTTTTCAGGTAGACCAATTATTTTCAAATTATCTCTCCTGGACCTATTTTCCAGGTCAGCAGTTCTTCCCAGAAGATATTTCACATTGCCCTCTATTTTTTTATTCATTTGGATTTGCTTTATTGTGTCTTGGTTTCTCATAAAGTCACTGGCTTCCATTTGTTCAATCCTAATTCTTAGGCAATTAGTTTCATCAGAGAGCTTTTGTACCTCCTTTTCCATTTGACTTTTCAAGCTGTTGACTTTTTTTTCATGTCTTTCCTGCATCACCCTCATTTCTCTTTCCATTTTTTCTTCTACCTCTCTAATTTTATCTTCCGAGTCCTTTTTGAGCACCTCTTTGGCCTGAGACCAATTCATATTTTTCTTGGAAGCTTTAGATATAGGGGCCCTGATGTTGACATCTTCCTCTGAGGGTGCCCCTTGGTCTTGCTTGTTACTGAAGAAAGTTTCTATGGTCCTCACCTTTCTCTGTTGGCTCACCTTGCCTTTCTTTTACTAGACTTTTAGCTCCTTAAAGTGGGGCACTGTTTCCAGGCTGCAGTATCCCAAGTTTAAGATGTCCCAGGTGGTATGATTTAAGGAGAATCAGGTTCTTCCCTCGAACGGCCTGTTTCCTGGTCCTAGATGACCCCAGACCAACTTGCCAATCAACCAGCTTTGTGTGTTGTGGTTGTTAGCTCTGACAAGCCTGTGCCCCTCCCCAACCTGGGCCACTTCTACTCGAGCCTACCACCTGGTTCTCAGTAGGGGTGTAAAATCCAAGTTCTGCCTTAGCACCAGCATAGATCCCTGTAGTCTCCCCCCTGCCCAGGGCTCAGCCCATTCACCAGACTGTGAGCTTAGTTCCAGACAACACTGATGCTTCAGCTGATTCAGAGGCTGTGGGGGTCTCCTTCTCTGGTGAGGACTTCCTGCGACTGGATCTGTGTCAGGGTGACTGTGGGGTTGGGCCCGACTCCTGTAACAGCACAGCAGCTCCCTCCTTCTGACCTTCCAAGCAGTTCTTGGTTAGAAGATGATTTTAGCACATTCTTCTGTGAGTCTTGCTGCTCCGGGCATTTTCCTATGACCTTATTTGGATGTTTTTTGAAGCGATTGTCATAGTAGCATATTTCTAGGAAGAGCATTAAACTTCTTATTTTTATTAAAAGGATGTCTGACTAAATGGATCTGACAATCAGATTTTCAACTTACAATTCTTTTTTTTTTAGTACTAACTTTTAAATTTTCCAAAGCTCATATGGTATATTTGATTGTTATTTGATCTTAACTTCAATGCAGTTGAAAGTAATGATGATTTTTTAAGAATATCAATCATGAAAACTAGGTCTTGGGTAGCTAGATGGCACAGTGGATAGAGTACCTGCCCTGGAGTCAGGACTACCTGAGTTCAAATCCGGCCTCAGACACTTAACAGTTACTATCTGTGTGACCCTGGGCAAATCACTTAACCCCACTTGCCTCACTAAAAAAAAAAAAAACAAACAAAAAAAACTAACAAAAAAAACCCTAGGTCTTATAAGAAATTAATGTTAGCTAATCTCTTTGCTAAACCAGAATAAGAATGAGAAAAATGCACATAGAATTCAGGATATGTGCACCCATCCATCAGTACCAGCCTGCAAACCACATGTAACCCTTCTTAGTTCTAGAACTCAGTTAATTTTAATTTCAATTTTTAAGTTCATTAGTTAAAGTTCCTGTATTAGCTTGATATTTGTTAGACTGGTGACAGTTCTAGAAAAAGCCGGTGACTTAGGATTAGTTTCTTAGGATAACCTAGAGTTAGCCATCTTCTGGGACCAGTCCATCAATGTAAGTTGCTATTGATGAAATAGTCTCAAAGAGGGTGGTCTTCTTACATTCACAAAATCAACTTCCCAAGTACAAGATGAGGGCAGGAGTGGTTAGAAAGCAGTTGGCTTTTTTTTTTGCAGGGCACTGAGGGTTAAGTGACTTGCCCAGGGTCACATAGCTAGTAAGTGTCAAGTGTCTGAGACTGGATTTGAACTCAGGTCCTCCTGAATCCAGGGCCGGTGCTTAATCCACTGTGCCACCTAGTTGCCTCCAGCATTTGGCATTTAAAAGATTTAGAGGTTATTGTTGTTCAATTGTGTCCATTTCTATATTATGGAGTTTTCTTGGCAATGATACTGCAATGGTTTGCTATTTACTTCACCAGTATGTCCCCATTTTACAGATGAGAAACTGAGGCAAATAGGTGTCAAGTGACTTTCCCATAGTCACACAGCTAGTAACTCTCTGAGGCCAGATTTGAACTTAGAAAGATGTCTTCCTGACTCCAGGCCCAGTATTCTATCCGCCTTGCCACCTACCTGACCCATTGTGGTAAAAAAATATGAAAGTTTTTAACAGTCGGTTAGGATAACTGAAAGACGCCAGTTTTTGAAGGACCACCCTTTTGGGGAGGAGACGAACAGCCCGCCTTCTGCGCACGTCAGATTGCCTGGGGACTCGACTTCCGGGGTGGAGAGAACGGAAGTGGAGGCTTTTTCCTGCTTGGCTGGGCTCCTGACGGCGGGCACAGACGGTCTCTTTCCAAAGGTGGCCTTTTAGGTTTGGTGAGTTTTTATAAGGAATATAGACTAAGCTTAGACTTAAGACGATTTGTATTGTGTTTCTACTTTCCTATCCTTTTAATCAACATCACCTTGTGACTACCTTGACAATAAAAGGTCTATCTAGAAAACCAAAAGCTTCTTCCATTTACTAGTCTGGGAGATAAATTAAGGGAAAGGTTAAGTAGGGGAGATTTATGATCTAATATCCAATTTTAAATCTCACACCATAGAGGTTTTAGGGGTTTTTAAGCTCAGTGTGAAGTGGCAGTCATCAGCAGGGAATTGTTCTTCTGAATGCTGCCACTGTCAGACCACATTTGCTGTATCATGTTTGTTTCTGGGAGGCAGTGTTTAAGAAGTACATTGATAAGCTGAAGAGGGTCCAGAGGAAGGTAGCCATTATGGTCAAGCATCCATATCATAAGAAGATTGGTTAAAGGAATTGGGGATGGTTAAGGAAAGATGAGAAGAGAAGACTCACAGGCATATGATAGCTCTATTTAAAGCTCTGTCCTGTGGAAGAGATTAGACTTCTTCTGTTTGGTCTCAGAGGGCAGACCTAGGCACGACTAGCAGAAGTTCCAAAGAAACAAATGTCACTTTGATGTCAGGAAACTTAAAAAAAAAAAAAACATTTAGAGCTATCCAAAAGTGGGACATGGCTTCCATGGGAGGTGGTGAGTTGTCCTCTTTAAACAGACTGGATGGCTATTTGTCTCATAGGTCATGGAGGGGTTTATTTTGTGGGAAATGGTTGGGCTATTTGCTAAACTCCTTTCCCTCCCTAAAAATTCTGTGATTCTGAATTCAGAGGAGAGGAGATTTTTTTCTTCCTTTCTAGAGATGAAACTCCTGTATAGTGAACCACCTATATGGGGGATGTTTGTTTGCTCTGTTATATCCAAATGGGATATAATTATTTAAGAACTTGATCGATTGATAGCGAGCACTTTATTGGCTTAAATTGTCATTGTCCATAAGGATTCCAGTTCAGTATGACCCAACTTAGTCTGTTGATATTGATTGCTCATCTTCTCATTCTCAGTCCTTTCTGTACAATTAGCCTGCTAAGCAATAAGTTATTAATTCACAATTTGATTTATTATAGCTTGTCAATAATAGCTGACCAGGTTATTCAAGTTCTTCAATTACATTTTTGGCAGAATTACAGGATCTCAAAGTTGGAAGAGACTTCAGAGTTCATCTAGCCTGAGCCATCCTTGGACAAGAGTCTTTTACTCTAGTGAGCCTTACTTAGAACAAGTCCTCTAGCCTCTGTCTGAAGGTTTCCAGGAATGGGGAATCTACCATCTCTTGAAACAGACATTGCTTTCATTGTTACAAAGGTGTTTTTTTTTCCTTACACATGCCAAAACAAGCTTCTCTGAAACTCATACCCTAAGTCTAACTTGTAGAGTCCAGCAGACAACTCTTCACATTTTAAAATTCAGCTATTACATCCACCCATCCCTAATGTCTTTTCTTTGTGGGGCAATGAGGGTTAAGTGATTTGCCCCCAGGGTCACACAGCTAGTAAGTGTCAAGTGTCTGAGGCTGGATTTGAACTCAGGTCCTCCTGAATCCAGGGCCAGTGCTTTATCCACTGCGCCACCTAGCAGCACCCCCACCCAATGTCTTTTCTTCTCCAGCATTAACGTCTCCAGTTCCCTTGGTCACCTTTTCTTTGTTTTTTCTTTTGTTTGGTCCCTCATTCACTCATGATCCTGGCATGTCATTTTCTGTGGGGTGGGTTCAAACAGTTTAGCTTTTTGTGTGAGAAAAAAAGCAACCTCTTCAAAACTTTGGTTCATAAATCTCTTGAAGAAAGTTTTATCTCCACTGTCCTGTTCTTTCTTTGGAGAGAGCATCTGTAAGTCCCCTCAGAAGAAGTCAAGATACCTTTAATAAGTACTTTCCTACATGTTATTTAAAAATCTGTTAAAGGCCTAGATTTGTCGCAAGTCAGTGGTTTAGATGACGAGGAGGGTACCTACTTCAATTCTTTGGAATATTCCGTGGAAATACAACATCTCTAGGTACCGGTACTCAAGAGTTATGCGGTACCACTAGTTCCAGGTAAAGGGATTGAAATGTTGGGAAAAGAAGGCCCTAAATCAATGCATATGGGAATGAAGAGGCCTGAAATCTAGATTGTCACACCTGGGGAAATACTCAGGTGGGATTAGAAACCACGTGGCCTTTCCCCTCTATTGCCTGTCCAACAGGTGATTAATCCAAACTGCCTCCAGTCCTCCCAGGAGAATCCTGTTCTCTGAAAAAAGACTCATATTTAAGCTAAAAAACAAAAGTCAACAGGATCAGGAAGCAAATCCAATCCAAAATGTATGTGCACCACTACCCTTTAACAGAGGGCCTACAGATGAGAAGAGAGGCACATACTGCCCCATGTGTGAATAGGCACTCTGCCCATCCCATCCAGGCGAGAAACACACCTGAACCCCACTTTTTTCCGAGTCTATGAATGCCTTCTTCATTCAGGGCGTTCATCCAACCACCATGAAATGTGGTAGTCTGTCCCTGACTTACAAACGGCTCAACGTTGTCAGAAACCTTGCCAGCTGCCACCTGGTCTCTAACCACCCCTTCCTGGGAAAGATGATTGAGAGGGTAGTGGCTGGTTAACTCCAAGAACACCTGCAAGCCAGAAGCATTCTGGATTTTTTTTCAGTCAGGTTTCTGGTGGGGATTAGAGCTAAAACACTATTACTCTTGATGAGAGTACATTTGCCAGGGAAATAGTCAAAACCACCATGGTTCTGGGGGAGGGGGAGGAAGGGGGTGCTGGCACTCCTGTGAACTCAAATGTGGGAATATCTCTTGCTTTGCAGTGATAATATTGAATCCTCTGCTAGAGTATTATATTCTTCAAAGAGCCTAAATTACAAAGTTCTGATGGGTAGCTGAAATTAGTGAAGGGTTTGTATGGTACCAAACCACCAGATTCCAAGGGAGATGAGGGAGCTACTGAGGTCAAAGATTAAAATTTCTTGGTGCTGTCCCAAACACATTGATAATAATGATAGCTAACATTTATATGGCACCTACTATTTGCCAAGCACGTTACAATTATTATCTCATTTGATCCTGACAACAACACTAGGAGGTAGATGCTATTATTATTACCATTTCATATATGGGGAAGCTGAGTCAAACAGAGGTTAAGTGACATGCCCAGGGTCATACAGCTAGTAAGTGTCTGAGGCTGGATTTGAATTCAGGTCTTCCTGACTTCAGGTCTGGCACTCTATTTATTGTGCCGATACATTTTGAAGGCCAGGACCCAGGGACCACTCTTTCATTATCTCTTTCCTTCCAGTATAGACAAGAGTTGGCAGCTTGAGGCTCACTGTTGTTGGGCTAGGGTGTTGCTGACAAAGCTGCCCAGTCTTCTGGAGTCAGTTAAGGCCTGGACAAGGTCAGTTGTGAAGAATTGTTACTTCTATAATCAATAACTTGGGTTCTTGATTGACTACAACTTGGAAACAGTACTTAGCAAGATAGAACATGGACTTACTTATGGAGACTCTCCATTACTTTGCAGACGTGTGTCCAGGCAGTTGACCCAACTACCCCTCAGTTCTCTGAAGTACAATGCAGGTCACCAATAGCAACAAACCTTTGTTCAATTTCTATACTGTTTAAACCCCTGGGCTCTAGTTCTGGTCTAGACCCATGATTCTATCCATGTGTAGAATGTCTCGTGTAGAAAGCTCCTCCACCCATGCACAAAGGCAACAGGTCTGTAATTTATTGCCCTGCAGATTTGTGAAGAGCACTAAGAGGTTACTTAACTTTTCCCAAGACATTATGATTATATCAGAAATAGTGCAGGCTCTAGACTTGGGTCTAAATCCTGCTTGCTATTTACAAGGGACCTTGGAGAAACCTTATCTCTGGTTCTAGATTTCTTCCTTGAAAAGAAGAGGCATAAATTAAGGTCCCTTCCTTAAAGAACTAATCTCTAAATTCTGTAACCTCCTTTTCAAAGTAAAACCAACCAAACAAATAAGCAATGTAACAATTAATTACCATTTCTGTCAGACATTGTGACAGGTTCTGAAGACACAAAGCAAAAAAGCCGCGGCCCTCAAGGAGCTTACATTGTACAAGGAGACAGACAGATAGACAGACAGACAGACAGACAGACAAGACAGACAGACAGACAGATAGATAGATAGATAGATAGATGTAATATAAGTCACTGTGGTAAGTACCAAATGAGTGATATAGACTGTATGAGCTATAGGGATTCAGAAGAGAGATTGCCTTAGGGTGTTCAAGAGTACATAGATATTAAATGAACATTTATTCATTGAGTCTCTGCCTCAATTTCCTATCTGTAAAATAGAGATGATACATCCCCTATTTCCTAGGACTGTTGTGAGGATTAAATGAATAAAAGAATCACAGATTTTTGGAGTTGAAAGGGGCCTCAGGGACCACAGAAACTAGAATTTTTAATATTGTCATGGATGCCATGGCAGCTTGGTAAAGCTTCTCAGAAGAATATTATTTATTTATTTATTTTAAATTATAAAAGTATTTTATTATTTTCCAGTTGCATGTAGAGATAGTTTTCAACATTTGTTTTTATAAGATTTCTAGTTTCAAATTTTCTCCCTCCCTCCCCCCTCCCCAAGACAGCAAGTAATCTGATATAGGTTATATATGTACAATTACATTAAACATATTTCTGCATTAGTCTTTTTGTGAAAGAAGAATCAGAGCAAAAAGGAAAAACCTCGAAAAAGAAAAACAACAGCACCAAAATAAAAGAAATAGTATGGTTCAATCTGCATCCATATTCCACTGTGGTTTTTGGATTTGGAGAGCATTTTTCATGATGAGTCCTTTGGAACTATCTTGTACCATTGTATTGCTGAGAAGAATCAAATCTATCACAGTTGATCAACACATAATGTTGTTGATACTGTGTACAATGTTCTCCTGGTTCTGCTCATCTCACTCAGCATCAATTCATTCAAGTCTTTCCAGGTTTCTCTGAAATCCACCTGGTCATCGTTTCTTACAGCACAATAGTATTCCATTACATTCATATACCACAACTTGTTCAGCTATTCCCCAATTGATGGGAAACCCCTCAATTTCCAATTCCTTGCAACCACAAAAAGAGCAACTATAAATATTTTTGTACATGTGGGTCCTTTTCCCCTTTTTATAATCTCCTTGGGAAAAAGACCTAATAGTGGTATTTCTGGGTCAAAGGGAATGCACAGCTTTATAGCCCTTTGGCCATAATTCTAAATTGCTCTCCAGAATGGTTGGATCAGTTCAGAGCTTCACCAACAATGCATTGGTTCCAATTGTCCACAGCTTCTCCAACATTTATTATTTTCTGTTTTTGTCATATTAGCCAATCTGATAGGTGTCAGGTGGTACCTCAGAGTTGTTTTAATTTGCATTTCTCTAATCAATAGTGATTTAGAGCATTTTCTCATATGGCAATAGATAGTTTCAATTTTGTCATCAGAAAATTGCCTGTTGATATCCTTTTACCATTTTTCAATTAGGGAATGACTTGCATTCTTATATATTTGATTTAGTTCCTGATATATTTTAGAAATGAGACTTTTATCAGAAATACTGAGTACAAACATTGTTTCCCATCTTTCTGCGTCCCTTCTAATTTTGCCTGAATTGCTTCTGTTTGAACAAAAACTTTTAAAATTTAATGTAATCAAAAGTATCAATTTTGTATTTCATAATATTCTCTATCTCTTGTTTGGTGATAAACTGTTCTCCTTTCCATAAATCTGAGAGGTAAACAATTCCTTCCTCTCTGAATTTACCTGTGGTATCACCTCTTATGTCTAAATCATGTACCCATTTTGACCTTATTTTAGTATAAGGTGTAAGATATTAGTCTATGCCTAGTTTTTCTAGTAGTTTTTGTCAAATACTGAGTTCCTATCCCAGAAGCTGGAGTCTTTGAGTTTATCAAATAGTACCTTACTAAAGTCATTTATTACTATGTCTCCTGTACCTAACCTATTCCATTGATTTTCCACTCTATTTCTTAGCCAGTACCAAATAGTTTTGATGTAGCCCTTTTTTGTGCTTTATGTCTGATTTCTTCTTATTGTATTTTTTTTCTGAATAGAATTTTATTTTCCAAAATATATATAAAAACAAATTTTGACATCAATTTTTAAAAACTTTTTTCCAACTTCTCTTCCTCCCTCCCTTCCCACCCCCCCCACCCACAAGAACTCACGCAATTCAAAATAAGTTATACATGAGTAGTCATGGAAAACATTCCCACATTAGCTAGGTTGTGAGAGAAAACAGTCAAAAAACAAAACTTCAGGTTAAGGAATTGTCAAAAACAAACAAAAACATTTTTTAATTTGTTTCCATCTGTTTTCAGATACTATCAGTTCTTTCTCTGTAGATGGATTGCAATTTCCATAAATCCTTCAGGGTTATATTGGATTACTGCCTTGCTGAAAGTAACCACATGCTTCCCAGCAGATCAACTTACACTGTTGCTGTTATTTTATATACAGTACATTTCACTCTGCTTCAGTTCATGTAGGTTTTTCTGATAGTATCCTGTTCATCATAACCTGTATAAAGTACCTTAAACTTGACAAAGAATTTTCTTCATATTAGCCCAGCAAAGTAGGTACCATATGTTTTGCCATTATAATCAATCATCATAACTATTTCCCTCCATCCTATTCCCTTCCGATGATATTTACTCTATTTTCTATCTTCTTTTAACCTATTCCTCCTCAAAAGTGTTTTACTTCTGAATGTCCCCTCCCCTGCTCTGCACTCCCTTTTTTCACCCTTCCCTCCTTATCTTCTTCCCCTCCTACTTTCCTGTAGGGTTAAATAGATTACTCCTCCCAATTGAGTGTGAATGTTATTTCTTCCTTGAGCCCACTCTGATGAGTTTAAGGTCTTTGAGTTAATTCTGGGTTCTAAATTTTTCTTCCTTCCTCCATCCTCAACCCTCCCTATGAAATCAAGCAATTCAATATGTCATACTTGTGTAGTAATGCAGAACATCTTCACCTTACTCGAAAGTGTTTTGCTTTTTACTGCTCTCTTGCCCAATCAGCCCTTTAATCGTTCCTTTCTTCTCTGCCCCCCCTCCCTTATCCCCCTTCCCTCCCTCAGGGAAAAAATATATCTACTTGAATATGTATGTTATTCCCTCTTTGAGCCAATTCTGATGATATTAAGGTTCACTCACTCCCCCACTCCTTCCCCTTCTTCCCCTCCCCTCTATAAGCTTTTTTCTTGTTTCCTTCATGTGAACTACATCTCCCCAGACTCTCTCCCCTTCTTCTTACCCCAGTCTATTTCTCCTACACCTTAATCCTATTTTAAAGATGTCATCATGGATTAGCTAGGTGGCACAATGGACAAAGCACCAGTCCTGGACCCGGGAAGCTCCAAGCCCAAATCTGGTCCCAGACACAAGACATCTCACCATGTTTGCCTCACAAAGAACAAAACATAAATGCTTTACAGATATCATCCCTTCACGTTCAGTTAAGACCTGTGTCTTCTGTGAATTCCTTACTGAGAAAGTTCTTATGAGTTCGAAGTATTATCTTCCCATTTGGGAATGTAAACAGTTTGATCTTCTAATATCCTTCATGGAGTCTTTTCCTTGTTTACCTTCATATGCTTCTCCATGGTCTTGTACTTGAAAGTCAAATTTTCTATTCACTTCAAGTCTTTCCATCACAAATGCCTGAAAGTCCTCTTTTTCATTGAAGTCCTACTTTTTCCTCTGAAAGATTATACACAGTTTTGCTGGGTACATGATTCTTGGCTTTTCAAACTGTTGACATTTTTCTCATGACTTTCCTTCATTGCTCTCATTTCTCTTTCCATTCTTTCCTCCATCTCTCTAAATCTTCCTTCTATCTCTCCTACTTTCTCTTCAAAGTCCCTTTTGAGTGCTTCCATGGCCTGAAAACAATTCATATTTTTCTTGGAAGCTTTGAATGTTGGAGCTTTGACCCTGTTATTATCTTCTTCCTCTGAGGGTATATCATGGTCTACCTTTCCCCCAAAGAAGTTTTTGATGGTCTGCTGCTTTCTCTGCTTACTCATCTTGGCTGCCTATTCCTTGGCTTTTAACTCCTTCTTAAAGTGTAGCACTGTTTCCAGGACATACTGTTCGAGCTACAGCATGGCCCAGGGGGTGATTGGGCTTCTTTTCAGACTGCCTGACCTGTGTGTAACCACAGCTGCTTTCTCTTTGACCTGGAAACAGAAGTCTGATTGAACTCTGATTCTCTATGGTCAGAAGCTTGGTGTGCCTGTGCCCCTCCCCCACTGGGCCACCGCCACTTGATTCAGCCTGCTGGTTCATAATCAGGGCACTTTGCCCCAACTCCAGCAGAGACTGCCTCCACTTCACCCCGACCTATTGCCAAACACCCTCACCAGTCCATGATGGGAGCCTCAAAAGCTGCTGGCACTGAAGTCTCTGAGGCACTCTGGAAGCACTGTCTGTTCCTGGCTGGGTTTGGACTGCATGCTGAGTTGTTCAGCCTGGTCAGTAGGTGATCACAATTGCCCTCTTTTACTGAAAAATCATCTCACTCTGTTCTTATGTGTATTAGGCTGCTCTGGTTTTTATTTTTATTTTATTTTAATTTTTTTACCACATTATTTAGGAGTGAGTGGACATGTTTATCTGGAGCTTGTGGGAGTCATAGCCTCTCTTCTGCTATCTTGGCTCTATCCCCAGCCCTTTGTTTCCAGAAGAATGTTTTTTAAATGCATATACACAAGATTGCCAAGGAAACCAATTATATTGGAATGAAGACATAAAAAAGTTTGCTATCCAGGTTAAGAACCTCTGATTAATCCAACTTGAACCTGAAGAAATCCCAGCCCCACAGCATACTGAACAAGCAATCACCCAGATTTCATGGTATCCCCTAAGTCGTAAGCTTTCTCCCACTTCTCTACACTCATTCATTCCCTCTGTGTCCTCTCCTGAGCTCTAGCTCCACCAATTACCTCCTGATCATCTCTACTTGAATATGCGACTAGCACCCCAATCTCGGCATGTCCAAAATGGAACTTAGTATCTCTTTTTCCTTTAAACATCCTTCCTCATCCCAACTTTTTTTATTTCTATTGATGCCACCATTATTTTATATACATACATGTTGTTTGTTCTTCATTCTCGAAAAGGACCATGACACTGGGGTAATGTCATGACTTGCACTGAATTGGATTTAAGTGAGGGAGGGCTGTGCAAGGTCACCCACCTCACTCTCTCTTCCAGAGCCCTCTGGGTCCAGTGGCAAGATATATATCAGGATGACTAGAGATGGTCCTGAATTTTTAAGGCAATTAGTGTTAAGTGACTTGCCCAAGGTCATATAGCAAGGAAGTGTCTGAGGTCAGATTTGAACTCAGGTCCTCCCAACTTCAAGACTAATGCTCTATTCACTACGCCACTTAGCTGTCCTTCCAGCACTTCTACTTTGATGTGAACACAGGCTAAACATACATACATACATATATATAGGGAAGACTAATACCTCTAGTGTGAGGGCCGCCGAAACCTTTTCAGGGCTGATAATACACTTTTGGTGCTTTCACCCAACTCTCACCTATGGCTCCAAGAAGCTGTAGCATGTGTAGAGGCCACACCCCATTAAACCATTTTGGCAGATGGACTATACCAGGTTGGGGGTAATTGAGGGGTCTCAAACCTGTCAGTGAGTTAGGGGGGTGTCTATCCCAAGCATGTGAAAATGAGTGAATGAGAAGATGAGAACAATTTGTTCCTTAAAAGTAGAATTGGGGGGCAGCTAGGTGGCACAGTGGATAGAGCAATGGCCCTGGATTCAAGAGGACCTGAGTTCAAATCCGGCCTCAGACACTTGACAATTTACTAGCTGTGTGACCCTGGGCAAGTCACTTAACCCTCATTGCCCCACCAAAAAAAAAAAGGTAGAATTGGACAAGTTCTAGTCACCAGTGGAATGAAGCAAGACTGTGTGCTTGCTCCTATTCTTTTTTTTAGTGTGATGTTTTGTTATGTTGTTGGATGCCTTCAATGAGGATGAAAATGGAATCAAAGTCAGTACACTGATGGTAAATTATTTAATTTGAAAAAGCTAAAAGCCAAGGCTAAAGTGGAAGGAGAGTTGGTGCATGATTTTTTTGTTGTTTTCAGATAATTATGCACTAAATGCAGCCTCTGAAGCTTAGATGAAAAAAATATGGATTGATTCTCTGCTGCTTGTGATAATTTTGGCCTAACAATTAACACCAAGAAAATACAGGTTCTCCACCAGCCAGTACCACACCATCCATATGTGGAGCCATCAGTTACAACAAATTAAAAAGTTTCAAATACTTTGGATAAATTCACTTACTTTGGCAGTATACTTTCCAGGGAAGTACATATAGATGATGAGGTTGATACATGCATTGCTGGAGCTAGCTCAGTGTTTGGGAGGCTTTGAAGGAAAGTGTGGGGGAGAAGAGGTATTAGGCTGCATACCAAACTGAAGGTCTACAGAGCAATTGTGCTGCCTTCACTGTTCTATGTCTGTGAAACCTGGACAGTATACCAGTGTCATGCCAGAAAACTGAATCACTTCCAGATGAATTGTCTTAGGAAAATTTTCTGAAGCTCATCTGGCAAGAAAAAGTACCAGACATTGAGGTCCTTTCTCAAACTGCATTGCTAAGCATTCAAACTCTACTCCAGAGAGTTCAACTCTCCAATCATTTGGCCTTGTCGTTTGAATGACAAAAGTGTGTTTGCCTAAAAGACTGTTTTATGGAGAAAATACACAAGGCAAGTACTCACATGGAGGTCAGAAAAAGCAATACAAGGACATTCTTTTTTTTTTTTTTTTGCAGGGCAATGGGGGTTAAGTGACTTGCCCGGGGTCACATAGCTAGTAAGTGTCAAGTGTCTGAGGCCGAATTTGAACTCAGGTCCTCCTGAATCCAGGGCCAGTGCTTTATCCACTGTGCCACCTAGCTGCCCCCAAGGACATTCTTAAAAGGTCTCTCTGAAGAACTTTGGCATCAATTGTGAGACATGGGAGACACTGATACAGGACCACCCACTAGGGTGTATTTGCATCAAGAAAGGTACTGTTCAGCACAGGCAATGACCCAGGAAGCAAGCAGCAAGCCTTGGGGGCAACTGAATTAGCAACAATGGCTTCTGGAGCTCTTAGCCCATGGTTAGACAACTGGTCAGAAGGAGATCACAGAAGTCCCTTCACTAGCTCTGGATGCAGGATTCTGTTTCATTACCCATATCTAGATCCAGGTTGCAGTCATGGTTTGCAATCCTGAGAAAAGAAATGAGAGGGGCAGCTAGGTGGCGCAGTGGATAGAGCACCGGCCCTGGAGTCAGGAGTACCTGAGTTCAAATCCGGCCCCAGACACTTAACACTTACTAGCTCTGTGACCCTGGGCAAGTCACTTAACCCCAATTGCTTCACTAAAAAACAAATAAATAAATAAATAAAAATTAAAAAAAAGAAAAGAAATGAGAGTGATGTAAGAAAATAATGAAAAAAGAGTTAACAGCTTCACAAAGTATTAAAAAAAATACTAAAGAAAATACCTTAAAAAACAGAATAGGTCAAATGGTAAAAGAGAAACAAAAAATTCATTGAAGAAAAAAAAAACTCTTTAAAAAACAGAATTGGCCGAATGTAAAAAAGAAGTACAAAAATTCACTGAAGAAAAGAACTCCTTAAAAAGTAGAATTGGACAAATGGAAAAAAAAAGGAACATAAAATGGAACACTATTGTGCTGTAAGAAATGATGACCAGGCATATTTCAAAAAAACCTGTAAGGATTTAAGTAGACTCATGCTGAGTGAAGTGAGCAGAACCAGGAGAATGTTGTACACAGTAACAGCAATATTGTGTGATGATCAACTGTGATAGACTTAGCTCTTCTCAGCAATACAGTGATCTAAGACAGTTCCAAGGGAATCATGATGAAAAATGTTTTCCACATCCAGAAAAAAGAACTGTGGATTCTGAATGCAGATTGAGCCACGCTGTTTCTACTTTTTTGAAGTTCTCCCCTTTTGTTCTGATTCTTCTTTTACAACATGACTAATGCAGAAATATGTTTAATGTAATTGTACATAAATAACCTATATCAGATTGCTTTCTGTCTTGGGGAGGGGGGAGGGAAGCAAGGGAGGGAGAAAAATTTGGAACTAAAAATCTTATGAAAACAGATGTTGAAAACTATCTTTACATGTAACTGGAAAATAATAAAATACTTTTATGATTTAAAAAAAGGTACATAAAACTCACTGAAGAAAATAATTCCTAAAAAATTAGAACTGAGGAAATGGAAGCTAATAACTATATGAAAAATCAAGAAATAATAAAACAGAACCAAAAGGATAAAAAAAATAGAAGACAAGGTGAAATATCTCATTGGAAAAACAATTGGCCTGGAAAATAGAGCCAGGAGAGATACTTTGAAAATTATTGGATCACCCAAAAGCCATAATTTAAAACAAGAGCCTAGGCGTGATCTTTTAAGAAATTATCAAGAAAAATTTCACAGATATTCTAGAACCAGATGGTAAAATAGAAATGGAAAGAATCTACTGATCATCTCCTGAAAGAGATCTAAAAATGAAAACTTCCAGAGCTTCCAGGTCAAGGAGAAAATATTGCAAGCAGCAGGAAGAAATAATTCAAATTTGTAGAACCACCATCAGGATCACATAAGATTTAGCAGCTTCTACATTAAAGGAATGAAGGACTTGGAATATGGTATTCTGGAGGGCAAAGGAGCTAGGATTTCAACCAAGAATCACATACCCAACAAAACTGAGTATAATCCTTCAGGGCAAAAATAGACATTCAATGAAATAGAAATTTTCAAGTATTTCTAATGAAAAGACCAGAGGGGAATAGAAATCATCTAGGTAGCACGGTGGATAAAGCACCGGCCCTGGATTCAGGAGGTCCTGAGTTCAAATCCAACCCCTGAAACTTACTAGCTGTGTGACCCTGGGCAAGTCACTTAACCCTCATTGCTCCACCAAAAAAAAACCCCAAAACTCCAAAAAAATCTCCAAAACCAATAACATTAAACTGTTTACATTTTTACATGGGAAGATAATACTTATAAGACCTAAGCACTTTATCATTATTAGGATAATAAGAAGAGTAGACAGAGGGCACAGGTGTAAGTTGAATATGATGGGATGATATCTAAAAAAATAAAATGAAACAGTGAGAAAGAGGAATGAGTTGGGGAAAGGAGGAAGGGAGAGATAGAATGGGATAAATTATCTCATATAAAAGACGTATGAAAGAGCTTTTACAGAGGATGGGAAGATGGGAAGGGAGTATGTATGTAAACCTTACTCTCATCAGAATTGGCTCAGAGGGCAGCTAAGTGTCACAATGGACAAAGCACTGGCCGTGGATTCAGGAAGACCTGAGTTCAAATCTGGCCTCAGACATGTGACACTTACTAGCTGTGTGACCCTGAGCAAGATACTTAATCCTCCTTGCCCTGCAAAAAAAAAGAAAAAAAAAGAATTGGCTCAGAAAGAGAATAACATACATACTCAGTTGGGTATAGAAATCTATCTTACTCTGCAGGAAAGTTGGAAGAAAAAGGGGTAAGGGAAGAAGAGGGATGATAGAAGGGAGGACAGATATTGGGGGAGGTCATTGTCAGAAGCACAACACTCTTGAGGATGGACAGGGTAATATTAGAGAGAGTAGGATAAAAGGTGAAAATAGATAGAAGAAAATACATAGCAATCATAACTGTGAAGAAATTTTTACACAAGTTTCTTTGATAAAGGCAACAATATTTATAGCAGCTCTTTTTGTAGTGGCAAAGAATTGGAAATTGACAAGATGCCCATAAATTGGAGAATGGCTGAACAAGTTGTGTTATATGATCGAAATACCATTGGGCTTTAAGAAATGATAAGCAGGATGATTTTAAAAAACAACATGGGAAGACTTAACAGCAATTAATGCAAAGTGTGAAATGAGCAGAACTGGGAGAACATTGTACATAGTAACAGCACTATTGTATAATGATTAACCCTGAACGACAGCTATTCTCAGCAAGACAGTGATCCAAGAGAACTGAATCAAATTTATAAGAATACAGGTCATTCCCCAATTGATAAATTGTCAAAGGATATGAACAGACAATTTTCAGATGAAGTTCTCTATAGTCATATGAAAAAATACTCTAAATTAGGGTTTCTTAAACTTTTTCCACTTGCAACCCCTTTTCACCCAAGAAATGTTTACATAACCCTGGGTATATAAATATATTAAATAGGTATACACAACCTTTTACTGTTGCCAAAGTTTTCACAACCCCATATGGGGTCATGACCCACGGTTTAAGAAGCTAGACCCTAAATCACTATTGATTAGAGAAAAGTAAATTAAAATAACTCTGAGGTACCACCCCACACCTATCAGATTGCCTAATATAACAGAAAAGGAAGAAGAGAAATGTTGGAGGGGATATGGGAAAATCGGGACACTAATACTTTGTTGGTTAAGTTGTGAATTGATGCAGCCATTCTGGAGAGCAAATTGGAATTCTGTCCAAAGGACCATAAAACAGTGAATACCTTTTGAATCTGTATCCCAAAGAGATAAAAAACAAAAAGAAAAAGGATATATATATATGTATAAAATATTTATAGCAGCTCTTTTTGTAGTGGCAAAGAATTGGAATTTGAGGAGATGCCCATAAACTGGGGAATTGCTGAACAAGTTGTGTTATATGATTGGAACACCATTGGGCTTTAAGAAATGATAAGCAGGATGATTTAAAAAAAACATGGGAAGACTTACAGGAATTAATGCAAAGTGTGAAATGAGCAGAACTGGGAGAACATTGTACATAGTAACAGCACTATTGTACAATGATCAACCCTGAACGACAGCTATTCTCATCACGACAGTGATCCAAGATAATTCTAAAGGATTTATGATGAAAAATACTATCCACTCCATCCTCCACCCTGAGAAATAACTGATGGAGCCTGAATGCGGATTGCAGCACACTTTCAAAATATAATAATTAATTAATTAATTAGTTTGTTGGTTTATTGGTTTATTTATTTGTTCACTTGCTCATCTATTTATTTGTTCATTTATTCAGTCATTCATTTGTTTTTGGTTTGTATTTTCTTTTACAATATAATTAATATGGAAATATGTTTTGCATGACTGCACATGTATAACATATATCAAAATGCTTGCCTGCTGAGGGAGAGAAAAGGAGATTTGGAATTCAAAATTTTTAAAATGGTTTTTACAAGTAATTGGGAAAAAATAAAATATTAAATAGAAAAAAAAACTTACCTAAAAACAAAACAAAAAACCCCCTCTGAAGTAAGTAAGCCTGTGTATACAGCAAGAATGCCTGTGTCCCATTTCTGCATCGCAACCTTAAAGACATCAGCTAGGCTGAGCACTCACACATTAAACAAAGTAGCATGGAAGGAAATGACAAAGATTAGTTGTGACTTCAGTAGGCTCAATCTATTTAGGAAGATTCCAAATGGGAGAAACTGGTTCAGACCAGCTACTTGAATAGGGAATAGTAAGTAGGGTGTGGAGAGTGGTTTCATCATTTAAAAATTCTGGCACTAAATGATCCAAAGACATTGATGTTCAAAACAGTTTGAAACACGATTATAATATTTCTGTGGTTGGAACCAGCATGGAAAAAGGGTCCTGAAGTCACCGTTATATTTTGTTCTGGTTGAAGTGATAGAAGATAATATTTACACATATGTCAACTGATACAGTAGGACTGGAGAGATGTAGACTGCATATTTTAAAGGGATGCAAAGCATATGGTAGCCAGATCATCATCATGGTGGGCCAGAGTTTCAGACCCTGTGCCTTTGTGAGAACTTCTGAAACTTCTTGATGTTAAGCTCTTCTTCCTCCAGCTTTGGATTCCTTCTTATCCTCATAACCCAAGTCAGAACTTATCTAAATGGGATTATGTTAATGGACTTCAGTTTAGAGCTGGAAAGTTATTTATCCAATCCATAAATATAATTTTATAGAGAAGTGAGTGATATGCAGAAGGCCATATAAACAGGTAATAATTAGCAAAGGTCCTTTAACTCTATATTCAGTGGGCCTTTTTCACTGTACCTTGCCCTTGTGTCCTTACTTGACTGTTAAATTTTAAGTTTCATTTAGGAAAGCTTTCAAATTTATGAATTCTTTTGGATGGCATGATGTCCAATTGTGATATTATAGCACAGTAATCCAATTTGAAGATGGTGTAAATCTTAAGAGTATAGAAAACACCTAAAGTTTGAAAGCAATTTCAACTCAGTCCAGTCATCCCCATTTTAAGAATTAGACTAGGCTTTTATTGAGGAGAATTTATTTCCCTGATCAGTCAAGTCTGAGGTTGCTATTCATTGGTTATATACCTAGTCATTAATCCACTGGGACAGTTAGGTGGTGCCATAGTGCAGAGTTCTGGGCCTAGAATCAGGAAGACTCATCTTCCTGAATTAAAATCTGGCCTCAGACACTTACTAGCTGTGTGGCCTTGGGTAAGTCACTTAACCCTGTTTGCCTCAGTTCCTCATCTGTAAAATGAACAGGAGAAGAAAATAGCAAACCACTCCAGTATCTTTGCCAAGAGCACCCCAAATAGAATTATGAAGAGTTGGACATGACTGAACTGACTGACCAACAACAACAACATGAATCCAGTCCCACAGTCCTAAAGGGAACTCTGGGAACAGGGTAGTTATACTACATAGAATATCATCTGCTCAGTCTACACATAAAGACATTTCTGGGTTTAGCCCAGGATATTTTCCCAGGTGATCAATTTTAAATCCTCCAAAGACTTTAATAAATATACTAACTATTCTAGAAATGATTCCAGAAATGAATTTAGAACAGTGTTGCATAGTGAATAGCGTATTGTAGTGGATCTGGATTTAAATGTTGCCTCTAACTCTTTATAGTTTTGTTTCCCTTAGCTGCTCTCTTTATTTCTCTGTGCCTCAGTCTGTTCATCTGTAATTTGCTGTTGTTGTTTAGACTGTTACTGGTTTAGAGAAATTCCATTCAGCAATGCAGACAGTCAATTCATTAACTTAAGTTACTTGCTCATGGCCATATAATCAATCAATCAATCAATCAACTTTTATTAAGTACCTACTAGGTACCAGGCACTATGTTAAGCACTGGGGATACAAAAAAAGACAAGAGGCATTTCCTGACCTTGAGGATCTTACAATATAATAGGGAAGACAACTTGCAAACAAACGTATACAAAGGAAGCTATATACAGGATAAATAGGAAATAATGAACTGAAGGAAGGCACTACCATTAAAAGGATCTGGGAAAGGATTCATATAAAATATAGAGTTAGTTAGGACTTAAAGGAATATAGGGAAGTCAGCAGATGGAGTTGAGGAGGGAAAACATTCTAGGAATAGGAGATATGGGCTAGAAAATGCCTGGAGCTAAGAGATTGAGTGTCTTGTTTTGGGATTATCCAGGAGACCAGTGTCAATGAATCAAAGAATATGTGTTGGGGAATAAGGTGTAAGAAGATTGCAAAGGTAGTATGTTTCTAGGTTATTTAAGGCTTTGAATGTCAAACAGACTATTGTATTTGATCCTGGAAGCAATAAGAAGCCATTGGAATTTATTGAGTAGGGAGGTAACCTGGTTAGACTGTTCTTTAGAAAAATCACTTTGGTGGCTGAATGGAGGATGGATTGGAGTGAGGAGAGACTTGGGATAGGCAGACCCACCAATAGATCCAGTATGGGTTAGAGGTAGAATTGAATTCAAATCTTTCTGACTCAAGGGCCAGTTCTCCACCTACTATGCAACTCTGCATCTCTGTAAAATCAAGATAATAATAGTGTCTGCCTCACAAGGCTATTTGAGAATCAAGTGAGAAAATACATATAAAGTGCTTTGTAAGCAATAAAGCATGCTAATAAAATGAGTTATCATCATCATTATCAACTAGCAAGTCATGAAACAAGATTATTATGTTAAGTTCTTAATTTTTTAACCCAGTCAGTACATTTTCCTGATTCCTATAGGCCTTTAAAGGAATAACAATAGAATGATGAATTCAGTATGACACCAATTTTAAGTTAGTCATTTCCTTTCTGCAACGTTCTGTGTTCTGAAACTCTAGTCCAGTGAAAAATCTTTGTAACTCATATTGCTAACTTCTGTTAAATTATATTGGATTGCTTATTAAGTAAATGCCATTATCCATATTATATCTGCCACAGATGAAAAAATTACATCTAGAAATGACTGTAATCCATTCATTTGTTTGAAGCCCCAGGGAATGTCTCAAATCCACATGAAGGCCCTGAGCACTGGGCATTGTATATGGGTTTTCGATTTTGCTGAAAGATGTGTAGAAACTCATGTAGCCAGTCAGCTCCCTATTGGCTACACATCTGTGGACACTCAAGAGCATTGTTTATTCCAGCAAGGATCTGGAATAAATTATCTCTAATAAATTGGCTCCTGAATAACTGTTTCAAATATTAGGCTGTAAAGAACTTGTGCAATGTAGGCACACTCGGAGCCAAATGATGATCTTTTTTTATCAGGTCCCCTATCACAAATGTGACATGGGGGTGCTTGGCTACTTTTGGGGAGAGAACCAAGTTTAAAGTCCCTCAGAATTTAGGACCTGTTTCAGCAGTTCAAAGCCATTACTAATTCCACATTTTGAAAGGGGTATTGTTTTTAGGGTTAGTATGTATACTTAGTGACTTGCCCTCAATCCACATGCTCAGGGAACTGCAATGTCATGACAAAATGCAGAGAAGTTCATAAAGCCCTCATCAGTGGACAAGGAATGTATATACAGAGATATTCCTGTCCAAATTTTCTATTCTTAGAGCCTGAAGCTTTCCCTTCAAGCCAGGCGTAGTCCATTCTCCAATGCCAAGACTTCCCCATTTTGATTTGTGATTTATTCTTTTAGATGGATGTTGCCTGTTATTATTATTATTATGTTATTAGCCTTGAATCATTCTTTTTCAAACCACAGAAAATGAAAAATAATGTAAGTTTATTTTAAGATGAAATGGACAAACGTGTTTTGGGAAAGGCTTGATCCAGAATCTTGAGACCACCCAAAACTTGTGGGTTTGAAAGCCTCGACCACATCTATAGTTACTGAAGTTTCTATTCCTTTCCCCTTGTATTTCAACTCTGGCTAGGTTTATATCCAATGGATCATTTGTTCCATGTTTCTATCCTTGCCCAGATCAGCCAAGATGTGTTTCAAATCTTATATTATTGTCATTTTAAAGGTCTGGCAGGTTTTACAGAGGGTAGAAAGATTAATTTGGAGAACCTGAAAACCCAGAGAGACATTATAGGGCTTAGTCTATATCAGGGTTGGGATGTTAAAAATTAAAGAGGCCTTTATTAACTTGTTTTACATTTATTATTTTAAAATGGTAATACATTTTATTTAGATGTAACAAACAATGCCCAGGAAACACCCAGAAGATCTGCCTTATAAAGCACTTCCTTGGAAAAAAATAAAATAAAAACCAAGATCCAGGGCTCTTAATTTTTTTGATATATGTGTGTGTGTCATGGATACCTGGAACAGTCTATTGAAGCTGATGGGTCCCCTTCTTAGAATATTTCTAAATGCATGCAAAGTGAAGTAAAAGAAGTGAGATTACAAAAGAAACTGATTACGTTGAAATATAGATCTAATTTCCCCCTATCCAAGTCTATAGGTCCTTTGAAATCTATCGAGGACCCCAGATTAGGAAACCATCACTTAGATGACTGATTATTTACAGAAAGGAAGAATGTGTCCTTTAACTGACAACATGCTGATCATACTGACCACTGTATTTGAATGGAATTTTGTTGTGTTTCCATGTTAACTTTATTTATATTGGTCTAATCATTGTGTCTATTGTTCTTTCAGTTGTTTTCTTCACTGTGCATCATTTCATACAAGATTCATATTTCTTTCTGAATTCTTTTTATCCATTATCCCTTCTAGTGCAAGAATATTCCATCATATATTCATGTTCTATAATTTGCTTAGCCATGCCCCAATCTTTGGGGATATATTGGGTTTCCAGGTTTCTGTTATCACAAATGATACTGCTATGAACTTGTGTGTGTGTGAATTTGGCTCTTTTCTTCCTAATAACATTCTTAGAATATATTACCAATAGTAGACTCTCTCCATGAAAGGATGCAAATTACTATCTATTCATGCATAATTCCAAATTGATTTCCAAACTGTTGAACCAATGCATAACTCTAGCAGCTGAGAATTAGTATAATCACCTTTTCAGAGACTCTCTATCAATGAGTTTTCTTCTTTTAGAATCTATGCCAGCTTAGCACTTCATGGGGGTTCTACTATGCATTTCTCTCATTTTTAGTAATATTTACTCAATTCTACAGCTAGAAAACACCTTAGAGGTCATCATTTCACAGATGTGGAAACTGTGACTTGTCCAAGTTTATACAAAGATTAAGTAGCAGAGGAAGGTTTAAAACTGAAGGTGTCTGGCTCCAAATCTGGAAATCTTTTGACTGCAGTATCTTTTCATTTGAAAATTGGCCATATCCTTTGACCTCTCATCTAATGGGGAATGACTCTTTTTTAAATGAATTTTTGCTATCTTTCATTTTTACATTGTCTATATTTCCCTCTGTATTCCTTCTCCTCTTTCCTCCCAGAGATCCATTTCATAAAACAAAGACTTTAAGAAAAAATTAACAAAACAATCTCTCTATTTCATTATTTTTATTTATTTAATTTTATTATTTATTTTTACTTAAGATTCGGGTGAATTTCTTTTTTTGTTTGTTTGTTTTTGTGGGGCATTGAGAGTTAAGTGACTTACCAAGGGTCACACAGCTAGTAAGCATCAAGTGTCTGAGGCCGGATTTGAACTCAGGTCCTCCTGAATCCAGGGCCGGTGCTTTATCCACTGTGCCACCTAGCTGCCCTTTCCCCGTTTTAAAAAAGGATGTCTTTCCCTTCTTTTTATATCAAACTGAAGGTCTACAGGACCATTGTGCTGACTTCATCATGGTATACCTATGAAACCTGGATAGTCTATTAGCATCATGTCAGAAAATTGAACTGCTTCCTTTTGAATTGTCTTAGGAAGAGTCTGAATATCACCTACCAAGATAAGATACTGGACAGTGACTTCCTCTCTTGAGCTGAATTGCCAAATATTCAAACTCTATTGCAGAGAGCAAAATTCTGATAGGTTGCCCATGTAGAAACTGCAAATCTATTATGTACAACTTGCTATTCCTTTTGAATATGTAATAAAGTTATCATATGACTTTTTTCCTTCCCTCCCCCCACCCCTGTCCTAGAGATGGCTATCATTAGGCAGGGATATGTATGAAGCCATTCTATACATACTTCTATTTATCAGTTCTTTCTCTGTATGCAGATAGCATTTTCCATCATATGTCTTTTGTAGTTAATTTGGGTATTTATAATAGTCAAAATAGCATTCACTCAAAGTTGTTCTTTTTTTAAAATTTTATTATGGGGCAATGGGGGTTAAGTGACTTGCCCAGAGTCACACAGCTAGTAAGTGTCAAGTGCCTGAGGCCGGATTTGAACTCAGGTACTCCTGAATCCAGGGCCAGTGCTTTATCCACTGCGCCACCTAGCCGCCCCCCAAAGTTGTTCTTAAAACAATATTGTTATTACTGTATACAATATTCTCCTGGTTCTGCTTATTTTGCTCTTCATGATTTCATGCAAGTCTATCCATTTTTTTTTAAGTTCATTGAGCTCATCATTTCTTTTGGCATGCTTTCTTTCTTTCTTTTTTTTTTTTTGGTGAGGCAATTGTGGTTAAGTGACTTGCCCAGGGTCACACAGCTAGTAAGTGTCAAGTGTCTGAGGTCGGATTTGAACTCAGGTCCTCCTGAATCCAGGGCCGGTGCTCTATCCACTGAGCCACCTAGCTGCCTCAGCATTATTTCTTATACAAGGTGTACATTCAAGGAATGGAAAACACCTCATGCAAAGGCTCCGAGATGAAAGATTGCATTACCTCGTTTTAGCCTTATAATAGCCCTCTGGTGTCAATGGGAAGGTATTATTAAACCCATTTTACACATGATGTTGTTGAGGTCAGACATATGTCTTGTCAACCATCTCATACCTGATGATCCCTAATTCAAAATTGAAGACTTTTGTCCATAAGGCACTAATACTGGGTGTTGGGGATACAAAGACAAAAAATAAAACCCCTCTCACTCATCTCTTCACCACCACTTACTATTCTTCAGCTACTGATATTCCATGCAAAAAAATAGGAAACTTGAAAGGCAAAAGACAGAGCCTCTCTCTTCCCATGAGTTCTGTCCCCCACATCCTTTAATTTAGTGATATGGCTTTGGTTGGGCAAGTCAGTCAAATTTTCTGAGCCTTGGTTTCCTGATTTGTAAGATGAGGGGGGTACAACTAAATGCTTCCTAATAATGTCCCTTTCAAATCCAAATCCTATAATCTGAAAACTGCCCTGAGAGACAATAGAATCTCCCTTTCCTACTTCATTTCTTTGTAGACATAACCAATAATTCCAGGCTTTCCCTAGTCCTGGATGCTCTGTGTCTGGGGAAATCTTGTTTGGGATATAAGATCATCCAACTGAAGTATATTAACAGGGTGGCAAAATTATTTGGGCAAAAGTAACTTTGGACAACTCTTCTACAATTCTACATCACAAAGCAGGTGACAATCTGCATTGATATTCATCCAGAATAGATATTATTCTAAAAATACAATAAATAATCTTCTCTTTACATCATAAAAGGTAGCATTAAAGGAACTTGCTTAGAAACCATCTCCTTTGTGGGTAATTGCATTCTTAGGGTTATTTTGAGGCATATTGGTGAGTGCTTATAAATATTGCAGGAACACCCACTGTGCACTTCACATGCCAGGGAAAATAACAGCTGTGGACTCTTTTTTAACAACTCTGATAACATTGAAAGCCCCACAGGAGCACCAAGAACATTTGTTTCTCAGCAACATGTACATACTGGGTGTTGTCTCCACAGGGATAGTGCGGGTGTTTAGATTGAGGAGGGTTTAGTTTCAGACTGCATTTAGGACTTAGTAAGCACATAGACTTTCGCTGTCCTAAAAATAGGTGGTCCGTAGTTTTGAGGGGAATAGGGATGGGAGGGGGTCTGGGTCTGGGATTTCATTGGCATAGGCATATGACATCCTAAAACCTTAAGCTCAACTTCATTGGTCAAGCACTCAGGAATCAAAGTTTTAGAGCTGTCAGGGACCTTAAACAATAGTCAGTCAGGTCTCTTGACTTTACAGATGAGGAAACTGAGGCCCATAGAGGTGAACTAACTTACCCAAGATCACCTAGGTTGTAAGTGCTGGAGTCTGGGTACAGAGACTGAGACACAGAGACCAGAGTCAGAGACACACAGAGAGACAGAGAAAGAAACAGACAGAAATACAGAGACCTAGAAACAAAGAAACAGAAAGAGACCCAGGGAGAAGCAGAGACAGAGACACTGAAAGAGGAGATAGTCTTAATTAGTTTGGTGGGATTCGTACAAACTTAGTAGGTTGACTATAAATTTGGAAATATGGGCTGCTACAAGAAACATCATTCTATTGAATTGGTTTCAACTGATGTAGTTCCAAAGAATTAGAATAACTATTAAGCCTTTCCATTCATTAGAATGCATGGAAGAATAAGTGCAGGAAGAGGGCAAGGCAGTTTCTCTCAAGGGAGGCTACAATACTCCTAAGGTCAGTTTTTAAGATATGTTTGCAAGGGAAGGAGAGAGATAGGTGTTGGGTACTCCAACAATCTGAGAAAATTACACTATCTGGGAGAGCTGGTTCTTTGATTCTTATAGCCCTGACCTTAGTTCATGGCAGCGAATCTATAGGAAGTAGCTGTGGCTGAAGATAGAGCAAGTATGACGCCACTGTGAGAGAAAAATCACTGGGGACCCTGTAGGCTCTCTCCTGTTGGCATTCTCCTGACTTCAAGAGAATGTGAGGAAGGCCTTCAATACACTGGGAAGATTTCCTTTGGTGGACTCATGGGAGGACATGGATGGAAGTTGCATAGAATGGGCAGACATTACTGGGTTGCAATCTGCCTTAATGGGGGTAATAGTCATTTGGATAAGATCACACATCCATTGGGAGTATAGAAATAGAGTAGTTACTTCAATTAATCAAGCAACCAATAAACATTTATTAAGCACCTATTATGTGCCAGACACTATGTTAAACTCTATCTATACAAAAAGAGACAAAAGATAGTCCCTACACTCAAAGAACTTAGAATCTAATGAGGGAGACAACATGCAAACAAATATATACAAGCAAGCCATAGAAAGTATATAAATAGGAAATAATTAACAGAGGGAAGTCAGGCAATAGGATTGAGAAGGGTTGGGAAAATCTTCCTGTAAGAGCTGGGATTTTAGTTGGGACTTAAGGGAAGCTACTGCTTCTTCAGTTCTTAGCTTTAACAACTAGAAGTCTCCTCCTTTTTTATTAATTGTTATCACATCAAAGTAGACCACTCCCTCCTTCACTGATGCTGAACAGTATTAAGGTCTCCATTCTATGGAGTCACATGCACATGACCTGTATCATTCACAGTCTTCTGCTCAATTAAATACCATTGATGATAGCCATGACCTTAAGGCAATAATAATCACAGAAGTCTATGCTAAGAGAAATTTAGATCTAGAAAGGCCTGTAATCTAAGTCCCTCCCTTTACAAATGAGGCAGTTGAGGTCTAGAGTAGTTTTAACTTGCCCCAAAGTCACAGTTAATGTTTATGCTCAATGTTTTTATTATGAAAACATATTAGATTACTTAGAATATACCAATTAGATTGTAAGTTCCTTGGTGGCAGGGACTGTCTTTTGTCTCTTTTTGTATAGCTAGAGTTTAGCACAGTATCTGGCACATAATAGGTGCTTAATCAATGTTTATTCTCAGGCTAGACTTCTCTTCATTTCCCACCAGATGCACTCCTTCAAACTAGACTCCCTCGTTTTGCTGCACTGGTTACCTTCTCCCCTTTCCCTACTTTTCAGCTTTCTTTGGCATGTTGTCTTCACCCATTAGATTGTAAACTACTTGAGAGCAGGACCTTCCTTCCTTCCTTCCTTTTTTAAAATTTGTATCCCCAGGGCTTAGTGTTGTATCTAATACATAGGAAATGCTTAACAAATGTCTCTTGACTGACTGAATGACTAGAAATCTGGCAAAGCCCATCTCAGAATATTATTAAAAGCATAAAATATGGGGCAGCTAAGTCTTGAACTTAGATATACAAAGTCAACTTCACAAATATAATATGGAAGCATGGTTAGATAGTAGCTTGTCTGAAAAAAGATCTAGGCATCTGAGTAGACTGAAAACTCAACACAAACGATCAGTACAACAAAGCAGCCAAAAAAGAAAATTAAAGTGATCCTGGGCTGTATTAAGAAAGGCATAGCTCACTCCTACTAGCCTTTGTCTGGTATATCATGTTCAGCTCTGGGTACCACAGTTCAAGAAGGATAAGCTGGATAGCATCCAGTGGAGGGCAACCAGGATGGTGCATGGCCTTAGATCCATGTCATAAGAGAATCATTGGAAGGAACTGGGTATGGTTAGTCTGGAGAAGAGAAGACATAAGAAATGGACTGGAAATGGGGAGTGGAAAGGGAAGCAGGGTAACTGTGCTCCAACATTTGAAGGGATGTGTCATGGGGAAGAGGAGTTGATGTCATTTTATTGGACCCCAAAGGACAGAAGCAAGAAATGAATGGAAGTTGTAAAGAAGGAGATGTAGACTTGATGTCAGCAAAAAACTTTCTAACAATTAGAGTCCATGTGTGAATTGGATCAGATGGCTTCTGAAGTACCTTCCAACTCTCAGATTCTGTGATTCTGAATTCCTTTCAGCAAATACTTGTTTTCCAGCTTCCTCTTAGGTTTATATACCATTTCTGCCCGAGGTAGGAGATCTTACAAGGGAAAAAATCTCTTTTATGCTTTTCTGAGGAATGAGTTAAGGTGGAAGAGATATTACAAAAATTGGAAAATTATGAATTGTGGGAAATTCAATTGTCCAAGATTTAAGCAGCTAGGTGTTAGAGTGGATAGAGCACGGGGCCTGGAGTCATGAAGGCCTGAATTCAAATCTGGCCTCAGATACTTATTAGGTATGTGTGTAACCTTGGGGAAGTCACTTAACCCCTGTCTGCCTCAGTGTCTGCAAGTGGAAACTAGAATTAATGAGAACACTTAGCTCCCAGAGTCGTGGTAAGGATCAAATGACATAATATTTTTAAAGTTGCTTATTCCAGTGTTTGGCACATAGTAAGAGTGTGTGTGTGTGTGTGTGTGTACACATATTTTACTGTAATAACAACAGTAGAGCATTTACAAAAATTGATATAGCAGCTTTCCATGGTAGAAAAATTTTGGACTTGAAATCAGGAAGATCAGAGTTCAAATCCTATCTCCGACACCTAATAGCTATTTGATTATGGGCAAGTCACTTCTCCCTCTAAGCCTAATATGTGAGACTACCCATTTTAGACTGGTTACAAGCTGCTATTGTGGAAGGAGTTCCCAAATTGATGAAATAACAGATTCCTTTAGCAAGACAACAAATGGGTCTTCCTTTTTTTCTTTTCTAATAATAAACATTTTTATTTATAGTTTTTAGTTTCAATTTTTATCCCTCCTTCCCTCCCTCTCTTCCCCCTCCCTGGGGTAGTGAGCAATCAGATATGGGTTATACATGTGTGATTATATAAAACATTATCATATTAGACATTTTGTACAAGAAAATTTGAATAAAAGAAAAAAATGAAAGTTAAAAATAGCATGCTTCAGTCTGTGTTCAGTCAGTGGAAGTAGAAAGTGTTTCATCAATAGTCCTTTGGGATTGTCCTGGATCATTGTATTGTTGAGAATAGTTAAGCCAGGCAGCTAAGTGGTGAAGTGAATAGAACACTGGCCCTGGAGTCAGGAGGACCTGAGTTCAAATCCGGCCTCAGACACTTAACACTTACTAGCTGCATGACTCTGGTTAAGTCATTTAACCCCAATTGCCTCACCAAAAAAACAAAAAAAAAAAAAAGAGAGAGAATAGTTAAGTTATTCATGGTTCTTCATCAAACAATATTGCTGTTTCTGTGCACAACATTCTCCTGATTCTGTTCACTTCACTATATATCAGCTTATACAAGTCTTTCCAGGCCCTTCTGAAATCATCCTGCTTGTCATTTCTTATAGCACAATAATATTCCATCATTATCATATACCACAGTTGTTTAGTCATTCCCCAACTGATGAGTATTCCTTTGATTTCCATTTCTTAGCCACCACAAAAAGAGATGCTCTAAATATTCTTGTACAAATAGGTCTTTTTCTCTTTTTTGGGAATGTCTTTGCGATATAAACCTAGCAGTGGTATTGCTGGATCAAAGGGTATGCACAGTTCTATAGCCCTTTGGGCATAGTTCCAAATTCCTCTCAAGAATGGTTGAATCTTTTTACAACTCCACCAATAATGAATTAGCTTCCCAGCTTCCCCACATCCCCTCCAACATCCAATATTTTCCGTTTTTGTTATATTTGCCACTCTGATAGGTGTGAGATCTTCCTTTTTTTAAGGGATCACTTATCATGACAGACATATTTAAAGATGTTCACATTTTATCAATACCTTATCTTGGGAACTCTTTCTGAGACTGCTATAGGGAAATTCTAAATATTTACTGGTAAATTTATTTCTCTGAAGATATATTTTTAAATTAAAATTTTACATTATATATAAAACAATTTTAACACTCATTTTAAGAAATATAAGTCCCAAATTCTCTTCCTCTCTCCCTAGCCTTCCCCCTCATTGAGAAGGCAAGCAATCCAAAATACATTATATATGTGCAGTCATGTAAAACATTTCTATATTAGTCATGTTGTAAAAGGAAATAGAGACCAAAAAGAAGCAAACCAAGAAAAATACAGTTTAAAAGCATGTTTCAATATGCATTCAGATTCAATCAGTTCTTTCTCCAGAGGTGGATATCATTTTTCATCTTAAATCCTCAGAATTGTCTTGGATCATTGTATTGCTGAAAACAGATAAGTCATTCACAGCTGATCATCATGCAATATTGCTGTTACTGTATACACTCTTCTGTTCATTTCACTTTGCATGAGTTCATACAGGTCTTTCAAACTTTTACGAAAGCATCCCTCTCATCACTTCTGGCACAGTAGTACATCACAATCATGTGCCACAACTTGTTCAGTCCCTCCCTAATTGATGAGTATCCCTTCAACTTCCAACACTTTGCAACCACAAAAAAAGAGTATATTTGTACATATACATCCTTTTCCTTTAAAAAAATTCTTTGGAATACCGACCTAGTAGTGGTATTGCTAGGGCAAAAGGTATAGACAATTTTATAGCCCTTTGGACATACAATAGTTACAAATTGCTCTCTAGGATGTTTGAATCACTTCACAACTCCATTTACAATGGGGCAGCTAGGTGGTGCAGTGGATAAAGTACCGGCCCTGGATTTAGGAAGACCTGAGTTCAAATTTGGTCTCAAATACTTGACCTTTACTAGCTGTGTGACTCTGGGCAAGTCACTTAACCCCAGTTGCCTCACCAAAAAAAACCAAAACCTAAAAAACAAAAACAAAAACAAACCAACAATACATTAGCATCCCATTTTCTTATATGCTCTCTAACATCTGTTATTTCCCTTTTCTATCATATTAGCCAAACTGATAGATATGAGGTGGTACCTCAGAACTATTTTAATTTACATTTCTCTAATCAGTAATGATTTAGAAAATTTTTATATGACTACAGATAGTTTGGTTTCCTCATCTGAAAGCTGCCTGTTCATAGCCTTTGAGCATTTATTAATTAGGAAATAGCTTGTATTCTTATAAATTTGACTTAGTTCTCTATATATTTGAGAAATAAGGTCTTTATCAGAGAAAGTTATTATAAATATTCCCCTGCCCCAGTTTCTGTTTTCCTTCTAATCTTGGCTGCGTTGGTTTCGCTTGTGTAAAACCATTTTAATTTAATGTAATTAAAATGATACATTTTATATCCTTTAATGCTCTCTGTCTCTTGTTCGGTGATAAATTCTTCCCTTACCCATGGATCTGACAAGAAAACTATTTCACGTGACCCTAATTTGCTTATGGTATCACCCTTAATGTCTAAATCATGTACCCATGTTGATCTTGTCTTGTTATATGGTGTGAGATGTTGGTCTATACCTCATTTCAGCCAAACTGTTTTCCAGTTTTCTCAGCAGGTTTTGTCAGATGGTGAGATTTTGTCTCCAAGGCTTAGATCTTTGGGTTTATCAAACACTTGATTACTATGGTCATTTACTACTGTGTATTGTGTATCTAATCTATTCCATTGACTAACCATTCTATTGTTTAGTCAGTACAAGATTATTTTGAGGATTACTGCTTTATAATATACTTTTCTTCACATATTTTTATTGATTCCCTTGATGTTCTTGATTTTTTGTTTATCCAAATGAATTTTGTTATTGTTTTTTTAGATCTATAAAATAAATTTTTTTGTAATTTGATTAGTATGACACTGAGTAAGTAGATTAATTTACATAGAACTGTTATTTTTATTATATTGGCTTGGCCTATCCCTGAGTAATTAATATTTCCCTAATTGTTTAGAACTGAATTTATTTGTATAAAAAGTGTTTTGTAATTGTGTTCATATAGTTCCTTGGTTTGCCTCGTCAGGTAGATGCTCAGGTATTTTATATTGTCTACAGTTATTTTAAATGGAATTTCTCTTTCTACTTCTTGCTGCTGGATGATGTTGGTAATACATATAAATGTTGATGATTTATGTGGGTTTATTTTATATCCTGCAACTTTGCTAAAGTTGTTCATTATTTCAACTAATTTTGTACTTGATTCTCTAGCATTTTTTAAGCATAGCATCATATCATCTACAAAGAGTGATATTTTTGTTTTTTCCTCGATTATTCTAATTTCTTCAATTTCTTTTTCTTCTCTTATTGTTATAGCTAACATTTCGAGTACTCTATTGAATAATAGTGAATATTGCATACTTTATCACACCAAATAGCAAGATAAGGTCAACAGGGGTACATGATTTAGACACTGAGGGTGATACCATAAGCAAATTAGGGTCACATGAAATAGTTTGCTTGTCGGTTCTATGCGTAAGGGAAGAATTTATGACCAAACAAGAAATAAAGAGCATTAAGGGATGTAAAGGCATCCTTGCTTCACCCTTGATCTTTCTGGGAAGGCTTCTACTTTATCTGCACTACACATTATGCTTGCTGATGGTTTTACATAGATATTACTTACCATTTAAAGGAAAGCTCCATTTATTCGTATTCTCTCTAGTGTTCTTAATAGAAATAGCTGTTTTATGTTGTTAAAGGCTTTTTCTGAATCAATTAAGACAATAATATGATTTCTGTTGGTTTTGTTATTGATATTGTCAATTATGCTCATAATTTGTCTCATATGGAACTAGCCCTGCATTCTAGGTATAAATCCTACCTGGTCATAAAATATGATCCTTGTATTATATTGCTATAATTTTCTTGCTAGTATTTTATTTAAAATTTTTGCATCCGTATTCATTAGGGAAATTGGTCTATAGTTTTATTTCTTTGTTTTAGCTCTTCCTAGTTTAGGTATCAGCACCATATTTGTGTCACAAAAGGAATTTGATAGGATTCCTTCTTTGCCTATTTTTAAAAATAAAAGTATTTTATTATTTTCCAGTTACATATAAGGATAGTTTTCAATGTTTGTTTTCATAGGATTTTTAGTTCCAAATTTTTCTCCCACCCTTTCTTCCCTCTCTCTTCCCCAAGATGGAAAGCAATCTGATACAGGTTATATATGTACTATAATGATTGGAATGATGCCACCTGCTAGAGACTTACTGTAGAAAAGCTCCGCCATGAGGTGAAGGTCTCTGAGGGCAAGACCATGCATCTTTTCTTTGGCGTCAGGAAGTGACGTTTGCTTGTAGGAGGAAGAAGGGGGAGCCTGGCACTCTGATGCTCTCTTTCCTGAGGACTCCGGTGGAGAAAGGAGCTAGAAATGCGCTCTCCCTTTAATAGATAGATGAATGTAGGCCTTTCTCTCTTTACCAAATTCTTACTCTCCTTAATAAATGCTTAAAAGTCTAACTCTTGCTAAAGCTTATAATTTATTGGTGACCCCTCATTAGATATTTTAGACAGACTACCTAGAATTTTAGCCTTTACAGTACAATCACATTAAACATTTCTGTATTAGTCATATTATTTTTTTTAATTTTTTTTTTTTTTTAGTGAGGCAATTGGGGTTAAGTGACTTGCTCAGGGTCTCACAGCTAGTAAGTGTTAAGTGTCTGAGGCCGGATTTGAACTCAGGTACTCCTGACTCCAGGGCCGGTGCTCTATCCACTGCGCTATCTAGCTGCCCCATGCAACTCTTTTTTTTGTTTGTTTTTGTTTTTTGTTTTGCGGGGCAATGGGGGTTAAGTGACTTGCCCAGGGTCACACAGCTAGTAAGTGTCAAGTGTCTGAGGCCGGATTTGAACTCAGGTCCTCCTGAATCCAGGGCCGGTGCTTTATCCACTGTGCTAGCCGCCCCCCATTAGTCATATTATGAAAGAAGAATCAGAGCACAAGGGGAAAACCTCAAAAAAGAATAAAAAAATCAGTATGGTTCAATCTGTATTCATAATCCACAGTTCTTTTTTCTGGATGTTGAGAACATTTTCTATCATGAGTTCTTTGAAATTGTTTTGGATCATTGCACTGTTGAGAAGAGCCGAGTTTATCACCATTATTTATCACACAATGTTGCTGTTACTGTGTACAGTGTTTTCCTGGTTCTGCTCCTCTCAGACAGCATTAGTTCATGTAAGTTCTTCCAGGTTTCTTTGAACTCTTCCTGCTCATTGTTTCTTACAGCACAATAGCATTCCATTACATTCATATACCACAACTTATTTAGCCATTCCCCAATTGATGAGCATTCCCTCAATTTCCAATTCCTTGCCACCACAAAAAGAGCAACTATAAATAATTTTGTACATGTGGGTCCTTTTCCCTCTTACATGATATCTTGGGGATACAGACCTAGCAGCAATGGTACCACTGGGTCAAAGGGTATGAATAAGCCTTTTGGGCATAGTTCCAAATTGCTCTCCACAATGGTTGGATCAGTTCACAGCTCCACCAACAATGCATTAGTGTTCCAATTTTTCCACAGCTTCTCCAACATCTATTATTTTCCTTTTTTGTCATATTATTTGCCTATTTTTAAAAAGAGTTTATGTAACATTGGGATTAATTGTTCTTTAAATTATTGGTAGGATTTGCTTGTGAATCCATCTGGCCCTGGGGATTTTTCCTTAGGGAGTTCATTAATTGGTTATTAAATTCCTTTTTCTAAGATGGAGTTATTTAAGTATTCTATTTTCTCTTCTGTTAATCTAGGAAATTTATATTTTTGTAAATATTCAATCATTTGGTTTAGATTTTCAGATTTGTTGGCATGTAATTGAGCAAAATAGTTCCTAATAATTGTTTTAATTTCTTCTTTATTGGTGGTGAATTCACCTCTTTCATTTTTTGATATTGGTCATTTGGTTTTCATTTTCCCTTTTGTGAATAAAATTAACCAATGGTTTACCTAATTTTGCAGGGCAATGAGGGTTAAGCAACTTGCCCAGGGTCACATAGCTAATAAGTGTCAAGTGTCTGAGGAAGGATTTGAACTCAGGTCCTCCTGAATCCAGGGCTGGTGATTTATCCACTGTACCACCTAAATGTCCTACCTATTTTATTAGTTTTCCCTATGAAACCAGCTTCTAGTTTTATCTATTAGTTCAATGGTTTTCTTACTTTCAGTTTTATTAATCTCTCCTTTGATTTTTAGGATTTCCAGTTTGGTGTTCATTTGGAGATTTTTAATTTGTTCTTTTTCTTGGGTTTTTTTTTTTGTTGTTGTTGCTCTTTATTTTACTAATGTATTTAGAAATATTCACTTTCCCCCAGTTATTGCTTTGACCGAATCCCATAAGTTTTGGTATGTTATATCATTGTTGTCATTCTTTTAAATGAAATTATTTATTGCTTCTATGGTTTGTTTTTTATCTTTATATTCCTTAGGATTAAATTATTTAATTTCCAATTAATTTTAATTTATCTTTTCACTGTCCTTTATTGAATGTAATTTTTGTTGGAGTATGATATGAAAGGGATAGATTTACTATTTCTGCATTTGGTTATGAGGTTTTGATACCCTAATGCATGGTCAGTTTTAGTGTAGGTGTCATGTACCACTGAGAAAAATGTATATTCCTTTTTATTCTCATTTAATTTTCTCCAGAGATCTATCATATCTAACTTTTCTAAAATTGTATTCACCTCCTTAACTTCTTTCTTGTTTATTTTTTGGTGAGATTTATCTTCTTCTGAGAAGTCAAAATTGAGGTCCCCCACTTATATAATTTTACTGTTTCCTCCTGTAACTCATTTAACTTCTTTAAAAATTTATTTGCTATACTATGTGGTACGTATGTTTAGTATGGATTTAACTTGTCTATGGTACCTCTTAGGAAGATAATAGTTTCCTTTCTCATCACTTTTAATTAGATCTATTTTTACTTTTCCTTTGCCTGAAATCAGGATTTCTACCCCTGCCTTTTGTTTTTTACTTCAGCTGAAGTATAAATTCTGCTCCAGCCCCTTAGCTTTACTCTGTGTGTGTCTCTCTGCTTCAAGTTTGTTTCTTGTAAACAACATATTGTCAGATTCTGTTTTTTTAGAACACTCTATCTGCTTCTGTTTTGGAAGATATTTTTTGTCTGCCAACTGATAGAGATTTCCTACTTTCCCCATAACTTCCATTCTTTGTTACTTGAGTGAGAATGGGAACTTGATAATTAGTCTACTTGAAGATGTCAGTCATTTGTTCTGGAAATATAGATCTTTCTTTGAGTAAGTCATAGTCTATGAAAATTTGCAAAAAGATCTTCCAGAACTCCTGGTCACATTATATAAACATATCTTCTAAAGAGCTTGTTTGGAATGATTTAATTCTTTCTTTAGAAAAATCTGAATCTGCATCTCAAGGGAAAGCACTGAATATGTATTTAATATATCCATGTATGTGAAACTCTTCTTTTTATTGTTAATCCCTTTATAAACAATGTGTGCATTTACAAAGCATTTAAGAGAAATGAATGCAAATTGTGGGGATATGAAAACATTAGCAACAAAGAAAATATGATGGGGCCAAGGAAAAGGCAAAAATTGAGGGAAGTATAAATTCTGATCATTTTAATAAAGGATTTCATTGCCTGAGTTTAGTATACTCTTTATTTCTTATTTTAATTTAGAGCAGGAGGCCTTAAAATTAGTTATTCTAAAAATACTCACTGAAATATATTCCTAAACAGCATACACAGTAAAACTAATATTTGTTAAGAGCCATAGAGTTTATCCTTTCCTAACCTGAGAAGAATAGTTAATATTCACTTTGGTGTTTCACTAATGTGATAAAATAATGGGATTTGGCAGATGCCCAGGGGTCCCACCTGAGGATTGATTTAGTATTGTTTGAATTGGGTGAGAATGAGAAACTGACTAAATACCGACTTAAGGGTGATTGGATGGAGACCACACCTGGGTTGTTCTCAGAGGCAGTGTACTACTGACATTAGCAAGAGACCATTCTCAACCAATCAGCTGGAAGGACCACCCTTTTGGGGAGGGAGAGAGGAACTAGGAAGAGGAGTTTAGTATGCTGCCTTAGTCTTTTTTTTTTTTTGTGGAGGAACCAGCGTGGTGGTAGAGAGAGAACAGGAGGGTCCCCCTTGTTGTTTGGGACATTGGCTTGGTGGCAGAACTTCACGTGGGCTGCTAGGAAAGGCATTATAGGTTTCTTTCTCTCTGGCTATACCAAATAGATCCAAGCTAAGATTTTCCATGCTAAAGGAATCTGTTCTCAATCTCTCTCTCTCTCTCTCTTCACTAACTTATATTTTAATAAATCTTTAAAAGCCTAAACTCTTGTTGAATTTATCAGTGATTTTAGCCAGTTTCCCCCACCCCCAAGACTGGGGGGGGACAGTTTAAAACCCATACTTAGATTATAAACAACACACAAATAAATGTCTATTTTCCATCATTAGTCAGGAATGAGACAACAGGGGTTACCTTTTACAACAGGCTACATAGTCTTGTTGAATTGAGGCATATATAAATGCTTAAAAAGTTTTTTTTGGCTGTAGTTTTAGTGTTCAGATGGGAAGTACCAGAAGGAAAGTGATTCATATCATATAATTTCTTTAACCACCATTTGCTATATGGCTTCTTCTTTGGTGAGCCTTGACAGGCAGCTTAGTCTCTGCAAGGACTCACAGGATACATTAGCAAATAAGTGGCACTAAGGAAGATGCTAAAGATACAAAAACTTCAATTCTTTTAATTAAAAACTGTCATCATTTCTGATTTTATACATGATACATTTTCAAATATCATATTATCCTTTCAATACAAATAGAGGGTAATCTCTAGCCTTTCTACAACTATTTTTATTCTTAAAATATCTATTTCCCTGATTTCAACCCTTTCAAGCATTCAGTAATATTTTTATTTTTGAAAAGTAATTTAAAAGATCAGACAAATGAAATAGGCATTTCTGTCGGTCTTGTTTTCCTAGCACCAAGGGCCAATGGGGAGGCACTAATCCAGTTTTCAAAACTGATTTAGTTCTCCTTCAGTATAAACAGTGTTTAAGAGCCAGAGTCTTACAAAGGTGTCTATTGAATCCCCCAGTATGAAATTTGGACCTCATTGGAAGCACCCCCTGTTGTGGCCTTGTAGCAGAAACTAAACAAAGAAGACATGTGCCCATCTCTCATTACCACTGATGCAGAGAAGGGCTCAGGGAAATCAGAGGGGACTAGGGGAGGTAGATAATTCCCATAATGAGAGGGTAAATAAAATTCACATGTCTGTCCAGTCAGCAAAGACTGACAGGGGAGGTTTACACAGTAGCACATGAGAAGAAATGTTCTTGGAAAGAAAAAAAGAAAAAGGAATAGGTAAATGGTCTTTAAGTGTATGGATACAATCCAAATAATCTTTTTCTTCTATCAATAATACTATTAAAATGGTGCTGACTAGAACATGTAAGCAAAGAGGATTTCCAGTGGAACTGAGGGGAGGCTCATGATATCTTATTAGAATTTGTCATTCAGCTGCTTCAGTCATATAGAGCTCTTTGCGACCCCATTCGGGGTTTTCTTGGCAAAGATACTGGAGCTGTATGCCATTTCTTTCTCCAGCTCATTTTATAGATGAGGAACTGAGCAAAACAAGGTTAAGTGACTTGCCCAGGCTCATACAGCTAGTAAGTGTCTGAGGCTGGATTTGAACCCAGGAAAACGAATATTCTTGAATTCAGGCCTGGCACTCTACCCACTGTGCAAACTAGCTACCCATGTTACTATAGTTTAAGTGGCCTAAAGGAATGTTATAACTCACCTTGCTACTCCATAATCCCAGTTTTTGCCTTATCCAAATCAACAAAATACTTCTTAAAGGTCAATTCATTTCAACCAAAGGCACTTAGTAAGTGCTTACTATGTGTATGTAAGGTTCTGTGTCACATCCTGCAATGACAATGGTGAAAAAGGAACCTGGTATTTGTCTTTGATAAGATTAGAGTTTAAGGAGGGAGGAAGCAAGATTGTATAATGGATGACATGCTAGTCTAGAAGTTAGGAGACTTGTATTTAAATCCTGCTTTAGGCATTTATTTCCTATGTGACTCCAAGGCTAGTAATCTAACCTTTTAGAGCATCACTTTCTTAATTTTTAAAATTGGGATAATATTGTAGTACTTACTCTGGGATCACTTATCAAACTCCCATTCACTTTGATGGACCAGATTCCAGACTATAGATGCTGCTTTTACTGTCAATTCTATGGTAAATACTGATATTCATGCTCAGGAGCCCCCACTGACATGTCCCCTGTTTACTATCAGGCAGCAGACTAAATTAAATTTTTAAAAAGATATGTCCTGAGCTGGTATAACAAGATGAATAGTTACAAAAACATTCTTCAAACTGGGTGTGTGTACTCCTCTTGCACATATGAGGTACCTAGAGATAGTCAATTCAGCCTTAAAGTACAAAGATAATAAGGCACAGGTGTAATTCCTTGCTCACTAGAAGTCCTTTTCTGTTTTTGTGGAGTGCTTACAAAGTTCCCCTTAGGTACAGCTCTCTGCTGGGTTCTGAAGATGAATGCCTTTTTATAGTCCATAGCAGGTTTATGCTGGAGCCAACTCATACTGGATTTCAAAAGCCAATAATTCAATTTTCAGCATGGGCATTTATACCCCAGATAAATTTGTTTTGTTGATTGTCTAGGCCAGTGGTATCAAATTCAGAAAGAAACAAATCAATGGTGATTTAGAAAATGACCAATTAGCACAATCTATGTTGTACTTTTATTGATTTTGTTAAATATTTCCCAATTTAATTTTAATCTGGTTTTATCACTGGGAGATTTGCAACAGTTTGCAATCTCTGGTTCAGATTTTACAAAAGTAATGGAGAAAATGTTATAATGTAGAATTAAACTTAAAAATGTCATGTATTTTTGGCAAACAGATTGTTCTATTTATTTTGTTGTAATCATTTTGTATATTGTTTTCCTAGTTCAACTTACTTTCCATTTCACCAGTTCATTTGGTCTTCCCTTATCTTTCTGTATTCATCATATTCATTATTTCTTAGAGCACAGCAATTTTCCATTACATCCACACACTACAGTTTGTTCAGCCAGTTTTCAATTGATGGGCCTCTTGTTTGTTTGGAGTTCTTTGAAACTACAAAAAAAATGGTCCTATAAATATTTTGGTGAGTTTATATCTTAACTCTGCAATCTTCTTCTTTACTGCCCATCTTTATATCTAGTTAGAGCTTTTAAGCATGTTTTTCCTCAGGGCTAATTTGAAGCAGTAATAATTACTTTTCCACTCTATCTCACTGGTTGTATTTGTCTTTGTCCTCATTCAACTATCTACTTACCTCACTTGGGGTACAGTTAATGACAGAAATTCTTGAATTTGATGGATCTCTTTTGGAGAAAGGTGGGCCCCAAAACACAGACAATGCTCAGATTTATCTGGGCTGAGCTTTGTCTTTTTAGGTAATTCACTTGCCGTTTTCAAACTGTCTTTTCTACAGCTACAATTGTTTCAGGGCAACCTTCTTCCAGGGCATCAAAACTTGAAGTCTATGCTTTCTCCCTGCTTCTTTCAGAGAGCAACTGTTTAACTGTGTCCCCTTACTGTCATTTGATTCCAAGACTCTGCCTCGAACCCTCTTCTCTTCCCATTGCACACTCTCATTTGGTGACCTCAACAGCTTTGATGGGTTGAATTATCATCTTTAGGTTGATGACTCCCAGATCTATATATCCACTCCTGGCCTCCGTTTGACTTTGAAAGCCTTTCATAACCTAGTCTCCTTGTACCTTTAGAATCTGTCAGTCAATAAACATTTATTGATCACCTACCCCTGCCACAAGTGCTAAGCACTGAGGACACACAAAAAAAAGGGTAAAAGATAGTCTCTGCTCTTGAAGAATGCACAATCTAGAGAGGGAGACAAGATATAAACAACTATGTGGAGTGCGAGGTAGGAAGATCAATTTGATAGCTGAGTGGAGGATGAACTGGAGTAGTGAGAGGCTTGTGGCAAGTACATCAACCAGCTGATTATTGAAATAGGTACCCATTTGGGGGGGGGCAAGGCATTGAGGGTTAAGTGACTTGCCCAGGATCACAAGCTAGTAAGTGTCAAGTATCTTGAGGCCAGATTTGAACTCAGGTCTTCCTGAATCCAGGGCTGGTGCTTTATCCACTGTGCCACCTAGCTGCCCCCTCAGGCATTTGTACAAAAATATTTAAAGCAGCTTTTTGTGGTGGCTACGAATTGGAAATTAAGGGGATGCCTATCAATTGGGGAATGGCTTAATAAGCTGTGGTATATATTTGTAATGGAATATTAATGTGTTATAAGAAATGACAATCAGGATGATTTCAGAAAAACCTGGAAAGACATATGAATTGATGCAGAGTGAAGTGAGCAGAACTAGAAAAACATTGTACATAGGAATAGCAATACTGTATGTACTATGAACAACTATGAATGACTTAGTTATTCTCAGCAGTACAATAATCCAAGACGATCCCAAAGGACTGAAAATGCTATCTGCCTCCAGAAAAAGAACTGATAGTGTCGGAATACAAACTGAAGCTTTCTTTCTTTTTCTTTTTTCTCTTTCTTTCTTCCTTCCCTTCTCCGTTCTTTACTCTCTCTCTCTCTCTCTCTCTCTCTCTCTCTCTCTCTCTCTCATTCTCTCTCTTCTCCCTCCCTCCTTTCCTCCTTCCTTCCTTTCATTTTCCTTCTTTCTCAAGTTTTCTTTCATGAAATTATTATGGAAATGTTTTACATGGTTGTACACGTGCAAGCTATATCAGATTGCTTACCATCATAGGGAGGGAGGCATTGAATTTGGAGCACAAAATAAAAAAAACCAAACCCAAATGTTAAAAATTGTTTTTACATGTAATTTTGGGAAAATATTATTTTAAAAAAGAAATAGTCCAGGTATGAGGTGATGAGGCCCAGCACTAGGATGGTAGTAGTTTCAAAAGAGAGAAGAGGTTATACTCAAGACATGTTATGAAGGTAAAATTGAAAGGCTTTGATAACAGATTGGATATGGAGAAGTAAGAATAGGGAATCAAAGATGACAGGTATGTTACAAGCCTGGGTGACAATAGTGGGAGTTTTGAAGCAGGAGGTGTTTAGGAGAAAAGATAATGTTGAATTTAAGATTTAATGAGGCATGTGGTTCAAAATGTTCAATAAGCAGTTGGAGACTGGAGATCAGCAGAGAAGTTAGGGTAGGATATATAGATTTGAGAATCATCAGCACAGAGATGGTCATTGAATCCATGGTAGTGTGATGAAATAATGGGATTTAGCAGATACTCAAAGACCCACCTGGAGATTGATTTATACTGATTGAATCCTTACCACTCCAAGAAGACAAGAGAACTGAGAAAAGACTTCCAAAGAATTAATTATTTTTTACTGTTTCATCTAGGAACACCTATTCCTAGAAGAAACAAAGGGGGGAATGTGATGAAATAATGGGATTTAGCAGATACTCAAAGACCCACCTGGAGATTAAGCTATACTGATTGAATCAAGTGAGAGTGATTGACTGCTGATTAAGCCTACTTCAAGTTAATTGGATTGTAATCACACCTGGCTATCCCTTAAGAAGGTATTGATCTCAGAAACTAGACTGTGAACTCAACTTAAGAATGCCTTTAAAGCCAATGGATTTGGATGACGCCAACCAATCAGCTTGAAGCAGTGTGTAAGGACCACCTCTGTTCCAGATCTATAAAAAGCTTCCACAAACAGCTTGCTAGGGAGTTCCTGATTAAAGCAGGCTCGTGGAGGAGGACTTCAGGAAGAACTCAACCAGGCTGGAACTCTAGGCTAGGTAGGACTTCTTTTTCTTAACTCCTTGTGAATACCTCTATGCTTTAATAAATGTTTAATGCCTAAAGACTGGTGCTGAAGCTTCTGATTTAAGGCGACCACAATTTATATTTTAAACATCACAGTTGCCAGTGAGATCATCAAGTGAGGTAGTATAGAGGGAGAGGAAGAACCAGGAAGAGTCCTGTGGGATAACCACAGTCAGCAGGTATAACCCAGATGAAGATCCAACAAAGGAGACTGAGATAGGTAGGAGAGCCTGTTAAGAGAAGAGGGTGAGGAACACTGTCACAGGCTACAGAAAGATCAAGAGTGAGGATTGAGAACAGGTCATTAGATTTGGTAAGTGCTTGTTAATAATTTTGAAGAGAGTGGTTTCAGTTGAATGATGAGACAACAAGCAAGATTGCAGAGAGTTAAGAACAGAGTAAGAAGAAAGGAAGTGGAGGCACTTCTTGTAAGTGGCGGCACTTCTTGTAAGTGGCCTTCTCCAGGTGTTTAGCCATCAAAGGCAGGAGAGACATATGCCAACCATTTGTGAGAATGGATGGATCAAAGGAGGGTTTTCTGAGGATGGGAGAGATCTGAGTAATTTCTTACATTTTACTCTCCTGACCCAGACTCTGTGATCCCTTTCTTGATGTTCCTCATTTGACATCACATCTCTTAAATTCATAAAATTTCACTGGTTGTTCCTCATGTCTAAAATACTCTCTCTCCTCCTCATCTCCATCTCATGGCTTCCTGGTTTCCTTCAAGTATTAGCTGAAATCCCACTTTCTAACCTTCCCTATCTCCCTTAATGCTGGTACCTTCCTTTTGAGATCATCTCCAGGTTATCTTGTATTATATATCTTGTTTGTATATAGCTCTTCGCATGTTGCTGCCCTATTAGATTATAAGCTCCTTGGGGGTAGAGCCTATTTTTGCCCTTTTTTGTACCCCTCCTGCTTAGCATAGTGACTAGAACTTGGTAGGTACTTAATTGTTTTTTGATTTGACTCTCTTAAGCTCCAGTTTTGTTTCACCAATTGACTATTGGAAATGTCCCATCTCAAACTCCACATGTCCAAATTGAACTCATTCCTCTGTCCCTTACTCCTTCAACTCCAAATCCACTTGAGTACACTGTTATCTTTCCAGTTAACCAGCTTTGCAATCTTAGCATTGTTTGGACTCCTTTCACTCCATATAGTTATTCAGCTGCCAAGCTATTATGTAGTTTGCCTCCATAACATTTTACACATCTATGCCCATTTCTGTACTCATATAACTCTACCTTATTAGCTCAGGTCCTCATCACCTCTTGCCTGGACCTTTGCAAGAGTCTTCTCATTGACTGCCTCACTTCAAATTTCCCCTCTCTCCCTCCAGTCCATCTTCCACACAATTGCCAAAGTTATTTTTCTAAAGTAAAGATACTGATTGAGTGGGATGGGAAGTACACCCACCGACCCCTGTAATAGAGACTTGAGGAGAAAGGAGGCCAAAGCACTGATTTTATTTCTTTCGAAAGAAAGGTGTACCACACTCACTGGGACAACCAGGAGGTATGACACACCGAGATTAGGAAACCAAGCAGTTTTTATACTCTTTACAGACATCTAATTTGAACAAAACATGGTAATTGGGTTAATACTATATGTTCAGCAATAAATCTTTCTCCTGGGATGTTCAGCGATAAGTCTCTCTCTCCTGGGTTGTTCAGTGATAAGTCTCTCTCCTGGGTCAGAGTGCCCCAACCTCAGGGGTTCAGCCATAGGTTATTTTGCAAAATTTCCTGTTTCAGCAACAATCTATCATATCTACATAATATCTCAGTGCAGACCCTATGAAGCAATTTTTAAGTTGATATGCCTATATTTAGAAAGGGGGATAGTAGCTTCCTGTTATTGCCTCTCTCTAGAGAAAAAAACAGAGAGAGAGAAATAGGGGACTTTAAGGGGCTTTAAGACTTTGAGATCAGATCACTAGGCCAAAGGGGGGGGCACTTTCCATCTCAGTGGAGGGTCATATCCCTATGTCCCTCTCATGATCGTGTCACTTTCCTACTCAATCAACTCTAATGGGTCCCTCCCTATTGTGCCTGGGATAAAGGATATACTTCTTTGGCCAAAGTATTTAAGCTTCAGTTTCAGTATTTGACCTTCCAGAAAAGAGCGCTGAATTAATTTCTTTAAGTATTGACTGATTTGATTTCCTTGCTTGGTTCAAGGGGCTTTCCAAAGTGATTTAATAGCTAATAGTAGCTAACATTTCTAGAGCATTTTAAGATTTGCAAAACACTTTAGATAATAATAATGAATAACAAGAACTGACATTTATATAGCACATAATATGGCACATTATAGGCCAGAGCCTGTGCTAAACACTTTACAATTATTTCTTTTGTTCCTCACTACAACCCTGGGCTGTATATAGTCCTCATTTTGTACATGAGGAAAATGAGGCAAAGGTTAAGTGACTTGCCTAGGGTCACATAGCTATTAAGTGTCTGATGCCCAATCTGAAGTCAGGACTTCCTGTCTCCAGGCCTGGTACTCTACCCATTGCGCCACCTAGTTCATTTGATCCTCACAACAGCCAGATGAGGAAACTGAGGGTGAGAGAGGTTAAGTAACTTGCCTATTATCACACAGCTGGCAAGTGCCTGAAGCAGGATTTGAACTTTATTTTTTTAAACTCCAAGTCTAGCATTCAAGCTATCATGCCACTTTGCTGCATACTTATGATGTGGACATTATTTTCCTGTATAAAGTGTCAATTCCTTGAGGGTAGGAAATGTTTCAATTTTGGTTTTGTAAGCCCAGTGCCTAGCACACTATCTGGTGCATGGTAGCTCCTTAATAAATGTTTGTTGGTCTTACTTTATGGTCCTACACCAGCCTGTGGCAGCCAACTCCAGGATCCCATCACTATTATACCCCTCTTCTAATGCCTCCCTTGCCTCCCCTCCCCACACCTTTCTGTAGAGCTGAGAAGGAAGCAAACGGTCTGGGCCATCAGCTGCTCCCACTTCTTTTCTTTGAATGATCAAATAGACTATCCTAACTCCACAGTAACCCCTCCCCTCTCAACACCACTGAATTTTTCCCAGGGGCAAGAATTCCCTGCTGTAACACACCCATAATATACATTAAAAAAATTATATTAGGGGCAGCTAGGTGGCACAGTGGATAGAGCACCAGCCCTGGATTCAGGAGGACCTGAGGTCAAATCCGGCTTCAGACCCTTGACACTTACTAGCTGTGTGACCCTGGGCAAGTCACTTAACCCCAACTGCCTCACCAAAAAAAAATATATATGTATATATTAGACCCACTACCTTCTGTGAATACACTTTGGATTACAAGGGGAAAGGCCTTTTGCCATACCTGGGAGAGCTAAAGATTGATGTCACTGTATTCACTTCATTAATGACTGGTAATAGCTTCTCACTTTCTTGGGCTTTCAGTCTCCCAAGTATCCTTTTGCCCATTCTTGCTAGGTTCTAGAAGCATGCCAGGGAAAGAGCTCCCAGAAGTTAGTGGGATAGCCCACAGAGAGTAATCTGCAGCTGGTTTTGCTTCTCCCAGGGGAGTGTGCATGAGAAGGATAATTCTAGAAGCAGCAGTAATGGCTAAATAGTGGTCCACATGAACACGATTCCTTTCTTGGGGCAGGCACGCATCCTTCCCCTCTGCACTGTCTTCTGCTGAGCTGCTGACCTTGCTTGGCAGGTTAGTTCAGTGAATTAGAAACCTATTTAATTCTTTGCGGAGTTCAACAGCCCAGCCTCATGATTACACTGATAAAGCACTTCACAAAGAGCTGTCCTCGAAACAACCCAGCCATAGAGATAGCAGGACAATTATTACCCCTTTTCCCCACTTCACATGAGAAAACTGAGGCTCACAGAGACTAATTGACTTGCCAAAGACTACTCAGCTAGTATGGGGTTAAGGCAGACTTGATTTCCCTATTACAGTAAACCACAGCTGCCTCTCTTGCATTAGATGGCAGCTTCTTTAGACTGATTACACTCATTAATCTGGGCATTTTCTGCTCACAACTGTCTTCAGATCCTATTTGAGACCACTATTTTTTCCCCCCAAAGCCCAGTCATTTTTCCTACTGGAAACATGAGATCTTGTTCTCTGGCTTTCCAATTTCTCCTACTTTAGACACATAAGGTGAGGGCTGGAGATCACCTCAAGGGTCACCTAGTCCATCTATCATCTACCTGACCATGAACAAGGAGTGATCTACAAGGCCTCTGCTAGAAAACCTCCCAGTGTCTTTCCTGAGGCAGCTGATTCCACTTTTGGACAGCCCTAAATTTTTTTTAAAAGAAAGTTTTACCTTCCATGAAGCCTCAAATATGCTCATCCCATCTTTTTTATTTTTGTCCCCCATTAAAAAAATTTTTTTTTTTTACTCCAGCTTTGCTGTGCCTGAGGGGATTGTAAACTACACACATGGTACTTATTGTAGGGACTAATTAGCTACTTTGAAAGGTTTTGTGCTACTCCTCTGAAAACTGCTACATGCACAATCTGGTCCTTGGGATGTGCCATAGACAAAATTGTGGCTTTGCAAATACAGATCCAGTAAAAGATAACTGCCCTGTAATCACAGTCAGCAAATCGGAATCTGTCCAGCCTAATTCTGCTGAACAAGAAGGGACTTTTGCAGTGATGTGATTAAAATGGTAATGTGAGCCGACAACCCTGATCAAAGAAACGGTCTTGGCCTTTCCAAAGAACATGAAAAACATGCCTTAAAATTTAATTTGGGAGCAAGCTGCAAGTTTAGATAAAATTATTCCAAGCAAAGACCATTATGCCCTTTTCTAAATTGAACACTTAAGCCGTTGGGGTGGGGGTGGGGGTAAGGAAAATAGGGAAGCAGGAAGAAAGAAAGATTTGCTTCGAGTTCGGTCTCCATTTCTATTGCCTTAAAGTGTTTCTTACTTTATATCATCTTTCTTAAGCAGCAATACACACCACTGGTTTCCTTCATCTACCAAGGCATAAAATTGCCAGTCCTTTGACCTAACTTAAATCAAGGAAGTAGCAATGTTAGGCTTAATTAAAAACAGCAAATATTTGTACAGCTGCCTACGAGTTCGCAGCATAGAAATGGATTTAGCATCAACTCTTGCTATCTGGAGTCCTTTGGGAGCTTCTTACAAAAACATATAGGATCTTCTGGCTTACTCTCGGGTGCCAGGAATGCTTCTTCTAGAGTTAGTTCAGGTGCGGCTCTTTCCCCTTTTCAGATTTGCCACTTCTTTCCGCCTCAAACCTGTTTCCTTAAACCCCTGATTAATACTGCCAATCTGGCTTTTAGTTGCAAATGTAGTGTGAAACTCCAAAGAGCACAATTAATGCAAGTCCATCGATTGGAAACAAATAAGCTACAGCAATGCAACATTGCTGCAAATAGTTTGGGGGGTAGGGGGTGAACTTCTGTAGCTAGGAGAGAAATGGTTTAGATTTCTTTATATGCTTCTCCGAGTTTCCCTTCGGGCCTCATTCTCTTTGGCGCTCTATTTTACCCTACACAGGGCCTAATGAATTCTCCCAGAGGTGAAGCTTTTGTTTTCACATCTGCAAGGATGCGCACAAACAACAATGGGGGTACATATCATCTAGAAACGCTTTCCCTGCGGACCCCGACCCGCTTTTGGGTGATAGGAGAGGAGCGGAAACCAGCAAGTCGAAGGGGGGCGGGGCCGCGGCCCCACGCAGGGAGAAAAAGGCCGCTCTTTGGGAGTGTAGGGGAAGGCGGGGGTGGGGGAGAGGAATCAGGTGGAAAATGTGACCTTGTTGACCTTAATCTCCCCCTCCGCTTCTCATTCCCCACCTGCGCGAGGAAGAGAGCAGAATACCCTAGGGCAGTCATGGCCGGTACGACACACTTTCAGGCCTGTATCAACCACCAAATGGTGGCCCTACAGACCCTGCGGCTCTTGCAGCAGCAGAGGGACCGGGAGGAGGGCCTGCATCCCCCCAGCCCCGTGTCCGCAGCTTCGGGGCAGGCAGGCGCAGGAGACGACGGGGAGAAGGAAGGCCGCGAGGGCCCTGCGGTGGCGAAGGCGGGAGATGAGGGCGCCCGCCCCGAGCCCCGGGACTCCGGTCAGTGCGCGCTGGCCCGCCTGGCCGTGCGTACTGTGCTGGCCCGCGTCGTCGAGTCCACTTCGCAGCTTGTCCAGGTGGAGCAGATGATCCTGAACCCCCTGTATGAGGAGCAGAACTTCCCCATCTACTTGAAAGTAAGTCTCCCCTCTCCCCTCGCCCCTCGCCCCTCGCCCCTCGCCCCTCTTCCCGCCTTTCTCCCAGCGCCGGTTAATGCGCTGCTGGGCCCGAGGGGCAGCCCCGACGGCTCCCCCGGAGCCAAGGCTGGGCTGGCCAGGGCCGAGGGGCAGCGCCGGTGCGAAGTGGGGCACTGAGCTTAAGCCCCCGTCGGTCGGGAAGGAAGGCAGTGGTACGTTTGGAACGGTTCGTTACAAAAGTGTCCCGAAGGCAGAGTAGCCCCTACGGGTGAAGAAGCACGGGGAGAGGGTGCGTGCGTGTGTGTGTGCACACACACACGTGCCTGCGCACGTGCCTGTGCACGTGTGTGTGCCGGAGGGAAGAGGGCATCCTGCCCCGCATGGCCCGCCTTTTCCTGCCTTACTAACCATCCTTCACAAACGGACGCCTGGCGCGGAGGGGGAGTGAAGTCTTCTTGTTGCTCCTTTCGCTGCCTCCGTGTAAATCATCACCTCTGCCGCGTGCTTTTGGTTGTGGAAACAGTTGGCTAAACTTATGACATAACGACAATAGTATTCATAAATGTTTATATAGCGCTTACTGTGTGGTAAGCACTTAACTTTCTGGTGGATTGGAAAGGGCCTTTAATAATAATAATAATAACAAGAACGATAATAACATTTAAAGCATTTACTTTGTGCCAGGCACTTAGTTTTTGGTGGATTAGAAAGGGTCTTGGGTTCAAATCTTGAAACCAACACCCTTGTTCTATGCTTCTCAATGTGAAAACAGCCAAGCTTGTGTATAAGAATAATGAATATTTATAAAGAACTTAATTTTCTGGTCAGTTGAAAAGGGCTCTGGGTTCAAATTTTGAAATCCTCATCCTTGCTGTGTGTGCTTTTGGATGTGAAAACAGTTGACCAAGGTCATAATGATGATAAAAACGTTTATATAGCACTTGCTATATGCCAGGCACTAAATTTTCTGGTGGATTGGAGAGGGCTCTGCTACTTAAAACCGTGTGTGATCGTGGCCAAGAGGCTTCCTTTTATTTTGCCTCAGTTCCCTCATTTTCCAGAGGTTGGCCTCTGATCTTAAAGGTCCCTTTTAGCTTCACCATTCTGTGATTTAATAAATGCCTTCCTTTGGTACAGGTGGGGTTAGTAAATCACCTGAATGTTTTCCATACTAAATTATCTTTATTCCTTTAAAGTTTTTTTTTCCCCCACACCTATGAATGACATTTGTTTTCTCTACCAGTCTGGTTCACCACGGGGTTCAGAGGCCTACTGAGTCAATAATCTAAATGCTTATTGAGCAGTCTGAGAATGGCTGAGCCAAAAGTGTTGAAGTGTGAATATTAATATAAAATGCTGCTAAGTAAAAGAGCTTCTGTATGTATGGCACCTGTTCCCTCTTAAGGTTGGTTGCAAACTGCTTAAACAAATACTGCTGATTGGCAGAGCAGCTACTTAGAGAGGCGACATCTCTATAAAGCAAAGAACCCTCATTTAGGAGTCAGTCTGGGTCCTGCCACTAATTCACTCTGCAGCCTTTGGTGAGGCAGTTTATTTGGATCTTGGTTTCTGTACCTGTAAAATGAAAAGGTTGGGCTAAAATAAAAGGCTTCAGCTAAATACATTCCCAAGGTCTCTTCTAGCTCAGAAATCTTAAATGCAGTATTGGTTGTCAGACATGTGCCCAAAGGGCTTTTAAAATAACATATGTGATAACAGGAAGCCAAGTGATAGCATGAGATGAATTTTGGAATACCAGAGTTTGATGTTTTTGTACTTTAGAAGGAAAGCTACTATGTACTGGGTGTGAATTTGTCATCTGACAGATTTTTTAAGACTACATTGTTTTATTCCTTAAATTAAAATTTAAAAACTACATTAAGGGGGCGGCTAGGTGGCGCAGTGGATAAAGCACCGGCCCTGGATTCAGGAGTACCTGAGTTCAAATCCGGCCTCAGACACTTGACACTTACTAGCTGTGTGACCCTGGGCAAGTCACTTAACCCCTACTGCCCCACAAAAAAACCTCCAAAAAACTACATTAAAACTTATATTCATATAAGTGTTTCTGAGAGAATCAGTATGTTGTGTGAAAAGCACTGAATTTAGGCTTACAAGACCTGGGTTTGAGACCCAGCTTTGCCACTTATTGACTGTTGACCATGGAAAGTCATTAAATCTCTCTGGTCCTCAGTTTCCATATTTGCATATTAGGTGCAATAATGAGACAGCAAGATTGAGTGGAAGTGGGTTTGGAGTCAGAAAATCTGGTTTTAAATTCTGAGTCTACTACTTGTGTGACCTTGGGCAAGTCACTTTACCCATCTCAACTTTAGTGACCTAGTTTATAAAATAGAAAGTCTGGACAAGATGATCTCTCAAGTCCCTTCAAGCTCAAAATCTATTATTCTCTTGTGATCCCACTTCCCAGACTGTTTACTTTTATGTAATTAAATTGGACTTTATGTAAATACTGAGTTATTTAATAAATTACATATGCTAGATTAGTTATGTATGATGGATATATTAATTATTTTATAACCAATAATAACAAATGTGAGTTATTTTATTATTCATAAAGTCATGTTGGGAAGTTGTCTGCTTTTCCTGATGGGGTCGATGTGGCTTAACGTCCCTTTCTTGGAATTGTCTTCAGGGCCACTTTGCAAGTTAGAAGAGAAAATAGGCCTCATTTCTTTTATAGTTGCATCTTATTGGGAAAAAGTTCATGTTCCTCTGAATTGTATTGGTCTTGCTCGGCTTTATCGCCCACCCCGTTTATCAGATTGGACTCTAAATGACACCAATCAATAGGAGTTGGAATATTGTATTCTGTTCTGGAAGGGTGCTGGCTATTTGGGGCTTGTTTAGAGGCTAGTTGGGGGGGGGGCAGGGAGCCTTGCCAATAGAGGAGCGGTTGAAAGAACTGAAGACATTAGGCACAAGTATTCTATCACTTGGGGTGATAGAATAACTGTCTTTAAAGAGAAGCCACATGATACAATGCAAAGAGAGCTACCTTAGATTCAGAGGCCCCAGATTTGAATCTCACTCTACCTAATCTACTTTGGGCAGGTCACTTAGGATCAAAGGATTATAGACCTAGAGCTGGAAGAGACCTCAGAGCCTATTAAGTCCAACCCTCTGTTTTTTACAGATGAGGAAACTGAGGCATAGAGAAATTCAGTGATTTGGTTAGGATCATATGGCTAGTTAATTTCTTTCTTTTTTTTGGTAGGGCAATGAGGGTTAAGTGACTTGCCCAAGGTCACACAGCTAGTAAGTGTCAGAGGTCACATTTGAACTCAGGTCCTCCTGAATCCAGGGCTGGTGCTTTATCCACTGTGCCACCTAGCTGCCCCCTGCTGGTAAATTTCTAACTCAGGATTTGAACCCAGGTCTTGTGCTGCCCTATCCATTGCACCACACTGCCTTTCTTTCTTTCTTTTTTTTAGTGAGGCAATTGGGGTTAAGTGACTTGCCCAGGATCACACAGCTAGTAAGTGTTAAGTGTCTGAGGCCGGATTTGAACTCAGGTACTCCTGACTCCAGGGCCGGTGCTCTATCCACTGTGCCACCTAGCTGCCCCAACACTGCCTTTCTTAAAAACTGAGATACATTGGATAAAGCACTGGAGGACCTGAGTTCAAATGCGGCTTCAGATACTTACTAGCTGTGTGACCCTGGGCAAGTCACCTAACCCTCATTACCTGGCCAAAAAAAACCAAAAAACCAAAAAACCAAAAAAACTAAGATATACAGGGATTGTGACTTTGTTAAGGTCACACTCATATCAAGTGAAAGATCTAAGATTTGGCCACGGGTCCTCTGACTTAGAATCCTTCTTGCTTCTCCACCTGCAACCTACTCCCTGAACTTTGGTCTCCTCATCTTTATAATGAGGGGGTTAGACTGCATGATCTCTAAGCTTATAGTATAAGAGGGGAGATCTGGAGTTAATCAAATCGATGGAATAATAACAACATCAAAAGACTGGAGAGGATTTGTCTCTGGTCTAATGCTGAATAAGAAGGCAAAGGATTGTTAAGGGCACATGCAGTTAACTGAGCTGTGCATGTTTCCTGATGGGTGACTGACATTTGATTATGGCATACTATATAACATTAATCAATCCTGGTATGTGCCAGGCACTGTGCTAAGGCATTGGATGGGGTGGGGTGGGGGAATAGAAATACAAAGAATGAAATCATCGTAATTACATTGTGCTGAAGGAGACTGAAAGCACAGAAAAGCAAGCATAGAGAGAATATACATATATAATTAACATATATCTATATAATTAACTTCTGTTACATTGATTAGCATGTTAATGCTTTAAATTAATTATCCGGCTTCTGACTGCTAACTTTAAAATGTTTCATCTCAGGCAACATGAGCCCAAGGCTCCCCATGTAGTTTCTTCGCTACTCTTGAACATCTGTCATCTCTGTTCATGCCCTCGTCTCCACTCACACCACAGCAACTTTGGTTTAGGGCTTCTCTTCTGTTACCTGGGCTATTGCAGCAGTTAGCCTCCTCATTGGTCTCCCTGCATCCAGTCTCTCCTTTGTCCAAATCCACTGTTTCTGAGACACAGGAGTTGTTAGGTCACCCTCCGCTCAGCAGACTCCATGACGTCGAGTGACCCTACTTTCTATTTATTTATTTATCTATTTATTGGGATTTCCCCCCAAGTTACACGTGTACAAAGACATTTTCACATCTATTTTTAAAACTGTGTTCCAAATTCTCTTCCTCCCTCACTCCCCATCCCCCCATAAGAACTTGAGCAATGCAATAGAAGTTAAACATGTGCAGTCATGCAAAACATTTCCACAGTGACCCTGCTTTGCTAAAGCCTTTCATCATTTGGTGAGCCTTTTTGCACACTTGTCACCCAGCTGGCCCACCATTCAGGCTCTCCAGGTTGTTGGAGAATGTATATTCAGTTACTATTTAGAAAACCTCTGATCCTGAATGACAAGTGCTGGTTACCTTCTTCATATCACTCCTTTACTTACTCTGCTCTTACTGGGTAAGTGGGATAAGAGAGATAGGAACCCTTGAACCCCATGTGTATTACAGAAATGAGGGAAAGTGTTCGGAGAATCAGACTTAGAGCTGGAAGGAACCTTGGAGGCCAAGCCCCTAATTGCACAGATGAGAAAACCGAGAGACATACCCAGGATTGCATAGCAAGTAAGCATCTGAAACAGGATTTGAATCCAGTCTTCCTGCATTCAAGGGTACCCTGGAGCCAGCTGTGTATTGGCTCTGGGGAGCTGATTGTTAAATTTTCGGTTAACATTTACACCTTGGAAATTGGCAAATGCTACAAATCGGGGCTTGAATTACCATTTTGTTGATTGTCTAGAGCCTAGCTTCTTAAAAACTGGGTTTACAATGAATGTGGGGGGGTAATGAAAATTTTCTCAACAGTTAAAGGTTATGTATACCTATTTTATATACCTATATACCCGGGGTCACGTAAAAATTTCTCGGGCAAAAAGGGGTCACAAGTAGAAAAGGTATATAGGTATATAACAAAGCTTCTTAACCTTTTGCTGTTGCCAAAATTTTCATAACTCCCACATTTAGTTACATCACCCCATATGGGGTCTCTACTTACAGTTTAAAAAGCTAGAGTTGACTTTTTTATAAAAGTGATAGAGAAAATATTAAACATGCAGATTAAAAATTTGAGTGTGTTGGACATACATTTCTGAGCTCAGCCCCCCCCCCCCAGAGCTGCTTATTAAATATTTACCAGCACATCCCTGACACTACTTCTCCTATACCCTACTCCCTCTTGAGGCAGGAGTTCTTATTGTGATGGGAGAAAGAACAAGTACACAGTCCTTACATTGGATGGAGAAAAACTGAACAAGGGCAAAAGAGATTTGAATTGTATTTTCAGAATTAGCAAAGTGGGTAGAGGTTGAGGGGAAGTGTGTAAACAAAGGGGCAATGATTTTTTCTCCAACAAACACAGTGACTAGGTTAATAATGTCCCTTGATGATGGCCAGCATGTGAGGCAGGTTTTCTACTGGGGAGGGGGAGACCTGAAACAAAACACCACCACAAGGTTAGCTACTGGCTAGTCATTGGAGATCATGGCTTCCAATAATTCCCTAGTATTATTTATGTATTTGAAATATTTTTGAAATTTTACTTCTCAATTCTCTCCCTTCCCTCACTCCCTTTCCTAGTCACTGAGAAGGCAAGAAGTATGATACCCATTATGCATATGAAGTCATGACATTATTATTTAAGGGAACACCAGACTCGGGTTGAAGCTGATGATCAATCATTCTACTGGCTAGTTTATGTCTGGGGAAGTGAGATTATACAATAACAAGCCACTCTAATAAACCTGGAGTTCAGTAGATGCAATTGGAATCATGAATATTGGAGATCTACTTCGCTAACTTTGGTGTTGGATTTCCATCTTCATCAGAACATATTGGATAAAGGAAAGACTTATGGAACCAAGACTCAAAAGACCTGAGTCTTAATACTTTTCCTTAATACTTACTAGCCATATGACTGTGTACATAAGTCATTTAACCTCTTTGAAACAGTCCTGTCATTGGAGATAATACGTGTACTATATACAGGGTTGTGGCAAAGTCTTTTGTAGAAGGTAAAGTGCTTTTGAAATATAAATGTGAACCATCCATCCTTGTGTGTAAGAAGGGTTTGGCCCTAGAATTTCATTCTTTCTTCCTTTCTTTTTTTTTTAATGTATTCTGAACCTCAGTGGGTTAGCACTATATGTTTATGTTGGGGAAGAAAGGAGAAACCAGGAACCCTGGGCAGAGTTATTGATGCAAGCTAGGGCATTCTTGGGAAACAAGTAGGAACCTGCTGGTAATTTGGATTTGACCGTGGGCTCAGCTTGCAGCTGCTGGAAACAGGTCAGGCCAAGGCTTTCTTTTCCACCATTCCACTTTCTTTACCACTGAGTGAGCATGATTGTGACCCCTCAAGTGCCAAGTATCTGTCCTGGTTCTTGGGTTTTGTCATTCTTTCCTGCTGTTCAACTCTCACTGTACCCTCCCTTTCCTCACTTAAGTGGCTCAGAAGTGCTCTGCCCTTTAAAGAGGATGGATGCATTTCATACCTCTCTGATAGGCCCGTCAGGAACCTGCTTGGTTAGAGATCCTTGCCAGTATTTGTCATTGTTCATGTACACTTCAGTAACTTCTAGCTTTTTGGAATAGGAGCCTAATATACAGCACCAGGGCTATAAAAATAAGTTGTTTGTTTGTTTTTTTTTTTAAAGAGAAATAATGAGCCATGTTGCTGCATCAAGGAAACAGTTTCTGTTAATAACACTGAAACTGCTTGATTCAAAATTTACCTGCACCTTTCAAGTGGGGGCAGTATCCCTGATGACTTTGACATTGGCTTAGAGCATCAGTGTCATAGGTACTATTTTTTCCCAAGCCTCGGGGAAGCCGAGGATCAGTTCTAGTAGACCTGTTAGTATTGGGGTACTTAACCTTTTTTGTGTCCTGGACCCCTTCTCAGAATAACGTTTTTAAATGCAAAAAATAACACATGAAATATAGTTATTGAAATATTAATTTTAAAGACTGTAAAATAGTAATTTAAAAAAACAGTTCACAGACTCCAGATTAAGAACCCTTTCTCAAGTTAAGAGGGAAGGCTTGTAGGGAGAATTCCCACAGAACTTCTCTTGCTGTTTTGGTGGCCAGGGCTAGGGGCTGCATTGACTCTGTTTTCTCTGGTTCCCACCCAGCCCCAAATCTTGCCTATTTGTTTTGTCCTCTATCTGGTATTTCCTCTTTTGGAGGATGGAGCATCCCGAGTACCTCCTGGGGCTCTCTTCAGTGTGCCTTCTGTTAGTGAGGCCCCTCTTCTCTTTCCCTCTCTAAAATACAGTCAAACAAATTTCCTCATAAGGGGTTGTTTATGGGTGAAAAAGGCTTCTATAGCATCATGCTTTTGTTCATGCTGTCCCTATCACCTAAAATGTCTTTCCACCTCTTTCATATTGAATTCCTACCTGGTCTTTTAAAAAGCCCGGTTTATTTTCCACTGTTATGAAGCCTTTCTGGATACTTCCTAGAGTAGGTAATAATGCATTGTAGATTTTTTTAAAAAATCCAAACAAAATTCTTTGGCACAGGGAGCAGCTAGAAGACACAGTGGATAAAGCACTGGCCCTGGATTCAGGAGGACCTGCGTTCAAATCCGGTCTCAGACCCTTGACACTTACTAGCTGTGTGACCCTGGGCAAGTCACTTAACCCTCATTGCCCCACCAAAAAATAAAAATAAAATAAAAATTTCTTTGGCACAGTAGATAGAGATCTGGGTTTAGATTGGGAAGAGCTGGGTTGTAGTCCTATCCCTGACACACAATGGTTGTGTGATTCAAAAACCAGGGCATTTAACCTCTTAATGCTCTAGGTAACTCTCTGAGTTACAGACTGTGCTGACCTGTATCGATAGTGGGCATTTCTCACCAGGGCTTTCTTTGCCAATGAAAGCCCCAGGTCCAAGAAGAAAAAGGCAAACCAATTTACTTTGTAACTAGTAAACCTATTTAGTAAGGCTTTACAAAGTTAGAGGTAGCCCAGAAGTGTGCAAGATGAAAGAAGGAAGCTAATTTGCCTTTTGAAAATTGCCCCTGGTGACAAATCTATACACATAGGTAATGGAATAGTAATTGGGGTGGATAGAGCACTGGGCTTGGAATCAGGAAGACTCTTCTTTATGAGTTCAAATCCAGCCTCAGACATTTCATAGCTACATGACCTTGGGCACAAGAAGGAAATGGAACAGAACTCCAGTGTTATTGCCAAGAAAACCCCAAATGGGGTCATAGAGTCGAACATGACTTAAATGACTTAACAACGAAAAAAGAATAGGCCATTAAATCATTTCAAAAGAAGTTCTTTTTGTAATTCCAAATCTTTTAAGTGTTGTGAAGCCAAATTTAGGAAAGATAGTGCTAAAGGAGTGTCTCTAGTGGACAGAAGAGTTTTAACTTTTTATTATTTATCACTGTCCCCTATGAGCCCCCATGTTAGCACATTCTGACCCCAGTCATTCATCCAGTCAACCATCATTGGTAGTCTTTGCTTTCCTTCTTTCTGCTTCAGTGTGATCATCAGCTCTAGACCCTGGCTTCCAAATTCACTGCTAATGTTATTTGCACATTGTAAGAGTGAACCTCCTGTTGCCTGGAGAAATTCAGGCATTGATAACAAGTGTGGTGAGTTTTTACTTCTGAGGAGTGAGGCCAATTTCTGTAAATTTTGGGAACTGTGTCTCCAAAAAATCATTATGAAGCCATGGAGGAAATCTATGCTCATGGCTACGCTATCTGAACCCTCTCTGTACCCTGAGGACTGCTCTGTACTTGGGACAGACTTGTGTTTTCTGTATTAGAAAGAGGCTCAGTGGCTAACCACAGACTGCCTGGTGTGTTTTTTCCATGTGCGCACTGACTTTTACAAGAAACTCGTTTATAGCTCTATAATTCCCTATGACATGAATGATATGAAAAACAGTACCAAAACAAAACAAAACAAAACAAAAAAAAACCAAACCAGCTTTCCAAAATACAAATGATTGGAAAAGGTTAATATGAGAAAGCCCTAAAAAGCATTTCTGTCAGCTGGATCTGGGTGGGAATGTTACAACATTGTATTCTAGGAGTAGTTGTGCTGCCTAGCAAATGTCCCTGAGTGGGGGAGCACTTCTCCTCATGCAGAGACCCATCACAGACTGCTTTTTTCATTGGGCTTTTTTGATTAAAAATAATACTGTCCCCATAGAAAATACTTGGGAGCATAGAGAACTTATGGGAGAGTTTACATTGCATGTATCCCAAAGTAAAAATGTTTAATTTCCTGTGGACAATGATTTTTTTTTTTATGGTGACTGGCAGATTTTTTTGGGGGGGAGGGGGGTTCTTCATTGGGTGTTTTATTAACACACTGCTACTTATCTATATGGGAGTGACCTTGGGTTCAGGGAACACAGCTTTGTGCTCTGTAAAATTCAGATCCCATGAAAATTTTATGAATTATGCAAGGTTATATAGTGTAATATGGCAGAGAGCATGATTAGTTTTCAATTGTCTCTCTAAGGCAAGCATTCTTTCCATTTAAGTACTCCCACACCACATGACGGATTCTAGTGGGTCTTGCCTCAGCTCAGGATTATTCTTAACTTTGTTAAGGAGCTTCAGAGGAGACTTTCTACTGAGTAAATTGGTGCTTAGTATGACCAAGTACTGTCTCTAAAAACTGGGGAGAGTTTCCTTTCCCCCCTCCTGATCCTCTGGGTTTACCAGATTTGAGAGATGGTCTAGGGAGAGTAGTTGAGCCTTTGGGCGAAAGATTGGGAGCTCAGAAACGACAAAAGGATAAAAATTAGGATGTGATCATCTCTGGGGGAAAATTTATCTGCTTTCTAAGAAAGTACAAACCAATAGAGTTCTGAAAAGGTGAAGGAGTGAGAAATTGTGAAGAGCTCCTCACTGCCTCTCTCATGTGAATGAGATAAAATGCCAAATACCTAAAAGATAAATTAAAAGGAGGGGAGCAACCTAAGAACCCCCAAAAAGAAAGCCTCAAAGATAAGGAAAGGACAAGTAAATGAGCAAACAGAAGGGGGGAACCTCCTTCAAATGATAAATGCTATGCATTCTGTAAAAAAGTCAAGTCAAAAAGCATTTATTAAGTGCCAGGCACTTTGTTAAAGTACTAAAGACACAAATAAAGAAATTTCCCTGCTCTCATAAAGCCCATCATCTAATGGGAGAAACAACATGCAAGTAAATAAGAACAAACAAGTTATGTATGTACAGGATGCATTGTGAATGTTCTCAGGGGAAGGCATTAGCATTAATGCCTTCTTGTAGGCTTTTTGGGAAAGTCTTCTTGGTGAAGGTGGGAGTTGAAAGAAGCCAGGAAGCAGAGATGAGGAGGGAGAGAATTCCAGGAATTGGGGGGGGGGGAATAGCAAATTAACTATCAATGCAAGAAATGAAGCTTGACCTGACAGTGTAAGACACATGAACTTGGATGATAAACACTTTAAATGAAATGACATCAGTGAAGAAAGATCTGGCATCTACAATGATATCATCATTTGTCATCAGTAAAAATGAATAAAACAAAGTCAATAACATGGAGAAAGCAATGGAAAATTTGAATAAAGGAGCAGAATGAATGGGAAATAAAATTCTCAAGCTGGAACGCTAGTTGGCAAAAATGGCAGAAAATCAGACCAAAAAAACAACTCAACTGGAAAAAGACTTGAAAACATTATAAGCATTGATGATGGAGCTAGAAGATAGAACTTGGAAAAAGAACCTAGGAATCATTGGATTACCAAAGAAATGTGAAGAAAATCCAGCCACTATTTTTAAAAAACTTTTTCAAGAAACTGCTCAAAAAAATTTCCCAGAATGATTAAGAACAAGGGATGGAGTAGGTAGCAAGCATCCACTGGATTCCCTCAGAGAGTCATGTGAATTATGCAGGATATTTGTCAATCACAAGAAGATGGAGGGGAACAAAAAGCCATTCATGATTTACAGAAGTCAAGGAAGATCATTTCATCTCCAGAATATTTTACTCAGCCATACATTGGATGATATGTGATGACAAAAAATAAATTTAAATTCCCCACAACATTTCTGACAAAAATGACCCAGCTTGAGCCTTTGACATACTTCCTGGGGAAATGACAATATTTGGGGACATTTGCCATGCAAATGAATAAAGAACATCATCAAATTTAAGAAAGTTAAGTTTCCCTGCTTGTCAACTTTAGTGTGACCATTTGCTTTCCCCGATTGCAGAAATGTTTCAGATTGTTGTTTGCCTTTTCTATCCTTTGGTTTGTAGCTTGTCCCTATACGATGGTGTGGCTAGTGAGTATTAAATGTGGCACCATTAGTAGAAAATGGTTGCCAATATCAGCCTGTGATGTGGATCAGGTTAGTTCCTGTGACTATCAATGGCCTGAACCCAACGTGATTCAGGGAATTGTACCTTCTCCTGACTCTCATTGACTTTTCTGTGTGAGTCAGTCAAGTTACAAATCTGAGTTTCCTCATTCATAGAATAAATGATTCGGGCTAGATGCTCTCCAAGATCCCTTCTCAGCCTAAAATTCAGTGATTCTACCTATGGTGGGAAACTAATTGAATTCTTTGGAATTCTACATGGGATAAAGTTATTATGTACAAGAGAGATTCTAAATTCCAGGGGAATAGGAACCATGTGTTGATGGATGGTTCTGTCCTCCAGCACCTAGCAGAGTACTTGGTATTTAGTAGGTTCTCAATAAATGTTTGCTGAATTGAGTTTTTAAGAAAAAGAAAGGAAGTACAGACTGATTTATAATTTAGGCAGTTCAAGGAAGGTTTTTAAAAATGGAATCAAGAGTGGTGGGGGGAGAGAGACTTGTAAATTCCTCAACTTATGTCTGAATATGTGTACAAAATATTTTAATCATATTATATCATTGACATAATTTGAGATGTGTTCCTTTGCAAGGTTCTTTTTTGGCTCCAATACAAAGTCAAAATCAAATTTTGAAATCCTAAAATTAACTTCAGTGAGAATCTTGCCTTTGTCAACATGTGGTCTTTGTACTTTTAATTCTCTCTTCTAATCTTTTCAAGATGTCAGACAACAGATTCAGGTGATCTTTCACTTTTATTTAAAAAAAACCCTAATTAAAATAGTACACTTCTCATTATTATTTTTTTATTCATTGGCTATTATGAGTCCATGAGATTTTGATATTAATTAAATAATCACATTAGTTGTGCTGTTATTCCAGGGTTGTAGTGAAACTGCCCAGTTTGGAAGTGTCAAACTAGACTTGTATTACTTTAAAAAACAAACCACAGCAACTTTAGACTGGGGACAGCTAGGTGGCACAGTAGATAAAGCACTGGCCCTGGATTCACGAGGACCTGAGTTCAAATCCAGCCTCAGACACTTGACACTTACTAGCTGTGTGACCCTGGGCAAGTCATTTAACCCTCATTCCCCCCCCCCCAAAGCTTTAGACTATATAGGACTTTGATTTTCCTTAAGAGTTAGCATTACGTGACCCACTCAGAAAGCTTCTACCTTAATGACCAAAAGGTTCTGATTCTTTTTTTTTTTTTTTTAAAGAGCGTTTGGCATTGACAAAGACATTGACTAAATTCTTGACTAAGACAATCTAGTCTTGTTCTTGGTTGGGGGAGCAGTTGCAAAAAAATTCTCAAGACCCAGAGATACCTGGATTTATTTCACAGGAAAAATCAGCCAGCTTAATAGTTGAAAGAGCCTAACAATGAATGATTTGTGTTAATTATAGGTTAGTTTTACCTGCATGTACACCTTGCTTCAAGAGGCCCTCTTGACACAGAGGGTTCCCTGTGGTTCTGAATAATCCGCTTCACAGTTCCATATTGAAAATTTGGAAGCATATTTACCATTCCTGTCTCCCCTTCCAGCATGTACATCACCAAGTTATAGATCAAAGAAAATGAAATGGAACCTCCAACAAAACCAATTATCAAGGAGGCTCTCTGAGGAGCAGCCTCTCTTCCTAGTGGCTTCATGGAATCCCAATCCTGAGTAGGCAGATTCCTCTCCTTGCTGTTCTCAGTAAGTGTCCCCAGGCATGGTTTTCTCCTTGTGATTTGATGCTGCCCTGGTGGGCACTATCATGGAGCCCCACAGGCTGTTCTCTAGAATGGTCATGGCCTACTCTTCAGGCAGATCTTTCTCAGACATGGTCTTCACTCCCATGGACAGGGATCATCATGGAGGTGGTCACAGAGGGCTGTGGAAGGAATTCTGCATTCTTTAAGTTTCCCACAACGTGTTCCAAGAGGGGGGAAAGGTCACAATACTGGCTGAGTAATCCAACCCCTTTACAAGTGAGGAAATTGAGGCACCAGGGGATTAAGGACAAAAATTGAGGTCTCTCAGTGGTTAAAGAGCTGAGCCTGAAGTCAAGAGGACCTGAGTTCAAAGATGGCATCAGACACTTAGCTTTGTGACCCTAGGCAAATCACTTAATCCCTGTTTCCCTCAGTTTCCTCATCTGTAAAATGGGGATAATAGTACTTACCTCCCAGAATTGTTGTAGGATCAAATGAGATAATAATTGTTAAGCACTTAGCTTGGTGCCTGGCACATAGTATGTGCTATATAAATGCTACTTATCATTAAGTAAGTGCCTTGTTCTCTGATTCAGGTTATGAGTGTCGGAAGTGGGATTTGAACCCACATCCCTTGACTCCAGAGTCAAGTGTCATCCTGATAGACTGTTTTGGGTAGGCTGAAGAACACAGGTGGGGTCATCCACACACCTGGGTTAAACATGAAATCATATTTAGGTAAGGTCAGTTCTGCAGTCACAGCTGGTGGAAAGAGATATCAAACTGGCTGAACTTAGGGGAATAGTCAGCATGCATTTTATAAGGGAATGTGGGGGCAAATGGGCAGGTAAGACTCTCTTGAGAGTTTGATGTTTTTTCTTGTTTCTTTCCTTTTTTGTTTCAGTGTGGGGCCTGGCTGTCAGCTAGTCAGAAGGTGGTATAGCATGTCTATTGTCTTTTTAAAATGGCATTTAAAATAGTATGTTTTTTCACATTAACATATATAAAGATATTTTTTAACATTCATTTTTGTAAGTTTTTGAGTTCCAAATTTTTCTCCCTCCCCTCTCCTGAAACTAGCAAGCAATCTGATATAGGTTATACATGTGCAGTCATATTAAACATATTTCCACATTAGTCATGTTATGAAAGGAAAAAAGAACAAAAGGGAAAAGCCATGAAAACAAAAAAAACCAAATAAAGAGAAAAATAGTATGCTTCAATCTGTATTCAGACTCCATAGTTCTGTGGACGTGGAGAGCATTTTCAATCATGTCTTGGAATTGTCTTGGATCATTGTATTGTTGAGAAGAGCTGTTGTTTGTACTTAGTTCTCAAAGAGGACTATGACATTAGGGTGATTTCTTGACTTGGAGTGAATTGGATTTAAGTGAGGCAGGGCTGTGCAAGGTCACTAACCTCACTCTCTCCTCTAGAACTTTCTGGGTCCAGTGGCAAGATATACATCAGGACAACTGGAAATGGCCCTGGATGTTCAAGACAATTGTGGTTAAGTGACTTGTCCAGGGTCATACAGCTATAAGTGTCTGAGGTGAGATTTGAACTCAGGTCCTCTTGACTCACAGATGAACATCATACAATGTTGCTGTTACTGTGTACAATGTTTTTCTGATTGTGCTCATTTTACTCAGCATCAGTTATATAAATTTTTCCAGGTTTTTCTAGAATCTGCCTGCTCATCATTTCTTATAGTACAATAGTATTCCATTACATTCATATACCACAGCTTGTTTAGCCATTCCCCAATTAATGGGGATCCCCTCAATTTCCAGTTCTTTGCTACCACAAAAAGAACAGCTATAAATAGTTTTGTGCATGTGGGTCCTTTATCCTTTTTAATGATCTTTTTGGAACACAGACCTAGTTAGTGGTATTGCTTGGTAAAGGGTATACACAGTTTTATAGCCTTTTGGGTATAGTTCCAGACTGCTTTCCAGAATGGTTGGATCAGTTCACAACTTCACCAACAATGAATTAGTGTTCCAATTTTCCCATATCTTTTCAACATTTATCATTTTCCTTTTTTGTCATATTAACCAATCTGATAGGTGTGTAGTACCTCAGAGTTGTTGTAATTTGCATTTCTCTAATGAATAGTGATTGAGAACATTTTTTCATATGACTGTAGATAGCTTTAATTTCTTCATCCGAAAACTGCCTATTATCTTTTGGGTGGGGTCAGTTAGGTGGCACAGTGGATAGTGCTGGCCCTGAAGTTGGGAGCACCTGAGTTCAAATGTGACCTCAGATACTTACTAGCAGCGTGACCCTAGGCAAATCACTTAATCCCAACCACTGTAAACCTTTGGCACTATCTTCAGTTGTCCTGAGTGTATCTTGCCCTTGGACCCAGCTGGCTCTGAAGGAGAGAGTGAGGATGGTGACTTTGTACAGCCCTGCCTCACTTAAATCCAATTCACTGCAAGTCATGACATCACCCCGATGTCATGGTCTTCTTTGAGAACAAAGGACAAACAACAGCAATCTTTTGAGTATGTGTGTTGGAGTCTATGGTTAGGTCCTCCTATGTCAGAGCCCCAGGCGCAGGGGACATTAAAGACAGGATTTGAGTGATCATAACTTGGATCCCATATTTCACTTGAGGCCACATATCTGATCCTAAGTAATTGAGCTTATTATCCAAAATTCCCCGAGAAGGGTGCCTGGTCTCAGGCAGTGAACAGCAAATTAGGATATCTCTATTTAAGACCCAGAGAGATGGGTTATAGTGAGAGAAACATTGTCATCAGAATAGGTTTTGGCTTATTAAAAAAACAAACAAACAAACAGACAAAAAAACCTGACTCTGAATGCTGATTTGGTTAGGATGTAAGCGCCTCTGTGTGTGTGTGTGTGTGTGTGTGTGTGTGTGTGTGTGTGTGTGTGTGTGTGTGTGTATCTATATCTATAATTTTTTTGGTGAGACAATTGGGGTTAAGTGAAGATTTTTAAAAGACGTCATAGGTCAAGGGATGTTTAGTTATCAAGGATACTGGCAAATAGGGAGACATGGAAGATTTAGGGTAGAGATGGTGGAGGGGATGGGTTTGAAGAGTACAGATACAATAAGATGGGAGGGGATGGGGTGGAGTAAAACCACAGGGGTTGGCATTATTGATAAATGTCCTATTTTTCTCAGTACAATATGAATGGAAGGCTTGTGTTAAGAAGGAGACTGGAGGAGGTTGATATGGGAGGCTGGAGAAGCGGTGTGGACTAATGGGCTTTGTCAGGAATGCCATGGAGAGCCAATTAAGGGAGTGGAAGGAGTGCCTGGAGGCAGTAAAGGCCCAGGTGAAACTAGATAACATAAATTCATGGTGGACCCACATTCAGCAGGTTTCTCCAGCCGGGAAGACTGGGGTTTGCCAGAAGGACAAGTGGGGCAGATGAGGTGGGGAAGGGAGGACAGTGAAGTTAGAGGGTCTTCCAGCAGAGAGACTGGAAGTCATGGTGATCAAAGCCTTTGAGGGTTCTCTTTGCCTCTAGCATATACACTCCTTAATTGGGGGAGGGGGCTTTAAGACACCTCCAGAATTCACCTGAGACCTACCTTGCCACCTTATTTTACACAATTCTTTCTTCATTTGACATCCTTCGCCAAAGCAGGATTCCTTGATCTCACATACCCGTCTCTCTTACTCTTCACATGGGCAGATCTTTGTGCCTTGAAAACACTTCTTCATCTATACTGTTTGCCTAGATCCTTTTCATCAAGTTGTAGCTCAGGTGTCACCTCCATGAAGCAATCCCTGATCCTCTCAGCTGAAAATAATTCATCCCTCCTAACATTTTCCTAAAGCAGAGGGGTTAAGACCACAGCCCATGGGCCTCCAGCACTCCCCAGCATTGTGGGTGGGTTGCAATGGATATAGAACTGGCTCTGGATTCAGGAGGAACCAAGTTCAAATCTGGCCTCAGACACTTGACATTTACTAGCTGTGTGACCCTGGGCAAGTCACTTAACCCTCATTGCCCCGAGCCCAAAAACAAAATGTAGTTTGGGAAATAGTGAACAATTAAATAAAATTGACAATAAAACAGAGGACACTGCATTCTAAAATTAAGTCAGTAAGTATCCCATAGGCATCTTTATGTATAGATGAGTGAGCCCACTTTCTATTTGTTTGACACCATGGTCCAAGAGTACTTTGCTTGTTTATCTTCATTTCCTAATAATTAAACTTATCTGTGTAGATGCCATATCCCTATATAATAGAGGTTCTTAGCCTGGGGACTGTGAGCTTGTTTTAAAAATATTTTGATGCCTGTATTTCAATATAATTGGTTTCCTTCTTAGTTTTATTTATTTTATTGTATACAATTAACAATATTCTGAGGAGTCCATAGGTTTTATCAGACTTTCAGAGGGGGTGTATAACACACAAGATGAAGAACCTGTGCTATTGAATAGTTTAAATTCCTTGAGGGCAGGGCCTGTGATAATTTTTTAGCTTTGTGTCCCTACCATCTGATGTTATTCAGTTGTGTCCTGTTCTTTGTGACCCCATTTGAGGTTTTCTTGGCATAGGTACTGGAGGGGTTTGCTGTTTCCTTCTTCAGCTTATTTTACAGATGAAGAAACTGAGGCAAACAGAGTTAAGTGACTTGCCCAGGGTCACACAGCTAGTAAGTGTCAGAGGCCAGATTTGAATTGGGGAAGATGAGTCCTTTTGATTCTGGGGCTGGCACTCTATGCACTGTGCCACTTAGCTGCCCTGGTATCCAGAATGAATGTTTGCTGAATTGAATACATTTTTGAAACCATATTTTTCTCTTCCTGCCATCTACCTCACCGTACAGTAATCCCCTCTCCCCAGTCTCTCCTTCCTTCCCCCATTAGAGTGTAAACTTCTTGAAGGCAGGACTTGACTAGCTTATTTAAATTCTTATATCCAGTAGAGGGCACCCTTTTCCCACTATTGGGCTCCTGCTTTTGGGTTTACACAAAGGGTTCTATTAGGGAACATGACTTCAAAATGTTCTCAAGCTCTTCCTTCTCTAACTCTCTAATCCATCTGGAGTTATTCCAGGTGAACCTTTTTAAACAAAGCATGGCTAATGTCTAAGTTCTCCCTCAAAGGGATTAATAGGGCCTCTTTTAGCATTGTGCTCAGGATACAAAAACAAGTATAGGCAAGTGTGTACTGGAGCCAGCTCTAACCAGCTCTCAAAAGCCAATTGTTAAATTCTCAGTTTGAGCACATACCTCTCAGAAATTGGCACATCTGGGCTTGGTTTATTGTTTTCTTGATTGTCTAGGCTCAAGAAAGTGATGGAGAAAATATTAATAATGCAGATTAAATTTGAGAGTGTATCATACCTGTTTTTTCCCCCAGAGAGCTGATTATTTACCAGCACACTTCTGGGTATAGGAATCTAGGTATAGCTATTTATTTCTTCCACCGAAAAAAGAAATGCTTAAAACAGGGGGGGAAAAAACCCTTTAAAATAGTATTGGAAAAGACTTTTTAAAAACTCAAACAATAACCCATAGCAAAGCATTCACAGAAGCCCATAAACAGAGAAATAAATGAGGTACTCAGAGAACTCATAGAATCTTTATGAAAATCTCTTAAAAGATGAAGACTCATGGGGGACTGGGGAACCACTTTTAACTTGAGGCCGAGCAACTCAGTTAAGGTTCAAATCTTCTGGACAGCCAGCCTTGCACTACATATCCTCTTGGTGGTCATCTCCTCTGAGGCAAGGTTGCAGGAAGCAGAAGAGGGAATTTGAGATTGACAGATTGAAGATCCATTAGTGACATCTAGGTGGCACAGTAGATAGTATTGGACCTGGAGCCAGTAAGACCCAAGTTCAAATCCAGCCTCAGACACTTACTGGCAAAATACACTTATTTCTTATATCAAACCTTTGGTCTTTAAGATTGTTTTTTTTTTTTGAAATATTAAATTCCCTTTCTCCTTTCACTATGCCTCCTGAAATTCATATCAGAAAGAGCCACTTGTAGGTAAATCAATTTACTCTGTCAGTTTTCCCCACCTATAAAATGGGACTATTTTTACCTTTTGTAAGTGCTGGCTCTTGAGCCATGCTTACATTTGGGATGATCCCATAATCAGTCTTCAGACCAGGTGCAGGGGCTTATGAGTATGGGCTAGGGGCAGCTAACATTTATTTTGGAAGGGGTAAATGGTTTACAGCTTTGTGGTACCATTTTTATTGGAACTGAGCACAGACACAGATTAGTTACTCCTAATCCAGCTCACCAAAGTTGCTCTATCTGTAGCCTTATTCAGATGGTGAGAGTCAGTATTGCAAAAAGTAATTGAACCAGCTGGGCGTATGTCCCAGTGGGGACACTGATAAAAGGAAAGACCTTCATAAATACCAGAATTTTACAGGAGTACTTTTTGTAATTGCAAAGAATTGGAAGTGAAATAGATGCCTGTTGATTAGGGAATGGCTAAACAAATGTAATGGAATATGGCCATGTTATAAAAAATGAATATGATGAATACAGAGAAGCATGGGGAGATTTTATATGAACTGATTCAAAGTGAAATCAGTAGAACCAGGAAAACAGTATACACAAAGAGTAATAAGACAATTGAAACGGAATATTGTGAAATCAGAATAATCAATCTTGACTCCAGAGAAGAAATAGCAAAAGATCTCTCTCCCCACATTTTGCAGAGATGTGAGACTATTTGTGTGGAATAATGCATATAATGTGAGACTGAATATCTTGGTTAGTTTTGATAATTACTTTCTCATGAGGGATGTCTGTTAGAGAGGTGGATAGGGGAAGAAATACATTGGGGAAATGTGGGTGATACAAAACAATAGACAAAAAATGTAATTGGTGGGGGGAAGGAAAATTAGAAGTCTTTTGAGAGTAACATTAGGATTTGCTTCCTTGTACCACAAAGATTGGCTGAAGATGTCAGAAGGGAGATACCTTCCCAGCTCACCATGTTATATCAAGGGTGGCCATATGTTAGGGTTCTCACAGCTCAATATTTCATATTCAGTCTCAGAAATTTTTGTCAACATTAGGACTTGCTGAACCTAGGTTTTAGATTCCTCAAAATGAAAAAAAAAAAAAAGAGCCAGGGAGTTCTAATTTTGGCAAGGGATTTCCATCGCCATCTAGGATATTAACTTGTCTGGGTGAACATATGGGATTTGACAAACAAAAGCTGTTGGGAGGGATATGCTCCTGAGCTGAATGGAAAACACTTTAAATGAAATCATCACAAATATTTATTATGTGAGTCTCTAACAGAAGAGTATGGGCCAGTTAATACTCTGGTTCCTTAAATGATTTCTCCCTGGACTTCTATTGTTCTGCAATGAAAACAGTAGGGGTTTCAGCTTGAGGTCATTTCTGACTTGGGGCCCCCACCTTGGCTTTTCTCGATTATGGGAAGGAAGAGAGACAATCACCTGTTTTTCTTTTTCTGTCTTGGGTCCTAATAGTCCCACGGAAAGGCTTCCCCTGTTAATTTGTTTTCTTTGACCTTTAATATATTTTAGAGAGAATTGGAAGGAAATACCAAAATAGTAAAATAGTCTTGCAGAATTCAACAGAGACCCAAAGTTTCCCCAGGGCATAAGGGGCCAATACAGTTCAGCAGCTGAATTTTATGGGATGTGTGTGTATGTATGTGTGTAACTTCCCCAAAGATGCTTTCTGTGACATTCTCTAAATAAAACCTGGAATTGTGTTCGGAGCTCAATGAAGCCCACAAATCTATTTTTAAAGGCATTTAGTCTTAATTTGGGTGATGAATGCTATCAGAGCCTGGCTATCAGGCACATGATAGCCACACGTTTCATTTTGTTGTCTTTGATTCCTATTTTCTTTTGTACAGAGGTTTGATCTACTTCTCAAATGTAGATTGGGGAAATTGTCAAGTTCAGTCAAAAAGCACATTTAATAAGTACTTATTTTGTGTTGAGTACTGAGGGAGACAATTTCTGCGCTCATGGGTCACATGACATAAGCAGCAAATGAAGCCACAGCTATGCCCATATTCTCCCCCCCCCCTTTTCCCTAGCTCTAAAATTATAGTTAACCTATGATAAAGAATGCTTCCCACCTCTTGGCAGAGAAGTGATAGACTATAGACACAGAATGAGACATGTTCAGACAAGTCAGTGAATGTGTTGTGATATCTTTTTCTTAAATGTTGGAACGGGGAGTCTTTTATAGTGGGTGATTGGGGAGGCATTGTGGGTTAGTAATAGTGAATCAAGCAAAAAAGAAAGAAAATGTCAATGAAATATTAAAAACACTTAGAAGTGAGCATCAGGCAGTTGAGAAGGGGATACTACCAATAGTTGTTTTGCTGTTACCTTGTTAAAATTTATATGTATTTAAAAACAAACTGTACATAATGGAAGTCCATAATTTTTACCCATTCCCATCTTTTGTTCATTGTATATGCAATGTTCATAATAAATTGAAAATATTTTATTTTTCCAATTACATGTAAAATCAATTTTTGATATATTTTTTAAAGTTTTGAGTTCCAAATTTTATTCTTTCCTCTTTCCCCTTCCCCTCCCCCTCCCTCACATGGTAAGGAATCTGATACAGGTTATAGAAGTACAGTCATAAAACATATTTCCATGTTAGTCATTTTATGGAAGAAAACTCAAACCAGAAAAGAAAGTGAAAAATAGTATGCTTCGGTCTGTATTCAGATACTATTCTATTTTTTCTCTAGAGGTGGATAGTAGCATTTTTCATCTTGAGTTCTTTGGGATTGTCTTGGGTCATTATATTGCTGAGAAAATAGCCAAGCCATTCACAATTGTTCATTGTATAATATTGCTTTTACTGTGTACGATATTCTCCTGGTTCTGTTTAATTCACTATACATCATTTCATGTAAGTACAGGTTTTTTTTTTCTGAAATCCTCCTCCTTGTCATTTCTTATAGCACAATAATAGTCCATTACAAACATATACCACAGCTTGTTCAGCCATTCCCCAATTGATGCGCATCCTCATAATACATTTTTTTTTTTTGCGGGGCAATGAGGGTTAAGTGACTTGCCCAGGGTCACACAGCTAGTAAGTGTCAAGTGTTTGAGGCCAGATTTGAACTCAGATACTCCTGAATCCAGGGCTGGTGCTTTATCCACTGGTCCACCTGGTTGCCCCTAATACTTTTTTTAAAATTCAGAAATATGAATTGTCCCATAGGAAACTGAAGAAATTCACTATTGGTCATGGGTTCTTAGCCTTTTTTGTGTCATGGACTATTCCCCTTGGCAATCTGGTGAAGCTTATGAACCTAAGACAATTGTTTTTGAATATATAAACTAAAACACATACAGTTACAAAGGAAACCAATTATATTGAAGTACAGTTATCGGGGCAGCTAGGTGGCACAGTGGATAGAGCACTGGCCCTGGATTCAGGAGGACCTGAGTTCAAATCCATCCTCAGATCCTTGACACTTACTAGCTGTGTGACCCTGGGCAAGTCACTTAACCCCAACTGCCTCACCAAAAAAAAAAAAATACAAGCTTATCTACCCACCCTTCCCCACCCGAAGTTCAGAATGCTGTTTGGTATGTGAATTTGATAGAATCCATTGTTACTTCATTATCTTGTATTAACTTTTTACCTTTGATTTTGTTTTATTTAATTTTTTTAAAGGATAGTGTTGAGTTTAGAAACATCTGCAGTCACATGGCCCTACAGCTGGAGGGACATCACTTTGACCAGGACCTGAATGCAGCGTACCAGTGCCTGAAGACCATCATCAAAAAGCTGATGCGTTCGGTGTTGACTATCCCTCCTGATTCCCGCGGCATGGCCTGTGTTGTCCTGAGGCAGATTCTTCAGAATCTTCTGGATCTGTGAATGTTATTGATATGTGAATTCAAGCCAAAACTCTCCCTAATGTTTTGGCCATAAGCTTTAACTAAGTAGGTGTTGTACATAGGTCTTGCTAGCAAAATGAAGCAGAATTGAGGGCTGTTATCCAGACTCCCTCAGAATTCTATGCACGTTTATAATAATCCGTAACAAGCAGCTAGGATTTTCCAAGAATTTTGCAATTTTTCTGACTTGTTATGGAGAGGAATATCTTCTGTTTTGGTTATATAATTGGATTAAGTGCATTCATTTCCACATCAGCTATTCCTTTTGACCTATTACATATTTTTTTTCCCCGTAGAGTACTAATTGTTTAATTAGGGCTATTTTGTGGCTAAAGCTCTGTTGTTAATAAAAAGTCTGAGCCCTAAGGGTTATATTTGATAATATATGTTCTCTGTTGCTATGTATAAAAGAGAGAGAAAATGTCCATTTATTTCATTTCCTAGTAAAGGAATAATCTCTTGAAATTTGAAGACTCTGTTAATTCTTCCGACTCTTGTTTTTGGTTGAGTGAATTTACTGTTTGACAGCTAATAATGGCTTACAAGTTTTCTGCCTTCAGTACCTTGGTTTGGAAATTGGAAGTGATGATAATCCCATTTAAGGAACTTGAAATAAAAGATGCTAAATAAAATATAAAGTATTGTGTTGTTATAGCCTGAGATGAAAATTTCCAACTTCCTTTTAGAATTTTCTATACATCCCAGTTCGAGTGGGAAATCGTGTGAAAAAAAGAGGAGGTAGAAGTGGGTATATTGACCAGCCTCCCTTAAACATTTCCAGCTGAGAAGGGAGGGAAGGTGATGTTGTGGACTTTTAGTAGCTCAGATAGACACACAGCTAGTTTTCCCTAGGTTTCCTGCAGTTTTTATGCATACTGTGCCCAGAATGGAGGTTAATTAAACTTCTAACATTCCCTTAACACATTATTAGAAACAATATCAGATTTAGGAGATAGGAATAAAACTTCAGAGTATAACTTATTTACTAAAAAAAATAGGAAATTGTGTTTGGGAGGGTCAAGAGTGGTGGAAAATGCTACATACCTTTCACTAATAACATAAATACAGGATCCTAGATTTTCTATTGATTTTGGCTCTGGGAGTGTGGATGGCTCATTTAAACTACAGCAGGTATATCTACCATGCAGAAATATTTCCAGGATTCCTCTCTCCTTTCCATATATCCAAGATAAGCATCCTGGGTCACCCCCCACCCAATACAGATAAACTGCACATCTGCCAAGAAGAAAATTTGTGTAAAAAAGTTCTAAGAGAAAGATAGAGACAAAGCAGAGTGTGGAAATGGGGAAGAAAGGAAATACCAAAGGGAAGGGATTTCTCGATACTTCTTGAGATGTATTCCCTACACCTCTAAAACTTAGAGGCTGGATCAGTCAATCCACAAACATTTGGTAAAGCCCTACTATGTGCCAGGCCCTTATGCTAAATATTGGGGATATAGAGAAAGGCAAAAGCGGTCCTCTCCCTCAAGGAGCTTACATTCTAATGGGAGACGGAACACAAAAACAACTAAGTACATAGAAGATGGAAATAATATTCTTCTTGAGGAAATAAACTATATTTCATAGGTGGATATATAGGGCCTATTGCATTTTCCCCTGACTTATAATTTTTCCAGTTTTTTGGTATTTTTCATAAAATTGATAACTTTCTCAATTCTTAAGCTTTATCCCTTGGGGTTAAAAATCCAATTTCACAAACATTTGTTACAATATAAGTATCACGGAACAGTCAGAAATGGTATTTAAGTATTTCTGACAAATTGAGAGATCTGCTGGAGATGTACAGATGCTCACACTCTGAGTCATTCAAGGAGGAGTTTCAGATGACAATGAGATGCAAAGCTAACCCTCAGTCACCCTATTCTTGGGGTGATTGGGTTGAACAGTATCAATTGGTTAGCACCTTTTGGCAATGTGGCATAAGGGATAGAGTCCTGAATGTGTACTGAGAAAGACCTGGGTTCCAGCATTGTCTCTGCCCCTTAAGTAGCTTGTGTCCATGGGCAAGTCATAATATGCGAGTCTCAGACAACTAAGAAGTATTCGTTTTAGACAGGTTGTGATTTGCTTCTGTGGAGGGAGTTTCCACAGCAAGGAAATCACAAGTCCCTGATTGCTCATACTTAAAGATCCTTTCCTTAAGGATCTATTTCAAGTAAGCAGAAGTAGACTGGACTAGAACCAATAATTCCTCAGCGTGACTGGCTTTTCTTTAGATTTGTTGCCTTCTTCCTCCCTCTATCCCTTTATCCTCATTGTTCCAAAGGCAACGTGGCTAATGTGGCACAGTGAATAAACTTGGATTTGGAGCCAGGACCTGTGTGTTCTTGGGCCTCAGTTTCCTTATCTCTAAAATGAAAGGATTGGGCTTCGTGTATTTTGAGATTCTTTCCAGTTGGATGCCTGCCATCCTATGATGCCTCCTTCCTCCATTCCCTTCTCTCCCCTCTGTACCCCTCCTCCGCCCAACAGACCACATAAAGGAGTTTAAAATGGAAAAACAAACAAAATAACTTTAAAGAAAGTCAAACGTCAAAGCTTTGTAGTTGTTGGCTGTCCTAGTCAATATTCAATAAAAGCACACAGCAGTGCTGGTGATTGCTTTTAAAGTTTAGGAATAGTGACGGCAGAGAGAATGTCTTTGACTCAACATTCTCTAGTCAGTGAATCATAGCCTTGTAGAGCCAGAGCTCAGATAGCTTCTACATTTAACTTCTTATTTTTCATATGAGGAAACTGAGGCTCATGAGGGTTCAATAACTATTACAAAGTCATAGTGAAATAAACATTCATCAAGTTCCTGCTATGCAGTGGCAGCTGGGAGGATCAGAAAAACCTTCATGTAAGAAGATAGTGCATGTAGGGAATCTTGGAAAAAACCTGAGCATTTTAAGGAGGATGGAGGGTGAGGAGGGAACTGCATGTTAGGCATGAGGAACAGTCAGTGCAAATGGTGGGAGGTGGAGATGGGAGATGGAGTCCTGTGGATAAGGAAAAGAAAGAAGGCAGGACATTTTGGCTGAATCTTAGAGTACGTGCATGGAAGTTTTTAATAAGGTTGGACCAGGTTACAAAGATGCCAAATAGGGGAATTTTTATTTCATTATAGAGGTAATAGGGAAGCACTGATGTTTCCTGAGGAAAGGAGTAACAGGGTTACCTGTGCTTTGTGAAAATCACTTTGTTCAATGGTGAACAATGAATTCTATCAGAAAACAGACTATTTTTTTTTTTCAGGGCAGTGAGGGCTAAGTGACTTGCCCAGAGTCACATGGCTAGTAAGTGTCAAGTGTCTGAGGCCAGACTTGAACTCAGGTCTTCTTGAATCCAGGGCTGGTGCTTTATCCACTGCTCCACCTGGCTGCCCCATGACTACTTTTTAAAAATGATGAAAATGAAAAATGAAAGTACTGACAAAAAGGCCAAGTTCCTGGGATGTCTTTTTCTCTAGAGGATAGTATTGTTTTTTTTTTCCTATAGCTTTTTCCTCTCTTCTCTTCCTCTATCATCCCTCTCCCTCTCCTTGACTTCTTCTTCTGCATACTTCAAGGTTGGGTCTCTACAGGGAAATACGTACTTCCTGGGGCTAGAGAAATGGGCCTGGAGTCAGGAAGATCTGAGTTCAAATTCAACACTTGCTGTGTGACCTCAGAAAAGTCGCTTAATCTCTGCCTCAGTTGCCACAACTGTAAAATGGGGATAATAATAGCACCTACCTCCCAGGGTTATTGAGAGAACTAAAAGATATTTATAAAGCTGCTTAGCATAGAGCCTGACACATAGTAGGCACTTAATAAATGCTTGTTTCTTTCCTTTAACTTATTCCTGAGAAACAATCCCTTGAGCTCCTGGTTTAAGGGAAGATGTCCTAAATATTTACCTTAAAATTTCTCATAATGGTCTCTTTTGCTTCGTTGAAAGCTTTGGGAACTTTCAAACTAACTTGATCATTGAGCTTTTTAGCAAGTTAATTTATGTTGAAATAGACTTCCCCTCTAAGCCCTGTGATGACATGGTTATTGACTAGCTCCTCAGACTCTTTCTTCCCCACTACAATAAATTAATTCAATTCAATAAACATCTATTACATGCCTCCTATATGCCAGGCAATGTGCTTGGGGGACAGAACATCAAGAAATTAAGAAATGTTTTATTAAACACTGAAGATGTGAAGAAAGACATCTAGTCTCCCTCAAATTTTCATTTGAATAAAGGGGACAGCATGCAAATAACTAGATATATACAGATTAGAGGAAGGCACAGTGTTCCAACAACCTGATGCTTTGTCATCTGGTATGATTAGCAGCATGGTATGGTGGGAAGGTACTTTTGGAGTCAGAAGCCCTGAGTGAGTCCACTGTCTACCAGTGTGTGTGTGTGTGTGTGTGTGTGTGTGTGTGTGTGTGTGTGTGTGTGTGTGTGAAAGAGAGAGAGAGAGAGAGAGAGAGAGAGAGAGAGAGAGAGAGAGAGATTGAGATTGAGATTGTGTTTGAGATTGAGATTGAGATTGATCTTGGACAAATCATTTCCCCCTTTTTGGATTGCTTTCCTTTTCTGTAACAAGAGGGGACTGAGGGGCAGCTAGGTGGTGCAGTGGATAGAGCACCAGTCCTGGAGTCAGGAGTACCTGGGTTCAAATCTGGCCTCAGACACTTAACACTTACCAGCTGTGTGACCCTGGGTAAGTCACTTAACCCCAATTGCCTCACTAAAAAAAACAAAAAAACAAAAAAAAAGAGGGGACTGAGTTAGGTGGTTTCTGCAATAGAAGGCCCCCTTCTGTCCCTAACATTCTTTTCCTATTTTAGCCAGTCTTATTTTTATTAATTAAATTTTCTTTTTATTGCCGTCATTTAAAAATCTCTATGTCTTTAATTTTTTACATAAAACTCTTTTCCATATAGATCCCTGTTCCCACTAAGCCATATCATATGAGAAAGAAAAAAAAGATGGGGAGGAAGCAGTTTGGCAAAGTCAAAGAGCAAATCAGCTGATCCTGAGAGAGTTGTGCACTATTGCATCTCTCCTTTGGGGCCAAAAATTCAATTCTGGGTTTTGTTATGGCTATTTTCATTTATGTTGTTGTAGTCATTCGTGTAGTGTCTTCTTGATTCTGCTTCCTTCTGCATCTTGGAATATTTCCCATGCTTTCCTGAATTTTCATATTCTTAATTTTTTTTTAGAGTGCAGTCATATTCCATGACATTTCTGAACTTGGTATCAGGTAAACCTGAGTTGGAATTTTGTCTCAGATGCTAGTTATATGACCGTAGGCAGGTCACTTCGCTCCTGTGAGTCTCCGTTTCACATCTGTACAATCAATAAAATTATTATCTGCTCATCTACAAAATTATAAAAAGTAATAAACAATTATAAATATCATCCTCATATATAAAATGGGGATAATAATAGTGCCTACCTGAAATGGTGTTTATGATCATCTCTGAAGCTCTTTTTATGTAAATGTTAGCTATTGGGTATCATAGGCTTTGTGTGTGTGTCGTCATTTCCCCAATTGATGAATAAATGAAAACATCTACTTTGTTTACAACTCTTCATAAAATATACTGTTATGAATATTTTTATGTAAATGCACCCCTGACACTCCACTTACACCTATCCCAGTAACATTGGCTTCCCTGGTTTAAATGATTTTTTTTTTACTTCCTTACCATACCTCCCACCTGAAAAAGTCTACCTTAGGTGAGCAAGAATTCTTTGGGTACTGTAATGATTGGAATGACGCCACCTACTGGAGACTTACTATAGGAAAGCTCCACCATGAGGAGAATGCCTCAGAGGGCAAGGCCATGTGGCTTTTCCTTGGCGTCAGGAAGTGACGTTTGCTCATGGGTGCTGTCTATCAAGGCTACCACCCAATCAACTTGAGGAGCCTCCTATTTTCTGGGAGGGGACAGGAAGGAGGAAAGAGGGCCTTCAAGGAGAGCTCTGTGTCTTTTTGGTTCCTGACTTCATGGTGGTGATGGTAGCAGCAGAGGACTTCACAGGAAAATTGAGGAAAGATAGGAATGCCAGGCTGTTGGAATTTTGTTCTCAATCTTTCTCTTTCTATCTTTCAATAAACCCTTAAAAACCTAAACTCGTTTTATCAGTGATTTTAGTCAGTTTCCCCCAAAACTGGAGGAACAGATTAGAACCCATATTTAGAATCTTAAATTACACAGTACCTAATTCAAATCACATCCAATTTCACTGGACACCCAGTTGTAATCACTGCACAGTAGTGGTCCTTGTGAGTGGTGATGATGATGTCATCTGATGCTCATCATCAGTGATCCTAGGAGCATGTTTCTATGATCTTGACTTCACTCAGTTCTGTCCTGGAGCCAAAGGCTTTGGCTTCAGTCTGTTCCCGGAGAGCCTTGCCTTCATCTCCCCAGGTGTGTTTACTTCCCACAGTGGTTGACTCAATGGAAAAGGCTATCTGGACTTGATACGGTTTGTACATTTCACTTCTTGAAGACAAACTCTGATGTGCCCCATGATAATAGTGATGATGAAAGTGAGGCTGAACTGTCAAGGACAGTGGTGATTTGGCCCAGTCACAGAGGCAACATTTATTTCTTCTTCTTGCCTGAAAGGTGGACTTTGACCATGAACATGGCTTCACACAAGATGCCTGCAGAATATAACTAGTGGAAATGCAAATTCCCCTGGTCCCTGGCAACTACCTATAGCACACAGAAGGGGAAATAGGTGATTTTTAAATGCCTATTTCCTCTCTGTGTACAAGTTGTGTTGGAACTATTTGCAGCTGAAGAATCCAGCAAAAGTGAAGGAGGAAATGGGTGGATTTATTCTGATGAAGAACCTTGAGACAAGTACAGCAATCCCAGTCACAGTAGTGATAGGCTCATTTAGAGATGCCAACCTTGCCAATATCTTCAGACCATCACAGAAGATGTGACTTGATTTAGTGACTTAGGTGATTCTCAGAAATGAGAACTGAGTACTTATTGAAAAAGTAGGGAGCCACAAGGGTCGGAATTTGGTGTTATTTTGTGGCCCCTTAGTGAACTTTGGACTAGTTGTCGGTAACTTATTACATAGTTCTAATACATAGACAACGGGTTTATAGGAAGGACAGAGAAAGTCTTTTGTAGAAATGTGGTTTCAACTCTGGGAGTTCAGTACAATTGATGAAAACTCCATTTACCAACATTTTTTCTGTGCCAACATTGTTGTTTTACTGAGTGACAGTTGGCCAAGCTGTAGGATGGTCATATAGCCCAAGAGGTTACCCAGGAAAGCTATCTACTGGTCCCAGACAAATGGTGTCTCAGTTTCTGTAACACACCGACACTACAGGTATGTGTCTCTTAGCAAGAGACCTATTACTGGAGACCTGCTCCTGGCTATTAACAATACTACTGGAAGCAGAATAATGCAATGGAAAGAATACTAGATTTGAGGTCAGAGACCTGAGTTCAAATCTTGACTCTGACACTTCACTTGCCATCTCTGTGACCCTGAGCAAATCACATACTCTTTTAAGCTTTATTTTTTTCAAGAGTGTTGGACTTAGAGTCAAGATGACTTCCTGGCCTTACTTCTGATTTTGTACACTTTCTCACTGTGCCTCAACTGTTTTCTCATTCTGGATCTTTCCTCAGCACCTGTAATCTCACTCTGGAACATCTGTCTTCCATGCACATCCCTCTCTCCCATTGGTGAGGTCCTACCAAGACCACCATTTTGGAGAGAAGTCGAGGCTGGCCAACCTTCATTCTATTCTTGGCTCTTTTTCTGATTCTTTGGATTTCAACACCATCCCATATACCTTCTTCCCCGCTTTCAGCTTCCTTTTATGTGTTGTCTTCATTAGAATGGAAGCTTTTTGAGGGCAAGAACTATTTTCTTTTTTGTATTTGTATCCCCAGAGTTTTGCACAGTGCCTGGAACACAGTGAGTGCTTAATAAACATGTTTTTTGCCTTCCCTCAGATACTTACTAGTTTTATGACCCTGGACAAATAACCTGATTTTTCTCAGACTCAGTTTTATCTTCCATAAAATGGAGATGATAATAACACTTCCTTCACAGGATTGTTGTGAGGATCAACTGAGAGAATGTAATTTTTTTGCAAACCGTAGAGTTCTTTTATTATTAATTATTTATTATTATTAATTATTATTACTAGATTGTACTAGATGATTTCTAAGACTTCAAGCTATGACACCCTCAGATCCTTTTCTTTCTATTGTTCTGCTTATTTTTCCTCTAATTATTTCATAGAAGATAGACAAGATTATAAGGTCTTAGAAGGTCATAGTGATATATATCTATTCCCTCTTCTCCCACACACATAGCACAAACACATAGACAGCTAGTAAATTCTTTGCTGATTATGAATATTCCCTGGCTACATAGTGCTTTCTTCCACTGACCCCTACCTTGATCATCAGGTAGAACTAGGGCCTGGAGGTCCGCCCTGCTGCCTTGCTTGAATTCTCCCTCTCTCTCTTCCTCATGGATTGATAACCAAGTCAACATTCCTTTTATTCCAATAAAGAACATGAAAAATCTCCTGCCTTAAGGCTCTGCTCAATATTCCTGTGATTCTTAGTTGGTGGGGCCAAAGCCAAAGTTCTCTCTCTCTCTCCACCTCTCCCTTCTGCCTAGGGGTTTCTCAGTCACCCGGAATTCTGAGTCCGGACTCCGGGAGCCCTGAGTTCAAATCTGGCTGCAGATACTTACTAACTTTGTGACTTAAGACAAGTCACTTAATCATTCTTTACCTCAATTTCCTCATCTGTAAAATGAGCATGATAATAACATCTACCTCCCAGGTTTGTGAAGAGCAATTGAGATGAGATTTATAAAGTCTTTTGCACTGTGCCTGGCACATAAATGCTAGTTGTTATTATGTCAGCCCTAATGCTCTGTTATCCCTATCCCACTCTTCCCTGCCCTTCCAGTGTGCCTTCTGTAGCCTCTAGTCTATTGTTAACACACTTCTCTTCATATTAGACCTTTGCCCTTGATTATTTTATAGACAATTTCTGTTTCCTTGTATCTATACATGTTTTTGACTCCTGATAGAATAGAATCTCCTTGAGGGCAGGGTCTATTTTGTTTTATCTTTTTATCCTCAGAACAGTTCCTGTCATACAGTCAGCACTTAAGAGATGCTTGCTGAATTACTTAATCCGGGTTGCCCTTTGTATCTGGACATTCATCATCCGAGGCCTTACATCTTATCTCCTCTGCAAAACTTCCTTGACTACCTACTCCTGCAGTGTTCTCAGGCTCCTCTGTTGATCTTGACTGTCCAACTCGCCTGAAACTTAATCCTATATTGGTTTAGATGGCCAACTATCATTTTATGGGCTTGTATTTTCAGAGTGCAAATTTCTTGTAAGGTGCAGACCATGTCTTGTGCCTCTCTGTATTGTCCTCCCCTAGAAGATGCTTGACAAATCTTTGCTGACTGTGGACATTCCCAAATTTGAGAGGCAAGTGGAAAGGGCACTGGAGTGGTAGTCAAGAGACTTGGGTTGGGTTCTAGGTCTCTTCTTGCTCTTGACTTGGCTCTGTGGGTCTGACCAAAGCCGCTCCTCAACCTGTATCTTAGGTTCCTTTGTCCAATGAGTGGGTTAGCCTAGATCATCCATGAGGCCTCTTGCAGCTCTTACATTCTGTGATTCTGTAATGCTTAAGTTAGTCCTAGCAGATGTGAGAAGCAGCAGAGAAGAGGGCTCATCTTCTCTTACATGGCTATCATGGAGAAAAACATTTTCAGTGAGAGCTCTTTGATGATTCCTCTAGCTGTTCTACTGACATCCAGGTCCCTTCCATTGCTCTTTCTTTCTCTCACTATGTAGTCACCAAGTTTATATTTTCTGTCAGTGCAAACTCTGGTATGGGAAACCTAGAAACCACAAAGGACTTTTGTCTTTTTAATGCTCCATAGGGTACCTGACTTAGAGTCAGGAAGATCTGAGTTAAAATCTGGCCTCTGACACTTACTAGCTATGTGACCTTGGGCAAGTCACTTAACCTCTGTTTGCTTCAGTTTCCTCATCTTTAAAATAGGGATTTTTTTAAAAAAGCACCAACCTATCAGGAGGGTGGTTGTAAGGATCAAATAAGAAAAGAATTGTAAAGCTCTTGGCACAGTGGCTGGCACATAGTACGTGCTATATAAATGTTAGCTTTAAATATTACTTTGAACTCTCCCTGATTTCAAATCTGACTTTAGATACTTACTAGCTATGTGACTCTGGGCAAGTCACTTAACCTCAGTTCGCTTCAGTTTCCTCATCTCTAAAATGAGAAAGGAATGGCAAACCACTCTAGTATCTTTGCCAAAAAAATTCCAAATGGGGGTCATAGTCATACACAACTGGAAAAAAATGATGCAACAACAGCAAATTACTATTGTTATTATTACTGCTATCATTACATCTCCGGTGCTTGACTGGGAGAGATGCTCTGTGGTTTTTTTTGGCAAGCCCCCAAAAAGTACATTGTCACCTGACTCTCTCTACTGTTCCCAAGCTGCAAAAGTTCATTATATTTTGTACGTGAGATTAAATGTTTCTTAGTCTCCATGCCTCTGCTTTTTGTTTATTTGGAAATCTAGATGTTGGCACCTTAGAACAATCTTCCTTCTTGGGTGTCAGTTTCTGGAGGAAAGAAATGTACAATGTAAGGGAGCCTGAATAGGTGACCTCTAGGGTTCCATCCGAACCCAGAATTTGACAAGTCTATGACCTGCTTCCAAATCATTCTCTGAGAGGAAGGGCGATGGGCTAGCCCTCGACAAAATTGTTGAAAGTAAGACCTTCCTTCCCCCGATTTCCTTTACCCACTCTCTTCCTCTTCTCTTTGTCCGTCCCTCCCTCCCTCCCCTTTGGCTGCCTTGTGACTATTGGATTTAATAAAACCATTAGTTTCATTACGGTATACCTTTTCATTATCTTTGCCAAATCAAGGTTACAAGTTCTTAATTTGTCTTTCCATGTTCTCCACTTCGACCTGATCCTTTTTTTTTTTTTTTTTAAATTATAACCCCGAGGCAGCTAGGTGGTGCAGTGGATAGAGCACCGGCCCTGGAGTCAGGAGTGCCTGAGTTCAAATACGGCCTGAGACACTTAACACTTACTAGCTGTGTGACCCTGGGCAAGTCACTTAACCCCAATTGCCTCACTAAAAAAAAAATAATAATAATAAAAAGAATTATATCCCCTTTGTAACCTAGTTCAACTGAGTATAGTCTTTAGCAGGAATCTGGTGGACAGTCACACACTTAGACTACTTTGCCATCTGTCTTTCTAGCTAGTAATACCTGGAAGATGATGACAATAATATTTTTGATGCAGTTGAATGCTTTCTTCAGCTTAAATTAAATTTAAATTGCCTCTGTGGTGCCTCAGTGACACTTTATTATGGGATTTCACAATTCTTGAAGCAGCCCCAGGAATATTTCCAGGTCCCTCAATTAAGCATGTAGTTTGCTATTTCTCCCTTAGCTTAGTTTCTGAATTTTCCATGAAAAATTGTGGGCAGGCTCATTATTTAGTGGTATTGTGGCCTTTAAAGCCATTGGGGATGTATTGGAGTCGATTATGTTCATTATCCTCCTTGCCACCCTGAATTTTGCTGCAAAATGTTACAGCATCCCAGGCCAAGTGTGTTAACAGCCCTAGGCTTAGTGTTACATCAAGCGGGACTCATCACTGAGGGGGATAGATGCCCACAGGCTGAGTCAGACAATCTATGCCCCCACCAAACTAACCCCCAGGGTCATCGTGTCTCTGGCATCTCCAGCCATTCATGGGTTATATAACAAAAAAGGATGGCTGGAAAATGATTGCAATTGATCCATTATTTCCAGGTATTTTGCTAATGAAATCCTATCAGTTTCTTTAACTAATGGTGATACTTTAGATATATTAAGGCAGCTGAGAAAGAACTGAAAAAAAATCCAGGTGCTTCAGAGCTATAGAGATTCCTGGTCTTAATCACAGGGTCACTAGAAATGAGTGGTTCCCAAGGTGTATTTTATTATCTCCATTTAATTTATGGTGATCATGTTTTCCAAATCCCAAACCAGGGCTATTCCCTTCACAAAGAAAGTACACTAATTTTTTTTTCTTGAAATCTTCTTTCCTGGAAAATTTGGGATATATCATCACCATATTTCTAATCTTCCGCTTCCTTGTAGTATTTCCATCAGGGTATCATTAAACTGCTATGGGAATAACATGCTAAGTGGAACAGAAGGACTTCTGGAGATTTGGGGTGTCTCCCCTAACAGAATATTAGTATGATTTCCTAGGATTGTGCTTAGCACAGTTCATGTTGAGCAATGGATTGATTATTATAGGATTGTCCTCTGGGTTACCCACAACTTTGACTGGTCAATGATCTGCGATACACAACCATAGAACACTGCCATGAAAACACTTATGGGAAGAATGGATTTTCCTGTCAACAAGCAACCTGGGATCTTTGGATCTATTGTTCTTTGTCCTGAACAGCCCACTTGCCTACTCCTATACACTTCTGGAATGGATTCATTGTAAAGAATAAAGTTTGCCAAACAAATAATTAAAGCATTGCTTTTGGTAAGCAGTTGACCTACTAAAATATTCAAAGAAGTCATCTTAGAATAAATCTCATTCATGAATAGCTGGAATAATTAATCAGAAAATGTTTATAAACTTCTTACAATGTACCAGGAATAGTGCTGAAGCCTGGTGATAAAAAGAAAAAGTGAAATTAGTCCCTGCCCTCAAGAGGCTTCCATTTTAGTAGAAGAGATAAAATGTACATAGATAGGTATATTTAAGACACTTGGACATTAGATGGAAAGTAACCCTAAAGAGTATGGCTTTTGAGCTGTCTCAAGGAAACTTTGGTTTCTTTTTTTTTTTTTTTAGAATAAAATAATAGTTTATTTAGGTGCTAGGGAACGGAAACCAAGAGAAAAGTCTGTGGACTTCTTCTCATGGGGAGAAGGCGTGGCATAGAGTCATAGCTTTCTTAGATACTTATCTCCAAAACTTTGGTTTCTAAGAGGCAGAGATGAGGAGGGGAAGCAGTCTCCTGGGATCATACATCTTTATCTTCACTTCCTGCCATTTTCTCTTGCTGGTCTTGCTGCTATCATTGACCCACCTTCAAAGCCAGCCCAACAGAAGTCATACCTGGAACTTGGAGGCCTCATTGTCATTTCAGCCACTTTTTGCTCTGTAGCCACTCAGTTCTCCCCTCCTTCTCCCTTTTTCTGAGAAAGCTACATCCCTATTGGCACCTTTGGAAAAGGTGTTGTCTTAATGTACAGTACTCTGCACTCTTGTCCCAGGCACCATCTTAGGGATTTCTCTTCCCATAACTCCTTTCTCTGACCACCATTCATAAATGCTATTCCCCTACCTCCATTAAAATGTGAACTCTTTGGGGGAAGGGATTTGTCTCGATTTTTTCTTTATATCCCCAGCACTTAGCACAGTATGTGGCACATATACTTGTTGTTCTTCAGTCATTTCATTCATGTCCTGCTCTTCATGATCTAAACTGTTTTGTTTTGTTTTTTGGCAAAGATACTGGAGTGGTTTGCCATTTCCTTCTCTAGCTCATTTTACAAATGAGGAAATAGGCAAATAGAGTTAAGTGATTCTCAGGGTCACACAGCTAGTAAGTATCTGGGGCTGGATTTGAACTCAGACTTCTACTGAGCTTGCAATTCACTAAAATTCTCAAGGCTTGTTCAAACCAACTATCTAGTTATGACTTCTGGCTTATGTGGGAAACAGATTGGGAAAAGAGAGGACTTGAGCTGCACTGAATAGATTTGTTGGAATAGGTTTCAATTTATTCTGGTAAGATCCTTTTTTCCCTTTTATTTAAATTTTCTTTTAATTGTGAATTTAACATTTGTGAACACATGTGAACATTTCATTATACAAAAAAGAACAAAAATGGGATCGTGTGTGAAATTACAAGAATGGGGATTGTGTATGAAACTATGAACTGCGTGTTATATTTATCATGGAAGTCACAAAATGCCTTGCCTATGTTCTTTTATCACCTTTTGATCTTTTTTTAAAAAGCCATTATTTCTTAATTATATGTAAAAACAATTTTTAACATTCTTTTAAAAACAATTTCGAGTTCCAAATTCTCTCCCTCCCTGCCATCCCCCCTCCTTGAGAAGGCAAGCAATTTGATATAGATTATTATACACGTGAAGTTGCGCAAAATATATTTCCATATTGGCCATGTTACAAAAGAAAGCAGAACAAACCGCCTCCCCCAAAAGTAAAGTTTAAAAAAGTAGGCTTTGATCTGCATTCAGACTCTAGTTCTTTTTCTGTAGTCATTTTTCATCATGTCTTTTGGAATTGTCTTGAATCATTTGTGATGAAATAATGGGATTTAGCAGATACTCAAAGACCCACCTGGAAATTAATCTATACTGATTGAATCAAGTGAGAGTGATTGACTGCTAATTAAGCCTACTTCAAGTTAATTGGATTGTAATCACACCTGGCTACCCCTTAAGAAGGTATTGTTCTCAGAAACTAGACTGCAAACTCAACTTGAGAACAGTTTCAAAGACAATGGATTTGGATGATGCCAACCAATCACCTTGAAGCAGTGTGTAAGGACCGCCTCTGTTCCAGATGTATAAAAAAGCTTCCACAAACAGCTTGGAAGGGAGTTCCTGATTAAAGCAGGCTTGTGGAGGAGGACTTCAGGAAGAACCCAACCAGGCTGGAACTCTAGACTAGACTGGAGCTGAAGCTTCTGATTTAAGGCGACCACAATTTAGATTTTAAACATCACACATTGTATTGCTGAGAATAGCTAGGTCATTCACAGTTGATCATTGTACAATATTACTGTTATTGTTTACAACATTTTCCTGGTTCTGCTCATTTCATTTTGCATCAGTTCATATAAATCTTCACAGGTTTTTCTGAAACTATCTTGCTTGTCATGTTTATAGCAAAATTGTATTCCATCATAATCATATGCCACAACTTACTCAGCCATTCCCCAATTGATGAGCATCCCCTCAATTTCCAATTCTTTGCCTCTGGTAAGACTTTTAAAAATTAAAATAATTTAAAAAAATTCTCCCCAGTGGCAAACTAGAGTGAACGAGACAGAGAATCTGTTGGGGAAGCAGTGGACTGCTAGAGGCTTAGGAAAAGTCTGGTGACTTCACAGTTAGAATAAAAAAAAAATCTGGGATTTTAGAGTAGCGTAAGGCTGCGTTTGAGTTCCTGGTTAAATCAACTGTGTAACTTTAGGCAAGGCCATGTCTTTGCACTTAATTTTATTATCTGTAAAATGGAGATAATTATACTTGTCTCACACATTTGTCATAAGGATTGACTACAGTCCAATTCCACAGGCATCAATTAACCATCCACTGTAGGAGATTACATGGGGAAGGGGAAGAGAGTTTACATTATTTAACAGACAGGTAAATAAAACATAATTTGAGAGGGTAGAAATCAATCCTGAACTTAATTTACCTCTGGTGACATTTCAGCTACTTTCTTTGAATGTACGTTTTGTTGAAGTGGACAACTGAAGAGAAAGATAAATAATCCCACCAAATGATATGTTACAGAATGGAAACAGACCCTGATTTGCAATTAGAAATATTGGAGGAACCTAGTTTTTCCAGTTATTAGCTGTTTGTGTAACCTTGAACAAGTTACTGTGCATCTCTCGGCCTCAGTTTCTTCATCTGTAAAATAGATATTTTATGAGATGATCTATGATCCCTCTCATCCCTACCATTTAATCCTTCCATGCTACAAAAACAATTTCTCCAAAATCCTGTTTTTGAAACTCTGAATGAAAACACAAATTATAGTTCTTTTTTTTAACCTTGATCCAATAGAGTGCATTTCCACATGTGAATTTCTCTTTCCCAAGTAATATCACACACATCATGATCTCAATATTTCCAAATGTGACTTTGTCCTTTTAAGTGATTTCCCATATTTCATGCTCACATGAGACCCCTTAAAATATTATAGTGGTGACACTGACCTAGCTAGAATAAAGGCAGCATCAGCCTTTTCACTTATAAAACATATTCCTTGTGCTCGCAACTGGACAATAAAACATTTTAGGCTCTGAAACATTGCTTATAAGGTCCTCTACCAGGTATGTTCTAATATAAAGAAAATTCACATACAGTAGTTATGTCCCAATTTAAAGAATACGTATACATTTAAAAAGCTTTCCCCCGCTTTTTGGGAAAAAAATTTGGAAGCTGGTTTCTTTTAATGTAGATTGTTGGTTTTTAGATAATTTTAAGTATACTTTTATGGAATTTCATATAAAAAGACATGACAGAATTCCTTTTTGTGGGAGGAGATATTTACTGGGATCCCTATTTCAAACCATACAGGGAAAACAGATTGTGAAATTAATATGGGATAAATGTATTATGGGAGATGAACAGTATCCAGACAGAATATAGTTTTCATAGACTGTACTGAAAACAATGGGAATCTTTTCACACCTACTTACCCAAACCAGCTGAGTTTACAGAATGGTCTGAGACTTAAGCTTCAGTGGCATTAAATGATTTATTGTTGTTCCCCATTGTTCTAGAACACCCAGTTAAGAACTACTTTACAAATCCTCTTTATGGTCAACCTGTATTGTAGCTATACTTTTCAGATGGGGGAAAATGAAATTCACTTATTAGGGATTTAATTCCTGATTATTCAAGGATGGATTAGGCAGCTTCTTCTTTCCCCAATGACCCCTTCACTGGTTGTTCTCAGCCTTTATCCTTAGCCTCTCCACCAAAAAAGGGGGTGGAAGTTGGGGGTGGGGAGAGCATAAAGGGATGAAACATAAATGAACACTTTTTAAAGTATGGATTCTGAATTATACATTTGTTGCACAGAATCATTTTGATGTTAATGGGATAAAAGTAACAGCAATAAGAATAAGCAACGCTTCATGTAGTAAGAGAAATTGTCTATGTTATTTCCACAGGGAAAGGTTTTAAATAACTTTCAAAACCATTAAGTTTCTGTACTCAACTCTCAAGTGGACCTTTAAATATCCATTTTCATACCAAGAATTTCATTTGAATGTACCATTGCATATGAAGCATTTGAGATAAATCAATTCAAATCTTCTGTATTTTCCAAAGAATTGAGATGAAACTATAGGTAGGAAGAAGTTAAATTTCATAATTTGATTTTGAATAATTTTCAAAGCATTGGCCTTTTTTTTTTTTTAGGTCGCACTAACAATGCTAAAATACTTCCATTGTTCTCCTCCATCTTATCAGTAGAGCCTTGCTGATGTTGTAAAAGGTTCCATGTGAAAGAAGACCTGCTCTGGAAGGGACCATAGTGTATCTGTTTGCAAAGTTCTTTCTAGAGTGTCTAGTAGGGTGATGGGTAAAGTAAAAGTAATTTTTCATGTGCTCAGTATGGAAGGATTGTTGGTCCCCTAGACTGAACCTTTCGGTTCCCTTTTCCTTCTGTTCTCTACTTCCCACTCTTTCAGTAGTGAGAATTCATTTTCGAATAGCAGTAGTATCTCAGAAAATCATTGTCTGTGTATATATGTGTGTATGCATATGTATGTATATATACACACCTAATATATTTAGGGCAGCTGGGTGACACAATGCATAGAGCACTGGACTTGGAATCAGGAAGACATCTTCCTGAGTTCGAATTTAGTTTCAGTTACTTACTAGCTAGTGTGGTCACTTCACCCTGTTTGCCTCAGTTTCCTCATCTGTAAAATGAGCTGGAGAAGGAAATGGCAAACCACTTCAGTATCTTTGCCAAGAAAAACCCAATTGGAGTCATGAAGAGCCAGACACGACTGAAAAACGACTGAACAACAACATATATATTTATGTATGCACATATGTCTGTCTGTCTATCAGATCTTTTCAGGATGAGATCTGTAAACTTAGAGATCATTGAGCCCAATCCCCTTTTTAAAGTTAAGAGAATTGAGACACAGAAAGGGAAGTGCCTTGTTGAAGGTCACATGGCTCTTTCCATGCCTCTAGGCTTCCTCCCTTCAAAACCACAGCCACTGTAGGACTATGACTTAGATTCCTGACCTCCATTTTCTTTTCTTGCCGTCATATTCCCCCATATGTAAGGGGGAAATTGCAATGCGAGTGCAAAATCTGCCAGATGAGAGGAAGTTTTCAGTGTGTGGTTATGGGGAGGGGTTGGATAGAAAGAATTCTGGCTTTGTGGTTAAAGGGTCTGAGTTCAGTACTGCTCTTCTCAGTCTTCTTACCCATAAAATGAGAGGGTTAGACTAGATGATGTCTACAATCCTTTTCAGCTATAATTCTATGATCCTTCTCTATCCAAGACCATTCACTGGCAGACTGGAGATCTTTTAAAAACAATTGACTCTAAGAAACAATCACTTATCAGAGAGTCTGGAGGCTTATAGGATTGAGTTCTGGCTTTTTTACTAAGTAGTTTTGTGATCTTGGGCAAGTCACTTCCGTTCCTGTGAGCCTTATTTTCCTTCTCTATCAAATGAGGTGGTTGGACCAAGCAAACTCAAAGATAGTTTCCAACTTGAAAATTTTATGAGATTTGTCGCTCTGAGAGACATTTCACTTAAGTCAATAGCTTAAATATTCTAAGTCATCATTCAGGTTAAAAAAAAACAACCTTTCTGAATAATTTAATTTCAGTTCAATTTAAGTGCTTTATTTGTTGTTGTTTGTCCTTTGTTCTCTAAGAGGGTCATGACAGATGTCATGACTTGAAGTGAACTGAATTTAAGTGAGGGAGGGCTGTACAAAGCCACCAACCTCATTCTTTCTTTCAGAGCCTTCTGGGTCCAGTGGCAAGACATATTATGTGAGGAGGCAGTCTGGTATAGGTTATAAATTGGGAAGACTTGAGTTTAAGTGCTGCCTTTTACTCATACAGGCTGTGCCACCCTAGATAAGCACTGTCTCTAGTGACAGGAGGACCTGAGTTCAAATCTGACCTCAGACACTTAATTAGCTGTGTGACCCTGGGCAAGTCACTTAACCCTCACTGCCCCGCAATATAATTCTCTTGCGGAGCTTATACTTTACTGGAATAGAAGGTCAAGGACAACATAGTGAGCACTCTCAGTGTGCAGAGAACACAGGGACGCCATGTTTCTGGTAGAGAGAAGAGCAGGAAGGAGGAAGCAAAAGAAATAAAAGCTCTTCCCAGATCCTCCTCCCTGCCTCCCCCAGCACAGAGCAGCTTCTTGATGTGGGTTTGGTAAAAGAAATGGAATGAAAACAAATCACTATGGTCCGTACAGCATCCTGAAATCTGTAATGTCTAGGTCGTCATCAGGGAAAGCTGCTTCTACCAGTGAATCTCCCTACAGGTTGGGGAAGCCTGTGACAACCTGAATGAGACCAGCTGCTTCCTTTGCATATGTCCCAGGGCAGTGAAGTAATACCTTGGGTTTGAGTTTCACCGCATGTGGCCCCATCTCTCCCTTCCCCAGACAACACTTCTCTGGCTGGGACTGTTGGCCAGACAGGCCTCTGTTTGGGTGTCAACACCCAAACGGCAGGCTTTTTCTTTGGATTCCCAGCCTCTAGCACAGTGCAATATACATGGTAGATACTTAATACATTTTACCTTATTGGATTGAACAATGTCTAGATTCTGAAGGGTCTTATAAGTTTAGTCTAAGGACCACTGTCTCTGTAGTCAGAGCATGTGGGCAATCCAATTTTAAATCTGAGAAGTACTACCTGTGTGATTTAGGGCAATTTGCTTTATCTCTCCGGGTCTCAGTTTCCTAATCTGTAAAAATGAAGGGATTGTATTAGAATGACCTCCGAGCCCTTTTCAGCTCTACATCTATGATTGTATGACCTATGAAACCTATGATGATCTGATTTCTCCAACAGCTATTGCCCACCTTCCTAAGATACCTTGAATTTAATTACTTTGTGTGTATTTGCATTGATTAATTTTATATTTATGCTATATATATATATGTATGTATGTATGTCTATGTGGACTTTAAGAACAGTGATGTCTTCATTGTGTCTACATATGCATATGTGTATATGTACATATGCATTTATGTATACACAGACAGACTGGCACATATTATGAGCTTAATAAATACTTATTGATCAGTTGTTCCTATGACTGGTCAGGGAAAGCCATGTTCTCATATGGTCTTCAATAAAAGCATTATCAAATAGGTATGCAGTCTGATATTCCATAACAAAATTTGAGTCTATGCTGTAAGCACTGAAGAATTAAGAGACCCCACCCCAACCCCATTAGAGAACATTTAATTTTAAAAAATCAAATGGTTGACAGCATCCTTTTCTTGGCATCATTAGTTATACTGAAAATTTCCAGAACCTTTCCTTCCCTAACAGTCTTTTTCAGAATGAAATTCTAAGGTCAATGTCATCAGAAAGGAAACATTATTAAGCTCTTTGAAATTCCACTGGGCTTTAGCGATTTAAGAATCTCTTGGGATATTTAATGTAAATTTTGCCAAAACATTTAAATAAAATAAAAAACTAAAACAAAACAAAACACCCTTACAATCTCTGAACTCTCTTCTCGCTCCTTCCTCCTACTTACCCCTTCGAAAATACTTGTAGGACTGGGAGGGGGTAGGGTGGGGAGGAACTGTGGGTACTGATGAAATAGCTTACTTTTCAGGGTCCTTGGAGGGACAAGATCTTTGTGGTTAATGCTGGACCAAAATACCCTGACCTGAGAGAGAACAGTTCTGAGAACTAGCATCTATGTCGCTGATTTTCTTTGGAAAATTCCGCCTTTTCTTTTATCTTGGTATTAAGAGGAGACTATCCTCTCTTTCAGAAAATAGGCCAGAGAGTTTGTGGTTAGGATGGCCGCATAGAAGACCATCACTCTGGGGGCGTCTCCATCCCCCAACCCAACAACTATTTCCCTGGGTGGTGTGGATGTCGTCTGAATGTCAGACCCTCTTTCACAATGAGAAACGGGAATTGTTTGAAGTTCAAAAGTACTTGCTATCCCCAAATATCGTGAGAAATCTTCTTCCATTGATCTATTGTTGTGCCTGTTGGCTCATGAGGAATGACACAGTGTCACAAACAGCCCCTAAAGTGTTTACTTTTTCATGACAAATGCTATAAATTCTCTTCATGTAGTGAATAAACATTGTTTATGCAGCTGTGATTTCTTAAATGAATTCTGACATTTCTGCTCAGCTAAATCTTCGTTTCAAAGACACTTAGACATAGGTATTCTTCTCTCCTCTCCCCCATCCTTTTAATGTGGGATTTTCAAATAGGATCACCTAATTAAGTATAATAATTTTGCATGAGACCCACGAAATCAATTTGTTTTTCTTGGTTAAATGTTTCCATCTTGTGTTACATACCCTTCCCTTAAGGAGCACCTCCCCCCCTCTTTTTGTCTGAGAAGCTCTTCCATGAGCATCCTTGAATATAAGATTACACATTCACTGGTCCAGTGATGAACCAGAATGAACTTTGAGGAAGTTTCAGTACTTTGTACAGTTGAAATTCAACCCTCATGAGACACAGTGGGAAATTATCTTATTGTACTTAACTTGCCAGGTGGTAATGTTGACTGATGGAGTAACCATGTCAAGTAGAAAGCAATTTCTGGAGAGAAAATAATATAATGACTTAGGCTACAGCTCCATTTAAAATCAATCAATCAATCAATCAATCAATCAATCTATCTATCTTTCTTTCCTTTTTTTGAGCTCACATACCAACACTTTAAATTCAATTACAAAGAGCATTTTTATCTACCAAGATTAAAAATAAGCTTAAAAATAAAGGAACAAAGAAATCACAATCATACAATCCTAGAATCATGGAATTTAAAAGTTGGAAGGGACCTTATCAGCCACCTACTCCAACACATGGATGAAATGTATATGTGCTATTATTTCTGACTCCCTGAACAACTCCCTTTAGCCCAAGACCAAACATTTACTATTCAATGAATGACTGGATGAGTGAATGAATAAAATATTCTTACCCAAGATGAATTTTCAAGAAAGAGACCTCTCCTTTAGGAGTTAAGTAGATGATAACATTTGTCATTATTTTTATATCTTAAACATTCTCCACTCAAAGGCACTGAAACCAAGACAACATGACAAAGTAGAGAGAACACCATATTGGTCTAGAAGATTTGGATCATGGAGACTTGGGTTCGAATTTTGCCTCAAACACAAACTACCAGTGTGATCAGTTGCTGGGAAAATCATCTACACTCTAGGCTTTATTTTCCTCATCTGTGAAATAATAGAGTCAATGGTCTCTCAGGTCCTTTTCATGTCTAATAATTTGTCTTACTTTTTCTAATGGGTCTTCCTTTGTTATCATTAGAGCCCCTTGTGGGATTGTTTGGGGAAAAGAAAACTGAATTGGGTATGCTTTGTGTGCTTCTTTAGTGTCACCAAGAAATAGACCTGGAGCCTCAGTTCCTTAGTTTTAAAATCAAGAAACTGAACTAGGTTGTAGAGTTCATGGGATATTGGGCAGAAAGGGATCTTAGAACTCTCTAAGGTTTCTTATACCTCACCCATATCTTTAAACTAGGTTTCTTCAAAAACTTTTTCTAAAAAAGGCTTTTCACTGCAGTGCCATTTTCATAGCTGCCTCTACTCCTTTTTTGTTTTTTTTCTTTATCCTCCAAAACAAAGAAAAAAGTCAAAACAATTTTTCTCAACAGTTCTACTTATAAGCCTTTCTGCAGTTTCCCAGGAAGAGATTTTAAATTCTGTTCCCAAAATAAAACTTTGTCAAGAGATCCTCCTTTTAAAAACAAAGAAACAAATGAGAAATTCTTCTTTATTGGAATTCCAAGAATTGTAGAGTCGTATAAATTGTCATCATGAGAGTATTTCAAATAACTAGTTTAAAAAAGACATCAAAGCAACACTAATGTCCTTAAGATGGGGCAGCTAGATGGCACAGTGGATAGAGCACCGGCCCTGGAGTCAGGAGTGCCTGAGTTCAAATCCGGCCTCAGACACTTAACACTTACTAGCTGTGTGACCCTGGGCAAGTCACTTAACCCCAATTGCCTCACTTAAAAAAAAACAAAACCCCAAAAAACAAACAAAAAAACCTAATGTCCTTAAGATTATTCACCAGACTTCCCTCCCAGGACCTCAGACTTCTACCAGGTATAAGTGCAGGAATAGGGTAAGAACCTCGGGGCCAGATGGATTTTTGTACTGGGACAAGATTAGGAATTCTGCAGAGGAATCAGACCTTCAGGTCACAGTATGAAGAACAGGACTACCTGTGGTAGCTGAGGTACAGGTATGAGACTGAGGCAAGGAAAAGGGGGAGAATTGGTGTGCCCATGAGCGGACTTTAATGTTAAGTCTTTGCAATGATGATTATAGTTGAGTTTGGACTTCATTCGCATTTGCTTCCTTGGTGAGTATGTGTTAAATGTTGAATAAAACTTAATAAAATGATTGCATCATCAAGTATCCAAGCTATTCTATACCCTTACCTTAGGACCGAAGCTATAGGAGGGAATGTGTGTGTTTGTGTGTGTGTGTGTGTGTGTGCGTGTGCGCGTGCGTGCACACGTGTGCATGTGTGTATTATTTTCAAGAAGTAATTTTTCTGGTGGCAATAAATAAAGAAGCAAAATCCATTTTCTTACTCAGTCCTTGTGACAAGTGGCACATATTTACATTGTAGTTGATTTGAATTTAGTGGCATAGTTGTAAAGTCACAAAATGGTGGTTCTCTCTGTATAAATAAACAGATCCTCTGAATCTGAATTATTAATTCACCCTCATAACATTTTAGCCATCTGGACTAATAAAGATAAGTTAGGGAACTTTAGTATCTGGATTAATTTCTTGAGGCCCAGTGGATACTATTCCATAAATTATTTTAGTGCCTTAAGTGGTCTAAGATCCTAACAGTCAGCAGAGTTTCCAAAGTTCCATTTCTTTTCAACTTTAGGAAGTAGGTGAGACATGAGGAAAACTTGGTGTCCCTTTTTGAGTTTAAAGAAAAACCATTCAAAAGAGTAACAAGTCATTTAACTGCTCTGGCCCTCAGGTTCCTAATCTGTAAAATAAGGAAATTGGACTAGATGCCCTTTAAAATCCCTTTCAACTAAATATCTATGATATGACAAAACTATGATCAAACATGTATTTAAGCTTACTTCTCTTTTGAACCAAAATCATTGTTTTTTGCTCCCAAGAAAGCCTTGTAGACACTTCTACTGAAGATAGTATTTTTCCTCAACAATCCTTCGCTCAACATAATGATCTTAAATTTTTTTTATAATTTCATTAATATGTTTTGGTTTTGCATTACCTACATTTTCTATCATATCTTGCCCTCTGCTCTAAAGAATTACCCTTTATAATAAAGAATTTAAAAAGATAAAGAAAAAAATTCCGCAGTATCAAAATAGTCCACTATCATGAAATGTTTCACACCTGTGTTCTCTCAAATTGGTCAAGAAGCAAAGGGAAGTATCTTCACATCCCTTTTTGAGAGTCTAACTTGATCATTATAATTTCATAGCATTCAGCTTTGGTTTTCTTCCCCTGCCCCAATTGTTGTGGTAATTGTACATAATATTTTCCTGGATTTGCATACTTCATTGTGCATCAGTATATTCGATCTTCCCATGGTTCTCTGTATTTATCCGGTTCATTGTTTCTTAGTGTTTAGCACATAGTTAGAGTGTAGGTGTTTAATAAGTGCATATTGATTTGTTGATTTTTATGTATGTAAGTAAAGTAAATAGTCTTAGAACTGATTGCATATCAGATATTGTCGAAATGCCAGGGTGATGAGAATTTTATTCAGCATGGTACATTGGAAAGATCATTGACTTTGAAGGCAGAGAACTTTGGTCCAAATTCTGCCTCTGGCATTTACCATTTAGGTGGCTTTGGCCCATATCTTGACCTCTCTGGGATCAATTTATTAATTTGTAAAATGATGTGGCTTTACTAGATGATTTCTAAGATTTTTTCCAGTTCTAAATGGATGACCTTTGAGCTAATCATTATAGCTAGATTGTACCTGCTGAATTAATGCATTTCTTGTCCTGCTCCTTTCATTTTCTGGTTTTTTGGTTTTTTTCACCCAGTCAGCCACAAGTATACAGCTATAGTCCTTTGGATGTGCATCAGTTGCTGTACTAATAGGGATATCAATGAGGTGAGACTAGTTGGGGTTCTACTTGTTAGTCATTCTCTGGTTGTTTGAATGAATAGGACTTAAAATGAACCATTATCAGCCCTCTGGGATTCCTATTCAAAGCAGCTGTCACTGGATGTTGTTACCACATTTTAGAAAATCAATAAAAAATAATCTTGATACTTGGATTTATGTAATTATGTAAGCGAAGTCTATTATAATGAGACTTAGTTTTATTATTGTTTGATATTGAAAATAAAAAATCAGGGGCAGCTACGTGGCATAGTGGATAGAGCACTGGCCCTGGAGTCAGGAGGACCTGAGTTCAAATCTGGGTGATTCTGGGCAAGTCACTTAACCCCAAATGCCTCACCAAAACAAAACAAAAAAGAAAAGAAATCATAAACTGACCATCCTAGAAAGAGGGCTCCTATGAAGAGAAAGAACATCTCATATTAAAAAAATTATTGTTGTGAATGATTCAGAAACTAATGAGAGTTTCTGAAATTCAAAATTCATGGTAATTTCAAATTTCATTGTAACTTCTCTGCTATTGGGAAAGAATCTCTTCTCTCCTATTCTCTCCTTTCCTTTGCCTTTTCTCCTCTTTTCTCTTTTTCTCTCCTTTTCCCCTATTAAGTGCATCTTCTCTTAAAATGGCATTAAAGGATTTTTCAAAGATGCTAGTTTAAAAATAAAAAAGAATCAATTTAATTTTTTGAGTCATTGCTTCTTTTCCCACCATGTCAGTTAGTGGGAAAAAACACATTTCCCAATTATTTTCCCTCATTCGACCTTCACAAACATCATATAAAAGAATACTTTCTCATGAATCTATGATTTTTTTCCCAATAGTACACTCTGAGAAGTCACTAATTACCCCAGAGAAGAAACTAGCATCCAGCTGTCCAGAATGTTAATGGAATATCATTAACTTTGCCTGGGGAAGCCTGAATTGTAATCCATTAGTTCTCATCATTATTAATATATTGTCTTGAGAACCAGGCAGTGAACAACATTTATTGAGGTTCTGCTTTGTGAAGAGCACTGTGGTAGTGGATATAAAAATGAAAGAAATCATTCCTAACCTTACATGGCTTATAATCCTTGTTCTCGTTCTCGTTCTCGTTCTCGTTCTCCTCCTCCTCCTCCTCCTCCTCCTCCTTCTCCTTCTCCTTCTCCTTCTCCTTCTCCTTCTTCTCCTTCACCTTCTCCTTCTCCTTCTCCTTCTCCTTCTCCTTCTCCTTCTCCTTCTCCTTCTCCTTCTCCTTCTTCTTCTTCTTCGAGGCAATTGGGGTTAAGTGACTTGCCCAGGGTCACACAGCTAGTAAATGTCTAGTGTCTGAGGTCAGATCTGAACTCAGGTCCTGCTGAATCCAGGGCTGTTGCTTTATCCAGTGAGCCACCTAGCTGCTCCTCAGCTTATAATCTTCTTACAAAAAGGTGGAAAACCCATTCCATAGTTGAATTCTGGACACAGGTTTCAGTCACCAGCTTCTGGTGTTCTTTTACTCAAGAAATACTCATCTGTACCAGGACACAGAAACCAAATATATGCAACAATTCACAACAACAAAATGAAGGATTTTCAAATTGCTTACTATGTGCCAAGGAACCGTGCTAGGTGGTGGGGAGACAAAAATAATGTCAAAAACCTTCCCTGCACTCAAGGAGCTACAATCCAGTAGAGGATACAAAATGCTAGCGACCACGTACAAGCAGGAAAACACAGGATAAATTGGCGATAATCTCAGAAGGAAGATATTAGCATGAGTTGATACCAGAGAGCTCAGGATGAATCAGAAGTCTCCCCAGGAGTAGCAAAGATCATAACGAACAGAGATTGTCAACGAAGGAGAAGAACAACAGTACAGGCTTTCGGAAAAGCCCTGTTAGAGCCAAAGGAATGTCAAAGAATGAATGGAACAGAAACAGCTGGTTGGGATGGAGAAGACAATAGCAGTGGCTGACAGAAGAAAAGCAGAACACTTTCTTTTTCTGCATAAGAGAATTATCTTTGGACAGGGGGAAGAACAAAAATGCTGAACAGGGAATCCCTATGAGAGAGAACTCAGGGAATGGTCAGAGAAATGCTACCTGGTTTCAAAGTGGTCATCTAAGAATCACAAAATCACAGCATTTCGGAGAAATGCTCAACAGCCTTCTAACCCATACCCAAGACAGAGTCACAACCATACATACCATTTCCACAGAGTTGATATTCAGCCTCATCTTCATGACCTTTACTGCCTCCTGAAGTAGCTCATTCTACTTTTTTCTTTTTTTAGATTTTTTCAGCCTTTTTGTGTATTTATTTATTTGTTTGTTTGTTTGTTTGTTTTTGCGGGGCAATGAGGGTTAAATGACTGGCCCAGGTCACACAACTACTAAGTGTCAAGTGTCTGAAACCAGATTTGAACTCAGCTCCTCTTGAATCCAGGGCCAGTGCTTTATCCACTGCATCACCTAGCTGCCTCCTACTTCTTTCAATAGCTTTAATTAATTGTCTTGACATTTTTCCTAAGATCAAACCAATTTTGCCTTTGAAATTTCTACTCATTGCTCCTAGTCCTGCCTTTTGGAACCAAACAGAATTTTAATTCTTCCAAGTTGTTGCTGTTCAGTTGTTTCAGTTGTGTCTGACTTTTCATAACCCTATTTGTGTTTTCTTGGAAAAGATACTGGAGCGGTTTGCCCTTTTCTTCTTCAGCTCATTTTACAGATGAGGAAACTGAGGAAAGCAGAGTTAAATGACTTACCTGGGGTAACACAGCTAGTAAACACCTGAGGCCAGATTTGAACTCAGGAAGGTGAGGTTTCCTGACCCCAAGCCTGGCACTTTGCTGCCCAAAGTTATAGACTTTCATATACTTGAATATACCTTCCATGTCTCTTCTGAGTCTTCCCTAGGATAAGCATCCCTAGTTCTTTCAACCAATCTGCATATGGCATACACATATGGTTGTTTACTCTCCACTTTGACTTTTATTGGATGCTCTTAATCCCCTTCCAAAAATGTGACCCTAGAACTGAATGAAATATGCTAGGTGCAGTCTGACAAAGGGTCAGAGAACAGAAAGACAATCACTTCCTTATTCCTGGGAGATATGCTTCTTTTTATGTTTGTAATTAAAATATTTAACTTATTCTATATATATATGCTAAAAAGTTTGGCAAGTAAAAATTGATTTTATTAGTACATCAAATGTTATAACAAAAAACTCTGTATGAGAAAAATATCAAAAGAATGTACTTTGTGCACAATATTTAACATCAGTAGTTATTTCATTACATTTACTTCATTGCAGCACTTTTTTTTTGCAGAGCGATGAGGGTTAAATGACCTGCCCAAGGTCACACAGCTAGTAAGTGTCAAGTGTCTCAGGTCGGATTTGAACTCAGGTCCTCCTGAATCCAGGGCCAGTGTTTTATCCACTGTGCCACCTAGCTGCCCCCAGCACATTTATTTTTATATGACTTCTGTATTCCCTGAAGTTTTGAAGAATATGCTTTGTGCAAGTCATATTTAATATCAACAATAGAACTTTATATTCAAATTTAAAGCATATAGAATTTTAATGTATAATTTTTAGGAATTGATGAAGCTTGTTAATGTCAGAGATGAAATCTATTCTAGAATTTTCCACAATGTAAAATTACCTATTTAAAAATGATCATTTGTTCCCTCCCCAGAAAAATTTGACAGAAGTTTATCTAAAATTTGCAGATTTTGCATGGCTATACATATAAATTGAATCTCTAGTAAGTCACCTGTTTCCTATCTCTTTCTCTCTGTCTTTCTGACTCTGCTAATTGAAATGTCAAGGAGAGAAAAGGAAGCCAGCAACAACTAGAGATAAATAGATACAATATATGCTTCTCTCAATGTAGCCAAAGGTTAAAACAGTTTTTTCAACTGCTAAAACACACTCAATTCAGTCTACTAAAACTCCCAGCTCTTTTTCCAGTTGCTGCCTAATTATGCCTCTCCTAGCTTGACATAGGAAATTAATTGTTTTAATTGTTTAATTTTTTTAAACAGGGCAGTGAAGGTTAAATGACTTGCCCAAGGTCACACAGCTAGTAAGTGTCAAGTGTCTGAGGCTGGATTTGAACTCAGGTCCTCCTGAATCCAGGGCCGGTGCTCTATCCACTGCGCCACCTAGCCGCCCCCTAATTGTTTAAATTTAAAACTGGTTTCCCTATTAAATTTCATCTTGTTAGTTTTAGCACATTGTTCTGGTCTTGGGAATTTCTCATCCATCCAAGTCTGACTTCATCTGTAGAATTTTAGCTCGTGAGATCCTACCTATCTATTATTCTCCCAGTCTTTGAAATTTGCTTTTCCAAAGTCTAGAGTGTATGTCAGACCCTGCCTGACTTTTTTAAAGTTTTCTAACAGAAGCTGTAAGAGGAAGGGCTCATTTTACTCTAAGGTACTCTTCATTTCCACCTCAGTGATAAGTTTTTCTCTGCTGGTAAAAATATTTGAAAAAGAAATATGCCCTTTGTTCCTCCAGCTCTTGAAAGATGAAATGTCATTAAAGCAAGTTAGAAATTAACTACTTTTTTTAACTACTTTTTTTTTTGGCAGAAAGAGGTTAGCATATATACATGTAACTGAAGACTATTATCACTGCTCCTGTATATCATGCCTCTGTCAAGCTTTTGAACTGTTTCTCTAACTCCTTTATCTGTTTTTAAAGTGGTCTAGAGTTTACTTTGATGACATAGTTACTCATTTTCTACCTCCGTTGATCCCCACCATACTTTGCTGCTCTAGATCCTGGATTTCCTCATAAGTGTATATATTCTTTTTTTTTTTTAAAAGAATAAACATTTTTATTTATAGTTTTAAGTTCCAGATTTTATCCCTCCTTCTCTCCCTCCCATCAACCCTCCCTGAGACGGTAAGCTATCAGATATGGGTTATACACGTATGATTATGTAAAACATTACCATATTAGTCATTTTGTATAAGAAAACTTGAATAAAAAAATGAAAGAAAGTAAAAAATAGAATGCTTCAGCCTATGTTCCATCAGTATCAGTTCTTTCTTTGGAGGTGAATAGTATGTTCTAGCAATAGTCCTTTGGGGTTGTCTTGGATCGTTGTATTGTTGAGAATAGTCAAGTCATTCACAGTTCTTCAAACAATATTGCTGTCTCTGTACACAACATTCTCTTGGTTCTGCTCACTTCACTAAGTGTATATATATTGTTGACATACAATGTTATCACTCTATCCTTGCTTCTTTCTACTTATGTAGCCTGTTTTCCTTGAATAAGCTATACTCATTCAGAATAATGCTCCAGTCATAAGTCTCATTCCATTAAGTTTCAGTAATTTCTGTGTGGTCACATTTGCCTCCTTGGTTTAGGACTTCTAGTGCACATCATGTTGTAATTATTCTTAGACATTTGAGACCATGGGGTTTTTATGGGCTTCTTTCTTGAATTTTATCTTCTCCAAACTTCTGTGTATCAATTGTTACTCTTCCAATATCATACTTGAGCTTTGTCTTACTAGGTGGATATACCGAGGTAGCTTTTTCCCTATCCTTTCCCTTAAGATTTAAATTCTCTTAGATTATATTTGCAAGGTTCCAGACAAATACTTTTTTATTAGCCCTTGCTAGGTACATATCATTGTTGGATGGGAATATATCATTTCTATTTCAAGCTGTGTTCCAGAAATCCAAATTCCATTATCAGAAAACCCATTTTCTTAAGCAGTTGTTCATCACTTAAAATGAACCCAGCACAGGTGGTGATTGTCGAAAAATCATGGAAAATGGGAGGGATGCTACAACATTGGAGATAAATAAATGTTCCTATTTTGAAAAAAATGACAGAATCTTCAAACTAGGCTTATGAATTTGCCTTTGAATCCTGGGAAAACTCTAAAATAAGTTATTAAAAGGATATTTTGTAGACGTTTAGAAAAAAGAAGTGGTGATCACTCACAGATAACATGCCTTTATAAAGACCAGGTGATACAAAGCTAAGTCCATTCCTTTTTTGAAATTGTTACTGACTGGTAAATTAGGAGAATGATATAGAAGTAATATTTTAAACTAATTTACATTTCTAAGAAGGATTTGATAAAATTTCTCACATTATCCTTGTGATAGAGAGGTGTGGGTTGGAGAATTACAAAGCTTGTTAAATTGGGAAAGAGTTGACTTACTGAAGCCAAAGACTAATTTTTATTGAGTTAACATTAAAATGTAGTGAAGTCTCTGGTGAAGTGCCTCAGAGATCTCTCCTTGGCCCTGTGCTATTTAACATTTTAATCATTGACTAGTATAAATATATAAATAAAATGCTTATCAGACTCAATCTAATAAAATGGAATATAATATGGATAAATCCTACTTCTTTTTACATTTATAGTCAATCAATCAATTTCAAAAGTCCAACATGGTGGATTTGTGGTTAAACAGTAACTTTGGGGAACAAGGTCTGGTGGTTTTAATGCATTGTAAGCTCAACATGAATGAACAATATTACACGGATTAAAAAATATAAACCATCTTAGGCAGTACGAAGAGAAACATGGTGTCTAGAACAAGAAAGGTAATAGCCCTGTTGCATTTTGTCCTAGTCAGACTGCATCTGTAAAATTGGGTTCCGTGATAGGTGCCACATTTTAGAAAGGACATTGCCATCCTAGAGTTTATAAAGGAGAGTGAGCAGAACAGTGGACAGTGAAGGAGGACTAGGGATAATCAACTATTACTGTATGATGATCAACTGATGAAACTGGAGATATTTTTTATGCTAAGCGAGTTATCATAGAAGTCTTCAAGTCTCTGAAAGGATGTAGAGTATAAAAGAGAGAATGGATTTGCTCTGCTCGGTCCCATTGTTGTTCAGTTGTATTTTGACTCTTAGTGACCTGATATGGGGTTTTCTTGAAAAATCATGAATTGCCATTTCCTTTGACAGCTCATTTTACAGGTAAGGAAACTGAGGCAACAAGGTTAAGTGACTTGCCCAGGGTCACACAGCTAGTATCTGAGGCTGTATTTGAACTCAGATCTTCTTGACTCCAGGCCCAGCACTCTCCCCACTGTGCCATCTAACTGTCCCATAGAACATACCTAAGAATAATGGGTAGAAATTGCAATGAAGGAAATTTTTGGTTTGATGTAAAGAAAAGTTCTTTACAATTAGAGATATCCCATGTTGGAATAATCTGCTTCCAGAAACAGTGGACTTCCCTTATCAAGAAAAAAACTAGATGACTACTTGTTATGGGTGTCAAAGAGGAAATTCCTCTATGATACATGATGGACTAGTTTGTCTCTGAGATCCCTCCCAACTCATAGAGTCTTTGCTTCTGCGAGTATTTTAAGACAACTCAAAGCCACAAACTCATAAATAAACAATTAAACGAAGATTGCAGCAAATATGAATTGAGACCTGCTTCCTGCAATTTTGTGGCATCTATGGTAAACTTAAATGTTTCTGCTCTTGCTTAAACTATACTCCAGCATCCAACATGCTAATGGGAGAGCCTGTACCAAATTAAGTCCATAGACAGTATGAGTATGGGCCCAGCTAACAGCTCAGCTTTTCTGAGTTTAAAGTTCTCAACTACTATTTCCATCAGTGGAGCAGAGAAACATCTGTTGACGAGGCTTATTCAGATATTTCAGACTTTCTTTGGTGTATGAGATGATGACCACTATAATAACTTATTTTCAAATTCTATCCATTCATCTATCTATCTATCTATCTATCTATCTATCTATCTATCTATCTATCTATCTATCTATCTATCTATCTATCTATCTATCTATCTATATCTGTCTGTCTGTCTATATGTATCTATCATCCATCTGTCTCTATCTCTATCTATCAATCATCTATCTATCAATCTATCTGGTTAGTATATAGCTCCCAACTACCTCTACCAATTGCTTTCTAAGTTGACTATAAGATTCTTGAGGGGAGGCACTATGTCTTATACTTTTTCTGGTTTGCGTTATTATTTGATTTCTGGTGATTGGCCTGGCCTGTGAGAAGGGACTGTACTGGAGGGACACAAGCAAAGAATATGTCCTCTACATATTGATTCCAGTTGTAACATTGAGACTACAGGCTGTGTCAGTCAGTTAACATTTATTAAGTGCCTACTATGTGCTGGATACTATAAAAAGCACTGGGAATAAAAAAGGCAAAAGACAGCCCCTGCCCTTGAGAAGCTCACAGTCTAATGGGAGGAAATAACACCCAAACAGATAAATACAAAAAAGTTGTATTCAGGATAAATAGGAAATAATCAATAGAGAGAAGGCACTAGAATTAAGATGAATTGCAAAAGGCTTCCTGTAGAAGGTGGGGTTTGAGTTGAAATCTGATGGAAATTAGGGAAGCCAGAAGATGGAGCTGAGAAGGGAGACTATCCCCTACGTGAGGAACAGCCAGTGAAAACCCTAGAGTCGAGAAATGGAATGTCTTGTTCAAATGTCACTGGATTAAAAAGTATGTGGGGTCGGGTCAGCTAGGTGGTGCAGTGGATAGAGCACCAGCCCTGGAGTCAGGAGTACCTGAGTTCAAATCTGGCCTCAGACACTTAACACTTACTAGCTGTGTGACCCTGGGCAAGTCACTTAACCCCAATTGCCTCACTTAATAAAAAATATGTGGCATGGGATGGAAAATAGAAGAATAATGGAAAGGTGTGTGTGTGTGTATCTGTACTTGTGACATTGCTTCCTTCTTCCATCTGGTTTTCCTGCTAGGCAAAGCATCTTTTCTTCTTCTAAAGACCACAGGACAAGGCCTCTTTAACCATCTTTGGTAGGCTGCTGAGAAGGTCTTAGGCACTGACTGACTCCTCTTGTGCTCAGCTTCTCCTGTCTCCGTGTGGTCAGCTTTTCTTCTGTAGCTTCTCATGCCTCAAATCAGGGCCTCCTTGTTTTTAGTGGCTAGTCTTTCTGAGTTTTCTTTTGTGTGTTGTCTTCCTCCATTAGACTGTATGCTCCTTGAGGGTAGGGACTGTCTTTCTTTTTTTCTCTTTGTATCTCCACATAATATAGGTACTTGGATAAGTCTGTGTCTCTCCTCAAGTATTTTTATCTGAAGGGTTATATTTCTTCTCAACATGATTGTTATCACTGTTCCTCACACATAGGATTCCTTTTCTGTCCCTTTTAGCAACCAAAATGCCCACCTAACAAAGTGACAGAACCTCACTGGAAAGGACAGAGGTCTCACTTCAAGTCTCAAATGACTTCAAAGACTTGTTTCCAGTATGATTCTCATTGAAGGTGAATCAAGTCACTGCTTGCTGTGGCAACAGAACAGGCTATTCAGTCATGCCCACATCCCCACAAGGCAAGGAAGACATTCGTTTTGTGTTTCCCACATGTTGGCTCTGAAGTCTCTCTTGGCCCATTGAGGGCAGAATTCAAAGAAGTCTGTCTACGGATGCTAAATTGGTTTTGATTCATTAAAAATGCATTAATAAATTCAGTACTGATTGAGAATAAAGTAATCCTCATTAATGATACTAGGACTGGAAGACCTTGAATAATAGATTTCTCAAATGTCTGTAGAATACATTCAGCTTTGAACTCTCCAAATAAATGTTGGTACTACTACTACTACAACTAACAACCCTAATTTAGTGCAAATATTTGTGTTCACATGTAATAGAAGGAGAAAATAAGGATCAAAGAAATGACCAGAGTTGCTCATGATCACATGATTAGAATCAAACTTGGGGCTTAGATTCAGGCTCTCTGTCTACTACTAGTTCAGCATTCTTTTCAATACACTGTCTCCTTAATGTTGAGGTGATTACAACTTTACAGTATGGTTCATCACTTTGAGGTTTCAGACAAGCTGTTTGAGGGCATAGAGGTGAGGACCAAAAGCTATTTCTAAGTGTTCAAAAATCTCGGGACAAGAAACTGATCACCTTAGGGTCTCCATAAAGACCAGCAGCTACCAATGAAAGACAAAGGGTTAAAGATAGAAAGAGAAATTTGGGAGTGAATGGCTGGTTAAGAATGGCTTAAAGTATGAGCATGATGAGCTTCTGGCTAGGGGTGGAGTACACTTAAAAAGGGGTTGTAAAAATGTATTTCCTTTAAACTCAGAAACCTAAAGAGATTTAAATTGAAAAGGAAAGAGAAAAGTATCTATATTTTTTCGCTAAGCTAGGTACTATAGAGAGTAGTTATAAAGGGAAGAACCCCAAAATTCATAGGAAAGTAAATCCAAAGATACCAAGAATATCTTGAATATATAGATATCAAGAATATACAGATACCGGGGCAGCTAGGTGGCGCAGAGGATAGAGCACTGGCCCTGGAGTCAGGAGTACCTGAGTTCAAATCCGACCTCAGACACTTAACACTTACTAGCTGTGTGACCCTGGGCAAGTCACTTAGCCCCAATTGCCTCACTAAAAAAAAAAAAAAAAAAAAAAAAAAGAATATACAGATACCTAGCAAACTTGGCCTCAAAGAAGAGATATGGGAAGAAACCTCTTTCTAAAGCCCTAACTCCTTTGCAGAGATGTGGAGGATGGGGTATGATGTGTAAGTGTGAAACATTTCATGTAATGTCAGGTTTTATATATAGATATAGATATAGATAGATATAGATAAATTTAGGTGATTTTTTCCCTCTTTTTCTTTTTAAAAAATCTTTGTTAAAAGAGTTGGCTTTCTGGGAAATGGGGAAAAGGGAAAGGCATCAGAAAATCTAGGTGATATAAAAACAAAATAGATCAGTAATATATATATATATATATATACATATATATTTAAAATAATTAAATACTGACAGCTTGTTTGGGCAGGGAGCTAAGGGGATTCAGGAAAAGTCTTTATGTAGAAGAGAATATTTGAGCTGAGTTTTATCATCATAGTATGGACCTCCAGCACAGAAAAAAAGCAAATAAATAGGAAGCTCGGGAAACCAATCATACCTGGCACAGAGAAGAATACAATTATCCATTTTATTATTGGAGCTCTGATTTTGCTCCAAATCCAATAATTAACAACCCCCAGATTTACCTTAATGGTTATTTCTTCTATAAGATGGTAGAGCAGATACTTAGCCAACCAACCAAGCCAACTGGTTGCTGAAGTCTAAATCACTGGAACTTTCTGGGAAAAGGAGTGTCCAATCCTAGGATTTGTGATAGAGGATAGGAAAGTCAGATATACGTATTATATGCCTTGTATTTTGTGAGAGCAGATCTCAAGGTACTAAGAGAAAGTATAGGTAGAATCCCAAGGACTAAACATAGAAATTTGCTCATGAGAAGTAAGAAACTGGTGATGAGTTGTGTGTAGATACATTTAGACAACCCATGTGCAGATAGAGAGCTTGTGTGAGCACATAGATCTTACATATAAAATGAGTGTTACGCTAGATGGCCATTGTACTTCTAAATCTATGACCTTGTTTTCATAAAAAAGGAAGTGAATAGATTCAGTAAACTCTAGACCAATAAGTTTTACTTTGATTTCTGGCAAATTTCTATGTTATTAAAGCAATGGTTAGTGAACCTTTAAAAAAGGAAGCAGGGATCACATATAGCCATCATGGCCTCCTTAAAAACGGGGTCATGCCACACTAACCTCATTTCCTTTGTTGACTAGGTCAAGAGACTGGTAGATGGAAGAAATGTTGCAAACATTTACCTAGATTTCAGTGAACCATTTGACAAAATTTTTCATGCTCTCTTGTGGAGAAGATTGGAGAGAAACAGACAAAACATTAGATTATAAATTGATTGAATGGCTGTTACCACCAATATTGATTCCTTAGTGATCTAATGTCAGTTTCAGAGCTGGTCTCTAGTAGAGTGATCCAAAAATTTTCATGTGGTTCCATGCTGTTTAACATTTTTGTCAACAGCCTAGATAAAGGTATAGAAGATATTGGTATCCAGTTTGCTGAATGTATGTTCCTATTCTTTTTTTTTTTTTTTTTGGTGGGGCAATGGGGGTTAAGTGACTTGCCCAGGGTCACACAGCTAATAAGTGTCAAGTGTCTGAGGCCGCGTTTGAACTCAGGTACTCCTGAATCCAAGGCCAGTGCTTTATCCAGTGCGCCACCTAGTTGCCCCCCTATATATTCCTATTCTTTGGGGAAATAAATCCAAATCACTTTTGTCTTATTCTTGAGTTTAAAAGAGAATATTCATAAGTACCAGATGGGGAGGCATGGCCACAATGCAATTTGTGTATAAATAGTTTGGGGGGTTTTAGTGAACTGGAAGCTCAGGATGAGATAACCTTTGATTGATATGGCAACCAAAAATAAACTAATGTGTTTGAAGGTTGCAATAAAAGATGCAAATTCTCTGGAACTAGAAAGATGATTATCATTGTATTCTTCCCTGGCCAGGGTTAAGTTCTAGGCACATTTTAGGAATGTCATTGATAAGCTGAAGAGCATCTATAGTTGTACAACCAGGAAAGGGATCATGCCTTATGAACATCTGTTGAACTCACTGGGCATACACATTTATCCTAGAGAAGAGAAGTCTCAGGGCTGTCATGTAGAGGAAGAAGTGGATTTTTTTCTGCTTCGCTCCTGAAAGGCAGAAGGATGAGCAGTGGTGGGAATTGCCAAGAAGCAAATTTAGATTTGATATGAGAAAAAAAACTCCCTAACAATTAGAATTATCCCATAGTGCAATGAGCTTTTCCCGGAGGCCACTGAATCAGAAGACCATAGAGCCAAAGGTCTAGTCCAGCTTCTTCATTTTACAGGTGAGGAACCCAAAGTTGTAATTTCCCTGGAAGCCTTCAAGTAAAGGATGGAGGACCTCTTACTGAGAACACTGTAGGGGGAATTTTTGCTCAGGAATGGGTTGGTCTTGGTGGCCACTTAAGTCCTTTCCAATTCTGAGATTCTGTGAGTTTATAGGACCTTGTTCAAGTTCATGTTGGGTTGGATGACCTGGGAGTTCTCCCCTAACTCTTCTTTTCTCTGATAATGTGATACTCTCAAGTCTTCATCTATGAAGTTTAGCTGAGTCATATACCAATGTACTGGGTTGAAGTTGGGGATGGGGCACATATTTACATGTTAGTCTTTAGACCTTTAGTTTAGAATAATTTTCTACTACCAAAAAACCCTCTACAACAATCTTTTTATTCTTTTCTTTTCTTTTTTAGGCCAATGGATGTGAGGAGCCCCCTTAGTGTGGAAAGCTCCTTCAATAATGATTCAAGTAGCTATAGTCTTAGTGCCTGAGGCATAGAAGGATTAAGTGAATTGCCCAGTTAGGCCTGCCTTCTCTTCACTATGACAGATGACCTTTCAGGTATGGGTGTTTTAGTATCACCCACCTACAGCCTTGCTGTTGCCTGGAGGGGGGGAAGAGATGGGTTCTGTGAATTTCAAGGTTGACCAGTGGATGTCAGTGTTGAGTCACTGATCTCTTGTTTTAACTGTGGCTGCAAAACGTAACACAGTAGGCGAGTTTTCACTCATAAAAGAGGGAAGAAAAGAAGGTTTAAAGATGAAAAATGTGTAGGGTTATGACACACTTCAAAGTATAAACAATGACGTCACATTGCTAAGAAATGATCAGGGAAGAGCTAATAGCATTCTGATCGTCCTGAAGTGATCCTTGTAAACTGAAGAAGTTGACTGGGGGGATGGGAGGAGTGGAGGTTCAAATTTTAATGATAGTTGGAACTGCCTTTTTAAACTGAATCCCTATCATCATCTTCTTTTCAACTAAGAGGCTCTGGGATGCAAATGGATATGTAAAAATTCACTCCTATCTGGGAGGATTAAAAAAAAAAAATCAAAAAGGGAGGTTTGAAGTTACCACCCACAAGATAGGGGAATGGTTATTTCATAGGTCTAGAGTTGGAGGGAACCTCTGGTCCAACCAGATGCAAGGCCATCTGGGCCAACCTCCTCATTTTACTCATGAGGAAACAGAGGTCCAAGGTCACTCAGATGATGTCAGGAGGGATTTGAACCTAGGCCCTTTGACTCTAGAATGACTCAGGGGTCTTTGGGGGCTTTCCTTTGGCCCTTTCAAATATAATGCCTTTTCAAGGGGGGGAAAATATTACTCTGAGCCTTTATTCCCAAATCAGAGCCCGATCTTTGCCTACACTGAAGAAATGAGAACAATTGACCTCAGACAGTCAATTGTGGTTCTTTTCCGAACCAGAACAGACTTAAGAGTGAGAGGGCAAACCCCCTTCCCTCTCTCTGGATTTTACCCATCCAGCCTCTCTTCCGCAGCCCAGCCACTCACCTCAATTGGCCTCCATAATTGGGGGGGTTTGTTTTTGGAATGAGGGTTTAGGTGTAAATGCAGACCAAATGGAGCATTTATCCAAACCAAATACCTGTGCTCTTTGAGGCTGGATCATGGCTATTATTTCAGTATAACTTATTAAGAGAGGTTTTGGCTGGGGGGCCAGAGGGAGACTTTAGGGGCACTTGGAAACTTCAGTAGGCAAGGAAAGCTACTGCTTAATTTGCTTTTAATCATCTTTCAAGTTGATTTGTTTATAGTGGTTATATCTTTAGGTACTTAAGCACTTATATCCCAGGGCAGCTAGCAAGGAGAAACAGAAGCTATTTATGTTCATTTAATGCCTGGGGTGGAGGTAGCAATTAGGAACATAAAATTATGCTTAGTAGAGTGGTGCTGTTTTCCTTTTCAGGGTGTGATTCTATGCAAAGCCCCAATAAGCAAATGGCACTAAAAATGGAAGGGGTGGGAGTAGCTGAAATTGGTATTCTTTGCCATGGTGGACATTTTCTTTGGCATGAAAAAAAAAATCATGTTTTCAGTTTCTCTTCTATACCATACTTTTTGTTAACTGAGCTGAGAAATAATAATAATAATAATAATAATAACTAACATTTGTATAGCAAGCACTATGCTCAGGGCTTTGCAGTCATTATGGCATTTGATCCTCACAACAATCCTAAAAGTTAGGTGCTATTATCATGATCCCATTTTACAGATGAGGAAACTGAGGCAAACGAAGGTTAAAGTAACTTGCCCAGTCTCGCACAGTTAGTAAGTATCTGAGGCCAGATTTGAACTCAGGCCTTTCTGATTCCAGGCCTGGTTTTCCATTCCTGTGTATGTGTGTGTGTGTGTGTATGTATATATTTGTATATATGTGTATGTGTATGTATATGTATGTATATATATGTATGCATGTGTGTATGCATGCATGCAAGAGGAAATTTTACTTTACATTTCTTTCCTACTGTTCTCAGTGGTTGTCTAGCTGGTTTGGGGCTCCATAATACTTGGAGAGAGAAGGAAAGAAGAAAGGAAAGTCCCCAGAGAAGCAAAAATAATGTGCTTTCCAAAAGCAAATGACTTTACGTTCCCAATTACTTTTCTTAGATCTTGTGGTGATGAACCAAGCAGGACAGATTCCCTTTCTGTCTCAGAACTTTAGCAGACCTATTGTCACCCCTGGATCTAGATAATTGCTATTAAAGCTAAGAAGTGAACCAGTAAAATGAGGTAATCCTAATCTTAACAACAACAAACAACAAAACCAAAACACTGTTTCCCCTCTTTTTATCCCCTGACCATTTTTTTTTTCTGCTTCAAAAAACCTTTCTAATTCTCTTCAGTGAAGCGGCTTGCCAAACAAAACCACTTCTCCAAGCCTTACTCAGCGACTGTGAAATCGTTCAAGTGCTGTACATGCTCTTTGTATTTTGAGCCCTCTTTACAGGGCCCGACTTTGAAGAAAGACAACATTGGTCTCAGGATTGACCTGAAGAAGAGGGTGAAAGAGGACTCTGAACTTCAAGGGCCCTTCTAAATAAGCTCATGTTTGCCAACCCAATGGATCACAGCGTCTGAAGCTGTCCCTAAAAGACTTCCTCTGAATTGTCCCTGGTCCTTCTGGGGAGGGTCCTGACAAAGATCAGCACACTGTAGGAGGAGGAAACAGTGCCTGCTGGAACAGTGTTGTGGCCCAGCCAGCCTAGGGGGGTGTTGCCAAGGTGTGCCAAGTGACTCTGACTAGCCTTAAAGGACACTTTCTAAGCTCTAATGAAAAGACTTTTGTGAAGGACTCATCAGAGATTGGTTGCAAATGGCTGAACAAGTTGTGGTATATAATTGTAATGGGATATTATTGTCTTATAAGAAATGAAAAGCAAGATGATTTCAGAAAGGCCTGGAAAGACTTATATGAACTGATGTATAGTGAAGTTAGCAGAATCAGGAAAACATTGTACATAGTAACAGCAATATTGTATGATGAAGAACTGTGAATGATAGCTATTCTCAGTAATATAATGATCCAAGACAATCTCAAAGGATTCATGATGAAAAATGTTACCCAGGGGGCAGCTAGGTGGTGTAGTGGATAGAACACTGGCCCTGAATTCAGAAATACCTGAGTTCAAATCCAGCCTCAGACACTTAACACTAGCTGCTGTGTGACCCTGAGCAAGTCACTTAACCCCAATTGCCTCACAATAAAGAAAAAAGAATAAGAAGAAAAAGAAAAATGCTACCCAAAGAAATGATGTCTGAATATAGACTGAAGCATGCTCTTTCTTCTTTTTTTCCTTCTTTTTCTTTTCTTTTTTTTCTTTCTTTCTTCTTGCACAGAATGCCCAATATGGAAATATTTTACATGATTACACACATATACTCTATATCAGATTGCTTACTGTCTTAGAGAGGGGGAGAGGAGAGAGGGAAGGAAGAATAGAATTTGGAACTCAGAACTTTAAAAAAATGTTGAAATTATTTTTACATGTAATTGGGGAAAATAAAATATTTTTAAAAAAGAATATAATGGTGAGTCTTTGGGATTCCTCAGTTGAGTCCTTATCTCCTACCATCTGTTCTTAGGATAGGGGTTCTTAACCATTTTTGCATCATGGACCCTTTTGGCAATCTGGTAAAGTCTATGGACCCCTTCTCAACTTTTAAGTGCAGAAAAGAAAATGAGTAGGATTACAAAGGAAACCAATTATATCTAGGTTATGTTGTTGTTGTTCAGTCATTTTTCAGTCATGTCTGACTCTTTGTGACCCTGTTTGGGGTTTTCTTGGCAAAGTTACTGGAATGATTTGCCATTTCCTTTTCTAGTTCATTTTACAGATGAGGAAACTGGGGCAAACAGGGTAAAGTGACTTGTCCAGGGTCACAAAGGGGGGAAGTATCTGAGACCAGATTTAAACTCATGAAGATGAGTCTTCCTATCTCCAGGACCAGCGCTATTCACTGTGCCACCTAGCTCCCCCTATATCTAAATATAGTTATTGAAAAATAGATTTAAAAAACCCAGTTTTATGGACCCTAAGTTAATAACCCCTGCCTTAGGTGTCTGAAATATGCCTTGGCAAACATGAGCTTATTTAGAAGGGCCCTTGAAGTTCAAAGTCCTCTTTCACCCTCTTCTTCAGGTCGATCCTGAGACCAATGTGTCTTCCAAGGTATTTCCTTGGAAATAATAATAATATCATATTTAGCACAGTGCCTGTCATGTTGTGGGTGCTTAATAAATGTTTATTGGATTGGAAACTATGGCTCTAGTTCAGTAATGGTGATAGGTTGCTTTAGAGTTAATAATGAAGATTCCTGTTTAGCCATGATGTATTTAAAAATTTTAGAAATTCATTTATTCATTCATCTAACAAAGCTTTTAAAATTTCTTATATTTTGCAGAGCACTGTGTTAGGTCCAGGATCAGTAATTGGATCTGAGGGCAGCTTAGCAATCAAAGTTGAGCCTTCAGAAGACAGTAAAGCTGACTGCCCCTCAGCATTAGGACACCATCTGTAACTGAAGTGTAGGAAGAATACCACTAGAGCCTCAGTAAATGAGTAGATCTTATACCATCAACAAGTACCTGGCTGGGGCTATTTAAAAAGAAAGTGATACAGTCTGCAGTTTTGCTACCATTGAATCTGGGATGGAAGAATGCACCTATTTTTTCAGGAGAGTCTGATACTGGGAGCTGGGAGGTATAGATCCAGGCAGATGCTGTTACTCTATGTGTGTGTGTGTGTGTGAGAGAGAGAGAGAGAGAGAGAGAGAGAGAGAGAGAGAGAGAGAGAGAGAGAGAGAGAGAGAGAGAGAGAGAGAGAGAAGGGGACTATTCCCTCCATAGCTTTCCCCACTGCTAGATCAGCCAATTAATCGATGGCTTAATGGTCATCACACAGGGATGCTAAAGAATGTCAGGAAATAAAGAGATTGTTGGTATGCAGTGAGTGGCGGTGAATAGAAACTGTCTTTGGTGGGGAGAGGACTTATATTATAGTGCTGGAAAGAAAGTCAGAGCCATGTGGTGACCAGTGAGTTGCTGGGCATAAGACCATTCTGTGCAGAATAAGAAAACTGCTTTTGGGAGGAGATTGGGGAGGGCTGGGAATAATAATATATTTTTTGTGAAATAAACATAATTATATCCCCATTTTACAGTGGAGGAAACTGAGGCTGAAAGAGATTAAGTGAATCACACAACTAGTAGATGTCTGAGGTGACCGCTGACCTAACTGAATCCGTGCTGAGAACTCTAATCATTATGTTGCCTAGCTTCCTCCTAGCTCCTTAGCCTTGGGTCACACCTCCAGAGTGTTTATCGTCCTGCTGTTAGTATGCTGCTGCTGTTGTTGTTTGTCCTTCAACCTTGTAGGGGACCATGACATCAGGGTGATGACATGACGTGAAGTGAACTGGATTTAAGTAAGGCAGGGCTGTGTAAGGTCACCAACTTCACTCTCTCCTCATCTGGGTCCAGTGGCATGATATACATCAGGATGACTGGAGATGGCCTCGGATGTTTAAGGCAGTTGAGGTTAAGTGACTTGCCCAAGGTCACACAGCTAGTAAGTGTCTGAGGTGAGATTTGAACTTAAGTTCTCATGACTCCAGGGTCAGTGCTTTATCCACTGTGCCCCCTAGCTGCCTACTGAGCTCATACATATACTGCGTTCTTCAGTGCAGGAAGCTTTGCCTTAGATTTGGACTCAGTTGTCCCAGAAGGGACCTTGGTGACCATATGCTTCAACACATAATCTAACCTACTAATAATAGGTTATTAGTAGTGATTCAGCAAGTGCTCATCAAACCTTCTCTGCTTGAAGATCTCAAAGGAGCAGGGACTCACCACCTCCTTGTGTTTGAATCCTGGTCCCATACTTACTCTCAACATGGCTTTGGGAGAAGTATTTGATTAACTTCTCTGTGCCTTGACTGACTTGTCTGTAAGATGAAAAAAATTGGACTTGATGATTTCCTCGACCCCTTTTTACTTTCTCTACTATGTTGTTGTAATGACTTATGACCCTGCCTGGGACTGCTTAAATTAATTTAAATCAGCTGAGTTTGTTCCCAGTTCTCAAATGGAAAGAAGGGTGTTATTGGTGGCAGTGATTCCAGAAAATCTAGCATAGCTGCTAATGAAACAGAAGTGATGCATTCACCTTGCACGAACTTGTCATCTCTGTTCTCCTCTATGACTGGTGACCAAACTACTTTGAGAAGGGATTTCAGGTCCCAATTGCTTTTCCTTCCTGGGCATTTGATCCTAGCATTCACAAGGGAACTGGAGAGGATCTATCCCAATTCCCCTCTCTTTACACTCCTGGAGACTGACTGTAGCCCAGAGAAATTATGAGTTGTCTGTGGTCTCACAAATGATAATTAGGAGAGCCAGGTTCAAACCCAAGTCCCCTGAATCCCAGTCCAGGACTCTCACCACCATAAGCCTTTTCACATCTGAGTGGCCAGGAGAACCCAATGCACACACCCAACAGCAGGAGGAACTTCATCTGGGAAAGGCTTCACCATAAGTGCCAGTTCTCATTGACCCACCCATGGTGGGAATGTTGTAGAAATGATTTGTTCATTTAGCAGGCAAAGGTTGATTGAACTAGTTGGCCTCTTTCATCCTTTCCAAATTGGACATTCTAGGATTCAAGCAAGAATGATGTGTAGAATTAGCTAGTTTAGTTAATTAATTAGTTTAGCTAACTATTTCCATCCTGGGTTAGCAATCAATCTGTGTTATAGGCCACAAATAGGAGTGCTGACAGTCAAAGCTAAACATCTATAAGGTGAGTACTTTGAATGAATATCATCACAGATGTGTTCCTGAATACATGTGCTAAATTAAATTTTTATTAGATGAGTAGGAATTCTAGCTGTATGACTTTGGACCGTTTGCCTCAGTTTCCTCATCTGTAAAATAAGCTGGAAAAGGAAATGGAAAACACTCCAGTATCTTTGTCAAGAAAACCCCACATGGGGACAGCTAGGTGGAGCAGTGGATAGAGCACCAGCCCTGGAGTCAGCAGAACCTGAGTTCAAATCCAGCCTCAGACACTTGAGGCTTCTTAGCTGTGTGACCCTGGGCAACTCCCTTGACCTTCATTGCCCTGCAAAAACAAACAAACAAAAAACCAAATGGGGGTCACAAAGAGTCAGATACTACTGAAATCACTGAACAACGATAGGAATAACAAAGCTCAGGATCTGGAGTTGAAGAATATATTGGAATCTTGACTGCTGCTTATTAAATCTGTTTAATACTGTCCAAATCACTTAACCTTTCTGGGCCTCAGATACTCACGTAAAATGAGGAAGGTAGGAAGGGGCCTCTAGAGACGTCTTCCAACTCTAAATCTATGAGTCTGTACAATAAATACTATGGCAAGTTCATCAGTGAGGCTGGCTTTACAAAGCAGTCATGTTGTGAATACTTTTGTAAAGTAGATGATCACTCTCTGGTTCACCTTTTGGGTAAGCTGAGATTTTTCACATGTTGGGTTTGCTTCAAGTGAGGCACATGTATGCTGGGTGGTTGGCACTGGGCTACTCTATCCATGTGAAGAGTGGCTCCTCATTTTGGGGTCAGGTTAAACAGAATTCTTAAGTTCAGGTCACAGGACAGCAGCAGGACCACAAAAAAGAACCCAGCAATCTGAACTCCTGAGGCTCGCCTGATCTCTATGAGATCATGCTTCTTTTCCATCCTCTGGAAGAATGGAACTATGCCCGTCCATTGGAGCAACCTATTGACACGTACAACCTTGGCAGGGAGCTTCAAGACACCAACTCCACTCATGCAAAATCTCATGGAAGATAGACAACCTTCTGGATGCTGTTGACACATTGTGATGAGGCGCTGTCTGTTTGGCAATTCAACTACACTCCAGATGTATGTTTTCCAAAATTAAAACCATTTATTTACAGACATACAAAGGAAAAATAAACCTCAATCCGCCTCAGACTATGCAGTAGCTGCTATCAAGAAGAATTTTATAGAACCCAGAACCACCAGCGTCTGTAGCTGGGAATTGTTTGAGTTTGTGGCAAACTTCATATCCTCGAGGTGTGTGAGTATGGAAGGGGGCCAGGGAAGAACTCTGCTTGAGCCTCTTCACTATTTCAATGTTGCTCTGTCTCAGCCCTAACAACTTAAGTTGGGAAAAGTTCTCACTCATGGACACTGAAATTAAGAAGACTTGCCTTACCCAAAGATACTTATCCTGCCCTTGGGGAACATTTTCTTGTGTCTCATGTGAAATTCTTAAAGACCTACCTAGTTCAAGGTTCTCAGAGTTATTGTTCCTTTAGTTCTTTCTTTTATTTGGCGTTCTCCTCCCCCCGCCCCTCACCCTTTCTAAACTGCTTGAAAAGCAATAGTATTTCCTCACTACCTTTTGTCACTCCAAGAAGTTACACACACGCTGCTGCTTTTCTGTGGTTTTGTGCTCCATACCAGGCATGCAGACGCAAGGCAGGGGGGAGAAAGAGCTGAAGATGAAAGCGACAGCTATGCAGGACACGTGTTTCACAACGATTTCCCCTCCTAAATGCTGTGGAGCATTTGGAAGAATGAAAGGTGATCTTCAAAAGAAAAACAAAGGAAAAAAAGAATCTGAAGAGGCAGAGGGCATACTGACCCGTGTCTAGAAGAATCTGACACAGAGAAAGAAGGACCAGGAAGCTTCAGGGAAATAAAACAGATATAATGGGGGGGTGTGCATGCGTGCGTGCGCATCTGTGAGTGTGTTTCCTAATAACAGGCAGAGATGGGCTCCCAGAGGAAGAAGCAGTTTTTCTTGCTTCAAGGCAGAGTCTCCAATACCTTAGGCCGTGTCTTGCCTGCCACCCCAGAGGGCAGATATAAAGGGATGGGGCAGGTGTGGGTAAAAGGGTGACCCCAAACCATGGCCAAAAATATTGGCTATAGATTCACTTTTTTGAGTGCATCAAAATAAAGAAAAGTGAGCCTAATATAGTCTCCAAATGTAGTGAATACAGTACGGTGATTATTTAATATGATATGTGAGAATGTGATCAAATCTGAGTTTATCAATTCTCAAATGCTGATATTGGAGTCCTTTGTCACCCCATGACTGTCGTTTGGCATAAACTTGTGACACAGATGAGTTGTGTCATGGAGCTGCTTGCTGCGTGTAAAGTGTAGACACAATGGGAGATAATTTTTGTGTGAAAGTTAAAAGAAACACCTGTTATATAGAGGCAGCCAGGTGGTCCAGTGGACAGAGCAATAAACTTGTAGTCTGGAAGACTTGAGTTCAGAGCTTACTAGCTTACTAGCTGTGTGACCACCTAATCTCTGTCAGCCTCAGTTTCTTCATTTGTAAAATGGGGATAATAGTAGCACCTGCTTCTCAGAATGGTTGTAAAGATAAAACGAGATGATATTTGTAAAATGCTTTGCAAACCCCAAAATGATATATAAATGCTATCTATCTTCAGTGTCATTTGAAAAGGTATTTCGATAAGTCCAACAAAATAAACTGGTTAACGAAAAGTTTCTAACTTAAAAAAAAAGTCTCAAGAACAATTATAGATAATTGCTTGTTATTTTCAATAAAATTAAAATGTAATTTTCTCAAATAGATTATGGTCTCTTTTAAAATTAATTAATTACTACTCTTGATAGTAAGTGTCAAGTGTCTGAGGTCACATTTGAACTCAGGTCCTCCTGAATTCAGGGTTGGTGCTTTACCCACTGCGCCACCTGGCTGCCCTATGTCAATGTATTCTGAAAAGTGATCTAAAATAAGACAGGGCTAATAATTCATGGGTAATTATACCTGACAAGAGAGCTAGTAATAAAATTCAAAGACTCAGATGTTTCTATACTAATATACAAAATATGGATGACAACCAGAATAAAACAGAGTTCCCAGTGCAAGGAAGCACTTGTAGGTCATACTTACTGAGATGTGAACCATGACTAGAATTTGGTTCCAAGAAGGTAAATTTTATTTAAAAAAACAAGAATAGGTGAAGATAATAAATGGGAGCTGCCTAAAGACACTCATGTTCTGTTTCCTGACCTCTATCTCTGAATACTGAAAGCAGTACTGGCTATGATTTCTGGGCTGTTGTCTTTGATCTCTGAAAGGTCTTAGAAAAATGCCATGTCATAAATGGGACCAGACAAGGGTCATGATTTTTTAAAAAAATGGTAGAGGAGGGAGCTGTGTTACTTTAGACAATTGAAATTGGTTTCGCTTCCTGGGTTAAATTCTATGACACGCTATTAAGTGATTGGTTTTTGAACCCTTTAGAAGAGATTTAGAGATTATTAAGAGCCAACACAGTAATATCAAGAACACGTCATGCCAGAATAATCATGTTTCTCTGATTGGGAGATCAGGATGTAGTGAATAACCCCCCTCTCCCCCCAAAGACAGTTTTTAGGTAATTAATAATCAATTTATTAATTAGGCTAGCTAATAATAAATTGATTGTCAGTGGTTTCTCTAAGTAACCTAAGGTACCAAGGGACCCTCTCGTACACCTTAAATCAAGTGTGTACCTTTTGACAGGGAATTCCTCAAGTGAAACTCAACCATGATTGGTCAACATTTAATGAGGAGATGGGCTAAAAGCCTTTAATTCCTCCTTTTGAGCAGCTTCATAGTATCTGGACAGGGGAAGCCATTTCTATCTGGAACTTTCTGGCTAGTGTTCTCCCTTATAAACTGGGTCATCCTAAACTCTAAGGGAAGGGATCAAGGACAATAGTTCCTTCCCCCAGGCAAAGGACTTGCTCAGACTGGATTCTGTTTATACTCTAAACAGAAAGCAGGTTTCTAAGTTGGGTGCCCTCCCTGCTCCCCCCCCCCCCAACCTAGTTAGTTAAGGAGCAGGTGCCTTCGGGACTAGGAGCAATCTCTTCACTCAGTCATGCCCTTCAGAGACTGACTGACCTTTTCAGGAATGGGACTTTAACAGAAATAGGAGAACTCTAAATGATGGATCTCAAATTAATATAATATTGGTTTCTTTCAAGGAGAAATCGATAAACACTATATATTTAGATTTCAGCAAAGTGTTCGAGGTCTTTCGCTATACTTGAGGATGAGATGAAGAAACATTCTAGCTGATAGTACAGTTAGGTTTATTTGGAATTGCTTGAATGACTAGACCTAAAGGTAACTATTGATAATTTTATGTCAACTTGGAAGAAAGTCTCTTATTGAATGTCTCAGTTTGCATTTGGCCTTGTGCAGTTCAACATTTTTTATTAATGACTTCGATGAAGACAAAGATGGAATACTTGCCAGATATATAGATGACACAAAGTTTAGAGGGAGAGCTATGTGTAATTTCAGATTCTAAATGTGGATTCTAATCTGTTCCCCCAGTTTTGGGGGAAACTGACTAAAATCACTGATAAAACGAGTTTAGGTTTTTAAGGGTTTATTGGAAAATAGAAAGAAAAAGATTGAGAACAGAATTCCAACAGCCTGGCATTCCTATGTTTCCTCAAATTTCCTGTGAAGTCCTCTGCCGCCACCACCATCCAGTCAGGAACCCAAAAAACCCCTGAGCTCTCCGCGCAGGCTCCCTTTCCTCCTTCCTCTCTCCTCCCAGAAAATAGGAGGCTCCTCAAGTTGATTGGCTGGTAGCCTTGATAGACAGCACCCATGAGCAAACGTCATTTCCTGACACCAAGGAAAAGCCACAATGCCTCTGAGGCATTTTTCTCATGGTGGAGCTTTCCCACAGCAAGTCTCCAGTAGGTGGCATCATTCCAATCCTTACAGCTAATAGGTTGGAAAACAGAATCCAGAACTCCAAAAGAACTTGACAGTCTAGAATGAAGGCCAATTTGAAAGCAGTATCATTTAGCAGGGGTAAAGGTCAAATTCTATGCTTTATTTTAAAATGTCAATTTCACAGATATAACATATGAGAGGCATGGCTATACAAAGTTTGTATGACAACCATGTGAGAATCTGCTACTTCAATGTGAGTGAATAGTATAGTAAGGCAACCAAGAAAGCTAAGTGTATTTTATACCACAAAGTATACAGAGTGAGGGAGGTAACATCTCTAGCTGTACTCCATCCTAATTGTCCAAAAGCATAAAGAAGTAATACCAGGGCAGCTAGGTGGCATAGTGGATAGAGCACTGGCCCTGGATTCAGGAGTACCCGAGTTCAAATCCGGCCTCAGACACTTAACACTTACTAGCTGTGTGACCCTGAGCAAGTCACTTTACCCCAATTGCCTCACACACACAAAAAAAGAACAAAAAAAAGAAAAGTGCTTTGCAAACTTCGAAGTGCTATATAAATGCTGGCTAACTATTATTGTGGGCATATCATTTTAGGAAAGATACTGATAACCTGAAGAATATCCAAAAGAAGGTGATGGGGTGGGAGAAAAGTAAAGAACATATCATGTATAGATCTTCTCAAGACGGGAGGGTGAATAAGTTGGGTAAAAGAAGATGTAGCAGGAACATGACAGCTATCATTAAGAGACTCTCTTGGAAGAGAGATTAGATTTAGTCTGCTTGGCTCCAGAATACTGATCATCAGAGCTATTCATAAGTGAAATTAGTTGTCTTAGTAGGTGTTGGGTTTGCCTTCATTGGAGTCTTCAATCAGAGACTGGACTTTCCCTTTCCTCTACTGTGATGAGTCAAACCTGCCTTTGTAGGCTAGGTTAGTCTAACAGCAATGGGTGTCACTGTGGCTGGATGGTCCTTACTCCTTTTTACTCCCTCATCTTCTCCATCCCTTCTAGAAAGGTCGGTTATCTTCTTCCTGCAGACCAATGGCTGGAGAGTAATTACAGGGTGGGGGTCTTTGAACGTCCTCTCCTCTAGGCTCTCCTTTTCTCTGGACACTTCACCATCCCATTATGACATTTCCTCACTTTTAGCCTAGGGGCAATGTAATGGCCTCCAGACCCCCGTGGTACCTTTCTCTGTTGTTCTATGGCATTTATATCAGATGATGTTTATTGATATAATTATAATAATAGCACAGATTCCCCAGTTACGAAAGCTGTCATTTAAACAGAGGGCTGTCTGTCTGTCTGTCCTAATTCAAATTTTGTGTATATCCAGCGAAGCTTTGGCTTCTTCTATCCCCATTTCTTGACTAAATAAAAGTGAATTGTAATAATAAATGGAAAACAATATATCACAGTAAATGAAACGATGGGGCCCATGTTTCTTTATATATGAAGCACAATAAAGATACTTTATTTTGGAGCAAGGAGAAGAGTACAAACTAGTAGTTGTTACTGGACAATCATGGGGAAGGGACATTGATCAAAGAGTTTTCCTTTTGCAATTTTCTTCAGTTTCAAGTTCTTTGTTTCAACAGTCCTATGGGAGATCCAGTAGCCTCGATCTTTCCCTTATCTGCCTCGGTTCAGCTATTTTCTCTTTCTCTTCACCCATTTCACTGTGCTACCATTTCTCTTCAACTTGACTCATTAAGTCTTGGGAAGGGCTAAGGATAGCCTCCCTGTTTTTGCTGCTCAGTTCAAATTAGTATCTGGCAACCTCCTAATTGGGGCAGCTAGGTAGCATGGTGGATAGAGCACAAGGCCTAGAGTCTGGAATACCCATCTTGCTGAGTTCAAATCTGGTCCCAGGCACTTACTAACTGTGTGACCCTGGCCAAGTCACTTAACCCCATTTGCCTCCGTTTTCTCTCTTTCTTTTCTTTTCTTTCTTTCTTTCTTTTTTTTTTGGTGAGGCAATTGGGGTTAAGTGACTTGCCCAGGGTCACACAGCTAGTAAGTGTTAAGTGTCTGAGGCCGGATTTGAACTCAGGTCCTCCTGACTCCAGGCCTGGTGCTCTATCCACTGTGCCACCTAGCTGCCCTTCCTCCATTTTCTCATCTATAAAATGAGCTTCAGAAGGAAATGGCCAGAGTATTTGCCAAGAAAACCCTAATGAGGTCATGAAGAATAAGACATGACAGAAACAACTGAACAAAGTTGCTAACCTATCTACCCTTCTACCAGTGCTAGCTGCTAGTAGAAGTTGATCATAATCTTCACCAGCAGGATGGAAGAATGGTCTGACCTCTACATCCCCAACATGGAGGTAGCTCCTCCCAACTGAATCAGTGCCATATACTTGTTGAGAATCCTTCCCATACAATTGCCAAGTCAACCTTTTGTTAATTATTGGATGTTTGATGAGTGTCTCATTTTGATCCATCTCCAAACTTGAAGCCTCAGACCATCCTGAAACAGGCCCGGCCTGTAGCTCCTACCTTTACTCTCTGCTCCCTACCAACTTCTATTGTATGCATAGCTACATGAACATCACTGCCCATAGAAGGAAGAACAACAAATAACAAAATTCAGAACACTTGAAGTGCTAATGATTGCTTATTTTAATGGTGATCATTGACCTTGATAAAACAAGCAATGTCTTCTCAGGACATCATCTTTCTTGTGTCTGGTTTAGCGGTGAATACAGACAAGGTTATCATTTTCTGTTTCATTTGAGTTTTACCACATGGAATTGGTCCAAGGGAGGAGAGTCCTAGTCAGTACAAGAAAACCCCTACTTTCAGTATGGAAGGACTACAATTCATCACACCTTCATCAGTAGTCAAGTCTTGACCACAGAGTTGGACCTACTAACAGCTGAAAACCAGAAAACCCCTCCTGCTCTGTGAAAAGCTCTTTGCTCTTTTGTATCAGTAATGACTGGCTAGGCTCCATTGTTCTTATTACTCACTTTGCTCCTCAAATATCAATCCTTTTCCCTTGAAAAATGTTTTTTCTTGTAAAGTGTTATTATTATTCTGTCTTAGCTGCTTTTTTCATATTGGACCATGTTTTCCATCAGCTGTCTGCCTCTCATTCCTAACTAGTCAAATGAACCAAAATCAGTTAAGAATTAATTATATAGGACTGAAGTATAAAGTAAAAAGTCCTAGGAAATCTAGAAATACCTTCTTGTTAGTGTCTCTGAGCTGCAGCTACAGAATTCAAACTGGAAAGTTTTAGGTCCTCCCTTTTGATGATAATAATTATAATATTAATAAATAATAATAATACTACGACTACTACTACTAATAATAAATAATAAATAATAATAATAAATACTAGCATATTTAAGTAGTGGTTCAAGATTTGCAAAGTGCTAAACGAATGATATCTCTTTTATCCTCATAACAACCTTTTTATAACAACTATTTTACAGATGAGGCAGCTAAGGCAACAGGTGAAGTGACTTGCCCAGAATAACACAGTTCGTAAGTAAGTTGTTAGGCTGGATTTTGACTTGGTTTTCCTCACTCTGGGACCAGTGCTGCACTACCTATCTGCCTCCTTTACCCCACCATTGTATAAATAAAAAATTTTTTTCCAACATAGACATTTCACACTCTTTGCTTCTCAATTTCTCTTCTCTCCTATTTTAGTTGAAATTGTAATTTCCCATCTCTTCTTTCCAAACTTTTCCTCAAAGGACATGGAATCCCTTGTTTCAGAAAATGGTACCTTTGAGATCCTGCTCAGTTAAGATATAACTTCTCACATAGCCAACTCTTATCCTTGAGTTATTTTTTTCATGCTCTGTTCTCTCTGAGGTCCCAAAGAGGCTGAATTATCCAAGGAAAATGAAAAAGGAAAACCAAGAAATTATAGGGGTTTTCATCCATTCCCCATTTACTCAACAGATGTTGGATATTTATTTCCTTTTCTCTCCTGAATTTATCCTTCTACCAGAATGAAGGGTGATTTGTCATTAATCAACAGTTGCTGCTTTGTATTTATGTTGTATGGTCCAGGCTGGAAAACACTCTCTTGTCCACGGGTCCTGAGTGTAAAAGATTTCAGGCTCATGGGAAACCAGGCAGGAGATACTAACAAATTTGATTCACCGTCTACTTTCTGTCTCAGGGGAACTTATTCCTCTAGGAAATTTATTTTTCTTTAGGCTAGTAATAGAGGGGAAAGCTAAAGAAGGATAAAAAAATGGGTGATTTGGACAGAGAACCTCAGAAATTTTAGGAGACAAATAGTTCATTCAGAATCTTTAGCCTGCTGTGTAACCTGTTTGTAAAGATAGAAAAGCAAGGTGATTCAACTATCTTTCCCCCTTCCTATCAAAAACTCTTTTGCCATAGATCAAAGTTCTTTTCTTCCCTAAAACCTTCCAAGACTAATGTGACATACATAATTCTAGTTACTCCAATACTCTAAATACGTTACATCTCTTCAAATGCTGGGAAAGCATTTACTAAGCACTCACTATGTGTTAAGCACTGTATCCACTGCTGGGGTAAAAATAGAAAATGGACATAGTCCTTGCTTTCAAGGGGCCTATCTTCTAATGGAGAGAGACAAGAGATACAAGAGAATGATAGCTAGGGAAAGATGTTTTGTCATGGGGACACTGATTAGAATCATGGAGATGGTGATTAGAATAATAGGAAAGTAAATGGATTTTCCCTCTCCAGAACTAATGGTAGTGTTGATTTGCTATTATTGGTTATAGTTATTTACTTTATATCCCATGTATTTTGGTTATATTGACTCTGTTTACTCCATCAGAGTAGAAGCTTAACTTATTCAAGTACTAAAAGTTCTGACTTAAAAAAAAAAACAAAGCAAAAAAACCAAACAAACAAAAAATCACCACGTGCCCAGGATGCTGAGTACAGAGCTCCCTACACACAATAAATATTCAATTCACTTTAATTGAATTTTAAAATTCAACAAAGATTCATTGTCTGTACATACTTTGGCCACATAATGAGAAGATGGGACTCATTGGAAAAGATGCTGATATTGGAGAAAGATTGAAGGAAAAGGGGATGGCAGAGGATGAAATGGATAGATAGTGTCACGGAAACAACAAATATGAACTTCGACAGACCTCAAGAGATAGTGGAGCATAAAGGGCCCAGTGTGCTATGGTACATAGGGTCATGAAAAGTCAATTGAACAGCAACAACAATTCAGGAACTATTCTAGGTGATGGGGCTATGGAAACAATAATTAAATGGGTTCTCCGTTCAAGGAACTGATATTCTACTTGGGTGGGGCATACAACATGTTCACAAATGAGTAAAAACAAAAGCTATGCAGAGTATACTTAGAGTGATTTGGGGCGTGGGGCAGGGAAAAGCACTGACAAATGGAGGCAATCACAGAATAATGCTGACTGTCTTCTGAGGTATTTGTTTCTGTTTCATAGATTAGAACTCAAAACTCACGAAAGTTAAGAAACATGCCTGAAGTTGGAGGAGAAAGAAGTGATCGTGAGGAGCCTCCCTCTTCTCTTCTCAATCTTTCTCCTCTATTATATTGACAAGGATGATGGGTTTCACTTTATCATTCTCTGTGGAACTGTCTTATTCACCAAGTATATGACTCAAACTCCTCTTGGTAATTTTTTTTACAAGAAGATATGGTACCATTAGTAATTTCAAAAATACTCAATTTCCAGAACTGGGTATTAGATATGGGGATATGTTGCATAAGGCAATAAGAGTCACCTTTGGACCAAGACAGCAGAACACTTCCACAAGAACATATCGTTTTAAATAAAAAGATCATGGTAATATTAGAATGGCTGCTATCTATTATTAGTAACTTGTCATACCATCTGTCTGGAGCTGAAATCTTCCATGTGTTCCTGGTTGTAATTGAAACAGCAGAAGCTTGGGTAGTGTAAGAGCGGGCTCCAGCTGGGCATGATATTAAAAGCCAGCATCAAAGACATACTGTGTTCATGGAGATATTGATGCATCCCAATGTCCCACTGATTCCAACAGAGCATCTGTTTCATCTGGTTACCTCCCCTCCTCCAGATGTTTTGGTATCATGGGTGAGTTAGCTAATCCTGAAGTGTAAGCTTATCATCTTAGTCAGTGGGGAGGAACACTGACTCAGGTCACTTTGTAAATAACCACTTAGCAAATTTCAACTCATGTGGACTAAATGGCTCCCCAGTGACATCTATAAAAGAGTTCAATTATCCTCTACTGTGCTTAGTGTTAAGACAGGCTGTGGATGAAGTCACCTGGAGTAGCTGGTGCAGGTAGGGCTATGTTGTTCAGTCGTTTAGGTCATGCCTGACTCTTTGTGACCCCAGTTGGGGTTTTCTTGGCAGAGATATTGGAGTGATTTGCCATTCCTTCTCTAGCCCATTTTACAGATGAGGAAACTGAGGCAAACAGAGTTAAGTGACTTGCCCAGGATCATACAGCTAGTAAGTATCTGAGGCCAGATTTGTACTCAGCAAGATGAATCTTCCTGACTCCAAGTGTGGGGCTCTGTGCACTGTGCCACCTAGCTTCCCCAATAAGACAACAATATTAAAAGAGGGAAGGGAAAAGATCCTCCAATCTCTCCTCCACTAGAGGTTCTACCAAATTGAAAATAACAAGTTCCATATTGGATGTCAGATGCTTATAGGAATTCCTTAGTCAGTGAAGACTGAAATCTATCCTTGGATTAACTGAGAGCTTCAAGGCACTCTGAACAGGCTTTTGGATCAAGTGGCTGAATATGTGGTACTTAATATTTCTTGACTTGACTTGACTTTCTAGATTTTCAGGTTTTTACATGCTTATCTGAGCAGAAGGATATATGAATCCAATCTCTTTGGAGGGCTGTGGTCTTGGAAAAGGGGTCTATGGAAATTTACATATGAATATGAACATTTTTCTTGAAGAACAAACTTCTTTGGAGAGCTGGTCATCACTTACTTTGTTTTGTTTTGTTTTGTTGTTTTTGCAGGCAATGGGGGTTAAGTGACTTGCCCAGGGTCACATAGCTAGTGTCAAGTGTCAAGTGTCTGAGGCTGGATTTGAACTCAGGTACTCCTGAATCCAGGGCCGGTGCTTTAACCACTGCACCATCTAGCTGCCCCATCACTTACTTTGAGAGGGTAACAGCAATTAAAGGAGTAGGAAAGGAGTACTTCAGTAGATCTAATAATAATCAAGTTATGAATATATATGCATGGATGAATATTGTATATAATGTCAACTTTTTTTTAGTATGTTAGTTTTGCTAATCTTTGGAAATCCAGCTATGTTACTTTGGTTGAGATGATAACAGCATTGCCAGGGATGGGAAAGGATCACTTCAATAGACCTCATAACTAAATTGCATTTATATATATACATATATAGGCATCTATGAATATTGCATATAATATAAAATTTTGGGGAGATATTGACTGTTTTAAATACACATATATGTATATATATATATATATATATATATTTTGCAGGGCAATTAGGGTTAAGTGACTTGCCCAAGGTCACACATCTAGTAAGTGTCAAGTGCCTGAGGCCAGATTCAAATTCAGGTCCTCCTGAATCCAGGGCCAGTGCTTTATCCACTGCACCACCTAGCTGCCCCTCGATGTTGGCTGCTTTTGCTGAACTTTTTTTTCTTTCTTATAAGTGATGACTCTCCAGGAAGGGCTGAGAAAGACAGACTGTGGGAAATGTAGGTAATATAAAAACAAAAACTTGCAATAAAATCTATTTTTAAAAGATACACACAGAGATAAGTCTGTATATGTATGTAATTCTCCTAGTTGATGTTGGCATACACACATATAATATATATACACACATATGTATAAAATTCTGAATGCATTTGATTTTTGCGTGAGAGTACCATTTTTCATTATTCATTATGGGCCTCTAAGGGACTGTGAACAATATCTAGTCTTTAGGGAACATTGAACTGAAGTGAGCATCTTGGGAAAATTCCTTTTTTAATATGTTTTAAAAGGAATTCATGATTATACTAGTCATGTATCTTCTCCCTGCATTAGCATAACATTAAACCAAAAGGCAGAGATGTTTCGAAAGCACTTTAAGTGACAGTTTTATTAACACCTCATCACATACAGAGGATCCAGAGCATGTTTGGAAATGTTTTCTGTGCAAGTCAAGCATGCCAGTTCCAGGGAAATCTCAGAGATAGCTTAGAGCTGTAGTTAGAACTTAATTCCCCGACAGGGACATTTCTCAACAAAGGTCAATACATTTTCAAAAGGGTGTGTGGGGGGTGCTGAGTTGGTGATCTTTATTCTTCTGGCGTGTTCTGAGGGTAGATTGGATCACAGGGTGACTTTGGATTCACAGGCTAACAGAAAGCATTGTTCATATTACTAAGAACCTATTCTTCGGGTGTATGGGGTGTTCAGGGAGGGTTAGCACCTCTGGTGTGAGGGCTGCTGATGTCCACCCATCACTCAACTCTTAGCTGTGATTCCAAGAAGCTATTGCCTGCACAGTGGCCACCCCTTGGAAGAACAATCTCAGCAGATGGACTAAGCAATGTTGAGGGTTCAACCTGGCCTCAAACCTGTTGGTGAGTTAGGGGGATGTCTACCCCAAGCAGGTGAAAACTTTCCCTGGCTCTCATTTTATAAATGAAGAAACTGAGGATCAGAGAGGGGAACTGACTTGCCCAAAACAAAGGAGTGAGTTAATGCTAGAACAAAGGCTAGAACACAGGTCTTCTCACTCTTAGCCCAGTGCCTAAAAACCAAGAAACCTCAGCGCTATACAAGGCTGTTTCTGTTACAACCGGAATTCTGTAAGTATCCAACAGATGAATGATGAACAGCCTTCTTCTCTACCCTTTAATCTAAACTAACTACTCCTTTACTATTTCATTAAAATCTTCTCCTTTTCCCACATCTTTTCATGCCTTATTTTTTGTTAGGAGGGAGAAAACAGTTCTATTCTTTTTTAAAAAATTTGTTCAACCTGAATTTCTTTTCTCCTTTCCTCATTTTCCTTCCCTCTTCCCCAACCCTACCTGTCTCTACTCCTTTGTGGAATCAAATTTCTGCTTCAGAAAGTGTAATATGGGCTCAGGTGAAAGCAGCAGTGCACCAAAGATCTTAATCACCAAATGAAACATAGTAAGTAATGGTCAGGAAGCCTGTGTTACTGAATGCTACAGATACTGAATTACTTCTTTGGAGTCAGAGTTACTGAAAAGAAGGATGGACTGCTGCAAAAAGTAAGGAGTTCCTTACCTTTGGGACTCTTTATCCTCTGTCTAGATGACACATTGTCTAGGGTAGCACAGAGGGTATGGGTTTCTTTAGATGGCCTTTGAGGTGACAGCCAACTCTGAGATTGTCATTCTGTGAGGATGGCAAAGTTCAAAGAAATGAAGGAGAGAAGAAAGTGTTAGACTCAGTCCTGTGCACTCTCCCATCATGCATCCCACCATTATCTGTTGGGAGCATATGTACACTTGCCAATCTTTGCAGACAAACTTGAGGAATCCCTGTGAGGACTCTGGTGTCTTTATTTTGGGATCAGGGTCCCTGTCTCCAAAGGGATGACACCCTCATAATCATAGTGAATCCATCAGTCCCAGTGGGAGGCTGATTCTCTTAGCACATCAGTACTCAAAACATTTGCTTCTTAGGAAGAATGACTTATAATTAGATCATTTCAAAATGTCTGAGGTAAAATCTGTCTTGAAAGATTAAAACATGAAAAACAAAATGAGGGAAAAAGATAAATGTGTAAAATAAAGGGAAGCAAATAGGGCTTGTATTTGGATGGGGTGGTGTTCTTATTGGTCCTTTGTTCTTGAAGAGGACCAGTGACATCAGGAGGGTTATGTCTTGACTTGCATGTGAAATGGGTTTAAGTGAGGCAGAGTTACAAAACATCAAGGGTTGGGTAGGGAAAGAAACATGTAGGTGGGGAAGCAACACACTCTACTTTGTGAATCAACTGATCTGGATTCTACTTTCTACTTCAGTGAAAAGATGTTTGTGTGCGAAAAGGAGAAGGTGAAGGTCTTGGAAGGAAACGGGGATAAGAAAGTCAAGTAGTTATGATGGCTAGAGATTGGCTGAGAAGGTTGATATGTGATAGGGCTTAAGGGAAAACTGAAGGAGAAGGAGAAACAGTCAATCTAGAGGAACAGAAGGACTTGGGCAAAATGAGAAAGACAAATTTTAGCTGAAGTAAAAGGAGGATAAAGACAGATGAGAGTAACAGAAAGGGATACAAACCGGTAAGAGAAAGGAAGTTGGGTGTGGCTGTCAAAGTGCTCAGAAGATGAAACATTGTTGATTAGGTGAGCAGAATTGTGGGGTTTGTGGGGGAGCGGGGTTGGGCAAGAGTGTGGGTTGGAATAGAACAAGAGAGCTGCTGTCAAGAAAAATAAAGGGCAAAAGGAACTTGCTTCCAGAGGAAGGGTCAAGTTTACAATGACCTGAAATAGACTATGAGATAAACCAACATCAGATTAAAAAAAAAGGCCAATCTTCATCCAGTGCCATGAGATGGGGGAGTGTGTAAGAAGAACAAGAGTTTGGGGATGAAGGGACAGTTATTAACAATAGAATGGTCTAGAAGGGTGGACCATGGAGAGGAAGGACTGTGTGTGTTGGGGGGCAGGGGAGGAAGTAGGACAGATGGATGGATAGAGACTAGAGTTTTGGGAAGGTAACAAGAAAGATTTTTGCTAAAGGATGTAGTGGTTCTTATTAACTTAGATTACAAAAACAAGAGGTTCAGCTTTTCTAAATACAGGGCAAGGGAAATATCAACTAGGCAGAACTTTGTAGAATTAATTGGCCCTAAGATTCTAGTCAGATGTCATTAACTCACCAGAACTATTGCAATACTTTCCCTACTGGACTCCCAGCTTCCATTCTCTCCTCTCTCTAATTCATTTAGCACACAGCTGACAAATTTATATTCTTAAAATGAAGTTCTGACCTCACTCCTATATTCAAAACCTAAAGGGGATCTTAAACAGGATGGTTCCAGTAGGAAGAGAAAAGAAGCAACTGACTTGAGAAAAATATCAGATAAGGAATAAAGAGAATATAGAAATGGTTTGAATATAAGTAAGGGACGAGGAAAAGGGAGATCAGTAGAACTGGGATTTTGAAACTCAGTGACTAGAACAATTACGGTGCCACTCCCAGACCAAGGGAAGTCAGGAGCCAGAGTTGGTCCTGGAGGAAAGGTGATGATAAAGATGATACTTTTTTCTTGATGCCTGATTTTCATTAGACCTATATTGCCTGCTTTCCTTCAAGCCTCGGGTATGTGATCTTGCCCGTTGTCACAGCTGAAGTATAATGAAATACCTTGCCTTCTCTAGGGTCTTACGGCCCCTAGATAAGAATGAGCCAGATATTCCCTGGTGCTAAAGTCACAATTTGTAATGTTAGGCGAGCATTTGCAAACTGGTTATTTATCATGTGAATAAAGACTTTGTGGAAAAAATGTCAGTGCTAGCAATATTTTATTCTCCCAAATGTTAAATATAGAATTATGTATCAAAAATACTTGCTACACATAACTTTTTTGTATGAAAACAATCTTAATTTTTCTCTTTTGTTTAAAAATTTCTTTAACCACTTTTTATCTGTAGGAGGGAAAGAGGACAAACCTATATCACATATTCCCCCTCCCCAGCATTTATGAGTCTGTGAATATGTTTCAAGTCCCAAAATATTCATTATAATTTTGTTTTGCCCTCTGACTCTCACATAGGGCTTTGCTTACAATGTACTTTTGAAGTATTTTATTTACTGTTATTTGAATATTAAATCTCCATCAGCGCAGGGACAATGATTATCCAAATGTAACAGATGTGTAGTGTGGCTACCTCCACAATTTAATGCAATATTACCTCTCAAATGAAGGCATGTAGTCATCTACTAATTTTCTGTGTTGCATACTCATTTTAACCTACTCGCACATTATCTCACTCTTCCCAGAGATAGATCACTACCATATGGCCACACTCAAAGTTTTTTAGGGTCCCAAGAGTTACTCTGTGAAGGGAAATACATATCTCTTACTCAGCACTCTAGTTCCAGAGCCCCCACCGATGTTATTCTATTCACACAAGCAGCCACTCACAATGTAGTATGCTGTGCCAGGATACAGTGGGTATAGACAACCTACCCACAAAGCATTTCATTTATACATCCCAATAATTCACAATAATAACATTTTAAATTATTAAACGTAACCATTTATTTAGTAATAAGGCAAATTAGATAACAATCCAGACATTCACATATTAAAGCATGTACACAAGTGATAAATTACCTATAAATCCACATATAAACCTGAGTCACACTCTTTCACCAACACACTCAGTATCTGTAGAGGAGAGTGGGCACACACAGGAACCTGTCAGGGAAATACATAAAAGAGGGAAACCCATGTGCTCAGGCTAATTCATAAATCTGGACTTTAGACTTTGAAGACATTGGTTCAATCATGGATAACAGTAACAACAAAATCCCTTTTTCTGCTGACTGCTTGTGCACAAGTCCTCTTGACTATTCAGTTGGACAAATCTTCTAAAATGAAATGTAGCATTTATAATCAATTTTGGCATAATAACCCTTAAAAGAGCATTTAGAAAATGGTACTTCTTAATATGAATAGCAATTTTTAATCCATAGAACTGCAAAATTCATCTGGCTGGATATCACTAGGCTACATAGACCAGCCTATCTAGTTATTCGCTCACCAGGATGCTGCATTGTCCAGTCAGAACAGAATTCATATCAAACATCTCAAGTGGAGTCTCTGGTCAAGGCAAACCACATCCTCTTCTTTTATAGCAAAGCAGCTATAGTACCCATCTTTCCCTTTTATGCTTTTTTCCTCTCAAAGAGGGAGGCAGAAAAAGGCAACTTACATTTTTTTTAGTTGTTTAAAAAAATGAGCACGTACCCTTTTATTTGTCTGAGTTTTTAGTAGTAGGTTAGACAATACTTGCCACGATAATCAAAATGGCTACCCACAAAGACATCAGCCACTAAGTGGTGCAAGGGATGGAGTGTTGGACTTGCAGCCAGGAAGACCTGAGTTAAACTTCTTACTCAGACACTTACAAGGCCAAGTGACTTTGGGCAAGTCACTTAAGCACTATCTGCCTCACCAGTTTCCTCATCTATAAAATGGGAATAGTAACAGCACCTACCTCTTGGGGTTGTTGGAGGGGATAAGCTGAGATAATATTTCTAAAGTGCTTTCCAAAGCTTAAAGTATTACTTAAAGTATTATTTAAATACTAGCTATTATTACTGTAAATCTTTATCAGACTGTTGGTTAATCTCGGCATTCTCATCAGCCATGTAGTACTTAAATAGAATAAGCTTGATTTTTTCTCTCTCACATGCTTTTTTTTTTTTTTTTTTTGAGGGAGAGGATGGTATTAGAGTTTCCTTTTCTCTTCTTGGCACTACCTCAAAGTTTCAGTAGAAGATAAAGGAGAGACTCTTTCTGCATGTTGTAGTCATCCATCTTACAGTTCCTTACATTTTACAGACACCAAAAAAAAAAAAAATCAATGTTTGTTCATCAGGGGGAAATACCTTCCTTATCTTTTATCTTGGCCATGACATTTTCAATAGTACTAGAAGGTTGACCTCAAGTGTTGTGGTCTTCCCTGTCAAAATCTTTATGAAATTCTTCATTGTGAGATTTGCCCCCACCCATTGATAGGGAGTCCTCAACATACACTTAGCAGAGGTTTCGCTCTGGGTGCTGAAATCATACTTGAAATTGTAGCCTTCACAAATATTATAATAATGGAAAATATTGGATGTTGGAGGGGATATGAGAAAGCTGGGATACTAATCTATTGTTGGTAGGGTTGTGAAAAGATCCAACCATTCTGGAGAGCCATTTGGAACTATGCCCAAAGGGCTATAGAACTGTGCATACCCTTTGATCCAGAAATTCCACTGCTAGGTTTATATCCCAAAGACATCCTCCCAAAGAGAAAAACACTTATTTGTACAAAAATATTTATAGCAACTCTTTTTGTGGTGGCTAAGAATTGGAAAGCAAAGGAATGCCTGTCAATTGGGGAATGGCTAAACAAGCTGTTGTATATGATGGTGATGGTAATTATTATTGTGCTATAAGAAATGACAAATGGGGTGATTTCAGAAAGGTCTGGAAATACTTGTATGAACTGATGTATAGTAAAGTGAGCAGAGCCAAGAGAACATTGTTCACAGAGACAGCAATATTGTTTGATGGAGAACTGTGAATGCCTTAACTATCCTCAACAATACAATGATTCAAGACAATCCCAAAGGACTACTGATGAAACATACTACCTCCAAAGAAAGAACTGATATTGATGGAACACAGACTAAAGCATGCTATTTTCACTTTCTTTCATGTTTTTTCTTTTTTTTCAAGTTTTCTTATGCAAAATGACTAATATGGTAATGTTTTACATAATCGTACATGTATAACCAATATCTGATTGCTTATTTCCTCATGGAGGGGGGAGGGAAGGGAGGAAAGGAAGGATAAAAATGAACTCAAAACTATAAATAAAAAATGTTTATTACTTAAGAAGAAGAAATTGCAACCTTCATTCATTCAATTATGAGCCAGATAGTTGATGCCTTTGGTATGCCATTGTTGTTGGTCCTTCAACTTTAACAAGCTTCTTTTCTGACTAACTCTGTTTTTTCTTCAGTCATCACTTATTAGGTTCTTCCCTCTTCATCTTCAAACTCCTGTATTCATATAAGTTCTTTCCTATAACCCCTTATATTTCTTCCTTTTCTTTTTCTTTTTTTTTTTAGTGAGGCAATTGGGGTTAAGTGACTTGCCCAGGGTCATATAGCTAGTAAGTGTCAAGTGTCTGAGGCCGGATTTGAACTCAGGTCCTCCTGAATCCAGGGCCGGTGCTTTATCCACTGTGCCACCTAGCTGCCCCACCAGTTCTTATTCTCAAACTCACCAAGAAACTTTGAAACCATCTCTACACATTTTCAAGTATATCATCTCCCTTACCCTTCCCTCTTCCCACCTCCTCCCAGCTTTCTAACTCAAACTTTGAGAACAGTAATCAAATCAACACTACTGTTCCTGGAAAGCACATGCCAATAATTTGCCTTATGGATCCAATCAACATTCCCTCTGACTTGCCTGCCCAAAACACTCCCAGTGGCCACCACTCACTTATATATATATATATATATATATATATATATATATATTTTTTTTTTTTTCTTCCCCATTAGCATCTAAGTTTCATTCAACAGCCAGAGAACAATTACTTATAAATCAATAACACTTGAGTGAGAGACTTAAAAATTGTACTAAATGAACTAACCAACCACAATGCCAGAGGACTGATAAGGAAACAGGATATTCACCTCTAAACAGAGAGGTGATGGACTCAAGGTGAAGAAAGACATATTTTCAGATATGGCCAATGTAGAAATTTGTTTATATGAGTGTTTTATTTTTCATTTGGAGGAGGTTAGGTGGGGTGGGTTAATTTAAAAAAGAAAAAGAAAAGAGAGTTATTGAAGCATGTGAAAAGTGCACAGAAGAGAAAAGGAGGAAGACTAAGGAAACAGACAAGCAGGAAAGCTTTAAAATTTACATGTTGCGGGGCAGCTAGGTGGTGCAGTGGATAGAGCACTGGCCCTGGATTCAGGAGGACCTGAGTTCAAATTTGACCTCAGACACTTAACACTTACTAGCTGTGTGATCCTGGGCAAGTCATTTAACCCCAATTGCCTCACCTCCCCCCCCCCAAAAAAGTTACATGTTGTATTTATTAGGAGTGTTTCTTTTCATGGATTGGATGTACTAGACAGTCGTTGAGGTCCTTTCCAACTACCAAATTCTGAGATTCTATGATTTACTCAAAAGGAGAAGCAAGCCACGTATAACAGAGATTTGAATTTTTATACACAATTCTCTTCTTTTGCTCCTTTATGTACATGGAAATTCTTGTTTTATTCCTTAAGTTAAGGATTTTTTAAAAATCAATTTGAAATAAAAAACTGGATTAAATGTAGGGAAAAATATAAGATCCTTGAGGGCTGGTACAATATTGCTTCCTTGTATTTATATCCCTAGCTCTTAGCACAGTGCCTGGCACAGAGTAAATGTCTGGTAAATGCTGTTTCATTCATTCTTTTTTTCCATTCATTCATTCACAATGTACTGAACATAAAATGAGCATACATTTTTGTTTAATTTTTAAAGTTATATATGTGGAACACATACATTCATACATACATACATATGTACACATATGGAAGGGATTTCCTTAGAGTTCCTCTAGTTTAGAAGTCTTATTTTACAGATGAGGAGATATGCCCACAGAGCTTGAGTGATTTGTCCAACGTCACATGTGTAGCAAGTGAGAGAGACACAATTTGAACCTGGGTCTTCTCTTTTCCAATCCATCTCTTTTTCTACTTCATTAAGGTTTGGGAACTGCTTATATTAGGTGATTAGACAGATGTACCTGAGCAAATCACTTAACCCTATTTGCCTTAGTTTCCTCACATGTAAAATGAGCTGGAGAAGGAAATGACAAACAACTCCAGCATCTTTTCCAAGAAAACCCCAAATGGGGTCATGAAGAGTCGGAAATGACTGAACAACACAAAAAAATCTAGTCCTTCACCAAGGGGTGATGCAGCACATTTACTGCTTAGGGCAGCAAGTATGACCTTTGGTCACCGGTCCATCAGTTGTGAAGCCTTGAATTAGCAGCTGGACATGGCTCCCAGTAGCAACAACTGACCCAAAGCTCCCAGAGGCCCCAGAGGCAAGAAAATCACAGCCCTGCTTCAGATGGAAGGGGTAATGCCAATGAATTCCTAGCTACTTCCTTAGAGCCAGCCTGCTATTGCCCCCCCCCCCGCACCGTCCCCCCAATGCTCCATCCTCACAGCTGCTTCTATAACACCCATGTTGTGTTGCCACTAATTGGGATGCTAATCCTCTTGGACAAGGACCACATTCTGGACTGGCTCATCTTTGTAACCTTAAAGTGGTTTAAATGCCAATCCCTCCTCCCACCAGGCGCCTTCCCTCTGCACCACCCCTGCCACCTCCATGTCCATCCAGGTCATGTGACTACATCTACACAGAAGAAGAGAACAAATATTTCGCTTAAAAATGCAATAAAAGTTAAGGCTTGTTTTACGAGGGAATCCTTAGTGGTAATCTGACCCTCACATGATAATGTGTTGCAAATGACTAGTAAATGCTCTCCCCAGTAATCTGTGAACTCGATTTTGTGCTGCACAATGAGTCATTGCATGAAAGAGAAAATGACCTTTCCCCTTTAGAAATGTGGTTTTAAACCCAGGTTTTAAATCAAAATCCTTGATGAAATACATTTGGTGGATTCAGATCCCAATCTGCACAGAACAATAATTCTCTAGAATTGCAGACTTTTTTCCTCTGGGGGAAGAAGCCAAGCAAGAGTGGCTCCAGGCAAACACCAGCTTCCCCAGAGCTCTACGAACCCAGCCTGGTCCTCATTGGAGCTCCTCCTTTAAGCTCCCCATTTTTCAACCCCTCCGGGAAGGTGACTGGCTTGGGGATCTTTCCAGAATCTGCAGTTGGATTTCTGAAGCATCAGTTCCTTGCTGTCAGGAGGGTCTCTTGGTCAGTCTTGCTGCCCTATCCTAAAGGAATGATAGATACTTGTATGATGGAGTTTGGGGCATTAGGCTAGTCAGGTGAGGGGGGTGATATTTTGGGGGTAATTGGGGCATCTCATAAATTCAACAAACATTGAAGGGGGAAGGAAAGTGAACAAGCATTTACTAAGCACCTACTTTGTACCAACTGTGCTAAGTACTTTACAAAAATGACCTCATTTGAGTATTTTTTAATTTATTTTTTTTGTTTTTGTTTTCAAATTTTTTTCATTTGAATATTAAGGGATGACTGCAGAGCAGAGTGCTAGGTGCTGGTAAAAAAATTACATAAAATAAAAATCTTACTCTTGTGGAATTTATCATCTAGTAGGGGAATAAATGAGTGAGTGAATAAATGAATGAATGAAAAAAATCATTTAAAGTGTCTTCTACATGCCAGGCACTGTGCTAGGTTTAGTAGAATTACTCAAGTACATATAGAATAATTTAACATATATACATATTTGTATCTAATGGTACTCATCTCTAGGGAGGGGGAGGGAAGCAAAAAAAGAAATTTACATGATAATTTTATTGTATATTTGAAAGGAATAGCAAGTCATGCATAGTAGATTTGCAGTTTCATGTGCATCTACTATGTTATGCAAATGCTTATTTCATAAATTAAAAATAAAATAAAAATAAATTTTAGAAAGAATTACTCAAGTGAGACAACCCCTGTTCTCAATGAGGTTACGTTCTAATGAGGGATACAACAGGTATAGGGCAGTGGTGAAAGGTAGTTGTAATACAGGGAGTCATAGGGATTATGAGTAGATCCATAAATTAGTTCATTGCTACTTTTCAGTAGCAATGGTTATGCTGATTTGATTGTGACACAAAACACAGGGAAGTACTATATACAATATTGCATGATGGGTATATTATGGCAGGGCGAAGCAAGGTGTAATGTGAAGTCCGAGGCAGAAAATCATTACTTAAGAAGGATCAAGGAAGATCTCCTGGAGGATATCTCCCTATGCCAGTTGAGAATGGAGCACAATCATTGATTCCCTCCCTAGGAGTGACAGTTGCCTCTTTAATGACATCAGTCTCCATTAGATACTAAGGCTGCTGGATTAGCAACAAGAAAAACAAAGTCCTAGCAGTCACATCCAGGATGTACCTAGTGAATATTTCCCAGGCTGGTATATCAATAAACTGAAAGTGTTACACGGTAGGAGGGTGTTGAGCCTTGAGAAAAGAATAATTAGAGATAACATGACAGTTGGCTTTAAATATGAGAAGGGCTGTTTTGTGGCAGAATTAAACTTTTTCTGCTTGGCCTCAGGGGGCAAAAGAAGGACTACTTAATAGAAATTAGATATAAGTTAGATTTAAGTTAGATTCCAGATTTGAGGTCAATAGAGAGAAAAATTTACTAATAATTATAGTGATGGGGTGGGGGCATAGAACCTAGATAACTGAATGGTAGAAAGCAGTGCAATGGGCTTCCCTCCACAAACTCTTCCAAGAAGATCTAAAAATATTTCAGGTAGAATTCTTTTTTTTTTTTTTTTGGGTGAAGCAATTGGGGTTAAGTGACTTGTCCAGGGTCACACAGCTAGAAAGTGTCAAGTGTCTGAGGCCGGATTTGAACTCAGGTCCTCCTGAATCCAGGGCCAGTGCTCTATCCACTGCTCCACCTAGCTTCCCTCAGAATTCTGATGGGGAATCTAGAAAAAGTCAGTGAGTCATTTGACCAGCCCATCTCAGAATAGAGAGACAGACAAAGAGGTCTGAGGATACTGGGGATGGTTCAGGTCAGAAGCACACCATGTGTGAATACTATCACTCAGGGAGGGTCTGTGCACTAGAACAAAAGGAAATCTCAGATCCATACTGAAGCACCACCAGACCCTGGCACATTGATAGGGACAGGTATAAACTGGCAGCTTTGTTGCCCCTACCCTGTTCTGGGGTAGTTAGGTGAGACAAAGGATAGAGTACCAGGCCAGGAGTCATCAAGACTCCTCTTCCTGCGTTCAAATCTGGTCTCCAACACTTACTAGCTGTAGGACCCTGGGCAAGTCACTTAACCCTATTTGACTCAGTTTCCTCATCTATAAAATGAATTGGAGGAGGAAATGGCAAATCACTCCAGTATTTTTGCCAAGAAAATGCCATATGGGGTCACAAAGAGTCGAACACAACTGAAACAACTAAACAACAACAGCACCCAGTTCTGGGACATACATTGATAACAGATTGAGAAGGGGACCTGAGTTGGGGAGTGTTGTTCCTGGGTAATCAGTGTAGGGAGAAAGGAGGAAGATCAGAAGCTAGCCTCAACACTGGTGTGACTATGTCCCCAGGTGCTGAGCAGGGTCTCATTTCTAGCATCTAGCTCAGCCTGCAGAGGAATAACCAATGCAGGAATTGCAGACCAAAGTGGACCCTACAGCTCTGCCACTCTGAACCAACAGAGCTTTCTAGCTGTCTAAAAGAGGCTGAGTCCAGCAGCATCTCTCTCTGTCTCTCTGTCTCTCTCTGTCTCAGAGTCAAACTCAGGTCAAGAATTTGTAGAGCTGGGGTGCCAGAGGAAGGGGCAGCAATCAGACTTTGACATGGATCAGGTCACTTTCAGAACACTGAGAGCTTGCAGGTCTCCAGCCTGTCTTGAGATCCTGGAATAACACAACACTCGATACCACAAGAAAGCAACAACAGCACCAGTCTAGACCTTCTCCAGAATTGTGGCAGAAACTAACCCTAATATCATGTCCTAAATCAGGAAGTGGGGCAACCAGGTGGCACAGTGGATAGGACTCTGGGCTGGGAGTCAGAAGGACTCATCTTCCTGAGTCCAAATTTGACTTCAGACTCATGTTAGCTATATGATCATGAGCAAGTTAGTTAACCCTGTTTGCCTCAGTTTCTTCATCTGTAAAATGAGCTAGAGAAGGAAATGGCAAACCATTCCAGTATCTTTGCCAAGAAAACACCATATGGGGTCATGAAGAGTCAGGCACGACTAAACAACAACAACAATAAGTGAAGAAGTTAGTTGGAAGAATAAGTCAATAAACAAAAAAGAATCTTACTGTAAAGAGCTATTTACAATGGTAAAGATGTTTAAGACACAAGTCCAGAAAAAGAGAACGACTCTAAACCATCTACAAGTAAAGCCACAAAGAAAAACACTGCTTGGGAAAAATTCAACTAAATTATTGGAAGAGAAAAGCAAGAATTGAAAAAAAGATTTAAAAATACTTTTATAAATGAAATGAGAGTGCTTGAGGAAAAATTTTGAAAAGAAATAAGAGCTATGGAAGAAAGAATTAGAAAGGAAATTAATAGTTTGGCACAAGAAGTAGAAAATTTTGCCTTCTCAATAAACTCCCTGAAAATTAGAATGGACTGAATAGAAATCAATAACACTGTGAGGAAAGAATAAATATTAAAACAAAGTCAAAAGGCTGAAATAATACAAAAAAAAACCCAACATGAGATATCTCAGCAAAAACAACAGACCTGGAAAATAGACCAAGGAGAAATAAATATAAGAATCATGGGCTTATCTGAAAATCATGACCAAAAAAAAGAGTGTAGATATTCTATTTCAAGAAATATTAAAACTGCCTAGATATATTTGAACCAGAGAGCAAAATGGAAATGGAAAGAATCTACCAATCACTTATTGAGAGGAACTTCAAAATAAAACTTCCCAGGCCCATCTTAGTCAAAATTCAGAGCTTTCAAGCCAAAGGAAAAATACTGCAAGTAATCAGAAAGAAAGAATTCAAGTACTGAGGAACCACAGTCAGAATTACACATGATTTAACAACCACCATTATAGAGTGGAGAACTTGGAATACAATAATCCAAAAGGCAAAGGCTATGTGCTTATAGCAAAGAATGGTTTACCCAGAAAAACTGAGCAGTGATGGAATACTATTGTGCTACATTCTTATCATGACCAATCATGAATCCAGAGGACTAACGATGAAACATGGTACCAATCTTCTGATAGGTATAGCACACAGAATGAAACAAAAAATTTTTTGAACATGGCCAATGTGGAAATTTATTTTGATTGTCTATACATATTTGTAATGGGTTTTATTTTTCTTGTATTCTCAGTTTAGGAGTGGGAGAATGAGAAGGTAGATTTTGGCTGATTATAATTGACAAAGTATTTTTAATAAAAATTCATAGGGATAGAGATTAGATATGTGATTTCAATTCTATAGGGATCTCTTGGGTGAGGAACTTGTTCTATTAACCAGGTGGGCACCTTCTCGGCAATTTATAGTCTTAGAGAGTATCTAGTGCACTGAAAGGTTAATTGATTTGCCCATGGTCACACAGTAAGGGATGTGTTAGCAGTGGGACTTGTATCTAGGTGTTCCTGGCTTCAGGGCCAACCCTCTAATCATTGCACCTCTCTTTACTACTAATGACAGCATTCCAAAAAGTGGAATGGGCTATCTCATGTGGAAGTGAGTTCCCTATCCCTGGAAGTCTTCAAGTGGAGGGTGGATAACTACTTGTCAGGCATGTTATAGTCAGGGTTCTGTTCAGTCATGGGTTGGACTAGACACCTGATCTCCTTACCAGCTCTGATGTTCTGTGAGTCAGTACCAGAGTAGATCAGGAATATATTACTGCAGGAACAGGATGAAGGCTTAGCTAATTGTAATTTGTCTCATACAAGTCTTCATCCAAACTAGCATCTTGCATCGCAGTCTCAACACTGTAGACACAGTCTAGACACTAGGCATGTCATCTATATTGCCTGTGCTCTTTGTTTAAAATAAGAACCAATCACACACTGCACAGCCCTACACTGGAGTAGCTGCTCTATTGAATTTCATTTCCCTTCCTTCTGTTGTCTGAGACCCTCCCTAGAAGGGCCCCAACCACTCATGTAGCACTGCACTCTTTGGGTCCTTTATTTTGCCAGTTCTACAAAGTTCATTGTTTGGCACACTCCTGTTGACCCAGGTCTGTTTATGTTCCCAGTCTTCAATTAATTTCTTCCATGGGGTCAATGGATATCTATAGGAAGGTTTTGGGAACTCTTTCTGAATGAGCCAGTGGGTGGTATTTCTGGCAAGATCTCATTTCTTCCACAAAGTTCCCTGAATATGGAGATTCTTCCCCACCTGCTTTGTAATTTCATTATCTTTGGGATTTGTTGGCCACACAGGACAGTCAGAGTTATTAACTCAGATTGGATTGTTGAAAACTCTACTGCCTTTTCAACCACCATAGATATTGGTTGCTTATTCTTTTCTCAAGGTCCTAGTCTTCCAAGAACTGTCAAGTCACCTTCATGATTTCAAGGTTTCCTTATACATTGAGTGAATGGTCACTGAATGGACAGTCAAGTCATTGTTCCAATATGAAGCTGCAATCTAAAGGTGTTCCTGGGGTCTGCTCTATTATCCTATGTTTGAACACTAGGGAGGTCAGAGTTATTGATTCTTATTACAGATAATTAGCCTTAGATATAAATGAAAAGGGGAGATAGCAAAATAGACAAAGAGACAGGGAAAGAAAGAGATAGACAGATGAAGACAAAGAGGGAAAGAGGGAGATAAAGGGAGAGAGAGAGAGACAAAGACAGAGACCAAGAAAGAGAAAAAAGAGGGAGAGAGAGAGAGGAGCAAGAGAGGGCTAGAGAAACAAATAAAGGCAGAAGTAGAGACATATATAGAGGAGGGGAGGTGGGAAAGCAGGATAGAGAAAAGGCAGAGACAGAGAAACATGAGGAAGAAGGGAGAGAGATAGAGAGCTGTACTCATTCACCCACCAAGCATTTATTAAACACTTACCATATGCTAGCCGAGTGGTAGTGTGATATAATAGATGAGAGAATTGGCTTCAAAGTCTGGGAAACATAGGCTCAAGTCCTGCCTCCGGCACATACTGGCTGTGTGACCTTGGGTGAGTCACTAAAACTTAGTGCACCTGGCTCAAGAAAATAAGGTGCCAACCTGCATTGACAGAAGGTGTTTCCTCACAAAGTAGTTATTAATAACAATGAAGTCACAATGCTAGATGCTGGAGACACAAATACCAAAGTCAAAGCATCCCTACCTTCAAGAAGCTTACATTCTAATGGTACATACAGCATGTTCACTAACAAGAAGTAAAGGGGGAGAGTGAGGCAGATGAAAGATTGTGAAGACCTTTACTACCATAATTTCCTCTCTCAAGCAAAAGAGGATGATTTCAGTAAGTCAGTGAGTCAATCAACAAGTATTCATTGAGTAAGTCATGCCAGGCACTATGCAAAGCAATGGGGTGCAAAGAAAGGCAAAAAAAAATACCCCCTGCTCTCAAGAAATGTGATGGGAGAAACAACATACAAACAGGTATAAACTATATATGTAAATATATATGTGTGTATGTATGCACACACATACATATGTATATAAATGATAAACTGGAGATAATTAACAGACAGAAAATACTTGCAGAAAGTCTTCGTGTAGAAAGTGAGATTTTATTTGGGACTTGAAAAAAGCCGGGGGCGGGGGGGATAAAGATTTGGAGATTAGGAAGGAGAGAATTCCAGGCATGGGAGACAGCTAGTGAAAATACTCTTAGCTGTACACCACAAACACCAAAGGGCTCCAATTAGCCTGGGAAAACGGTCATGCAAAGGGTAGAGGGCAGAAACCACAGCTGTGCTAACATCCCAGAAAGGGTAATGTACAATTTGGCCTGACACAAGCCTACTTTAAACATCATCCATCCGGCTATAATTTGGTTTTGTTACTTTTACATGACTCAATCAGTATAGGTTAATTGCGGATATTTTATGCCAGATCTAGCAGTTATGTTTTGTGCTGTGCTGTTTGAGCCAAATAACATCTGTTCTGATAATAGAATGGAGCCTGCTTAATAACAAAGCTACAAATATATGACCTTATGTTATACGGTGAATTCCAAATAGCTCCTAGAAAAGTCCATTAGACTCAACACCAATGAAAACCACACAAGAGAACTAATTTTCCCCAAAAGTCATAGAAAAAAATCATGTGTTGGACTCTTTTGAACACTCATTATAACATAATGTGCCTTTTTATTATATCTCATTTTCATTTTTTGTCTCTGCTCAATTCTTTCCTCTGTTTTATTATCTAGCTCTCCCCAATACTTACCTCTATTTCTGGTATCCCATTGATGTACACATCTGCTAATGATTTCCTTCTTTTCTTGGTTCTTATTCCTGTTATTCATTAGCAAACTGAACATAGAGTCCGCAAGATCTCAGTTCCAATCTCACCTCATTTATGAGTTGTAGGACTCTAGGCAAGTCACTTAATTTTGAAGCCTTAGTTTTCTCATCTATAAAATAAAGAGATAGGCCTTAATGACCTTGAGATTCCTCCATCTCTAAATCTATGGTCCTGTGATCCTCCTAATCTTTCTTCTCCTCTTTCTCTTTCACTTGCTCCTCTTGATTTTCAAATTTCCTTTCATCTCTGTTTGATTACGACCAAGAGATAAGAGGACAAAGATCAGAACTGGGAATGAGGAAAAAGGGGATTTCTCTGTTTATTTACAACCTTATTTCTTTCATCTCTTTCTGTTTTCTTCTAGTAATTTGTCTATCCTCCATCTTCTTATTCCTTTCTTGTAGGATAAGATCCGATATCCAATAAACATTTATTAAGTAACTAAGATTATTCTATGGCTATGTATAAGCAACTATGACTGTGCTAAATGCTGGGGATACAAAGTAAGACAGTTCCTGCTCTTCATGAGCTTATAATCTAAAATATGGTGTTGAAGGTTTATGTGAGTCATAGAAAGCATCTGGTTCTATGTGTTCATTTTATAGATGGGGATTAAGAGGTTCAGAGGACTTCAAATTTAGATCTTTTGACTGAAAATCTAATGACCTTTCCATTGTTACACTATTCTGTATTCTTCTGAATTCCCTCTTTGAATTTCTTTACCATTTTCAAGTCCTCTCTTTTTAAGAAAGCTCATGTGAAGTATGTGTGTGTATTATTCATATAGATTATGAATATGTCCCCATGACTAAGTCTAAATGTGGCTTTCTTGGGAGGCATGAATGGAGTCTTGCTCATCCCTGTCCAAGGGAGACCGATTCCTACTCCTAAGGAGAGGAGATTGGGCAACAAGACCGACCTCTCTGTTCTTCTCACAGAGGGGTACTAGATTAGAAGTACATCTATCTCCCCTACTAAATATTGCTAGTGTAGGAAAAATGGTTTCATTTTTAGGTTCCACTTCCTCTCAAGGTCACCATCCTTACAAAGGAAAGAGTGCTCCAAATTTACATCTGAAAGCTTAACACCCTTCCCATCAAATGCTAGTTATACAAAAGATCATAATATACAGTGAAGAGTGAATATACCCATTTATCCAAACAGGGAGCAAACAGGAATCAGAGAAGTTATACACATGAGAATATAACAAGAATATATTCCCACAGGGACTGAGCTATCACACAAACTCTGCCCCTTATTCAGGCATGCAGTGTTGAGTAATCATTCTCTCCAGCAACGACAATCTTATGCAATTTACCAGACTTGAACCCCAGGTTACACTTGGCAAGATTTTTTTAAGGGTATAGCGGTGTATGAATACTTACAATGAAAGGGCTATCCTAATCTTTCCCCCCATCTCACAATGATTTAGCCATGGTAGACAAGCTCCCTTATAGGATGAAGGCTTACTCCATTATACAACACATTTATCACACCAAATACTCATGTCTTTAAACAGTGAACACACCATTCTTTTGAAGGATGGTGATATTATTGTCTATATTTTCCAGATGTAGGAGGAAACAGATGCCCACATTTCTCAAATGATCTGACCAAATCTATTCCCTACATTGGACAAAAAGAACTGATATTTCTATAGTGCTTTAAACTTTACAAAGCATTTTACATGAATTATCTCATTTGAGGTTCACAACAATCCTGTGAGATAAGTTCTATGAATATTTTAATTCTTATTTCACAGATGAGGAAACTGAGGTAGAGAGGTGAAGTGACCTGATAACAGGCCAGCAAACAATAGATGGGTCTTCCTGATTTCAAGCTGTTGTTCATCCTTTGCTTTCGGAGAGGACCACTGACATAGTGGCATGGTCAAGTCCAGCACAATTCTACTATTCTGTTTCTTGGTACTGAACAAAACAGTTCTGATAAAAAAGAATATCCATTTGCTTGCCTACTATAGTGCCACCTATCCTATCCATTGGTCAACAAGTATTATGTACTTACTGTATGATAGGCATAGTGCTTTGTTCTGGGGATGCGGTACAAAATACAAGACCATCTCTGCTCTCAAGGAGCACATCTTAACAGGAGAGAGAACAAGTACATATAAAAATATATACAGCATAAAGATGAAGTGAATAAATAAGAATAGACATGAACTAGTGAACTGTAAGGCAGTTTAAAGAAGATGGATGGCACTAGAAAATAATGGGACTGAAGAAGTTTTCATGCAGGAAATAATGCTTGAACTTGGTCTTGAAGGAAGAGTAGGACTCTACAAGGTGAAGGGAAGGAGGGAATGCATTCCAGGCATGTTGAGTTGTCAGTAAAAAGGAGGTGGAATGTCACATGTGAGAAGACAGCTGGAAGCCCAGTAGACTGGGTCAGAGAGCATAAGAGGGAGAGAAATGTCCATTGAGGTTGGAAAGATAGTTTGGAGTCAGGTTCTGAAGGGTTTTGAAAGCTAAATGGTGGAGTTACCCTAGAGACAATAGGGAGAATGTGGAGTTGACTAGGTAGGGGAGCCACATGATCCCATCTGCAAACCAAGGAAAATTATTTTGGTAGCAGTGTGTAGAATGGACTAGGGTGGTGAGAGACTAGAAACAAGCAGACCAATTAGGAATCTGTTGCAATAATCTAGGCGAGAGGTGATGAGGGTGTGGATGAAGGTTATAGTTATGTGAGTGGAGAGAAGGGGTCAGGTAGAAATCGCAAGATTTGGCAACTGATTTGATATGTGGGGTGAGAGAGAGAGAGTAAGGAATCCAGGATGATACTAATATTATGAACCTGGGACTCTGGGAAGCATATAATAAATGGTTCTGGAAATATTTGTTGGCAGAGGAAATAGTTATTTTCAATCCCATTAGCATCATCTTAGACTTGGAAAGGACTTTACAAATCATTTAGTCCAACTGCCTCATTTTGCAGAGAAGGGAACTGAGGCCTGAAGAAATGACTGATGTGCCAAAGGTCAAAACACATTAAGGAGGTAAGAGACCTAGGATTTGGACCCAGGTCCTCTGACTCCAAACTCAGTACTCCTCCCACTATATCACACTTTCTAGTTATAAAGGAGTACCATTTATTTAGCGCTAAAACTTCTTTTTTTTCTCCTAAATACTACATAAACACAAAAATGGTTAATTAATACCTATTCAACAATTTGTTGCTTTCCCTTTTCCCCATTCCTCTTTTTTGTTTATTTAGCATTTTATTTCCCCCAATTACATGTAAAAACAATTTTAACATCCATTTAAAAAAATTGTGTTCCAAATTCTCTTCCTTCCTCCTTCCCCACTCTACCCCTGTAAGCAAGTAAGCAATTCAATATAAGTTATATACATGTGTTGTCATGCAAAACATTTCCATATCAGTCAGGTTGTGAAAGAAAACAGACTCCCAAAAAACCCCTCAAGAAAAATAAAGTAAAAAAAAAATGCTTCCATCTGTATTCAGACATCATCATTTTTTTCTCTGGGGATGGATAGTATTTTTCATCATAAGTCCTCTAGAGTTGTCTTGGATCATTGTATTGTTGAGAATAAGCCAAGTCATTCACAGCTGATCATCTTACAATATTGCTGTTACTTTGTACACAGTACATTTCACTTTGCATAAGCTCATGTAAGTCTTTCCAGGTTTTTCTGAGAGCATCCAGTTCATCGTTTCTTATAGCAAAATAGTATTCCATCATAGTCACACACCACAATTTGTTCAGCCACTCCCCAGTTGATAGACATCCCCTTAATTTTGAATTCTCTGCCACCAGAAAAGAACTGCTGTAAATATTTTTGTACATATAGTTCTTTTCCTTTTTGTTTTTTACCTCTTTTTGGATATGACCTAGTGGTAGTATACTTTTCTCCTATTGGCAATTTTATTGGCTACTAGAAAACTAATAGCAATTTCTTGAGCACATATAGAGATGATAGAGAGAGAAGGTATAACAGCCCAGTTCAATTGTTAGTGGCTACTAATGCTGTGAGGGTAGGGACTATGCATCCTCTATATAATAGGCACTAAATATATAAATTTGTTTGAATGAATGAATCTATAAACAAATGGATGGATCAAGAGAATGAGAACTTTTAGAAAGTTCCTACTTGGGGAGAAACGACATTCCAGATTCTGAGATGTTCAATTTCATTCTATTACTTCTGAATGGAAAACATTCTAAATCAGGAGTTGGTGAGCTATGTCAAGAGGTCTAGGGCCCTCCATCTGTTTTTGTGCTCCAGGTGAGCCAAGATGATTTTTACATTTTAAAATACAATGAATTAAATGCAATTACTCGAAAATGTAAAAGGCATTTTTAGTTCACCCAGTAGGATTTGGTCAGAGGGCTGTAATTTGCTGGTCTCTGTTCTAAATTATTCTTCCCACCTCTCTCTTTTATTCATCCTTCTTTCTCTCTCCTTTTTCTTCCTTTCTCCAGTAATAAAAAATATCAGCTTTGAGCTGGTCAACATGCAGTACTGACTCCATGTACTGAAGTAGACTGTGGTGGGGTAGGAAATAAAGACAAGAAGGGTCTAGAAACAAGAAGTTGTTTCATCATATGCCACATATATCAGTATAATAAGCAGAATAAGGCATTTGGGGTCAGTTCTAGCCTGACCCTATCTATCTGAATTGTACCAGCCAAGCTCACTTCTTTTTCTTCCCTTTCTGTAAAGAACAGTACCTAAGGGGTTGGCCTTGATTCTATGCACCAAAGGTTGTAGGAGATCAGAGCCAGGGATGGTAAACTGTCCAGAGATGGTTACTAGGAACTAGGACTATGAAGAGGAAAAAAATGGGCGAGGGTGGGGGGGTGGGGTGCGATGGCCTGTGTAATTTGATAGAGTCATGCTTATTGAGAATTATTTTCTCCTTCTAGTAGTTTACTTTTCCTTACAAATCATAGAATTATAGGATATGCTTTGCTTAATTTTCCTAGCTTAGGATGCACCCTTTTTTCTCTTATCTTCCCTTTTAAGCTCTTTAGTCTGATAGAATTTCTTCTATGACCTGCAATCTCCTTATTCTTAGACCTGTCTTAGAACTCTTGCTAACTCTTACAATACTTAGGGGATAAGGCCTGGATCTGTGATTTCACTGATATAGGGAACACTCAGATGAGGAAACTCCTTTAGCCACTGTAGGCTGCTCATCATGTTTTCTGCAACTTAAAAGTCTCAAAGAATGACCTAGAGCATCCGAGCCTTCATATCTTTTGAATTTCTTCTTTCTGACCTGCTTCGAGGTCAGTCACATAATATTGCAATGCCTGAAAGAGGATTTCAGGATAAACTCAGTAAATTATTAATGATAAACACTATAAATTCCTGTTTCTGAATATAAACCAGGTTCCAATCTAATGAGGATGGAAGGTTGTGTATCCACCCGGAGCTCTGGCTTGGTGCCCCTGCTTTATCTATGTACTTACTCTGAGGAAGTAGTGCATGGTGGATTAATGACTTATCCCTGAGATGGCTATTAAAGAGGCTGTGTCTTAATGCTAGGTGCCAGGCTGCTGCTATTGCTCATGGTAGTCTTTAAGAATCTGCTCACCATAGCTAGGTGGCACAGTGGATAGAGGGCTGGACCTGGAGTCAGGAAGACTCATCTTTGTGAATTCAAATCTGGCCTCAGACACTTACTACCTGTGTGATCCTGGAAAAGTCACTTAACCTCTTTTGGCTCAGTTTCCTCATCTGTAAAATGAGCTAGAGAACAGAAATGGCAAACCACTCCAGTATCTCTGCCAAGAAAACCCCAAATGGGGTCGCAGAGAGTCAGACTTGACTGAAAAATGACTAAAACAACAAAGAAAATAACACCATAATATTTCTGAGTCTTCAAGAATCTGAAGCCATATCATCTGCTACTTTAGTTGTGGAAGGGGTAAGATCTGCCCAGGGCAGGTATACAACAGCATTGATGCAGTCTCGTATATGCAAGAGGACAGGCAATCTCAGTGTCTACAAATCACCACAGGATAAGTCAAGGAATTCTCTTGCTATATTGAATCTCTTCCCTTCTCCCTCTTAGCTTTTCCACCCCTGCTTTTTTTTTTCTCTTTTTTTGGTGAGGCAGTTGGGGTTAAGTGACTTGCCCAGGGTCACACAGCTAGTAAGTGTTAAGTGTCTGAGGCTGGATTTGAACTCAGGTCCTCCTGACTCCATGGCTGGTGCTCTATCCACTATGCCACCTAGCTGCCCCTCCACCACTGCTTTTAAAATTCTCTCCCCAGAGGTAATCTACTTCATTCCACTCCAAGTTCTTTTTAAGTCAAGTAGAGTATGTTTGTTTCCAAAGTATTGTGGGAATGTGGGGGGCTTTTGGAGAAACTCTCCATTCATTTAAAATGAAGGGTAGCTATCAAATCAACAAAAAGATCGCTGTGTCTGAACATTGAAGAATTTGCTCTTTAAAATTTCAGTGAATCAATATTTATATATCAGCCTACAGGAATTGTGAAATACTTTGCGCCTCTGTGATTCCTTCTAGCTTTCCAAATTCTAGAACTCTCTGGACTCTGTAAGAAAACTCAACGTTTCTAGGGCTTCCTTTTTAGTAAACATTCTGTATTCTAGTTAACAATGAATTCCGGGGCAGCTAGATGGCACAGTGGTTAAAGCACCGGCCCTGGACTCAGGAGTACCTGAGTTCAAATCCGGCCTCAGACACTTGACATTTACTAGCTGTGTGACCGTGGGCAAGTCACTTAACCCCCGTTGCCTAAAAAAAAGACAAAAAAAACCCCAAAAAACCCAAAAAAAAACCAATGAATTCCCAACCAATTTGGGGCCCCATACCCCTTGGCTTTCAGTAGATCTTTTCATGACCTACCACCATGTGACATGAAAAGAAATAAATTCTAGAATTTGACTTGCATATACATCTGAGAAAAAGATTATTTTTTCCATAAAAATTTTATTCCATATACTACATTTTTGACAACACTACTACTTAAGGAATATTTCAGGAGGATAATATTGTTGTTCACCAGTTGTTCCCTATGTCATTTCAACAATTTCTTTAAATTTCCCCATATCCTCAGCCTGATTAATATTCCATTTATCATGCTTCTTCCAGGACTGATTTGGCTTTAATACTCAGTAGTTATCACCCTCAATTGGCTTTCCCCTCTGATTAGGGGGCTGGAAGGCAGAGGAACAAATTCTTCCCGAAGTCTCTCTCTGTAGAGGGTTTAAAATTCCCAGCTAACATCATTCCCTGTTAGCTTTTCTGTTTGGTTTCTACTCCTTGAACATGTCCCTGTCCCTCCCCCATGCCCCCATGCTTCTCCACCCCGAACCCCTTTTACCTTTTCAGCTACCTTCTTTTATATTGTCTTTCCAGGTTAGATTGTAAGCTCCTTGAGGACAGAGGCTGTCTTTTTCTTATTTCTATCCTCAGCTTTAGGACAGAGCCTGGCATAGTTGGTTGGTTGTTTTTTGTCTTTCATTCTCAAAGAGAATGAAAATGACATCACTGTAGACAAAGCTCACATCTCTGAGTATTACTTCACTATCTGGATCAGCATCTCTCTCTCCCTTCCTCTCTTTTCCTTTCCTCTTTCACTTTGCTCAGCTGGTCAATAGTGCTACATAATGACTACCCTGTGGGGCGTTCCTCCATGTATTAGCCAAGCAGACCAGCTTATTTTCAGGCTTCCATAGCTGGATGTGTGTGTGCAGACAGCATAACACACTATTATTTTATAATTACACCTAACAAAATAAATATTTTCTGCTCTCCACCCCCCTACCCACTCACCCAGCCTGAGATCAAGGGTTTCATTCAATTCAGCCTGAAAGACAGAGTTCAGTGGAGATAATAGGAAAGGAAAGAACATTTGTATAGTGCCTACTATGTGCCAGAAATTGTGCTAAACACTTTACAAAGAAATATGGGCCAAAAGAGGGAGGCCAAGGACCTGAGCTGGGGAAAATCACTTAGTTCTCAGAAAAATGGGAATCCAGGCTCCATGGAAGTAAGTGGAGGACCCCCCCCCCCCCGCCACATACACACTCTATACAGCTGACAGAAAGCCATAGAAACCAGTGAAGAACGTTATGGATGGTGCCCAAACAAGGACGGCATAAATGGGGAGTAAGTGCTGAAGAAGTATGGAAAATGAAGAGAGAGTGGCATCGCTGTTGATGTGAGCACATTAGAATCCTGACCTATCTCTGTTTCTCCTTATTGCTGACTCTTAAGAAGATAAACAAGGTAAATTTGTCAGTCAAAAGCTGGAGCAAAGGTAGGCTCCATAAACCTATACTTCCAGCCTCATTTAGCTTCATGCTATAAATTGCCAGGTTGGAGAACATTGATTATATTTCTTCTTTTTTCTCCTTCCTTCCTTCCTTCCTTCCTTCCTTCCTTCCTTCCTTCCTTCCTTCCTTCCTTCCTTCCTTCCTTCCTTCCTTCCTTCTTTCTTTCTTTCCTTCTTTCCCTCCCTCCCTCTTTCCCTCCCTCCCTCCCTCCTTCCTCCCTCCCTCATTCTCTCCCTCCCTCCCTCCCTTCCTTCCTCTTTCTTTCTTTTTTCTTTCTTTATTTCCATCTGTAAAACATGCACCAGAACCATGATTCAACCTTTGTTATATAAAGTGGAGCCAGAAGAAGCCGGGGGAAGGGAGGGAATGGAGGGCTGTCACATGAAGAGAATCTGCCCCTTTCATGGGGATTTCTCCAACCCCTCCCCCCCACTCCTCCCCGCCTCAACCTTATTCACTAGGTTGAAAGCAGTATTCATGTTATGTTTTAATTTATAGACTCATTGTTTATAGACATGAATTTTTTTTAAGAATTTATTTTTCCCCCCTGGTGAAGTCCAATCACCAGACCCATGTACTTAGTCAGCAAGGAAGAGACCATTTTTCAAAAGTACAGCTTAACAGTGACCCAGAGTGGCTTTTAAATAGAGAAGTGCTATTGGGGCCCTGTAGTGTGAAAGGAATAGTCAAAACCCCTGTCTTGGCCAGCTGTGAAATCCATGATTGATTCCTCAAGAACCTATAGAGAAAAAGGGTTAAAGGAGCCCATATACGAAAGTAAAAGAAATAAATTGAACACACATGTGTAATGATTATTCATATGAGCCTCCCCGTATTACTTCATAACACAGCTGTATACACAAAAAACTCCAGTCCCCTTTGCTTTCTTCCTATTGGAGTCTTATTCATTTTGGTTTAATGGAACACAAATGTCGATGCTCTTCATTTGGATGAGGGCGGGCTGTCTTGGCATTTCAGCCTTAGCTAGCATGGCTGTGACCGTCTAATACAAATGTCTCCAGGCTTTTCAGAGCTCCTGACAGGGCGGCTTTTGAGCATGGCAGTTGCTATAGCCACCAGTGTGCCTATTTGCAAGGAAAATTGGGGGCAAGTCTCCTTACGTCAAAAATTATGTTGTGGGGGGGAAAGAGGAGAATGTTTGCTCCATCGGCTGACACTTAGCGGTTTGTTGTCCTCCCGGCCCACACACTTTTGTGGAACAATAGTTCATTCAGCTGCATAAGTCAAAGTTTGGGGCTCCTATCATTCTATCATTCCAGCTGGAATTGACATGAAGTGCGTGAACTGGGCATGGTCACTCCTGGAATCAATGAGGGCATTGACATTCCCAAGCAATTGATGGCTTTCTTTGTTGGGTGGTTAGCAGGCCCTTTGGGGGAGGGGGTGGTGGTGGAGGAGCACTAGAGTAAGAGTCAAGAGACCTGTGTTTTTGTCTTGGTTCTGCTGCCAAGTAGCTGCAGACCCCAAGCCTTAGTTTTCTCTTATGTAAAGTAATGCGGTTGGACTCGAAAATTTCTTTTGGACTGGACCTGTTATTGTGCTGGCATAGGATGCTTCCAGTGAGGAAACTCCTTCCATCAAGGCCTATTGGCACCTGCTCTGAAATTGATAATTTAGAGAGTTGCTTGGGGTACTGAGAATGAAAGTGCCTTGTCTGGGGGACACTTGGTCATTGTGTATTAGAGGCAAGATTTGAACCCATTTCTTTCTGACTCCTAAGCTGGGTCTCTCTCCATTACTCCATGCCACTTAAAACATTCTGCAAACATTCTGCGCTTCTATGTTTTTAATGACCTCTTATTATGCTGCTCCATTCAAATTATACACAACACTACATATTTCTGCTTACTACTTTGCAGACATATATACATGTATAAGTATATACTCACATATACGTGGGTACATATATATGTGTATATATGTACATGCATGTGTATGAACATTAAAATATATATTTATATAAAATATATAGTATATTTATAAAATGTATTATATGTAAATAGATAATTTATATATAATTATTATGTTACGTTACATTACATGACATCATAACATATCATATCACATCACATCATATTATATTATGTCATATATCCTATCCTATATTTATAATTATATATATAACTTACATATAATATTATATAAATATATAATTGTGTGTATATATGTATGTAGGTGTGTATCTATATCTATATCTATCTATCTAAAATGTTTGAGGGACATAGTGGATAGAAGGTTAACTTGTAGTTAGGAAGACATAGATTCAAATTCTGTCTCTGACTCATGTTAGCTATGTGACCATGGTGGACAATTCATATGATCTTTCAGGGCTCTGTTTAAGACTATCAGTCCCAGGGAAGCTGCTGATCTGTACCCATGGAGGGATTTCCACATTGAATGAATTCACAGATCTTTTTAAAAAAAAATGAGATGGATATAAATGTACAACACTCACTGTGAGCACAGAACTAATTGCCCGCCAAAAAATACAGATGGACGATATATTAAGAGCAGCTTGTGACTACATAATTTGGTAAAGTAGCCTAAGATCCCACTCAGCTATTTAACTACCGTACGGCCTTGGTCAAATCCCTCGACCTTTCAGAGCCTTGGTTCAGTTCAGTTTAAAGTGAGGGGATTGGACCAGATGGCCTGTACATTCTCTGCTAACTCTAAATCTGCACATCCATTTCATCCCTAATGATAACTTTTCTCAGGAGGATAATTTAAGATATAATAGGTAACAGAGACATGCATGAATTTTTGCTCAGTAGTTTTTTAGTTGTGTCTGACACTTCATGACCCCATTTAGGGTTTTCTTGGTAAAGATAATGGAATGGTTTGCCATTTTGTTCTCCAGCTCACTTTACAGATGAGGAGATGGAGGCAAACAGTGTTAAGTGACTTTTCCAAGGTCATAAAGTTAGTAAGTGTCTGCAGTCAGATCTGAACTCTGGTCTTCCTGAACCCAGGCCTGATGCTACCTAGTTGTTCACATGAATTAAGGAGGGACAAGAGTCGGTACTGTAAAGGGCTAAAATTCTAGCTAGTCTGTCTAAAATATCTAATGAGTGGTCGCCAATAAATTATAAGCTTTAGCAAGGGTATTTAAGTGTTTAAGTATTTATTGAAGATCATTAGGATCAGAGAGAAAGGTAAAAATCTAACTATTTCTAAGAGTCCCTATCATCCGACCCACCATGGCGAGGTCAGGAACCAAAAGAGAGATAAACCCTCTGCCAGAGTCCGCTTCCTACTTCATGTCCTCCTCCCAGAAATGGGAGGCTCCTCAAGTTGATTGGCTGGTAGCCTTGATAGACAGTACTCACGAGCAAACATCACTTCCTGACGCCAAGGACCTTGCCTGCATGGCTTGCCCTCCGAGGCCTTCTCCTCATGGCGAAGCTTTTCTACAGTAAGTCTCCAGCAGGTGGCGTCATTCCAATCGTTACAGTACCTAGGAGTGAGATGTGTTTGGCTCTTCCAATTAATTTGATTTCACCTTTTCTGGGTCTCAATTTTACTGGGGGAGTTAGTAACAAGGAACATGTGCTAATTTGAAGGTTACAATGATCTCTAGTTGTTTTGCATTGATTACTAATATTTAAGGTTCCCTTCAACTCAGAGTCTATTATTTAAGGTCCTAAGATCATCACCTGGGCTTCAGCAAATCTGGTGGCTACGGCTCAGCTCTGGTAACCCCTGTTAAGTTATGCTTGCTAGGAGATGGTGAGACCACAGTGGATACACAAGCATGATGTCCTTGCAAAGACAAGCGCATGAATATGCAGCCGGCATATAGTACTAGGTGTTTTTTTGAGTTATCGGAGTCCTATGTTTACCTGCAATGACACGATTTAAATGGACCTGGCCCTTGTTTAAATAGATGACTTTTCCCCTTTCCTGTCAACTCCTTTTCCTACTGTCACTTCCTCTAACACTGCTGTTCAAAAATCTCATCATCTGAATTCTCCCCTTACCAGAATTTTGCAGCAAACTCTTTTGTGAATTCAAGACCTTTTGACTTTTGTTCTACCAGGACATTTTTTGGAATTGGTACACACACACACACACACACACACACACACACACACACACACACACACACACTCCTCCTAGAAACCAAGAAAGGGTATATGCTCATATTCATATAATATTAAGGAACCACTACTAGGCAAAAAAAAAAAAAAAGTCTGGGATATTTCATCTATTCCCTTCTTCACGAAGGAGCCCATCTTCTCTAGGTGCATATAGACTGGGATCAGTGTTGGAGAAGTTGGCCTCCAATGAGAGGGTTAAGCTCTTTTTGCTCATACTGTTTTGCTTGCTCAGTCCCCCTCCCCCCATCCTGATGCTCCAAGGAAAAATTGCCTAAAGTTTATGTGTTGGCTCATTTATAGGGTTTTCCCAAAAGGGGGAGAATGAAAGAAACCCAATGTACAATATGAATCATGGTTGGGACAGGCATTTATTTCCTGCATACAAAGAAATGCTAACGGACACAGAGGACTCATAGTGAACATTGACAGAATTACTTAAAACAGGGTTGAGTAACTTATAATCACTGTTATATGATTCTCTAGGGAAGCTGATTCTTAAACCTCATAAGAAGACAAATCAGTTTATTGAGCTACCAAAGATTCATTCTACATTTTATCCCAGCTCTGCACCATCCAAATAACTAGTGGTCCATGTTTTCTGGAAAAATGGGCCAAGCTTGGGCCCATCCTCTTCTTGGTGGTCATCTTTCTGAGAGCACTATGATAATTGCCAGGGACTTGCAGCCAGTCAGCTTTGCTCAAAGGAATCCAAAACCTCTGGTTCACTTGGACTCAGAAGGTCACTTCCAAAGCTGAAAATGTTCATACAATAATATAACAATGGCTTTCCCACTCAAAAAAAAAAATGAACCACATAGCAGAAAAGACATTTAGGGACCCAGGGGCAAGATCATCTCATTGAGTCTCCCTTCTATCAGGGACACATGGGAGTGGCCATCATGATGCAGAAAAAGAGGACCATCTTGGAGTTACACATCTAGGTAGAAGAAGAGCACCATCTTGGAATTACATGATGCCACCTGAAGGATTGAAGGAAGAGAAACAACCAAAAGCTTTCCTTCCTTTGTTAACTGATATAGCAACTCATCTACCTGTTGTTCTTATGGGGAGTGAGGAGGACCAAGGGACCACCCCGTGTTTTCATTATTATACAAGAGAGCAGAGTCTTTTCAGCAATGAGTCACTGGCAATAGCCAAAGGTTTGTCATCTCTAAAGTATCAAACTTCCTAAGCCTGGAGACATTCATATCTAGTCACTTAGAAATGTCAGCTTTGCACACACCCTCTCCAACCCCCAGTGCACTTATCAAATACAAAGGATTAAAATGTGTTTTCATTATTGAGGAGAAAATTATTAGCTTGGAAACAAGTATATCATTTTACCTGACAATTCCTTTCTATGGGAAATTTCAGCTCCAATAAAATCCTAACAAGATATCTGCACAGAGAAAGCGTGTCTGTAGAAAAACTGATAGAAAAAGGTTACCTTTCCAGGACTTCGCTGGAGTTTGGAGCATGAATTTCCATGTCTGGAAGCCCTCAACCCTTAGGTTCTCCCAAAAAATGCCTAGAAAGAGTAAGTCTGGCTTCCACTTTGTGATTTATGTCTCTTCATAACCTCTAGCAGATTTTGGTAGATTCCAAACTATTCGAATAGCTCTACCCAAAAAGTAGTCACAAACTAATCCACAGTTAATTCAGAAGGAGGACTCCTGTGAAGTGCTCCAGGTCCTCAGCCATGTGCTGTTTGCCAGGTTTAGCAGCGTCTTAGATAAAAGCATGGAGGGTGTGCCCATAAGTTTTCTGGTGACTCAAAGTTAAGAGGGGGTAATTTCCATATTTCGTGACAGATTCAAGATCCAAAGATTTTGCCAAAGACCTTTAGACTTGATCCAAAGATCAGATCAGAATACTGGGCTCAACTTAATATGAAGTGTAAGAAGGATAAATTTGGGATAAAAAAATCAACTTTAGATTTTAAGTTGGGTTCAGTGTGATTAGATAGCAATTCATTTAGTAAAAGATATGGGGTTATAGTAGATTCTATGTGTAATATTGGCAGTCTAGGTCTGCATTAGAGCATCTGGGTTGTGCAGTCGATAGAATGTTGGGCCTGGAGTCAGGAAGACCTGAGTTCAAATTTGGCATCAGATACTAGCTGTGTGACCCTGGGCAAGTCACTTAACCCTGTTTGCCTTGGTTTCCTCATCTGTAAAATGAGGTGGAGAAGGAAACAACAACCCATTCTAATATCTTGGCCAAGAAAATCCCAAATGGGGTCACAGAGTCAGACATGGCTGAAGAGACAGCTGACCGACAACAGGTCTACATTAAGAGCAACATTATATCCAGGAATAGGGAGGTAATAGTCTTAGTCACTCTCCATTTGAAGTACTGGGTTCATTTCTGGTTGCTGAATTTAAGGAAGGCTATTAATGAACTGAATAAAGTGCAGAAGAGGGCATTCAGCATCATAAAAGATCTCAAGTTCATGTTGAGATAAGATAACGTGAAGGAGCCAAGGATATTTAACTAGAGAAGAGATGGCTTAGAGGGTGTGTGGGCTGGAGAGATGATTGTTAAATTTTCTTTTTCTTTTCTTTTTTTCTTTTTTGCAGGGCAATGAGGGTTAAGTGACTTGCCCAGGGTCACACAGCTAGCAAGTAATCAAGTGTCTGAGGCTGGATTTGAACTCAGGTCCTCCTGAATCCAGGGCCTGTGCTTTCTCCACAGTGCCACCTAGCTGCCCCTGATTGTTAAATTCTCAACGTCAGCCTTAACACCCTGGAAATGCTACAAATAAGAGCTTGATTTATTGTTCTGATGATTGTCTAGACCTCAACTTAAAAGTGTAGCTTGCATACTTTTTTTTTTCTTTAGTCATTTGTTAAATAGTTACCAGAATAGTTCTTAGTGACATGACGGTAATCTTCAAGTATTTGAAAAGTTGTCTTGTGGAAAAAATACCTCATGGGGTCACCTCTAACACTAGGAAGGAAAACGGGAGAAGGCAGTGCCAGAGTACCATGGGTGGACTTTCAGGCCTTTTGAGGTTTTACCAGATCTTTGCTTCTTCATATTTTAACTCCTAAACATACTTGTTCCTTAAAGTAATAATAATAATTTATAGGGTGAATTAAGGTTTTGCTTAAGCAATTTGTAAACTTGATCTCATTTTATGTTTAGAACAGCCCTGCTAGTTAGGTGTTATTTTACAGATGAGAAAACTGAGGAAGGCAAAAGTTAAGTGACTTGACTAGAGTTACACAGCTAGTAAGTGTCTGAGGCCAGATTTGAATTCAGATCTTCCTGACTCAAGGCACAGCACACTGTCCACTATACCACCCTCCTGCCTTGACCTGAGTAACAAAACTGAGAGAAAGCATATAACTAGTTTAAAACTGTATTCAAACCTTATTGGACTTTTTTCAGGATCTGCTTTTATGTAGCCTGTATATTATGATAGTAGATTGTAAACTCATTGTGAGCAGGGATTTTTCTTTTGCCTTTTTTTTTATCTCCAGTGCTTAGCACAATGCCTGGCACATTGTAGGTGCTTAATAAATGTTTATTGAATGATTTGAAGGGGCCAGAGAGGCCCCAAATACCAACCGTATCACCTGCCCATACACAATTACAGCCACTTTTTTTGTGTCTCAAAAGATATGTGTGTGTGTGTGTGTGTGTGTGTGTGTGTGTGTGTACTTAAGTCCCCTTATAAAATGCAAATATTCCTAAGAAGGGTCACACTTAAAGCAACTTAGTATGTGAGGGACTATATTACCAACATAATGAAAACAGCCCTAGCTAGATGAAGCATCAGGAGGCCTGCTTTGAAGTCTCTAGCTTTGTCTCATAGAAGCTCTGTGATCTGGGTCAAGCCCATTCCCTGTCATTTATTAAGTGGGATAAAAATCCTTGTGCTACCTATCTAAACATAGTAGTTGAGAAGAAAGTGCTTTGTAGGTAGACCTTCACTTGATCTGACCATGACTGTCATCAATTGTCCCCCGTTGGGAGTAAATAACTTGACAAAGTAGTTGTCACTCAATGCCTCCACCTTCATTTCTCTCATTTGCTTCTCAACTCTGTACAATCTAGCTTCCAAATTCATCATTCAACTGAAATATCCCATTTAGCCCATTTATATAAGGACTTAGCTACCAAGGAACACCATCATAGCAATTGCTTAACCGTCAACTGGAAGGAAACCTACACACCTACAGGTTTCCTTACAAGGGACTTTCTGGGACCAGAAGTGGGAAAGGGAATGCTGATAATGGAAGGTAAGAGAGAGCCAAAGACAAACTTTGCTTACACAATAATTTTTGCTTGGCTCATAGTGAAGAGAACAATGAGCTTGGAGCCAGAATTCATTTCAATTCAATTTAACTCAAGACTCATTTACTGAATGCCTATTATTTGCATGACACTGAATACACAGAAGACTTGGGCTGAATCCCTGGCTCTGAGCCTCACTTTCCTTATTTATAAGATGAGGAGTTAGATAAAATGATTGCTAAGGTCCAATTCTCTGTCACTTTGATCCTTCTTTTAACTACTCCACAAAGTTGCTTTGAGGAACAAATTAGAAAATGTTTGCTGGAGTCCTTTGTAAAACGCTAGCACCATTTAATTGTAAGGTATCAGCCTCACCCTTGTCCTCATTACTAACTGTTGGTCACATGTTTTGGGAATTAAACCTGGGTTGCCTCTGACACCCACCCAGAGTTGTCCAAACAATAGTTCTTTCATAAGTTTCCTCTATTTCTTTAGCAGATTGCTTCTGCTATTATTCCCAATTGTTCTCTATTCTTCAGTCTTGCCTTATCTACTGGCTCCTTCCCTGATGCCTACAAACACACTATTCTCTCTACCAACTGCCAAAGACCCTCACTTGATCTGACAATCCTTCCTAATGATTTTACTATATCTCTCCTCCCTTTTGAGGGTAAATGACTTGACAAAGCCATTGACACTCAGTGACTCCAACTTCACTCCTCTCATTTGCTTCTGGACCTGTACAATTTGGCCTCCAAATTCATCATTCAACTGAAGTTGCCCTCTCTAAAGTTATCAGTCATCTCTTAATTACCAAATCTAATAGCTTTTTTCTCAGTCCTGATTATCTGTGGTCTCTCTAGATGTGTTCCACACTGTTGATCACATAATCCTTTTGGATATTCTCTCCTCCCTAGTCTCCTCCTACCTTCTCACTTTTATTTATTTTTATGTTAAATTTGTGAAAAACCATGAGAGACATTAAATTTTCATACTATTTTTATGCCACTATGATTACTATGTCATCATGCAATCAAGTTATTTTTCTTTTATGAACTGGATGCTAATGCAATTGGAGTGTATACATTTAACATAAATATTAGTTTATTGTCTATGGTTTCTTTCAGCATAATGTAAGGTTCCTTGTTTTTTTTTTTTAATGTTGTCACTGATTGTTTTTGTTTTGATATTTTGAAACTCCTGATTTTTTGTATTCGCCTTATACAAAGTAAATTTTGCTTCATCTCTTCATCTTTCTTTTTTGCATGTATTTGTCTTTTAGTCATATTTTCTATATGATTGTAGGGTTTGTTTTCTTGTTCAATCTGTCACTTTTTGTTATTTTAATCCCTTCACATTTAAAGTTATGAGAGATTTATTTTTCTCCATGTGTCTGTAATAATTTTTCTTATGAATTATGTTTTTTCCCCTCTTTAAAAACAGCACTTCATCTCTTCATTTTTTACAGATTAATTTACTTTAAGACAAACTCTATTCCCATTGGCTCTCTTTCACTTTTTAATTAAAAAAAAATTTAAAGGCTTATTTTCAGTTCTGAATTCTCTCCCTTCCTCCTGCCCCTCCCCTCCCCATTGAGAAGGCAAGAAATACTATACCAATTATACATATGAAGTCATGCAAAACATATTTTCACATTAGCCATGTTGTGAAAGAAAAAAAGCAAGAAAAACCAAGTGAATGAAAATATGCTTTAATATGCACTTGGATTTCATCAGTTCTCTCTTTGGAGATAGAAATCATTTTTCATTATGAGTCTTTTGGAATTATTTTGAATCATTGTATTGATCAGAATAGCTGTCTTTCGTAGTTGATCATCATTATAGTACTGCTGTTACTGTGTGCAGTGTTCTCCTTGTTCTGTTCACTTCACTTTGCATCAGTTCATATGTCTTCCCAAGTTTTTTCTGAAACCATCTGCTTTCATACAGCATAATGGTATTTTATCAGAAGCATATACTATAACTTGTTCTCCCATTCCCCAATTCTCCAATTCTTTGCCACCACAAAAAGAACTGCTTTAAATATTTTTGTACATTTTGCCCTTTTTCTTTAATCTCTCCATAATGTAGTCCCACTCAGAACAAGCTTCTGCTTATTAGTTTTCTGTAGTGTGAGGAGGAAGCAGGAGGCAGATTTGAATTATTTGGCAAGCCTGTGAGTCAGCTTGTGAAATCCTGATAGCTGGTACAGGAGGGGATGCTGAGTGAACACATTAGGGATTAGCCTTCTCTGTGGTTACTTCATACAGTTATTATATCATAAAAGTTCCTGGTCATTTGGACCATGGAGATGGGCGAAATAGATTTAGCACTTATAAATATTTCTTATTTTGGGGAGGTTTGAGAGGTTATGAAGATCAGAGGGCTGCGGATGCTCTGAGACCATTTTCTACTTCCATTGTAATGGTTACATAGTAACAGAAGAAGGGGTAGACAATGAAGAGAATCTTAAAATTTTAAAAGGTCTTTTCCTCAAAGTCATCTTGCTCATTCAGTTCAATTCAATCAATTCAATTCAATTCAGAGAATCTCAGAGTTGAAAGGAACATCCATGGACCTTTTCCAAACATTAATTTAGTTGTTTATACTATATATAGATATAATATATAGATATAGATATAGATATAGGGGTCAAAATTGACTCAAGTGAAGGCACTCCTAATGGAGGTATACTATGCTCAGGTAAGCCTCCCATGTTAGGCAATCGGTTAGGCATGCTCCAAAGGCCAGCCCAGTTACATATGAAATCTTTGACCAATGACCTATGAGCTGATATACTATTGAATCATACCCATATTAATGTTCAAACTATAAATGAAACCAGAAGATGTAAATAAATTGCAACTACATGGAAGGAACATTCCCAAGGTCTCCTTGGAGAGGCGAATGAAGAAATTGGCAGAGTTGGCTGTGTTGTGTGCCCAAAGGCAATGAGAAACATAATTTCATGGGACACTCGGTCATCTTGCCTGGCAGTGCTCATGATGATCCTAAGCAAAAAGACCACCAAGGAGATAATTATGGTTTAAGCTAAGAACCAACATCTTTTTTAGAGGATGAAGTCAAAGGCACTCCGACCCTAACATCTTAGATGAAATGCTAGCTTGCTCTTTCCTTTGAAATCTCAGACAGCTTCTGAATGGCCAGAGTTAGAAGAGATCTTAAACATCATTTTGCTTAGGGGTTCTTAGCCTGGGAATCCTTGAACTTGTGTGTGTGTTTTTAAAAAATTTGCCTATATTTCCATATGCTTAGTTTCCTTTGTCATCCTATGTATTTTACTTTATGCACTTAAAATCATTATTCTGATAAGGGGTTCATAGGCTTCACCAGACTGCCAGAAGGGTATATGACACAAAAAAGTGTTAAGAACCTTTGATCTAGTTCAATCTCCTTATTTAATATATAAGAAAATTTAGACCATAGAAGATTTCCAACCTCCTTTTTAGTATAACCAAAACAGGGACTGGATTCTTTTTGCTTTCATTTGTATCCCTACCACCTTCCTCATTCCCTCCCTCCCTTCCTTCCTTCCTTCCTCCCTCCCTCCCTCCCTTCCTCCCTCCCTCCCTCCCTCCCTTCCTTCCTTCCTTCCTTCCTTCCTTCCTTCCTTCCTTCCTTCCTTCCTTCCTTCCTTCCTTCCTTCCTTCCTTCCTTCCTTTCCTCCCTCCCTCCCTCCCTCCCTCTTCTACATGGCATCCCTACAAACACTTGTAGTTTCTTCCTAAGAATTTCCTTCTCCAAGTCAAATGTCTCCAATTCTTTCAAGCTATTCTTGTATAGTGTGACCAAAAGAAATACACGGTGCTGTTTTGGGCAGCTTGGGGGAGCAGTTCCATGCCTAGAGTCAGAAAGACTCCTCATTCTGAGTTCCAATCTAGCCTTAGACACAACTCACTAGCTGTGTGACCCTGAGCAAGTCACTTAACCTTGTTTTGCCTTAATTCTTCATCTGTAAAATGAGCTGGAGAAGGAAACGGCAAACCACTCCAGTAAGTAACTTTGCCAAGAAAACCCCAACCAAGGTCACGAAGAGTTGGACGCGACTGAAAAATGACTGAACAACAACACTGTTTTAGAGGAAGCAATGACAGGTGGGTACAGGAAAGATGGAATTAATAAAGTTCTCATGAGAAGGTGGCACTGGAGCTGAATTCCAGGAGAGAGCATTTGAGGAAAGAGGGAAACCAGTGTGAAGGCTGTGGAGATGGGAGAAATAATGTCATCATTTGTGTTGAACATCAAAAGGCCAGTTTTTCTGGACCATCTTGGACTGTCACTAGACAAATAAGGAATTTGTAGCAGGCGATAGAATTTTTTTGAGGGGTGGGGCAATGAGGGTTAAGTGACTTGCCCAGGGTCACACAGCTAGTAAGTATCAAGTGTCTGAGGTTGGATTTGAACTCAGGTCTTCCTGAATCCAGGGTCAGTGCTTTATCCACTGCGCCACCTAGCTGTCCCATGGCAATAGAATTTCTGAGACACCATTTGAGGAGAGGGTTTTTGACTCACTTACCTGGCATTTCATACCAAGAGGAATGCATCCCGGACTGTCCTAAAAACACCTTGCCTTACTTACAGACTGCTCAGACCACATCTTTCCTTTCTCTATAAGAGAAATATCACAGTCCTAATAGATAGGACTCCAGCCTAGCAAAGGATGTCTCCCCCTACTTCACCCAGGGAGGTGGTGTTTTGTTTTTGTTTTTGTTTTTTGTTTTGTTTTGTTCTGTTTTTCCTTGGTTCTGACCCTCCTGGTCCAGGCACTTCAGCAAACCCCGAGGAAAGAAAAAGGACAGGGCTACAACAGCACCTAATGAGAACCATGAACCATGAACTCTGAACACAGGCTCCTGTGCCAGGTTTAGAGAAATGGTACTCATTCCAGGAACTGTGCATTCCTCATGATGTAGAAGGTGTTACCTGATCTTCAGCAGAGGCCAAATGACCACCTGTCAGGGGTGTTGTAGGAGGAATTCCTGCATTGGGTGGGGGGCTTGGAATTCATGACCCTTCTAACTTTTTATCATTATCATGATTATTTTTATTATAATTACACCCCTTCTGCAAAGAGTCATGGGAGGTGAGACAGAAGAAATGGAATATCTTTATATTTATCTACCCTTACTCCTAGCCTACTCTTACCATTGTATTCACTCTGGAAATTGCATGTAGAGTAAATATTTGGACATTAAGTCCTATTTTTTATTTTTAATTACAGTTTTGGAGACTGGAGGATTTATTGTAAGACAGGAATAAATATCAGATGACATCTGGATAACTGTGTTCAATTCTGTGTGCCACAGTTTGGGAAGGATATTGATAATTTAGAGTAAGTCCATAGAAAGAAGGATACCTAGGTGGTCAAATGGTTAGAGCACTGGGCCTGAAGTCAGGATGACTCATCTTCCTGAGTTAAAATCCAGCCTCAGACACTGACTAGCTGTATGACCCCGGACAAGTTGCTTAACCCTGTTTACCCCAGTTTCCTCATGTGTAAAATGAATTGGAGAAAGAAATGGCAAACCACTTTAGTATTTCTGTCAAGAAAATCAAATCCCAAATGTGGTCAGGAAGAGTTGGAAACAACCCAACAACAGAAAATCCAGAGAAAGATGACCAAGATAATAAGATCAGTCTACTAGCCTTTATTAAGCACCTGCTTTCTGCCAAACTCTATGCTTTGTGCTGGTGGGGGGAGGGGGGGGGACTCAAGGCTGTGTAACTTCTGAAGACTGGGGGATGTGAACAAATCCAGGAGGATGCAGGATGTTGTACAGGGGGTTGTCGCTCAAGTGCAGGTTGAACTAGGTGGTGTCTCTAGTGCCTTCTGACCTGCAATTCTAAGATGCTGAAGATGGAAAGGCCTTGGAGAAGTCACCATCTTCCATAAAACAATTATATCCACTTGGTTTCTTTTTTTGTTTTCTCTCTCTTCACCCTCCACAGATTTCTTGTGAACTCAGTGGTCAATGACTATAGAAAAACTCTCCCAAAGCTTTAAAGGAGTAACCCATAACATGCAAACGCGGCTGAGAAGACATGGATTTAAGAGGACCCCTTTCTTTGTTTCATTAGGATGCTTGTCTATGGGGCTCCAGATGTGGAGTGAATAGCTGACTATTTCATTATTATGAGTTTGGAATTGCTTTGTTTCATTATAGAATTCTAGCTTTTCATATTTGTGTATCGTTAGAGTGGAATGTACCAAGAGATCAATGGATGGAAAAATTTTCTGTGCAGGAAGAGAACTTTAAAGGTTTCCATTGAGTTCAAACCATTCATTATTATTTAGAGCCCTTAGAAGTCTATGTAGTGGCAGCTAGATGGTGCAGTGGATAGAGCACCGGCCCTGGAGTCAGGAGGATCTGAGTTCAAATCTGGACTCAGACACTTAACACTTACTAGCTGTGTGACCCTGGGCAAGTCATTTAACCCCAATTGCCTCAAAAAAAAGAAGTCTATATAACTAAAGACACTTCCATGCTCCTTTGGGCACTAAGAAACCATAGTACTGAGAGATGTGTATCTGTGAGAGCTATTATTTTAAAAAGGTTTATTGATATCTTTTGTTTTAACATCACCTTTATTTCCAAATATACCCATATCCTTTCTCCAATGAGTCACTGCTTATAACAGAGAATGTTTAAAAAGGGAGAGAAATACAGTTCACCAACAGTAACAGGAAATCATCTATGAAGTCTGACAGCATATGCAATGTCCTCTGCCCGATGACTCCTATCTCTGCAAAGAAGATACATCCTTTCTCTTCTTGAGGAATAAATTTGATCATTATACTTACTCCACATTCAATTTTTGTTTGTTTTATTCAGTTTTGGTTTTAGCAATCTTTCCATTTATATTGTTGTGAATTTAACATTAAAAATCATTATGGGGGATGAGGGGTTGGCTCAGCCAGGTGGCGCAGTGGATAAAGCAGCTGCCCTGGATTCAGGAGGACCTGAGCTCAAATCTGGCCTCAGACACTTGACACTTACTAGCTGTGTGACCCTGGGCAAGTCACTTTACCCTCATTGCCCCCCCTCAAAAAAAAGCACTACAGGAACCAATGAGCTTGGACTTTTTTCCCTCTCTCACACTTCTCTCCTTTGGAATGATGTATATTGGGTTCAGAACTGTGGGAGTCTGGCCTTGTGGAAGGGGTTAGATTCCCTTTTCTTATACTGTGACTAATTACATCCCCACCCTGATAGGTTGGTTCAATTTTAGCTCATGTTTAGGATCTACCCCAAAATGGGGGAGTAGGAAGGTACTCAATGTATAGGATGAATCAGATTTGGTATAGATGGTGGTCAATATGGGGTACAAATATGCCTGGACAGACTTAAAATAATTAAGGAAGAGGCAGCAATAACTATGGTTATACTCTGCAAAGTGTTTTAGACTTAAACTCCTTCAGAGTCTGTAACACTGCTGAATTGGCATGACTACATTTGTACTTTAGCTCTGCATTGCCTCCTACATGGTAGATATCTTCTCTCAAGCAGACACAATGCTTGAACTCACCCTCTTGTTGGGAGTCTTCTCCTTTGAGAGATCTGGAGTGGTTACTGGGAACCAACTCTTCCTCTTGCTGCCAGTCATCTCTGACCAAAGAATGTAGAAACACCAAACTTCTCAAATCCACAAAAAAAAAAAAAAAAAACCCAAACCCTCCAAGATTGGATGGAACAGACTTAGAAGAGGCAGCCCCAAACTCAGAATCAGTTTAGCCATTAGGAGTCCACTGGTGTGTAACATTGGACAAAAAGTCAGATATTTTTTACCGTCTTGATGGACTTTACTGGGTTTTTTTCTTTTATTCTTTTCATTTTTTAGCTAACAAAGTTCTTCATTTAAAATTGCCTCTCTGGGAGAGGGAGGGGAGGATATAGATGGGAAGGTAGATGATATACAAACACAATATATTCATAACTTTTAAAAATATTGAAATAAAAATTTTGAATTTAATTCATGACAATTAGAGCATCCGGTCTTATGGTTAAGGCAGAAAATGGCTTAATGGTACCTTGGGTGGACAATCGGATGTTAGTTTCCTTTAAAAATAAGTCCTCACTTGAGAAAACATATGAAGAGATGAAAAGTGAGGAGAGTAGAACTGGGAAAACAATATACATGATGACTATAACAGAGTTGTACATAGCATGTTCAGAGTTTCCTTTCCTGACTCTGACTGATCTTATGCTTGGGCTTTTTAAGGATTATGGAGCCTTTGGCTATTTCTGATGACTCAGTAAGAAAGGGAGCTTGAGGGATGATGTGCCATTGCCTTAGTGGTCATGGAGCAGAAAGAGCTGAAGACTTAGTGGACCTTTAAAACAAGAGTCTCTTTGGCTTTCTTCTTCCTTAGATTCTTTGTAAGGCGAGTAGCTCCTCAAATAAATAGAACACAGAGTGTCAGAGCTGGGAGGGACCTTTAGAACACAGAATGTCAGAGCTGGGAAGACCCTTAGAACACAGAATGTCAGAGTTGGGAGGAATTTCAGAGCAACACCCAAGTTCTCTGTTAGTCTAATGCCCTCATTTTAGTGATCAGGAACCTGCAGTTCAGAGAAGGGCAAACTTATTCTTTGTAATTTTACAGAATTCAGTTTTGATTCTTTTGTGGTTGTTCTTTCCATTTATGGTGTTGTAGTCATTATGTAAATTTTGTTTTGTTTTGTTTTGTTCTGTTTACTTTGCTCTGTTTCATGTCCTATGCCTTTCCATTTTTCTCTGTATTCATTATATTTGTTGTTTCTTATAGTACAGTAATATTCCATTACTGTCATGTAGCACAATTTGTTTTACCAATCCCCAGTTGATGACCATGGACTTTTTTCCCAGTTTTTTTGGTATCATAAAAAATGCTACTCTAAATATGTTGGTGTACATGGAACCTTTATTTTTATCAGTGATTCTGCTGGGGTATATGCCTAGCAGTAGAATCTCTGTGTCAAAGGGTAGGGGCTTTTTAGTCCCTTTATTTGCATAATTCCTAATTGCTTAAGGAATACTTGTACCAATTCATAGGTCCACAGACAACACATTTTTGTACCCATCTTTCCATAATCCCTCCCATATTAACCATTTCTGTCTCATTTGGGACTTTAACCAAATAAAGAAGGGGGAAAGCAAGGAATGGAACAAGTATCTATTAAGAACCTACTATGTGGGGCAGCTAGGTGGCGCAGTGGATAGAGCCTTGGATTCAGGAGGACCTGAGTTCAAATCCGGCCTCAGACACTTGACACTTATTAGCTGTGTGACCCTGGGCAAGTCACTTAACCCCAATTGCCTCACCAAAAAAAAAAAAGAAAAGAACCTACTATGTGCTAGGTACTGTCCTAACTGCATTACAAATTTTAACTCATTTGCTCTTCATAACAACCATGTGAGGTAAGTACTATTATTATTCCCATCTTATAGTTGAGGAACATGTTTATGTATGATGCGTCTTCACTTCCCCAGGGGGAACAAGTATAGGTTACCAAATGGGTACATGATATTTTGGACAGGCTATGTTATCCTACACAGTTCAAACTTTTGTCCAGAATGGGAGGGTGAATAATAAATATTCAAGGTATATCTCCTACTAGGGTTTTAGCTTCCAGATAATTTCCTATTTGAACAAAACACAAACTATAGCTACTTATCAGCCTTAAGCTCCAGCACAAAGTAATAGTGATCAAACTATGAGGGACAGTTTTATAGATGAGAAAATGGAGACATCATGATTTAAAGCGGCTTTTCTAAGGTAACGCAGCTAGTCAGTAACAGAATCAACTTAACCTCAAGTCTTTTAACTCCCAATTCAGTGTCTCTTTTACATCTGACTGCTTCCCCTCAAACACAAATGGGGGGCAGGAATCTCTTGGGAACTGAATTTTCACTATGAAAAGTAGTAACCCATTCATTTCTTGCTTTACTTCTGCCTTACCTGCTTTATAAAGGCTGTTGTTACTGACATTTCAGTTGATATTGTTAAGGGTTTTTTTTTTTTTGTAGCTACTTATTGGACAGCTTTGACAGATTCCTACTAGTTTGCTGCTTTTGTGTTTTATTTTTGTTTGTTTGTTTGTTTTTGCAAGGCAATGTGGGTTAAGTGACTTGCCCAGGGTCACACAGTTGGTGTCTTGTCTGAGGTCAGATTTGAACTCAGGTCCTCCTGAATCCAGGCCAGTGTTCTATTCACTGTGCCACATAGCTGCCCCTGTTTTTGTGTGTGCGTTTTTTTTTTTTTTAATGAGAATTTCCCTTAAAATGGTACTTCCTTTTTTTCCTTGGTGACAGAAATTGAGCTCCCAAGCATTGGTATCCGTTTGCATAAAATTCTCTTCAGAATATTTATTTGAGAAGATATTATCCTGGGGCAGCTAGGTGGCATGGTGTAGAGAGCACTGGCTCTAGAGTCAGGAGGACCTGAGATCAAATCCAGCCTCCAACACTTACTAGCTGTGAGACGCTGGGCAAGTCACTTAACCCCAACTGCCTCTAAAGAGAGACAGAAAGACAGACAGAAGATATTATCTTGCTGATGACCAGGTTGCTGCTCAATTGTGACAACAGCAAAGTAGAGATAAATATTCATGAGCTGTCTTATGTATCCCATAGTGAGGAAACACTCCCAGCTTCTACTCTTTATAGGTTAATTAAGTGAGATACTGAGAGGTCATTATGTGTCAGAGGTGAGAGGAACCCAGATCTTCCTGGTTCCAAGACTGGCGCTCAGTCCTCTAAGTCAGAGATATAAAACACCTGAAGCATGTCCTTAAACACTCCCAAGTGTGGCAGAACCAAATTAAAATGCAGTTGGGGAATATTTAACAAAGTAAATAAAAATGCAGGATCTCTTTGAGGGAAGAGTCAGTTCAGCCAAATAAACAGAGAGTGAAGAATTCTTTTCTGGAGAATATTTTCCAGGGAATAGATTCCCAAACACTAAAGAGCAAGGCATCCCTAGATTTCAAATGCATAAAGACAACCCAAACTTATAAACAAGCTACATTTTAAAAAGTTCATGAGTATGAGGTACTATTTGAATAATTGATTTCCTATATTTTTCATGTGTGCTTTTGGGTTCTGTAATTTTAAACATTTTCTGAGGGATGAAAAAAAGAGCCTGTCCTATCCTATACCTGGTAAGTAACTAGATTATACATTGAGTACCCATGTGTCATGGAACACTTTTACTTACATGTATGGAAACCTTAGCCATGAACCATACCTAAGTTTTGCTTTAAAGGTTATCTTTCAGTTTCTCTCTCAGAGAGAGAGAGAGAGAGAGAGAGAGAGAGAGAGAGAGAGAGAGAGAGAGAGAGAGAGAGAGAGAAACTGAACCCTCTTTGATCACATAGTAGGTGTTTAATAAGTATTTTTGAGTAAGATTCACCAGGTATCCCTGACACATAGTAGGCACTTAAATGTTTTTTAATTGATGGATGGATTGACTCTGGGTCCAGCTCACTTTCCATTAAATCAGTCTGCTTCATGAAATCCAGAGTGCATTAAGCCTGCATGGGGGGGTGGGGTGGGGGTGGGGTGGGGCATTGGCTGGGCCGGCCCAGTTTTTTTTAAGAATGCTTAGTTCAGCAGCCATGGCAACCAAAAACAATACACAAAAATACACACAGTAAGCAGTCACAAATCCCCTTCTCAGAGACACACTAACCCTTGTAAGATAGATCTCCAGAAAAGGGGAGGACAAGGGAATACACTCTCCTAAAAAAAAAAAAAATAGGCTTGCCTCCCCCCCTTTCATTGCTTTTATAATGAGACTGTTTTTTGTTGAAAACACACACACACACTCATCTCCCTTGCATAGTCTCTTTCTCTTTATTCAACTAGCCATTACAAAATAGCCGAAGGATTGGTCATGTAAAGGTGAATGCTTAAGATCATGGGAGGAATAATAACTAGAATCAGGTATCATGTTGGTGAAAATGAGATGTGGCACTAAATTCCCGGACTAGGGTTGTGCTGTGACTGCCTCTGGCCAGCTCCCCTAAAACAAGGATCCTTAAGAATTCTTAACAAAGTCTCTCTTCAAGGAAGAGAATCATTTATCCAGCTGGACTTCCTCATATTTACCCATCTAAAATCCTTTTTCTAAAAAGAGATATTTCCCAAGTTGTTGACGCAAGCTCTAGCCAAATGAAGGCATCTGTTTTTTACAAGAAGTGATACATAATCAATCAATCAATAAACATTTTGTAAGCACCTGCTATGGTCCAGGCATTGTGTAGGCCACTGGGGACCCAAATATTAACAATGAAACAGTCCCTGCTCTCCAACTTACATTCAATCAATCAATCAACAAGTATTTATTAAGCATCTATTACTATTCCCTATTCTGTAGGGAATTCACTGTGCCCTAAGCCAGTTCATTGTATTTTTGCACATGTATACTTAAAAAGTCCATCCTCTCTATCATTTCCGCCTCTTGGCCCTAGTTTTGTCCTGCTATTCACAAGGAACTGTGCTTGAAACTGGGTACAGAAAGACAAAAAACAGACAATTTACAAAGAGAAAAAAAATAGATTTGTCATCATTTTGTACTGAGTTTACTCAAACTCCCTCTTGCAGAGCCAGGCCTGCTTCATCTGCTCCTCGGGTTTTTGAATACCCTGGGGAGTCTGTGGGTGTCTCTTCTCTACTGTCATCACCTCAAGCCCCTACTGCCAGCATTGTCCCCCATTGTTAGGGACCATTGAGTAGGCTCCAGTTCCATTTAACCACTTAAACATCAATAAGCTTTTAGACAGGAACATATTTACTACGAAGATGTGAAAGGAACAAAAAATATAAATATGGTCTCTGTGGAGGGGAGGCTTAAACTTAGCTGAGTTTCTATATAACAGATGGGGCATGACTGCTGGGTGATTCCTCATCTCAGTTACCCCTGGGATAGGCCCCCTAAGGTCACACCCAAAGGTCATTCCTTGTTCCTCAGGCAAACATGCTGTAGCACTTTCAAAACCCAGACTCAGGAACAGTGGGATGCTGGGACACTTTCCTGGCCAAACCAGATAGGATCACTTCGTCCGGAAGGGAGAAGACCAGACGCCAAGGGCTTGGGTTTGTTTCTTGGGGTCACGTGGGCTCAATGGGAAGGAGGCCCCAAGGTCTCTCCCTTTACAGTATTGTCTCCCACTGTACATTGTGAGTGAAGGAGTCTAACCACAAACAGAGCAGCTGGAAGAACTAAAGCAAGGATGACTCAGGGCTTTCTGAATGCCTCTTCTCCACCATGTGGTTAGCTGGCTGGAGCCAGTTACAGATTATCTAAGCATGCTCCTACATCTCTACAAGTTATTTCTATTATATGCCATTACAACTGTCCGGAAGCAGGCTCCTTAGCAGTTAGGTGGTACCATGGTGCACAGAGTACTATAGGACCTGGCATAAGGAAGACCTGAGTTCAAATCCAGCTGCAGATACTTAGTAGCTGTGTGATACTGGGCGAGTCACTTCTATTTGCCTCAGTTTCCTCAGTTGTAAAATGGGGGTAATAATAGCACATACATCCTAGGGTTGTTGTGAGGATCAAATGAGGTAAAATTTATAATGCACTTGGCACAGTGCCTGGCATATAGTAGGGGCTTAGTAAATGCTTATTCTTTTCCCCATTCCCTTCTCCACATGAGGAATTTGCATTAGCCACCACAATGATGCATTCTCTGCATGTTCCAGTCTGCTTTACAGTTAAAACCACACATTTCCCCCCTTTCCTTCACATTAGCATTCTCCCTCCTAACTCCCTAGAAAAGTAGGAATAAAATTGTCTTTCTAATATTGTGCATGGGTGAACAGAAAGTTCAGCAAAGGACTAATTTACCAGGAAATGACTCTGAGAAACCAGAAATGTGTTTCCTGTTTGGCAATCTTTGGGGAAAGAAGAAAAATTAGAAGGTCTGATCTCCTCTACTCTTTTTACTCCTTTGTTCCTTTATTGCCTATGCCCCTAACTCCTCCCCCCCAAAAAAAATCAACCGATTCCTATTAGGCATCAGGAAACACCTATTTCCTTCTCTCCAAAAGCTGTGGGGCAGGGGACAGAGTGCTAGATCTGGAGTCAGAAGATGGGTTTGAATCCTGACTCTAGGGGGGCAGCTAGGTGGTGCAGTGGATAAAGCACCAGCCCTGGATTCAGGAGGACCTGAATTCAAATGCAGTCTCAGACACTTACTAGCTGTGTGACCCTGGGCAAGTCACTTAACCCTCATTGCCATGCCCCCCCCCCCAAATAATCCTGACTCTGGCTCTTACTCTTTGTGTGACTTTGGGTAAGTCACTTTACTTTAATTGGTCTTTTTCCTTATTGGTAAGAGGCAGGGAGGGTGTTGGACTGCACAATCCCTAAGGTCCCTTATAGTAATTAATCAATGATCCCTTCAGTCCCTTCCAGTCCCAGGGAAGTATTTCCCTCATCTCCCCAGCAATCTGGTACAATTAAGTGCTAGCAATGCAAGACTGAGCTAAAGGCAAATCTTTTTTTTTTTTAATCTCTTTTTAAAAAAATTTCCCCCATTAATTTAGAATTTTATTTTTTCCCAAATTACACGTAAAAATAAAATTTAACATTGATTTTTAAAATGTTTTAAAATGTGTTCCAAATTCTGTTCCTCCTTCCTCACGCCTCCTTAAGAACTCAAGCCATTCAATATAAGTTATACATGTGTAGTCACGCAAAACATTTCCATATTAGTCAGGCTGTGAAAGAAAACAGACAAAAAAAGACTTTAGAAAAAGGAACTAAAAAAATTATGCTTCAATTATATTCAGACACTGTCAGTTCTTTCTCTGGAGATGAATTGCATTTTTCATGAGTTAAAGGCAAATCTTTTAGCCATTAGAGCACGATTGTCACAGGGGAAATTCGATTGAGTGGTAAGAGGAACAAAGAGAGGGACCAGATGCTCCTACCCTCTGACCCCAGCTCTCTGAAATGATGACCTGCCCCCAGTTACTGGCCATTTCTTCCTTTGCTTCCCTTGAACTTGGGAAGAAGACTAGATTTCAAAACATGATTATAGGAGCAGCTAGATGGTGCAGTGGGTAGAGCACTGGCCCTGGAGTCAGGAGGACCTGAGTTCAAATCCGGTCTCAGATACTTAACACTTACTAGCTGTGTGACCCTGGGCAAGTCACTTAACCTCAATTGCCTCACTAAAAATAAAACAAAACAAACAAAAAACAAAAACATGATTGTGACTTTTACTAGTTAGGTGACCCTGGAAAAGTCCCTTAACCTGAATTTCCTCATCTGTAGCATGGGGATGATGATACCTATCGTACCTACCTCACACAGTGGCTTTGAGAAGATCTACTGAGACAATGCATAGGGATTACTATTATTCCCCCATTGGAGCTCTAGTGGCATCCCTAAGGGATTATAGGATCATCCCTAATGGAGGCTTGAGCCAGTGTATTCTCCCTAATATCAATCCAATATCATTTATGAGTGTCATTTAGTATCTTCCCAATAGAGTTTAACTACTTGGTATCTCCTTGAAATCACTGATTAGCATTTTACAAGAACTAGCTTTTACAAAGGGATGTTGATTGAAAAGATGTTACAAGAGCAAAAGGCCAAATGCATCCCCATGAACTAGAGGCAGGACTTGATTTCTACCTCCTTGGTTCCTGGGGAGAGTAAGTTTAAACTAGTAGGTGATTAATAAATTCTTGTTCATTGGTTAGTTGATTATTAGTATTACTATTATTTACTTTCTGAATGAAGGTCATGAAGTATTGGTCTTTATGTCTTTCCTGATGGCTATCTTATTTGGTTTGGGTTATAGATCCTGCCTGTGACTATTTCTAGTGTGTGAAGTTGTGAATGCCTGTGGTCATTGCTGCTCTCCCACTGAACATTGCCCTCAGCATTATGTGAATATTTCTATTCTTTATTCCATGTTGTAGGTATACATGTTTTCCCACTCCTCTTAGTTTGACAGGTATAAGCACCTTTTAATTTAGTCAATTATTTAAAGTGACAGAAGCATCTTTCTGGATCTCTCTGAAGGTGACAATTAAGAGAAGGGGGGGAAACGATCCTGTTATGAACAGGCAGAAACTGTGCAAAGGGAATGGGTTAACAATGGAATTCTTAAATAGGAAGGCTGAGACAACTCAACACTGCATCCAAAAACACACAACTGTGAACTACACAGCTGGAAAACTCACTGGGTTTCACAGCACACATGCCTAGCTCATTGATTCCCTGCAACACAAGAGCCTCTGTAGCAGGTATGAAAAGCTTGACCTGTGCTTTCTGGAGCATGTCTCAGTGAGGCTAGCCAGTGCTGCTGAAGCGTTCTCTGACTCCACTCTGGGACCCCTGATTTGATGGAAAGCTATTTGGATGTTTCAAAGGAAAAGGATCCCAGAAAAAAAACCAATTCCAAGTTATTGTTAGTAGGTTTATTGTTTTCAAATGTCAAGGGCCAACTACTCAGTCAGGAGAATGCCAGGCCTAATGAGGCAAAGGAATCTCTGGCTAGGTCTTAAACACAGAATGAATGATTGGCGGCTGAGCCCATCCATTCATCTTGATTGTCAGCAATCCCCAAAGATCAAACCTATAGGTATTTGTAATTAATTGGAAAAATGGCCACCCCCCCCAAAAAACACCCAACAACAACTCACAAAAAACCAAAACAAACCAAAACAAACAAACAAACAAACAAAAAAACTGCAACCCTGATCCAATATACCCAGCATGCAGATGGACTCAAAAGGACTGGGAGGACAGACTACAACCATGTTAGTTTTCTGATTTAGGATTTTGGTTTATATTGTATTTATTTAAATCAATCAGCACATATTTGCTGCATGTGAGGCCCTACATTAGGTATGCCAAGGAAGAATAGGACACAGTTCTTGTTCTCAGAGTTTATAAACTAGGGAGGAATGGGAGGAGTGGGGGACACAAAGCATAAATGCACACAAAAATAATACAAGACACTCTAACAAAGGCCAAAAGAAACATCATGATGCTGTGGAAGAAGCCCCAGATTTGTAAGCAGAAGATCTCAGTCTGAATCCAGGCTCTGAACTTCCTGCCCGTCTGACCTAGGGAAAATTGTTAATACCCTGGGTCCTCAGTTTCATTATTTGTAAAATGAGGGAGGAATAAACTAAATGATCCCTAAGACTCCTCCCAACTCCATGATTCCATGAGTGGTAAAGATAGTGGCTACTCTGGGAATCTGGATGAGGGAGATAGTGGTATGGACAGGACAGTCAATGATAGAGAACTCATGGGCAAGTGTGGTTGCAAGTGAGTACAGATTAAATTAGCAGAAAAGAGTGATAGATGGTATTCCTGATTGCTCAGGGTGGTAGATCCAATGAGATGATACTTTTAAAGCACTTAGCACACAGTGAGCACTATGTATTGCTGTTTGGGCTTTTCAGTCATGGCTAACTCTTCATGACCCTATTTGGGATTTTCTTGGCAAAGATACTGGGATGGTTTGCCATTTCATTCTCCAGCTCATTTTTCGGTTGAGGAAACTAGAAAACAGGGTTGAGTGACTTGCCCAGGAACACACAGCTAGCAAGTGTAGGGTGGATTTGAACTCAAGAAGATGAGTATTCCTAACTCCAGGCCCAGAACCAACTAGCTGTCCAAGTGCTGTGTAAATGTTAGCTATCATCATAGTTACATTGTTGTTTGTCCTTCTTTCTCAAAGGGGACCATGTCATGACTTGCAGTAAAGTGGATTTAAGTGAGGCAGGGCTGTGCAAGGTTACCAACTTCACTCTCCTCCAGAGCCATCTGGGCCCAGTGGCAAGATATATATCAGCATGACTAGAGATGGCCCTGGATGTTTAAAGCAATTGGGTTAAATGACTTGCCCAAGGTCATACAGCTAGTAAGTGTCTGAGGTGTGATTTGAACTCAGGTCCTCCTGACTTCAGGGCCCATGCTCTATCCACTGTACCACCTAGCTGCCCCTCATTGTTACCAATATTAGAAGGAAACTTAGGACTCTGAGCAGAGGAATAAAAGCAGCAATGCCAAAGGCAAACTTGTTCAGGGTCAGTGAGAAATAAAACTCCTAACTCTCCTTCCTATAGCTTTCAGGTTGATAAAGTCCTTTCCTTACAACAATCCTGTGAAGACAGTACGAGCATAAAGTCCTGGGGAACACTCAAGATTGAGAGTCAACAGCCCTGGGTTTGAATTCCAGCGATGGTGTCTAAATACAGACCAAAGCATGTGGTTTTTCACTTCCTTCCTCCCTTTCTTTCTTTTTTTTTTTGGTTCGAGTTTTCTACAAAGTGACTAATATAGAAATATGTTTTACGTGATTGCACATGCAAACAATTTCAGATTGCTCATCATCTCAGGATGGAGAAGAGAGGGAGGCAGGGGGAATTTGAAACTGAAAAATTATTTAAATGTTAAAAATTGTTTTTACATGTAATGGGGAGGATAATAAAATGTTATTTAAAAAAGACAGTTCACTTTTACTATCTGTGTGATCTTGAGGAAAAAAAATCTCCTAATCTCCCTGGATCTGTTTCCTCATCTATAAAATTAAAGGGTTGGAGTAGATGGTCTTGAAGGTATTTTCCAGCTCCAGGTCTATGTGTATGACTCAATCTCCAAGCTCCCCACCAACCTGGGTGCCCAGTTTGGGATCTTTCCTTACTTGTGTCTCCCCACCCCCAAATTGATTACATCTCTTACAACTGCCTGATTCAAATTATAGCCTTTGTTTTAAAATCACAGGTGAAGCAACAACTTGCTCTTGCATATATAAGACATCACTCCTGTTTTTTAAGGAAGAGCTTTGGTTTAATTTTAAGTCAACAGTAGTCCCTCTCCTTTTCCTCCCACAGAACCGCATTGTGGATGACACAAGACCCTTTTCATTCATAGGAGAGAAAAGAGACCACAATAGATAGAGTGCTGGATGTGAGTTCAAATCCTGACAGGCACAGACTAGCTATGTGATCTTGGCCAAGTCACTTTCTGATCCTTTCTTTTCTTTTTTGTAAACTGTAGGATCAATGATCTCCAAGCTGTAAATCTACAATTATGATAAACACTCATAGCCCTCTTCTCTGTTCTCATTTACTCCTCTCTCCTCACCTCTTGCTTCCTCCTTCCTACGCCCTCCCCACCAGCACTCTATGTGCATTATGGGCAGACAGACCTAATAACTCAGATTGTTGCTGTTTTGAGCCCTCAGAAAATTAAGTTCATCTTTTCAAAATTGTCTACATACTTGGGCATAAAGTGCCAAGCATTGAGGATCATGCATGGCACTGAGAATAGCATATTTCAAAGCATAGTTGAGTGTCTGAATTTGCCAGTAAGAACTGGAGAAATAATATTTTGCACTTGCATTTTTCATCTTGGAATGTCCAAGCCACCTTTGAGGCTTGTATTAAACCTCCCTCCCTCCCTCCCAGCTCTGACATAGGTTGTTTGTCCTGTCCTCATTTATCGAGAATCTGGAAATGAAGGGACATATCCAAGGTCCCATACTCAGGATCCCTTCCAAGTACCAGATCCCAGCCCAGTTAAATAGCATTCTTCCCTAGTGATCAGACACATAACAATGAGGGATGTGAAGTGAAGAAATCTATATGGAACAACCTTTTCATGAATTCAACAGTTCTAATTGCACATGGGAAAACCTGGGCCTTTTGCAGAACTCCTTGACCTGTTTTTCAAACATTTTGGATTTTGGCAAAACGTTTTATGTTTTTTAAAAAAGGAAAAAACAACAACACCCCCCCTCCCTTAATTTAAACCCTTGTGTATTTTTAAGGGGGAATTTAAGTAAGAAAACATGTTCCCCCATAAAGATGACTAGAACCTGACGAGCCATTAAAGAGATTGGGGTATGGCTGGAATCAATTGAAATTAAGCGCAATGGGAGTTCAGATTAGGGGAGATACCTACAGCCTGGGTTCTAACGTGCACTTTGGGAATTTTCCTAGATGATGGCCAGACCAGCTGTGGCCTGCCAGCTTGCCTCAGGAACGTGATATAATTGTACCAGAGGCAGGGGCATAGTTGTGAAGGCAGATGAAGATATAGCACAAATAGGGAGGAGACACTGCCCTCGAGAGTTAGGTAGGTGTGAGGGAATGTCTTGTTGACTGAGTTTATTTTCCAGTGTTGTTAAGCTGTTCCTATGAAAGCCCTAATAATCACTTCCTTGAGGGCAAAGGACTGTCTTCTTTTCATCTTGCATATTCTGCACATAGTTATTGTGCTTGGCACATAGTAGGTGCTTCATTCCTTCCTACTGAATAGAAGGAATGAGTGACATTTATGTAATTCTCTAAAGTTTACAAAATGCTTTATATCACATATATTACATCACCTTTCCTCATCAGTAAAAATGCTCAAGCGAAATATCTGAGATCTCATCAATTCAGGAATTCCCTCCAATGATGCAGATTGCATCTTCCATATGCCTATCTATTCTGTGAAACCCTTGTCCATGTGCTTCCAAAAGCCATACGGTATCCACCAAACATGCTAGAGGTCTTCCTTGTTTTCTTGAGGAGGCTGATAAGTGAAACATTCTGACTGCCCACCTGTCATCTCTCCTCTCCTCTCCTCTCCTCTCCTCTCCTCTCCTCTCCTCTCCTCTCCTCTCCTCTCCTCTCCTCTCCTCTCCTCTCCTCTCCTCTCCTCTCCTCTCCTCTCCTCTCCTCTCCTCTCCTCTCCTCTCCTCTCCTCTCCTCTCCTCTCCTCTTCTCTCCTCTCCTTTCCTCTCTTCTTTTCTCCTCCCTTCCCCTCCCCTCCAGTCCCCTCCTCTCTCTCTCTCTCTGTCTCTCTTTGTCTGTCTCTCCCTCTCTTTGTCTCTCCCTCTCTCTCTGTCTCTCCCTCTTTCTCTGTCTCTTTCCATATCACCAGTCCATCTTTTCTTTCTATGACAAATTAATGACAGACCCAATTAATTCCCTGATGATATTATTGATGCCTGTTCTCCTTTGACATTCCTCATTGTTAGATGTTGCAGCCTGATTACATCCACCATTCACTCCTCCACTGACCTTTGTGTAATATTCATATTTAGTTCTGTTGAAGTCAGGGTCAGGGTTAGGGTTAGCGTTAGCATTAAGGTTAGGGTTATATGGGGGTCAATCCAGTTACTATTCCTCCCCTTTCCTCTCTTTAGTGACAGTTACATCTTAGAGTTGTGATTTTGTGGTACAGGGTGATGGTTACACCATCTTTGATGGAACAAATAAGTTGGCTTTAAAACATCTTTTCCTTTTCTTTCTATTTGTAATCCTCCCTCCATTTTTATCCTTCAGTGTCCTGGTTTTGCTTAGTTGGGTATCTTGCCATGTTTTTGTTTGTTTTTGTTTTTAAAGAGGAAAGCATGTATCTTTATTTCGGATTGACCAATAGGTCAACTCCATTTCCACGTGAGGATCCTGGAGCAAATAAGAAGAGAGAGAAGATCCAAAATGTCCTGGGAAGAGCCATTTCCGGGTGGCTTAGTGGTAAATACTGTTAAGGCAATCTACCTGGTAGGGGTAGGTGTACCAGCAATTCTCATGAGCCAGCAATCTGCATTGCCTCTAGTGGTAATGTACCAGCCTAAAAAGAGACCTCAGTTTAGTGAGATGACAATCTGCAGGAGATATTCAGTCAGGGCAGGGCCCAGGGAAGTGACTAAGCCCTATATGCCCACTCTCTCTTTCCTGCTCATCCACTGAGTCCAAGGTGATTTCTTTACTTCCAAGACACCAGCAGAAAAGTATTTTCATCCCACACTGAAATAGTACTTGATATGCAGTGATCATTTCCTTGCACTAAAGTCCCCCAAAGCCTCACCTCTTCAAGCAAATTTACTATGTCTATCTATGCCCAAAGAGACAATGTGGCTTCCAAAGACATGCTGGCCTCCTCTTCTGATTCTTCCTTCTCAGGATTCACACATCAGACACTCATCTCTGTTTTCTTTCTTTTTTACGGGCGGGGGGTGGTGGTGGTGGTGGTGAGGGTGAGGCAATTGGGGTTAAGTGACTTGCCCAGGGTCACATAGCTAGTAAGTGTCAAGTGTCTGAGGCCGGATTTGAACTCAGGTCCTCCTAACTCCAGGGCCGGTGCTCTATTCACTGCACTACCTAGCTGCCCCTCATCTCTGTTTTCTAAAAAGCAAGCCTTGGCTGCTGTGTTCCTCTCCTTTTCCTCATCCTTCAACATCTCCTTGTCTTTTCAGTTTTTCCTTATTCAGAGTGAACTGAATGGTGTTAACTGCTGGTCTTGTCCTCAAATAATACATTGCCATGCTTTCTTTAAGCTGAATTTACCCTCCACTGTTTCTCTCTGCTTTATGAGATGATAACCCTCATGACTGTCCATTGTCATTGAAGATTTTACTGAAAAGTTTATTATTTTAACTAGTGTTGCCTGTGGTAGCCATCTCTGGAAAATTAATTCAGATATTTGTTGAGTAAGGCAATTTCTGGGCTCTTTTGGTCTTGTGGTAATTAATTTACTTTTGTTAAACTTCTGGATAAAATTATTGCAGTTGATGTTAATTTTTAACTGACATTAACATCAATTATTTCTCATTTAAAATTTTCCTATTTTAATTAATTTTCCATTCCCTTTCCCATTTTAAAATTTTAATTGCATATCTAAATAATTGAAATCAATTGTTTTAATTGCATATTTAAATAATTGAAATAAGTTGTTTTAATTGCATGACATGTGTTTTCTCACTATTAATCCTTTTTTTTATTTTTACAGCTCTGATCTTCATGTAGAATTGACAACCTGACTGTAATAAGGGATTTAAAAAGCCTACAGTTTCAATATGAATAGAATGGTGTGTCTCAAATTAGAGAATGTATGTGAAACCCTTTGCAAACTTAAACATTCTATTTAAATTCTAGTCATTATTATTATCTTATTTGAATATTCCACAATAAACCTGTGAGATAGAAACTTCAGGGACTTTTATCTGCTATTATCTTTCTCTTAAGGTTGAGGAGCCTGAAAGTCAGAGGTGTCATGTGAATAGTCCATTGAAGGGAATAAGCATTTATTAAGCTCCTACAATTTGTAAGGCACCATACTAAGTGCTTTTTTTTTGTTTTACAAATATTATCTCATTTGATCCTTACAACAACTGTGCTACTATGATCTCCATTTTTACAGTAGAGGGAACTGAGGCAGATAACAGCTAAGTAACTTGCCCGATGTCACACAGCTAGTGTCTGAGGTTAGATTAGAACTTTAATCTTCCTGACTCTGGATTTAGTTCTCTGCCCCCTGACCCACCAGCTGGCTCTGTATCTGCCACTGAGTGCACAGGTCAGATTTGAACCCTGATCTTTCTGACTGAGTCAGTTTCTTGACTCCAAATCCAAGAGCGAACAGATTCAGTTAGTTCATCAAACAACAGTTCAATTCAGTGCAGGGGGAAAAAAGGGGGTTGAAACTGTTTGATTGAATTGACTGGTCAAATAAATGAGAAAAGCTGAACTAGCAGCCATGTAGAAAGCATCTGAGACCCACCCTGTCTTTTGAATTCTACCCCCTTCTGACCCTAGCATGTTTTTCCTTTCTTCTCTCCCTGTTCTTTTCAGACGCTAACAAGAGTACCAAGTTATGCCACAAACGATGCGTTTCAGTGGAAATCTCATGGATGGGTAATTCTCTTGTGTCTTAAAAACATGGGGAGAAGTAAGTCACTCATGGTAAAACTGGGGAGGCAGGCAGGCAGGCAGGCAGGCAGCAGGGAAGCCTAGTCTTGGCTGAGGCAACGAATAGTAAAAAGTCTCACAAAGTTCTTTGCAAATATGCAGCATTTGCAGCCATCTATGAATCACAGGGCCATGGCTTCAGAACTAGGAGGGACCTTGGAGACCAGTGTTCTTTCCACTGGACAAGGCCATCCTCCTATTATTTATTAACTCAGACAGAATTTTATTGATGGAAGGCACTTGGAAGATTATCCAACCCAGAGTTTTCCTTTTATAGATGAAGAAAGACCAAGATAGGGCAAGGGAACCTTTAAGACCAACAACTAGTTGGCAGCAGAGGTGAATGTAGAACCCTTTACAGGTATTTTCTCTATTCACTGTAGCCAGTGTGAGGAGATAGCAGAATGGATGACTCACTAGCCACAGGTCCAAGAGCCTCAGGGAGGACCTTAGTTTTCCAAGAACTCAGGTCCTTTTCAGGGATGATCCAGGTTTTATTCTAGCTATATTCTCTTCTTTTAACAAAAATGATGGATACTCTAAAATTATTCATTCCAAAATCTCTCTCTGTCTCTGTTTCTATCTCACTGTCTGTCTCTCACATACACACATATACAAATATACTACTACAAATATGACCATACTACTAAAGAATAGTAAAGCAATAAAAGGGAAAAGGGAAATTTAAAATTACGCTTACTTCAGTAAGGAGGAACCAAAAGAATTTAATTTGCTGATGTTTGCTTGCTCTAGCCTGCTTGTACAGATTGGTCATCAGAACAATTGGTCATTGGAACAATGGGAACATAAACACTATTTTAATTTAAATCACTAAATTTGAATCCTTCCATTCTTGTCTATAAAATCATCTGCGGTAAAATTATGATTAATGTGAAAGAGTTCTGGCTTGCTGGCATGACAGCGCATGAATACCTATTAAGGGTGACAGCAGTAGCGTTCTTCCCATCACTATCACATCTGAAAATTGACCATGGCTGCAGAAATCTTAGGGAAGGGTACCAAGAGTCTCAGAGATGTTCATAAAAAAGTCAAGACATGCTCCACAACTGGGGAGTGGCTAAACAAGCTGTGGTATATGATGGTGATGGAATATTATTGTGCTATAAGAAATGACAAGGAGGATGATTTCAGAAAGTCCTGGAAAGACTTGTATGAACTGATGTATAGTGAAGTGAGCAGAACCAAGAGAACATTGTGTACAGAGACAGCAATATTGTTTGAAGAACAGTGAAAGACTTAACTATTCTCAACAATACAATAATCCAAGACAATCCCAAAGGACTATTGATAAAACATACTATTCACCTCCAAAGAAAAAACTGATATTGATGGAACACAGACTGAAGCATGCCATTTTTCACTTTCTTTCATTTTTTTCTTTTACTCAAGTTTTCTTATACAAAATGACAATTATCATAGTGTTTTACATAATCCTACATGTATAACCTACATCTGATTGCTTACTGCCTCAGGGAAGGAGGGATAAAAATTATAAATAAAACTATAAATAAATATAAATAAAAACTATAAATAAACTATAAATAAAATGTTTGTTACTTAAAAAAAAAGGACATGCTCCATACCGTTATAGGCTGTCAACAAAATAGCAACCAAAGAGTAAACAGCTGACCCCTCTCCTATGGACCATCTTTTTCTACTATTATTCTCCTGCCTGCTGTTTCTCTCACTTGCATTTCCTCTAGGGGATTAAGGAATGGAGGTGGTTGGCTTTGTGGAAAAGGTGCAGGCTAGACTTCCCAAGGGATGGGCTTCCCCTGCAGAATAGCTTCTGTACTCCCAACAATTCTGTGCCTGGGGACTCACACGTCACCTTTAAGGAGGTGCCCAGGGTGAGTGGCAATGTCAGTTATCTGTGTGACCTTCCTTGAAATGCAGATTGAATCAAGGGCTCTAGTTTGAAAAGCACTTTGGTACACCTGCCCAAGAGAGCTTCCCTCTGCCTCACTCCACTTGGTTCCTCCTCTAGCAGCAGCTAACTACAAAGCAACAGCTTTTCTGCTATTGACCCTCATGTTCAAGCTCTTGTCCTGCTGTCACCCCTCCATTTCAAATATTTTTGGCCTTGTTACCAGAACACACCTTTTGTTTGAGTCCTGGAGGGCCTGTGCTTCCCCACTGTTCTCCCGCCCCCCCAATATTTAGGTAAACAAAACACTGTCTCCTCCAGACTTGCCAGATGACAGTGTGACCACACTAAGACATGATGTGATTCTAAATAGAATTTGGGACAGGAGTAGTAGAAACTCAGCGTTCAAAAAGTTGCCATTACATGAGGGAGTGTGTGCATACATGTATATGTATGTATGTGTATGTGTACATATGTTTGGTGTATGTATGTGTGCATATATGTATGTTGTGCATGTATATGTGTTATACACACAAATATGAATATATAGTATATGTGTGTATTTATGTGTATCTCTACACATGTTTACTTAGACTTCTTGATCTGTATGTTGATTCATATCTATGTGCATGTATACATATATGCTTAATATATAAGCTTTAATAGCATATATTTGTGTGTATATATATATATGTATTTGCACACATATAGACACAAATGAGCTTTTTAAGAGTGTAAAATTACACTAAAATTTTTGGGGTGCCTTGTATACATACACATCTATTACCCAAAGACTCATGTAACACAGTACTTTATAGAACTCTGACATTCCCTTGTCCTTATGTTTTGGAGGATTTGCTCCTTCACCCTTCCTGCCTCCTACACTGTTGCTCTGGGCCATGTGATTGCTTGCTTGTTCAGGACCTCCACACTTTGAACTGTTACACAGATCAAACAATTCATTTCTAAAATCTAGCAGCTTCTGCAAAGTTCTAAGAATAGAACCGGGGCTTCCAAGTAAATCAGTCAGTCAATTAACTAGGAAACTATTAAAATGTTAATAAGTGCTTTTAAATATCATTCGTTTACAGAATATTGGTGATGGGATTTTTTTAGTAGAAGCTTCATAACTTTACAACCCAGTATGCTTCACTTAGTTAAATCTTTATTTCAGTCCATCAACATGATTGCTTTCTACTACTATGTCCAAGATGAGAGATAACATGCTGAGCCAGGGTGTTAATTCTGTTCTTTTATGATCTTAAGCTATTATGAACAAGCTTAAATAACTATAAGGCATTGCAATGATTCATATTTTCTGAGTTCATTATTTTTACATGTAATAAATTAATTAAAGATTGGGCTTCCCAGTCTCTCCCAGTCTGGAAATTTAGGGGCCCAATCTCTCTCTCTACTCATTGGCATGGAAGCTTTGATGTACTCCATTTTTGACCTGGATTGTCCTGTCCCTTGTTAGGAATCTTGGTATCCTCTCCCACCAAGTTCTTGGGGCTCACCCCTATTAAAGCTGAACTAATGTGAACACCCAATTGGCTACTGTGGCTAGGAACTCCCAAGCTTCAGAGATCTACAAACCTCAGCCCCCTGATACCTTGGCCTACAGGTGTGCGTCATGCTTGACTAACTTCATTATCTATAAATGAACTTTTTACTTAATTTATTTTTAAAAGATTTACTGGATTGTTTATAATTATATTTTATCTTTGGTTCAAAAAGGCTTTTATCCCTCAAAAGAACATTCCTTTGATTTTATAACAAGAGCTAATGGAGAAATAAAATTTGATGTACATATATTTGCTTTAAAGGGGACTTTTCAAGGACACAAAGACAGGGACATCTGCAACTAATATATTAGACAGAACCAGAGGCAAAAAAGACCTTGACAGATTGGAACTATGGGCCAAATCAAACAGGATGGAATGTTATAAGGACAAATGTAAAAATTGGAAAGTGGGTTCAAAAACCCAACAATATAATTTTATTAATAGGGAAAATCTGGCTGGAGAAGCCATCATGTGAAAAGACGTAGGGGCTCTAGATGGTCTCAACCTTAAGGAGTCAACAGTGTGATGTAACTGTCATGAAAATACTAATGGGATCATAATAACATTTGAAAATTTGCAAATATTATTTGATCTTTACAACAACTTGGCGAGTTATCATCCTCGCCTACCCTTCCCTTCCCTTAACACTCACTTCTGGTTGCATGTGACCTTGGACAAGTCACAAACTCTTTGGGCCCTAAGTTTCCTCACCTATAAAATGAGAAAGTTGGACTAGCAGGCTTAAATCTAGGATATTATGACACAGAAACAATCTCACTTCATTTCTTTTATCCCCCTCAAGTTCAGCTACTAATACCATTTTCTATCGCTTAGAAATGGAGGTTTCATGGTGTGGTGAATAATGACATCTTAAAATCAGGGAGACCTTGCTTCAAGTCCTGACTTTGACACATACAAACTAGCTGTGTGACTCTGGGCAAGCTATTCAACCTCTCAGTGGTTTAGGCAACCTTCTAAGACTGTGTGAGTTGCAGACAAGGTAATGACCTTCATTAGTGTTGGGATTTTCTCATCTAAGAGTTCCCTCTACCATTGAGATCATAGGTTCAGTCCTTATTCTCAACTAGAAACCCTTTAGTAGGGAAGATAATTCAACTGACCAAAGAGTTAAAGAGGACGTGTTGTGTTGAGACGTATTCTAAGTATTAGGAGAAATACGATCATTAGATAAAACAGAATCTCTGTCCTAATAGAGCTTATAGTCTAGTATGGTCATCAATATTCGTTTTAGCCAACCCCATCCCACCACAATCTATATTCTCTGCTCTCTTGGCACGCTATTCCCTCTAGATTATCTGCTCTAGTCAATTCAATTCAACAAGCATCTGTTAACCACTGAGTGTGCTTAATAGGCACAAAGGGGATAAGACACAAAAGCAAACAGCTGAGGATTTTCTCATTACCTACTATTCAAACCTACCCACTTTTCAAAATTAGCTCTTGAATAAGTTCAATATTTCTGTCATCCATCTGTCTCTATATCTATCTATCTATCTATATCTATCTATCTATCTATCTATCTATCTATCTATCTATCTATCTATCTATCTATCTATCTATCTATCTATCTATCTATCTATCTATCTATAATCTGTCATTCAGGATAGATTTCTCATGTCATCCTAGGTCTTCTTCTGCATGTTATCTTTTTACTTAGGGGACAATACAGTCATGGAAATAGGCATCCCACATGTCTCTTTGGCCAGATGGAAATGGTTATGAGAAAGTGCTGATGAATGCAGAATTTTTATACATATTGTTTTCACAATTAAGAAAGGGCCAACACTGAGCTGTTCAGCACAAAGCCAGTGGGAGAATTCAGCTTCCATTTACTGCTATAAATTTTATTCTCCCTGCTGCCAGCAAATATGAAGGCTTCCAAGGCAATGGCCAACTCCAGTGGGCCTGCCAGACAGAAGTGAAAAATTATCTGCTGCCCAAATGCTGATAGAACAGGCATGTCCACAATGCTGACTAAATCAGAGGAAGAAAGAAGAGCTGAATAGTTATTGATCAGAAGTTTTTGAAGTTCATAGGGGGCTGAAAAGGGTCCCTGCACCAGCTAGTTTAGCAAACTGTATCCATATCTAGGATAAAATAACAGCGAAATGGGGGCAGCTAGATGGCGCAGTGGTAAAGCACCGGCCCTGGATTCAGGAGTACCTGAGTTCAAATCTGGCCTCAGACACTTGACACTTACTAGCTGTGTGACCCTGGGCAAGTCATTTAACCCCTATTGTCCAGCAAAAACAAAACAAAACAAAAAACAAACAAACAAACAAAATAACAGCAAAATAAAGATTTTGCCTCTGGTGCCCACATACCTGAAGAGATCAGAAGGGCTGAAACTGATTACAAGAGAAGGCTCGCACATGTTATATGTATTCCAGAGAGAGTAAAACCCTTCATGCCTGTTCAGATCTAGATCAGAACTCTTAAGAAGAAGAAGAGTACAGGAAAGAATACACACAAGTAACCAGTTTAGGATACGGGAGATCTAAATAATGTGCATAATGAGGAAGTAACATCATCGATTAAAAAAGGGTGTGATGGGGGGCAGCTAGGTGGCGCAGTGGATAGAGCACCGGCCATGGAGTCAGGAGGACCTGAGTTCAAATCCAGCCTCAGATACTTATTGGCTGTGTGACCCTGGGCAAGTCACTTAACCCCAATTGCCTCACCAAAACAAAGCAAAACAAACAAAAAAGGGTGTGATGACTTGCCATAAATCCGTAAGAGATGAAATGTGAGGCTCTATCAATAGATATGTTTGTAACATGATTTCAGATGTCCTGTGGTTCCATATGAAGGAGCAATACGAAAGATATATTTACAAACGGCTTTCTGAAATTTACCTTGTCATTATTTATCTTTATTTATTCTCCCCATCGTAGACACCTCTTATTCCTTCCAGACTAGGTGACTTCCATATGTTGACAGAAGCCTTGATGCATTAGTGATCTTGCCGTTTCTGGGTACTCTTTACATTGATGCACAACCAGCTCATCCATTCTTTCTCAGCCAGTGTGATTTTCTTGTCTGTGTCCTCAAAGTATTTCCTCCATGCTATTTCTCCACATAACCTCATCCCTGTCCACTTCATCTCTACCCCTCCACAGTCTGTCTCCACCTTTGCTCTCTTGGTACATTGTTCCCTTTGGAATGCCCACTTTATTTTTTTTTAATAGTAAATGCAATTCAGTTCAATAAACATTTTTATGTGTCTACTATATGTAAATAACTCTGGCAAGCACTGGGGTTACAAACATAGAAACAAAATAATCCCCACTCTCAAGGCTCTTACCTTTTATTGGGAGGAAGCAACATGGTCACAGATCAATAAAAGCAAACTATGTACAAAATTATTTTGAGGGAGGGTGTTTTATTTATTTTCTTACTAATAACTAGGGGGATGAGGAAAGGGCTTAGGGTGAGTTAAACCTTGAAGGACCCTGGCAGTTCCAAGAGGAAGAGATGAAGAGGGAGCACCTTTCAAGCATGAGAGTAACCTATGCAAAGGCAAAGATGTTGAAGGTGGAATGTTTCATTCAGGGAAAATGAAATAGATCAATTTGGCCTGAACATTAAGTGCATGAAATTCAATAAGGTGTATTTATTCTGGAAAGAGAGATTAGAGCCAGATTGCAGAAGACTTTATCTGCCAAAATGGAGGTTTATATATTTTATCCTAAAAAAAAAACCACAGGGAAACATTGAAGTTTCTTGAAGCAAAGTCAGAACTATACTTTAAGAATATCAATTTGGCTGCTGTGTAGAGGATTGGTGGAGAGGGGAGAAGATTGTACATGAGAGGCTGTGAAGGATGTTGTGGAAGTAGAATCAACAATTAAGATGTAGGGCAGACTTAAGGGGAAATTTTCCATTCAAGTTACATGGAAGACATGTTGATTTGGAGATGCCTGTGGGATAGTTAGGTGGACAGATATAGACAGGTAGTAATGTACTACTAGAGCGCAGGAGAGAGATAAATGAATGAAAAGAAAAAACATTTATTAAGTGATTACTATATGCCAAGCATTGGTGATACCAGTAGAAAAGCAAAGGTAGTCCTTACTTTGAAGGAACTTATTATTTTTTTTTTTTGCAGGGCAATGAGGGTTCAGTGACTTCCCCAGGATCACACAGCTAGTGAATGTCAAGTGTCTGAGGTTAGATTTGAACTCAGGTCCTCCTGGTGCTTTATCCAATGCTGCACCTAGTTGCCCCAGGAGCTTACTTTTTAATAGGAGACAACACACCAATCAGTAAGCATTTATTAAGTGGCTGTTGTGTGCCAGTACTGTGGTAGGCACAGTGAATACAAAGAGAAAAAAGAATGGTACCCACTCTTAGGTAGCTCATATTTAATGAGGGGAGGATATATATATATATATATATATATATATATATATATATATATATATAACACATATCACAATACTATATACATACACACATATACACATATATGTATGTAAATAAAATAATGTTTTACACACATGTGTATATACATGTGTGCAATATAGTGTGTATAAATATATATATATAGAGAGAGAATAAATGATGTAAAAAAATCACAAGATAGTTAAATTTAAAGTAGTTAGGGAAGGATGGTCACTTCATGAACATTACTATTAAATACTGGGGTTCCATTTCCTTGATCAAAAACTCTGCCATTCCCCTATCTGTCCTTAGCTTTGTCTCATTACATCTTTATTTCTTACCCCATCTAAACTTATTCTTTACCCTAATAACAATCATCAGTCTCTACATCTCTTACTAATTTTTTAGGTCATTACTCCTGCTCTCACTTTCCTTCCTTCACTTCCCAATCTTGACCATGTAGTTTATCATTTCATTTCTATCTCTTCATGTATTCTTGAATATCTCACTCCCTTCTCCTATTGCTGATCACTCTTTACTGAATCCCAATTCTGGATCTCCACTCCTACTCCGGTGCTGCTATACAAAGTTGGAGGAAGTCATGCAACTGAGCTAACTGGGTAGACAAAAATTTATGTTATTAAACTCAAGTGAGGGGGCAGCTAGGTGGTGCAATAGATTAAGCACCAGCCCTGGATTCAAGAGGACCCAAGTTCAAATCTGGCCTCAGACACTTGACAATTACTAGCTGTATGACCCTGGGCAAGTCACTTAACCCTCATTGCCCCTCAAAAATAAAATAAAATAACATAAATTAAAAAATTAAACTCAAGTGAGCCCTCACTATAACAAGGCTGTCTTTTTACCCCTCCCTAACTGAATCAGTATCTCACCCCTTGCAGAGGCTCTAAACCTTCTTTTGTCTCCTTAAGCCCCCTATACCTTACTCGATCCCCATCCTCTCAGCTGAGGATCACATTTCATACTTTACTGAGAAAGTTGAGGTTATTCTCTCTGAAACTTCATCTTTTCTTCTCCTTATCTTAAATTCCTTTAACATCATCCCCCATTCATTCCTTCTTTCTCCCAGGATCTGACAATGAGGTAGCACTTCTTGCCAAACAAAACTCTATATGTGCCCTTGATCCTAACCTATTCTACTTTCTACAAATACACCCCACTTCTCTAATTTTCAATCTATCTACTGATTTCTTCCCTGTTGTCTTTAAATACTCCCAAGTATCTCCTATCCTTAAATGCCTTCACTGTTCCTTCTCTTATTATTTGATTTTTGCCCACCCACGCCCCACGCATATCTTTGTTGGGTTAGATAGATTTATATACCCAACTGATTGTTCCCTCTTTGAACCAATTCCAGTGAGAATAAGGTTCAAGCATTGCCCATCAGCCTCTCCCCCCAATTTTCCCCTCCATTATAAAAGCTCTTCCTTGTATGCTTCCTTTATGTGGGAATATTTTCCCCATTCTACCTCTCTCTTCCCCCTTTTCCCAGTGCAACCTTCTTTCTAATCCTTACACATTCTTTTTTGGAGATTATCCCAACATAATTGACTCACAGCCATGTCCTCTATGGTGGCTCCTTATAACTGCTCTAAGAATGATAAAGTTCTTGGGAGTTAAATGTAGCATATTCCCACATAGGAATGTAAACAGTTTAACTCTATTGAGTCCTTTATTAATCTTTCATGTTTACCTTTTTATGCTTTTCTTGAGTCTTGTGTTTGAATGACAAAATTTTTATTCAGCTCTGGTCTTTTTATCGGGTATGCCTGGAAATCTTTTATTCCCTTAAACAACCATTTCCCCCCAGTTTTTGCTGATTAGGTTATTCTTGGTTGTAATCCTAGCTCCTTTGCCTTCTGGAATATTCCAAGCCTTCTACTCCTTTAACATGGAAGCTGTTAAATATTGTGTGATCCTGACTATGGCTCCATAATATTTGAATTGTTTCTTTTTAGCTGCTTAAAATATTTTCTTTTTTAACTCGGAGCTCTGGAATTTAGTTGCAATATTACTGATAGTGTTCATTTTGGATTCTCTTTCAGGAAGTGATTAGTGAATTCTTTTAATTTCTATTTTATCCTCTGGATCTAAGATATCATGGCAGATCTTCTTGATAATTTTTTAAATGATATCTAGGCTTTATTTTAATTATGGCTTTTAGATAGTCTGATAGTTCTCAGATTTTCCCTCTTCAATCTGTTTTCCAGGTCAATTGTTTTTCTTATAAGATACTTCACATTTTCTTCTACTTTTTCATTCTTCTGACTTTGTTTCATTATTTTTTGATGTCTCATGGAGTCATTAGCTTTCACTTGTCCAATTCTGATTTTTAAGGAATTACTACCTTCAATGAGCCTTCATACCTCTTTTTCCATTTGACCAATTCAGCTTTTTGAAGGAGTGAATTTTTGTACATACTTTTCCATTTGGTCTATTATGCTTCAGTGAATTTTTGTGCTTCTTTTTCATTAGCCCAATTCTGTTGCTTTTTTTAAAGTGATATTTTCTTCAGTACTTTTTGTGCCTCTTTTATTGAGCTGTTGATTCTCTTTTCACAATTTTCCTGCATCACTCCTTTCTTTTCCCATTTTTTCTCTACCACTCTTATCTCTTTAACTCTTCCAATAATTCTTGTTGGGCTTGTGTCCAATTAGTATTTTTCTTTGAGATTTTGCTTGTAGATATTTTTACATTATTATCTTCTTCTGTGTTTATGTCTTGGTCTCCCCCTGCCACCATAGTACCTCTTTGTGGTCAAATTCTTTTTTCTTTTTGTTGCTTGATCATTTTCCCAGCCTATTTTTTGGCTTTGACCATTAAATTGAAGTTGGGCTCTGCTCATGTGGAGGTGAGGAGGCACTATCCCAAGCTTCAGTCTTTTTCATGCTGCTATTTTCACAGCTAGTTTTGGGAATCTGCAAGTTTTTGGTGCTTCCAAGGTTGTGTGATCTGGGAAGAGGTGTGGTTACTACTCTCTTTGTCTAAACTCTGCAGAGTCTTTACCTTGTTCATCTGCAACCAGAAGTGTTAGCACATCTCTTGGCCCTGGAACTGTGACCAGATTCCTTGCTCTCCTGTAGCCACAAGTGCTAGTGAGCCTCTTGTGACTGACTGATCACCAATGCCTTTCTTTTCCCTTGAACTGTGACCCAGAACTGCATATGGGCAATAGAGTTGCCAATCAACACTAGCTGCACCCAATGCCAGCAAAGGGTCTTTCGTAATCTGTTTCTGATGAGTGGTTCAACCCCCTTGCCATCTCTTGGCTGGGAACTCCAGAAGTTGCTGTTGCCACTGTTGTAGCTGCCTCCAAGGGAAATGGCTGGCACTTCTGTTGTGCTGTGGGCCAACCCCCTAACTTGTTTTAGGCTGGAAAAATGCCTTACTCTTACCTTTTGTTGGCTCTGCCTCTCCAAAATTTGATTTGAAGAGTTATTTTAAAGTTTTTTGAAGGGAATGTTAGGAGAGTTCAGTGGGGTGGTTGCCTCTAATCCACCATTTCCCTTTGATTGCCTTTCAAGGCAGGTAGATTGCTCAATGGATAGAATGCTGGGCCTCTGTTCCATGGTTATTTCCTTCAAATCTCTTCTCAAGAGCCACTCTACATTATGTTCTTTCTAATACCCTAGTTTCTGGTCCCTTCTCTCAATAATATCTTTTTAATACATATTTGTTATATATATATATATAGTCATTTGATCCTCATGACAATATGGTTTTTTGAGGGGGAGGGCAGGGCAATGAGGGTTAAGTGACTTGCCCAGGTTCACACAGCTAATAAGTGTCAAATGTCTGAGGCCAGATTTGAACTCAGGTCCTCCTGAATTCAGGGCTAGTGCTTTATCTACTGTGCTACCCAGCTGCCCCTCAATAATCTCTTTAAATTTTGTTTTTGTTTTTTGGTTGAGCAACGAGGGTTAAGTGACTTGTCCAAGGTCACCAAGCCAGTCAGTGTCAAGTGTTTGAATCCAGATTTGAACTCAGGTCCTCTTGACTCCAGAGTCGGTACTCTATCCACTGCGCCACCTAGTTGCCCCCTCAATAATCTCTTAATTGAAAAATATAATGGTCTTTTTTGAGTCTACATTCTTCTCGACTTTTCTACAACATATGAAACTATTGACCATCTCCTCCTAGATACTCTCTTGTCTCTGGATTCTCACAGAACCACAGAATTTAAGAGTCGGAAGAAATCTAAGTAACTGTAAATCCAACCCAACATCACTCATGACACTATTCTCTCCTAGTTTTTACTTTATTTTTTATTTTTTTGCTGGGCAGTGGGGGTTAAGTGACTTGCCCAGGGTCACACAGCTAGTCAGTGTCAAATGTCTGAGGCCAGATTTGAACTCAGGTCCTCCTGAATCCAGGGCCAGTGCTTTACCACTGCGCCATCTAGCTGCCCCCTAGGTTTTACTTTAAATGATTACTTGGTGTCCTTTGCTTGCTCATCATCCACATCTCTCCTCCTTACCATGGATAGACCTTAAGTCTTTGAACCAGGTTGTATACATAGTGTGCGAAATCGTCTGCATAGAAATGTTATTTGAACCAATGGGAGCTGATGAGATCACCAAGAAAAGCAGAGAGAAAAGAAGAAAGACCAGGTTAGAACCCTGGGATTTATCCAGGCATAGAGATCACCCACAGTTTGGTCCTTTGGAGTTTTCTTCTTCTATAGCTCAGAGTTCTATAGCATTAATAGAAGAAATTTGGCATTAAGAAAATAGGGTTTTGATTCAGGGAGAAACTAGGGGTCATTGAAAGCACTGTATAATTTCCCATATGCAATCCAGTCTATGCTGACTTCTCTGTTTAGAGATATTTGTAACTTATGGACGTGGGCTACAGCTTCCCCTTCCAACTGCGTGTCATTGTCTGGGCAGCAGATAACCTTCATCCATTTCATTTGTCCGTAGTAGGCATTTAATGAATGTTTGTTGAATTAAATCATTGAAAAGCAGAGAACAGAATTTAATCATCTGGAGGCAAGGACTCTATGAGGTAATATGGCTTGGACCAGAGCACTGTTCCCCAGAGAGCTGTCCCAGGCAGAGCTGAGGCTCTTGGAGATTTGATAAGAGCAGTTGAAGAGTTGTGAACAGTGTCCATTCCATTTATTGCTGAAGGGTTTTTGGCTAGATACTAAGTAGACTAAAAGAACGAAATTGAATTTAAAATAAAAGGAGCATAAAGGAAGAAAGAAAGAGCTCAATGAAATACTGTATATGCTGATTCCAAGTGGAAACTTCAGTCATTGTGAAATGAGGCAGCCTTGATTTTCCAGAGGGGGAAGGCAAGTTATTCAGAACCAAAAGGCCTGCCTATTTTTCCCACATGGCTGCTGTGGCTGGATTTCTGGCTTGTCTTTGTCTGGGGCAATATATAGCAGGGGATTGTGGGTGGAAAGAGAGTGCTGGTATGAATAGAACTGGACTTTGAGGGCAACTGAGGTTTATGAATCATTTTGTTTAGAGAATTCATGTTTTACTTTTTACTTCATTTTTTTCTCCATATAACTTCAGTTTTAAATTGTTATTTCTTGTAAATAATGTGTTAATTCTATCTGTGAGTCTGTGTGGTATGGGCACTTTTGTGTGTAAATCAGAGTTGTAACAAATAATTATGGTGCCCAGGTCAAAATTCAGAAAAGATACCCTGATGGTCTCAGAATAACCCACAACTCTATCCTCTCCCTTACACATCCAATAAGTTGCTACAGCATCATTCCTATCCTTGTCTTCTTTCCACTCACATAGCTACCAATCTTGTCCAGACCCTCATCACTTCTGGACCATTGCAATAGCCTCCTCATCACTCTCCCTGACTCCAGTTTCTCCTCACTCCCATCAGTCGCCAATTTGACATTCCTAAAGCAGAAGCCTGACTGTGTCACTGCCTTGATCAAGAAACTCCTTTGGCTCACTCTTGAATCAGAAAAAAAAATCAGACTGTTGAACTTTTAAAACACATTGCAGCTTTTTCTCCTCAGATCCAGTGATGGTCTGTTGTATCTTCGATCATGGCAAAAATCAAGGCCAGAGATCTTCGAGGGAAGAAGAAGGAGGAGCTACTTAAACTGTTAGATGATTTAAAGGTGAAACCTTCCCAATTGAGAGTGGCTAAGGTCACTGGAGGAGCTGCATCCAAGCTATCTCAGATCCGAGTTGTCTGAAAATCTATTGCCCGAGTCCTGACTGTCATCAACCAGACACAGAAAGAAAACCTCAGGAAATTCTATAAGGGCAAGAAATACAAACCCCTGGACCTTTGGCCCAAGAAGACCCGTGCCATGTGCCACATGCTTAATAAGCACAAGGAAAGCCTGAAGACCCAAAAACAGCAGAGGAAGGAACATCTGAACCCTCTTCAGAAATTTGCTGTTAAGGCATAATTTGTTGAAGTGCTAAATAAAAAGATAAATTGTTATAAAAAATAAATAAAGCCCATTGCAACCTGGTTCCAGCCTACGTATCCTGGTTTAGTTCATAATCTCTAAATTCTGCCAGTCTGACTGGAAGGAAGTGTTCATGTGTTGTTCAGCCATTCCAGTTGTGGATGGTGGAATAGCCAATGAGAACACTCTTCCAAAAGCCATGAAAATGACTGAAGCAGGTGCCGTGGAGTGCTTAAAGCTTGGTCAGACACCAGAGATGCCAAAGTTATCCACTGCATCCTAGGCCATGACCAGTTATCCTGACTTTTGTCTTGCCACTGGACTTCGATGGCTTTGGAAGAGAGAGTGAGGCTCAAAACTTTGTGCAACTCTGCCTCACTTAAATACTATTCAAATGAAAGTCAATACATCATCATTGGTCCTTTGTGACAACAAAAGACCACTGCCCCTACCACCACTACCATCACCACTGCAACCACCAACAATGACAACAACAACAACATTGTGTCAAATTGGCCCATTTTCTATTCCTCATAGCTGCTGGCTGTTATTCCATCTCCATGCTTTTCACATGCCTGGAATACACTTATTCCTCACCTCTACCTCACAAATTCCCTTGCATCCGTTAAAGTTTAGCTCAAATCAACAACCCCCATTGTTGTCAATGCTTGTCTCAAATGAAATTACTTTGTAAATATTTTATACATAAATTTCTATGTGCATGGTATAACCTCCCCACTCTTCCCTCTCTTCCTCCCAATAGAATGTAAGCTCCTTGGGGGAAGGAACTGTTTGTTTTTTGACCTGGCACATGGGAGGTGCTTTGTAAATTGTTTAATTAAGCCAAATTTACTTGGGAAGGGGACAGATCCTAAAACACCATCCCATGAAAGAGCAGCCAGAGACCCCGTGACACTATCTTGAGGTTACCTCGGAGGAGGCCCCTGCTAGAAAAAGGAGTGGAAATAGGATGGTGTCAGGATTTTGAAAAGTGCTCATCACTGGGAGAAGGGGAAAGAAGTGACCCCTTTAACTATACTTGATAACTTGTTACTCGGCTCAACTGTTTCTAAGCAGATGAATAAAAATGCTAAGTCTGTCCCATTCTAGTTGTCATCTCTTTGTGTATATGTAGGACGTGTGGATGTGCACCCTGCTTTGTCTGTATTTCTTGTGGTTTCACCCCAATTTGGGTTGTACCATAATGCATTAGAAAGAAAACTAAACTAAATATCCAGAGTTCTGGGTTCCAGTTGTGCTCTCCTACTTATTTGCTGTGTGAACTTTAGTTAGTCACTTACCTTTAAAGCTCAGGTTTTTAAAAAATCTATAAATAAGTAGGTTTAAATCACACCTAAGTTTTCTCCTCGCTTTACTGTGATTTGATGATTTTCCACTAATGCATTGAACTATTCATGTTGGTTGCCTTTCTACTACAAAAATCATAAAATGACCTATCTGGTAGTTCTGAGGCATACATCCAGGTGGAAAACACAGCTATTTTACCTCCCAATGTGAAAAGAAGCCTAAGAGGTCACAAAAAGCAACACAGTTTATCCTTGCCTAGGCACCAGTCTTCTCTTCCCCCTCTAAGTTGTCTCTTCTGTGTCCTTCCTTGAGTTATCCCCTGCCTCTCTCCAGAGCCTTCAGATCCCCATGCAATTAGCCGTTGGAGAAGAGGTGGGAACAGAGAGTTGCTTTCAATTTGTGCAGTCTCTTCTCCTCCTGACCTCTACTTCCCAACTCTTTCCTTCCCATCCTGCACACTTATAAAGCTGAGGTTAATAAGTAGTCTTTCTTCACTTGGGTCATTTTTAAGCTCTCAGTCCCATTCAAAGCTGAATACAACTGTTTTTGCCCACTGTGACTGCCCACTCCCTACTACTAGGTACTCCCTCCACCCAGGATGAAAAGCTCAGCATAGACTGGAAGTTCTTTGAGAGTAGGACTGGTTTTGCCTTTCTTTGTATCTCTAGCACTTAGCACACAGTAGGTAGTTAATAAGTGCTTTTAGTTTTATTGTAAGTTTTCACTACAACTAGAGTATTACCTGCTTAAGGAGGCATATTGATGCATGGAAAGTGGTTGTGGAGTCCCAGGTTCAAATCCCACCTCTAATGTTTATGTGGCATGTATGACCTTGGACAAATCACTTAACATCTATGGATCCCAATTTCTTCATCTGTAAAATTAGAGAGTCAGACTAAATGGCCTCTGAGATGCTTTCTAGCTCTAGATTTATGGTCTTATGAAAACCTCAGTAGGACTAGATGAGGGATTCATAGTTATTCCTAGGGTGTTGAGAAGACTGAATGGCTAATTTATGATACCTTTCAACCCTTCTCTGAGCCTGAAAATTCCCTGGGATCTTTATTTATCAGGGGAAAGTGGACTTAGCAAGAAACAGCACAGATTGAGCTAATAATTACCTAATTCCAGAAGATTATGATTTAATATATTCTAAAGTACTAGAAAGACATTTGATTTAGGATGTAAATACCATCCCCATGTCAGTTCATGAGGAAAAGGCCAACTCTCATCTTCTCTAGGCAATCTTGTGATGATGCTAAATAGAACAAACATTATTGTGAATGCTGGAGTTCTGGCCAGAACAGGAATCTTAAAGGCTGTGGGTAGATTTCAGGGGTCTGTGAACTTGAATGGGAAAAAAACAATACACGTTCATTTTTTTATATCCTCTCATTGAAATTTAGCATTTCTTTCATTTACTTAAAAAACATTGTTCTGAGACTGGGTCCATAGGCTTCCCCATTAAAAAGAAAGAAAAGTAAAACCTCTATAACAAATATGTAGAGTAAAGCAAAATGAATTCTCCACCTTGACCATGTTCAAAAATATATTTCTCATTTTGTACACTGAATCCATCAAACTTCTGTCAGAAGATACATAACACCCTTCCTCATTGGTCCTCTGGATGATCATGGCATCAGTCAGATTTTCCATTCTTTCAAAGTTATTTCTATTCATCACGTTGTTTTTATTATGTAAATTATTCTCCTGGTTCTGCCCAACTCTTTTGCATCACTTCATAAAAGTCTTCAGAGCTTTCTCTGAAACCCCTCTTTTTCTTGTGTCTTTCGAATCCCACAATTTGTATCTCACTTCTCCATGTGATGAGTACTCTCTTAGTTTCCAGTGCTTTGCCACCACAAAAAGGGCTACTGGAAATGTTTTGTGTTTGTAGGTCCTTTTCCTTTTTCTCTATTTTCTTTGAGCATGTATCCCAAGTAGTGCTAGGAGGGGTCAAAATATGCATAGTTCACTAATTTGGGGAGCATAGTTCCAAATTACTTTTCAGAATGATTTAACCAATTCATAGCTTCACTAATGGTAAATGAATGTTTCGGTTTTCCTGTAGCCTCATCCAACATTTGCCATTTTCTCTTTTTTTTTTTTTGTCAACTTGAGCAAACTAATGAGTGGAAGCAAAATCTTGGAGTTGTTTAAACTTGCCATTTTCTAATTGTTTGTGAATTGGAGCAAATGTGTGTGTGTGTGTGTGTGTGCACAAATAACTTGGATTATTTCCCTTGAGAATTGACTGTTCATATTCTTTGACAACATTTTAACTGGGAAATGGCCCTTGTTCTCACACATTTGAATCAATTTCTTGTATGTTTTAGAAATGAGGCCCTTATCAGAGAAACTTGCTATGAATATTTTCCCCCAATTACCTGCTTCTCTTCCAATTTTATCTGCATTAATTTCATCTGTACAAAAACATTTAAAATTTTATGTAATACAAACTTTATTTTATCTTCTATGATTTTTTCTATCCCTTGTTTGATGAATAAACCATCCCCTTATCCATTGATTTGAAAGATAATTTCTTCCATGTTTCCATAATGTTTAAGTCGTGTATAGTAGTTTGGATTCTAATGGGGAAGACAGCATAGATGTTATTTATAACATGTATGAGATACCTTTGGAATAGATGGAAAATAGCTTTATTGGGGAAGTCTTTAAAAGTTGGGAGTGAATGGAAAAGGCCTCCTGATGTCCTACAATGTAGATGTTTAGAGAATTACCATTAAAAAGTTGGCTACCATATAAAGAGTTTTTAGGTCATATCCTCTTCATAAAGATTGTTTACATAGGTGTGGAGGAACTTTTAATAATACCTGCAAAGGAAGTCATCACACTGATGACATCACAGATCTTTTTAGTTGTTGAAATATATGAGGCTTAGCTGTTGGTGAGGGAGTCCTTTTGAAATCTCCAGGAGGTAAAATAACCTGGTTGGAAAGATAGACTTTAATAACAACCCACAACATCTCCCCAAACAGCCAATTAGAATGACTTCCTCCCTGACCTGGGCATTCATCAGTTATTCTTCAAAATCACATTTAATTTTACTCTATTTGTGGACTTTATATTATTCTAGCTCTCAATACCAGATAGCAAAAGAAAAAAGAAAAAGGGGAAAAAGGAAGTTGTGAAAAAGAATAACACTAGAAAAAAAATAGAAAAGGATGCTGGCCAGCTTGTAGTCCTTCATCACCTAAATAAAGTATCAAAATATCTGCCATTTCTCCATTCCAGGTAATTCTTTTTGGGATCCAAATACATTTTATTGGCAGTTGAATAAACATCTAAGCAGCATCACATCTATCAGCTAAAGTCAAAGGAAAGACTAGTAACGGAAAATGATTAATGAATAGTTTCTTGTCAAAACTCCAATAAAGTTGGTGGAATGATTTTTAAAGTCATTCCTTAGGGAGGAATAACATGGCATAAAGATAAGAAGCAGGGCCCTTAAGACATGTTTACAAAGAGTAAGCCAGTCACTTGGCTGGAGATGAAGTGAAATTCCCCTGTTCCTGCTGTGTGCAGAATTCTCACAAAGGGACAGCTGGCAAAGGTGGCGGCTACCGCTGCCCCTTCCCTGGCACTGTGGGCCTTGAGAAAACCAGAGGCATTTCAACCACATGAAAGTGCATTTTGGAATATTAGCATTTTGGGTTTTCAGAAGTTCAACATCTGACACATTTCTAATCAGCGGGGGTATGCTGAGATCAGCAGCCCTGTAATGACAGGGCAATTTAGTTTGACTCAAATTTCAGTGTCTCTTAAACAAGCCAATGGCTGTGCTTGCTTTGGAGAACAGCAAAAGCAGTCCCATGGTATAACTTTCTATTGGAACCATGGGATACAGAGGTGACTGGGCCTGGCCTCTGATTTGGGGGGACAGACATCATAGGGGGATCAATCATTGTTGCTCTTAGTAAATACATACACACATGCATACATACATGCATAATACACATCTACATATAAACATATTCTATACACATACATAAATACACATGTAATGCATACAGATACACAGATATATAGTATACATATGCATGTATACGTGCATATATACACATATAAACAGACTAATGTATAAATATTTCCATAAGATATTTGTTATATTTTCCCCTTAACTCTTCTATTTTGGCTAGGAAAACTGAAGTGATTTTAGTTTATCTTGAGTTTTTGGTCAAGGGGAAAAGATAGACGGCAGTCATTCCAAAAGCCATCTTTGTAATGGATGAAAAAAAATGACATTGTTTTGGTCATATTTCAAAGCTATAGCTTTCTAAGATATCCAGGATATGTAATAAGCCCTTAGACCATTGTGTGCATTAGTGTCTTTGAGGGAGAAAACACTCAAGCCTACAAATATCTTTTCTGGGGAAAATAAGATTTTTGTTTCTAGGCACAAACTAATTAAACTCTATAGTCACACAATGCTTTTAAATTCATAAAATATGATACATAGGGTTACGATGTAAATGAAAGGTTAGTGAAAATAAAGATTTATTTTTCCCATCCAATCTATCCATGAATGCCTCTGAAGTCTGTGTACCCCAGGAGGGAATCTACTCCAATGTATGGCCAGTGATTTGCCCCTCTGTATCATATCATTTGGATGCCTGAAAAAATTTAAAATATAAATCTTGGTACCCAAGACAATTAATCTATCTTTATTTTCTCTTTTTAAGACAGAATACCCCCAGGAACATATTAATATCACTTGTTTACAATTTATAGCAATTGTCTTCTAATGGGCTTACATATGTATAGCCCTACTATGTCACAAAAAACCCCAAATTGCCCCAAAAGTATTTGTTTGCATGCTACAGAGAATCCTGCAAAAAGGATCTCCTTTTGAGTCTGGAGTTGCCTTTTTGAAGTTACTATTGTGAAACATCACCATAAATGTGCACAGTCCAAGACTTTTTCATCAGAATTCTGAAAATGTGTAATAATGGATAGCATTTCATCCTAGCAATTCCCAGGGGTCAGCAGGACCAAAACAATCATTTGCAAGCTCCATATTGTTCACACTGACCTTCTCTGAGCCTAGTCTGTCCCTGTTTGCTAAGGGAAAACCACTTGTGACCATCTCCGCTTTTTCTAGTGGGATAGAGGCACTTTAAAGATGAACAGGAGTAGGAGATATCATCAGGGAATGTCTGATAAGAAGAAAAAGGGGACTGGTCGTGTGGCTGGAGCAAAGAATTACAAGTATATAGTCATCTTCCTCCATTGTTAACTGTGGCCTAACAGGAGAAAGTGAAGAAGTCTTTCAGCATGTTGTGTGAACTTCCTTGGGGAAACTCATGGGAGGACATGAACAAGAGTTGTATAGATGGGTTGTGAGCTATATTGAAATATCCAAATCAGTGAAATTGCCAGTGGGGGTGGGAGTAAGAGAGAGAGAGAAGAGAGAGGGAGAGGGAGAAGGAGAAGGAGAGGGGGAAAGGGAGAGAGAGAGGGAGAGAGAGAGAGAGAGAGAGAGAGAGAGAGAGAGAGAGAGAGAGAGAAGAAGAAGAAGAAGAAGAAGAAGAAGAAGAAGAAGAAGAAGAAGAAGAAAAGAGAGCTTGATTTTACCCAAACTTCAGAGATCCTAATTCAATTTCCATTCGACAAAGGACTTAAAAATGACAGTGAATTAGATTCGTAAGTACTTGATTCAGAGTCAAATACAGAAGCTATTGACTTCTATTCTTCTTGTTAAGTCTACCCCGCCCCCAGCAAAATGATAGATCATAGAATATCAGAGGACCTTAGCACATCTTAGTCAAACCTCCTCATTTTATAGATAGAACATGAGAGCCAGAGGTGAGGTGACTTGATCAGTCACACTCACTCAATCACTGAGCATTTATTAAGTGACTTCTATGTTACAGGCATTGTCTGATGCATTGGAAATACAAATCCAAAAATTAAAATATTCCCTACTGTCAAGGAGTTTATGTTCTTCTTTGTCTGAGAGGATAAGTATGTATGGGTATATACAGAATAAATAAGAAATATACAATGTAGATATATACAAGGTAGTTTGGAAGGGAGAGAATTAGCAGTTGGGGAAACATAGAAAGCTTTGCATGAGTGACTGGAGGTTGGCAATAACAATTAACATGATCTGTGTTTTGTGATAAATTTTAATGGAGTGAAGTTAAAGGCTTAGAAGTTGTTGCTAAGTGATGGAAGCAAAGGGAAAGTCTATAAGTGACTGTGGGGAGTAAGAAGTATTCACATTCCCCTTCTAGAATCAGTGTGTTGAGGAGCATGGGAGAAAAGTACAATCAGTGTTGGAGAGGATGGCCATGGATAAAGTGTCATCTGGGGGAGGTGGGTCTCAATAAGTGCAAGATGGTGGAAGTAGTATGTAAGGTAGAAATCTTGTATGAAGAAGAGTTTGTTCCTTCTGGAACAGGCAGTGGAAAGGGTGAGTAGAGTTATAGCAGGATATTGTATGTGTAAACTTCAGGTGAATGATAGTCCAGCTAGTAAGTAACAAAGCAAGGACTCAAACTAAGCGGTCCTTTCCACTATCAAAACTCAAGATAGTTTTTTTCTGTAATTAAAAAAAATTGTCTTCAGAATCTGGTGCATAATCTTTTGAATTTCTTTTTTGGTAGGAAAAAAACCCATCCTCCTTTAAGGGTAAATTTGATTTTTAGAAATAACCAAAAGTTATTTTGAATCAGTTCTTATGAATAAATGGTTAGTTTGCTTTGTTTCTGGTCTCTGAGAAGTGCTGATCATTAGATGATAAGCTTCTTGAAGGCACAGACAGCTTTTTTGCCCCCTTTTATCTCCCAAGTGCTTAGAGTGGTACCTAGTACATAGTCTATGCTTAATACACATTTCTTAATTGTTTGATTGACCAACATTTGGAAAGGAATCCCATATATGAATGAAATCACAGTTGTAATCCCCATCTCGATTTTTGAAAAATCCACTCTAATTGTTGTAATTGTGAGAACATGCAAAGTATGTAGATTTTGAGCACACATTAAGTCTCTGGACAGGACTTGAGGAGAGAGTGAACTAACTAGTGAAAAAGGCAGCTGTTGACTTCCTGGAGACACAAACGTATCTCCTGAGTGTTTCCTAATGTTATATTGCTTTCCTGTGAAGTTTCATACTATTTTTTAAAAAATGGTATCACTTACAAGTAAGTCTTTCTATGGTCTTGGGAATAGCTACTATTAGGACTTGCTGACATCTTACTCTCCATTAAACCTTTGTTTTTTTTTAAGAAGGAATGAATAATAACAAAAACAAAATGAATCAAAACCTGGGGTTCCCTTTGCTTTCCTGTAGAAAGCCTAATAATGAAAATATCTGGAATGGTCCGACTCCATGGCAGACACTGGTTTCTAAGTTGTAATAGTTACTTGGCCTGATTTGCTCAGGAATCGTTTTTAATAAGATCTTTCTTTCATTTTCATCTTCATAAACATATTAAGCGCTTGAGGAATGTGTGAAAGGGAGGGGAAAATTAATGCATACACCAGGCTGACTCTGGGAAAGTTCACAGAGAGGGTAATAACTCAGGCGTGACCTGCAGCTCTCCTCCTCTGGGCACTGGGGGCCTCTGCAGAGCCCAAACTGTCAATCCCCCCAACAATGGGGGCTGACAGGTGACCAAGAGGGACCAGAGTGAGGCAATTGAATTCAATTTTATTTCTGACCTAAATAGAATCAAAATCCCAGCCTCTTGAGGGTGAAAGCTCATTCTGCTGACCCACTACAATGGGAGAAGAGATAATAAGGATCCTTCAGAAGAATGAAAAACATAGGCTCTGCATTAGGATGTTTTCAATGGCTAAAAGAGTCAATTATGGAAACAACCTCGGTAGAATTATTTTAAAGGCTACAGTCTATTACATAGAGGGCCTCTAGGGAGAGTTGGGAACTTAGAAGTTGTCCAATAAATGTTTGACGAGTGAATGTTTGTGTGTGGCATGTGATGAGGACCCAGATTGTATGAAGGAATGAGTGGTTGGCATGTACCAAAAGTATAATCCTGAAGAGGATCTATTTTGTGTTCCCCAGTAACATTAGCCTGTGTACTGTGAGCCATATTTGCATGAGTATGTACTTGTGTATGGGTGCAAGAGAAAGAGTTAGATAGGCAATGCAACATTTAATTTATTTCAAGAAGAATTTTATTGGGTTTTTGTTTTGTTTTGTTTTGTTTTTGGTGAGGCAATTGGGGTTAAGTGACTTGCCCAGGGTCATATAGCTAGTAAGTGTTAAATGTCTGAGGTTGGATTTGAACTCAGGTCATCCTGAATCTAGGGTCGGTGCTCTATCCACTGTGCCACCTAGCTGCCCCTCAAGAAGAATTGTATTAAGAAAGTGCTAATAACTTAGGGGTGGCATAGGTTTGGGGATCAGGATAGGTTTCATGGATGAGATGGTTCCTAAGCAATACTCTGATGGAAAATGGAGTATATAATTTAATCTTTAACTTAATTTGTGAGGTTTTTATACAAACAAACTAATAAATCTAAGATAGTTGGGGAGATTAAAAAAAAAAGCATAAAATATCTCTGATGAAGGTTTGATATCCAAGATGCATAGAGAACTAAAAGAACTATATATGGCCAAATAACCATTCCCTGATAGATAAGGTCAATAATAAGCATTTTTAAAATTAAGCACCCACCTTGTGCCTGACACTGAACTAAGTGCCAGGGTTATAAGGTATATAAAGTGCTATATATATACATACTTACATATGTATATACATATATGTATATGTGTACATACATACATAATATATCTATCCACATAGATAAAAGGTAGTCTGTCTTCAAGAACTTACAATCTAATGGGGAAGACCGCACATAAAAAGAAGCTGTAAAGTGGGAGGAGTTTTTCTGAGGGGGGTATGATGAAGTTATGCAGGTGGGGAGGGAAATGATACAAGGAAATATAAATTTCCAAGCTGATTTCATCTTGTAGAGTCATGAGTTTCTGGTGATGATGAATACCAGGAAAGTAGCTAGGTAAGAAGTGAGGAGAATTCCCTGGGTACCATTCTTAAGTTGTGGAGGATCTATTCCCCAATAGATAAATTGTCAAAAGATATGAGCAGTTCACAAAAGAAGTGTAAACTCTTAACAATCTTATGAAAGTTTGCCCCGAATCAATAATAATAATAATGACCCTGAGGTTCTGCCTCTGTATCAGCAAATTGGGAAAGGTGAAAAAAATGGGAAAAGTCAATTTTGGAAAGAAAATGGAAAGACAAGCATGCATGTTTCATTGTTGGTGAATTGTGAATTGGTACAAATGTTCTGGAAAGCAAATTTGGAATTATACAAATAAAATGATAAAATGTATATGTATTTATATATACCTACACATACCTGTATGTGTGGTTGTTCTGATCCTGTTCCCTTTCTGTTGATGGACCCCTCTTAGTTTTAGACCTATACACACAGGTAGAACAGGTTCAATCCTGGGAAGCTTGACCACCTAAAAATGAATCAAGTCTGTTTTCTTGACTTCTTTGCCTCCTTGAACCCTACCTTGGAGCTCTGGAGAAAATAGCTTAGGCTTTGGCTCATGTTTAAGGCCTCACCAAAGCAGGGAGTAAAAACGTTTTCAATGTTCAGTGTAAATTAGGTATGGGACAGCTATTTATTTCCTCTGCAGAGAAGTTTTTTTAAAAAAATACACATATTAAATTCTGCTTTCTAATCTATTCTGCCACACTTCTCAATTTTGAAGGTGAATTCATCCTTTTCACATTAATGATTACTTTGTCAGTTGTGTTTTACCCCTTCATTATATCTTTATATATATATGTGTGTGTGTGTGTATTCATATATATATACATATATACACACATATATATACATACATACACACACACATATATAATATATATTATATATATATACATATATATATATGGTTTTTTTGTCCTCCATCTTTTCCCCTTTACAAAGAAAAAGGAGGTAAAATAAAAGTATTGGGATCAGCACCAGTAATCTGGAATTGAACCTGGTGGATCCTATGTGTTTCCCCTTCTTCTTTTCCCCCAGCACAGATTTAAGTTGTAGAGTCTTACTCTTTCTTTCTCTTTTCTCAATTTCTTCCTTATAGTCTTTTCTCCATAGTTGAAGTTTGTTTTGCTTGTGACTATTCCCTGACCAGTTCTGCTTTCCCACTTAAACCCACCCAAATCCCTTTCCTCTTAGTAATAACCCACATCCACTGATAGTTGTAGCTTCTCTCTATCTTCTGAGGCTTTCTCTGAGCCTAGATGCTCTGGCCTCATTCATTTCCTTCTGAAGTCACCTGCCTGGCAGTCTGTGTCTTCAGGCCTTGGCCCATGGAATGATTCTACCAGAGATGACTCTGACATTCTTCTTCATTTGTAATAGGTTTCCCACAGAGGACCTAGGTTTAGCTAGAATCGCCCATGTTTTGTTTTAAAATTCAGATTAAAATGTACTTATCTTCATTTACATAATTGTAGCCAATGTATATATTGTGACTCTGGCTGTACACCACTTCATAAAGGTCTCTGATTTCTTTCAGTTCTTTATATTTATCATTCTTCATAGTGCAGTTGTGTTCCATTATATTAATATTCTATGAAAGGGGCTACATCCCCAATGAGGGTTAGCTTCAATGCCGGGAAGATAGGTTCAGAACCTATTTCTGACACATACACTGGTAATGTGACCCCTGGAAAGGTCACTTACCTCTTTAATACTATGATTTGCAAAGGAGGTATCAACCCACATTGGTAGAGGGGATTTCTTATGCTAGCAGTTCCCTACATGAATCCCAGGCTCAATAGCTATCCCTATTCATATGCCACACACATTATAGTATATAATTCTTTGTTTCTATGAATGTGGTGCATGTATGATGAAAGATAATATTTTGTCCTTTGACAATAGATTTTGCATAAATGAATGAATAACATGGACCTTTGCCAGTTCTAGTCATTAAAATATGTGAATTGCATATTAAATATACACAATTGGATGTTAAAATTTGAAAACTGGCAATCCATTAAAACACTGCTGTGGAAACAAATATCGATTATTAGGATCCTTTGGAAAGGGCGCCAGTAAATTTTGGCTCCAATCTTTTATGAAGCTGACCACCACTGACTTAGAGCCTTTTCTCCTAGCCTAGAACTCAGTCTTTCTCTAGTATCATCTTTCTTTGCAATGAACACTAAGGTGCTTACACTATTATATCAGTAAAGTCATATAAGTGAAATCACTTGCCAACATTCTCATGGCTAAGTTTTACCCAAGGGCACTAAGGATAGAGATATAACTGTGGTTTCATTAGTATGGGGAGATCGCTCTCCCAGCTCAGGTTGAGCTCTCTGCAATTTATAATCTTAGAGATTTACTTTAAGTAAATTTAAGTCACATGACTTGTCCAGGGTCACACAGTAAGGATGACTCCAAGGTGAGTCTTGAACTGTGGTCTTCTTGGCTTTGAGATCAGCTTTCTGTCCACTGTTTCATCCTTCCTCCCAAGCAAAACAATTAAAGGTACAAACTCCAACCAAGCACCTGTGATGTACCTTCTCTTTATCTGGCTTAGAACCTTCTTACTGCAGTCTAGAAATCTTCCTTGTTATTTAGAAGCTGAAAGCCAAAAATGAAGGCAGGATATGCTTTGATGTGGGATATTCATTCATATGTTCATTCATTCATTCATCTATCATAATTTTGTTAATTGATTTACTTCATCTATCTATCTATCTATCTATCTATCTATCTATCTATCTATCTATCTATCTATCTATCTATCTATCTATCATCTATCTATCTAAACTACCTGTATTCTCTCTCCTCTCCCTCCTTCCCTCTCTGTTTGTCTCTCTCTTCCTCCTTCTACTTTTCTCTGTCTTTGTCTCTTGTCTACATATTTCTTTCTCTGCCAGGGTCTTCCTGCAGTTGTACAAACTCCTGAAGGGCCCCAAGTATATATTTCTGTCTACTTTACAGCTCCCTGCTAGTGTGATACCTTAGTTAACATTAGGAAACAATTCTACTTTTTCAAGTGAATAAAATCTCTCCTCCAGTATCCTTGCTGTTGCTAATGTGTGCCTTTGCTAAGATAATGTCCTTTCCCCCCTGTTTTTTTTCACTGGGAGGATCCTGGAGGGCAGCCCTGATGATCTGGTCCTCCTAAAAAAGTCTTTTTCTTGGCCTCTGTCATGAAAACTCTATTCTTATCAAAGGACTTAAGATGGCAACTGTGACAGGGAGAGTTATGCAGAGCTCTAGCATACAGAAAGCTGATTATCTAGCTGGATGGGAAATTTTCAATAGTATTTTTATATTGCATGGATCTTCTTCTTCTTCTTCTTCTTCTTCTTCTTCTTCTTCTTCTTCTTCTTAATAATGATTAGAGGAATCAATGCATCCAGTCCTTCAATGAAAAGATGCAGAACATTATAACATTATAATAAAAGTAAGCTTACCTTAAATTTCAATTCAATCCCCCTAATATTTATTTAGAATCTACAAAATGCTGTTCAAGCCACTGCAGTGCTGTGGGATACAGAAAATACAGGAAAGAAATTGTGTATCACTTAATACCTTACTTAGCCTATCCAAACTTAATTATTCTTGTAAATAGCCTTGTTGTTTTTTAAGTATCAGGAAGCTGTATGGTGAACGTTACATTCTAATATTACAAGGACCCTTTATGGACACCCACTTTGGAGCCAGATTTTTTGCTACCACAAAAAGTAATGCTCTAACCATTTGTGCGCATGTGTATACACACACACACACACACACACACACATTCACCTTTACATATAAATATATATACATTGAGGACAGGTAGGTAATGCAGCAGGTAGAGCATTGGACCTGAAGTCAAGAAGTTCAAATTCAGCCTCAGAGACTTCCTAGCTGGATGACTCTGGGCAAGTCATTTACCCCTGTTTGCCTCTGTTTCCTCATCTGAAAAACGGGGATAATAATAGTACCTACCTCTCAGGATTGTTGTGATGATTAAATGAGATAATAATTATAAAGCACTTACCATAATGTTTTATAGTAATATAGTAAGCACTATATAAATGCTATTATATACATGCATTTATATATACATGTATATCTATACATTTACATCTATATTTTACTCAACCAATAAGCATTTATTAAGTGCCTACTATATGTCTGGCACTGTGCTAAGTGCTGGGAATACAAAGAAAAGCAAGAGATAGTCCTTGCCCTCAAGGAGATCACAATTTTAAGAGGCAGAGAGCACATAAAAAGAAGCCGAGGGGGCAGCTAGGTGACACAGTGGATAAAGTACCAAGCCCTGGATTCAGGAGGGCCTGAGTTCAAATCTAGCCTCAGACACTTGACACTTACTAGCTGTGACCCTGGGCAAGTCACTTAACCCTCATTGCCCTGCAAAAAAAACAAAACAAAACAAAAAAAAACGCTGAAAAGGGGAGGGGTACAGGGGCAGGGGCAGAGGCATAATGAAGTTCTGGAAGTGGGTGGGAAATAATATGGTGGCTGAATTGGGGCCCCTCCTTAAATGGAGGAACTAGGAGTACCTTTCTGATGTGCCCCTCTTCCACCTTCTCCAATCAGAACAAGAAAGGGAAGAGTCCCAGGGTCAAGCAGTACTGAGGATGAGTATTAGAATTGATTCAAGCTTGCTGGAAGTTGAGTTATTGGAGACAATGGTGAGCTCTCTCTGTCTCTTTCTCTCTCTCTTTTTCTAATTTCTATCTATATCTATACAAATTTGCCTCTACATATCTACATCTATTTTTGTCTCTATCTCTACATAATGTTTTCATTTTTCTTTGACCATTTTGAGACCTATACACAGCAGTGGTACTATTAGGTCAAAGGGTATGTATACAATATAAATATTTTTAGTACAATTCTAAGTTGTTTTTAAAAATGTTTGGATAAATTTGAAGCTTCACTTAACAGTGTTTTAATCTATATGTCTTGCAACAAATACTTCAACATTTATCATATTCTTACTTTATCACTTTTGTTACTCTCGGGGGATGTGAGGTAAATCTTCAGGAATGGCTTAAATTTCATTTTTCTTATTACTAATGATTTGGGTCCTTCTTTCTTTTGGTTATTGACAGTTTTCATTTCTCCTTTTGAAAACTCATTATATCTCTTGGCTAATTATTTATTGGGAAAAGCCTCTATACATCTCGGATCTCAGACCTTAATCAAATATAATTGGCGTGAAGTTTATTTTGTTATTCTGGCTATATTGATTTTGTTTGTACAAAACCTTGTTAATTTTATGCAATAGAAATCAGAAGTTGGGTTTTTGTTTCAGGAAGGAACTTGGAGGTCATTGATAACACTGTGTGGTCAAGACATGCAACCCAGCCCACTGTCTTCCTTCTGTTTGTCTTAAGTCCAGTTCTTCTTTCATCTGCCTGGTTTGTCCAACATACATATTCTACTGGTTCAGCTCAATGGCCTGTCCATCCAAATGGATGTCAGGGTATAGGAATCCTTCATCTACTTGTTTTTTCCTGTGGGCCTGGTTAGACTAAACTTTTTTGAATATTTGTAAACATCATTTAGAAGGCACTAGAAAGTTCTCTTTAAGTGGAAAAGATATTTGAGAGTTGGCACTCTGTTTTATGACACTTCCAATTATCTCACACACCACAATGTATCCTAAGGGAAAAATCTTAATGGAGATCAGTAAGCTAAAACAATCAATGAGACTTTGTCAGAAAGCCATGACCCTATTCAAACTGAATTATTTCCTGTCAAGATATGCCTTGTGAGTACAGCTTTAAGATTTCTGTAGTTTGTCACTCTTCACACAAATCAAATCAGATCTAAATAATTGGAAAGATATCAATTGCTCATGGATAGGCAGAGCTAATATAGTAAAAATGACAATACTGCCTAAATTAATTTACTTATTCAGTGCCATACCAATCAGACTACCGAAAAATTATTTTATAGAGCTAGAAAGAATAATAACAAAATTCATCTGGAAAAACAAAAAATAAAGAATATCCAGGGAAATAATGAAAAAAAATTCACAGGAAGGTGGGTTAGTGGTACCAAACCTGGAGCTCTATTATAAAGCGGCAGTCATCAAAACTATCTGGTACTGGCTAAAAAATAGAGTCAATGGAATAATAGATCAATGGAATAGGCTAGGCTCAGGAAATGGAGTAGTAAATGACACTAGCAATGTAGTGTTTGATAAACCCAAAGACTCCAGCTTCTGGGATAGGAACTCAGTATTTGACAAAAACTGCTGGGAAAACTAGAAGATAGTATGGCAGAAATTAGGCATAGACCAACATCTTACACCTTATACTAAAATAAGGTCAAAATGGATACACAATTTAGACATAAGAGGTGATACCATAGGTAAATTAGGAGAGAAAGGAATAGTCTACCTATCAAATCTTTGAAAAGGAAAACAGTTTTTGACCAAACAAGAGATAGAGTATATTATAAAATGCAAAGTGTATGATTTTGATTACATTAAATTAAAAAATTTTTGTACAAACAGAAGCAATGCATCCAAAATTAGAAGGGAGGCAGAAAGCTGGGAAACAATTTTTGAGGCCAGTACTTCTGATAAAGGCCTCATCTCTAAAATATATAGGGAACTAAATCAAATTTATAAGAACCCAAGTCATTCCCCAATTGAGAAATGGTCAAAGGATATGAACAGGCAGTTTTCTGATGAAGAAACCAAAGCTATCTATTCCCATATGAAAAAATGCTTTAAATCTCTAATGATTAGAGAGATGCAAATAAAAACAACTCTGAGGTACCACCTGACACCTCTCAGATTGGCTAAAATGACAAAAAAGGAAAATAATAAATGTTGGAGAAGCTGTGGGAAAATTGGAACACTAATCCATTGTTGGTGGAGCTGTGAACTGATCCAACCATTCTGGAGAACAATTTGGAATTATGCCCAAAGGGCGATAAAGCTGTGCATACCCTTTGACCCAGCAATACCACTTTTGGGTCTTTTTCCCAAAGAGATCATGGAAGGGGGAAAGGGACCCACATGTACAAAAATATTTATAGCTGCTCTTTACGTGGTAGCAAAGAATTGGAAGTTGAGGGGGTGCCCATCAATTGGGGAATGGCTGGACAAGTTGTGGTATATGAATACAATGGAATACTATTGTGCTGTAAGAAATGAGGAGCAAGAGGAGTTCAGAGAAACCTGGAGGGTCTTGCGTGAGCTGATGATGAGTGAGATGAGCAGAACTAGAAGAACATTGTACACAGTAACATCAACATTGAGTGTTGATCTACTGTGATGGACTATATTCTTCTCACCAATGCAATGGCACAGAAGAGTTCCAGGGAACTCGTGATGGAAGAGGATCTCCAAATCCAGGAAAAAAAAAAAGAACTGTGGAGTATAGATGCTAAATGAACCATACTATTTCTTTTGTTTTTGATGCTGTTGTTTTTTTTTCTATTTTGAGGTTTTCCATCATTGCTCTGCTTTTTTTCCTCTTATAACATGACTAATGCAGAAATAGGATTAATGTTATTATGTGTATGTATATATATATATATATATATATATATATATATATATATAACCTATATCATATTACCTGCTGTCTAGGGGAGGGGGGAGGAAGAGGAGGGAGGGAGAAAAATCTGAAATTGTAAAACTTGTATAAACAAAGGTTGAGAACTATCTTTACATGTAATGGAAAAAATACTTTATTAATTAAAAAAAAAGATTTCTGTAGTTTGTGTTGGGGGTATTTGTTTTTTTTAAGTATCAGACCCTTGTGCCACTAGGGTGAAGATTTTAAAATGTAATAAAGAATTGTGGATGGAAGCAGAGGCTAAGAAGTCCTTGATCCTATTATACTAAATAATCTTTTCTCAGGTCCATATCAGAATCATTTGGTTCATCAATCAACTGAACCCATTTTTTTCAAAGTTATCAATGACCTCTTAATTGCCAAATCCAATGGCCTTTTCTCAATCTTTACCTTTCTTTACCTTTCCACAGCACTTGGCACTGTTGACCACCCTCTCCTCCTAGATAATTTTTTTCTTTTTTGTATTGCCTTTTAAAATAAAATACGGATCTCTTGTGATTCTCCTCCTACCTGTCTGGCCACCTTTTGTTGAATTATCACTCATAGTTTAGCCTCTAACTAAGGGTGTGCCTCTAGACTCTGTCCTGGGTTCTCTTTTCCTCTCTCTTTTTACCTCAACTCCCATGGATTTAGTTATTGGTACAGATGATTCCCAGATCTTATATATCCATCACCAGTCTCATGTGACCAACTAAAGGCCTATGGAACATTTTGATCTGGTTATTCTGTAGATAGTTCAAACTCAACAAGACCAAAATAGACTTTATTATCTCTCTTACCCCCTCCTCCACCGGCTAACCCACCTCCTCCCCAGTCCACTATCTTCTGAACTTTCTTACTTTGGTGAGGCACCATTGTCCTTCCAATTACCCAGATTCTCAACAATGGAATCATATTCCTTTCCTCATTCTGTCCATTCAGTTGCTAAATCTTGTCTATTTTACAAATAAAATTCCTTTCCTTTGTCCTTTGTCACCTTCTTTTTTTCCAAATGACCATCACCCTAACTCAGAACCTTGTCACTTCTTTCCTAGATTATTACAAATTGTACCCTACTTTGTGTCCCTGTTTCAATCCTCTTCTTTTCCCAATATTTCCTCTTCGTGGCTGCTAAGTGGTTTTCTTCAAGCCTAGGTCTAACCATGTCATTCTGCTAAATAAACTCCAGTAGCTCCCAATTACCTCTAGGGCCAGCTATAAATTCCTCAACCACTGTGTTTGGCAGTTAAAGTTTTTCACAGTGTATCTCCAAACTACTTTTCCTACCTTCTTTTTTTGTTTTGTTTTGCTTTGTTTTTTAGTGAGGCAATTGGGGTTAAGTGACTTGCCCAGGGTCACTCAGCTAGTAAGTGTTAAGTGTCTGAAGCTGGATTTGAACTCAGGTACTCCTGACTCCAGGGCCGGTGCTCTATCCACTGCGCCACCCCCCTACCTTCTTATATATCTCTTCCCTTCAAGTGTTCTCTAGTCAAGTCCTACCAGCCTCCTAATTGTTTATTTATCTATTCACATATTCATTCTTTTATTTGGCTGTGAAAAAGAGAAATGTATAATCCTCTAACAAACTTCTTGCTGCTTCTTAATATAGCATTCCATTTTCTTCACATTTTTGCAGTCTTTCCCCCAAGTTTTGAGTATACTTCCTCTTTAACTCTGCCTCTTATGACCCCTAGTTTTCTGTAAAACACAACTTTTTGTACCTTCTATGAAGCTTTTTAAATCCTCTGAGCTATAGCGACCCCAAACTTTTTATGTATTTCAAGTACATCTGTGTATAAATTTCTAGTTTAATGTGCTTAGCACAATGTCTTCCACATAGTAAGTTTCACATAGTTAGCCATCATCACCACCACCACAACCACTACCATCAGCTGCAGCAGTAGTAGTATGTTATATCCCCCTACATAGTATAAGCTTCTTGAGGGCAAGGGCTTTTTATTTTCCCTTTTGTATCCCCAATAGCTACCTAGGGGCCAGGAACATAGTAGGAACTAAATTATTTTTATTAAAATATTTTATTTTTTCTAATTACATGTAAACATTTTTAAGATTCATTTAAAAAAATTTTGAGTTCCAAATTCTCTCCTTCTTTCCCTCTCCACCCCCTGCATTGAGAAAGCAAACAATTCATGTTTTATTATTTTTTTAGAAAAAAATTATTTTTCCAATTACATGTAAAATTTTAACATTAATCTTTTAAAAAATTGAAGTAGGGACTTAATGAATGCTTGTTGATGGATTCCTTCTATCTATATATAGTTCATAGGATGCTAAAACCCATAAAATTCAGTCCTGTTTACTCCAATGCATTCAGATGCTCTCTCAACAACTCAGTCAACAAGCATTTATTAAGCACCCACTATGTTCCAGGGAACATAATTAGTACTGGAGGTATTGTGATAAAATATTCCATGGTTAGCAATTAGATTGTGATTGCATAAAAGGCAATGGTAGCTGCTGATATTTAAACCATAGCCTCACAACCAAATCTCAGTACTCCCTTTGGTGCGCCACAGGATGAAAAAAAAAAGTAAAAACAAATCAACTATTTGTGCATGGAAATTTTCTCAGAAGAATCACGATGGCAATAGTGTACAGACTGTCGCGTTTTAGAGCCAATCTATTTGGATTCTCTGGGGTCAGAATGATAATGGAATCCTCTGGCTTAGTCATTCAGATGATCACCATCATGATATCATGATGCTATCTCTGGATATGATGGTGGATGTGTCCCTACAGAAGCTTGAATGAAACCAAAGAGTTTTCAAAGATTTGGGGAAGGAAGGGGTGTGTGTGTGTGGGGGGGGGGTAATAGTAGTGGTGGTATGTATGACTCTGAGCAGAGTCCAACTTTAATTTAGTTCCTAATGCAACCACAATGCTATCAACAATTGTAGATGTAGTAGTAGTAGATTCTTGAATCCACTGGATTCAGGGCTACTGTTTGGAGAAAGGACATTTGGACTCTATTAGTATAGTTGCTGGAATTTTTATTTCTTTTATGGAATTTGTGTGCTAACCAGATTGATCTGAGCCTTCAACCTTTTGGAGCCAGAACACTCTCCTGAAACCCAATATGTTTCCTTTGGGGGTTAGAGATGTCTCAGGTCCCAGTGAAGTGGTTGCTGCCTCTGATTAGTCATTGTCTGTACATTCACTTTGTAACGGGTGGTTATTTTATTGAAAGAGAAAGCTGATAGTTTTATGTCCAAGAGATAAAACAGAGTCTTCTCCACACCCATGGGATTCTTAGGACTGCAGCTAAAGGCAGACTACATCACTCACTGGACAGTTAGTATTTAAAAAAAACACCACATATTCATTATATTTCAAGGCCACTGGTCAGGAATCTTAAGTAAAAGGGGGGGGAAGACATTGGTGGTTCAAAGTTTTATTCATCATCTTGCCACTGGACCCAGATGGCTCTGGAGGAGAAAATGGGGCTGATGCTTTTGCACAGCCCTCCCTCACTTAAATCCAATTCACTGCAAATCATGGCATCACCTCCTGATGTCATGGTCCTCTTTGAGAATGAAGGACAAACAACAACAACAACAACATCCTTTAGGACACCATCACCACCACCATTATAATTTTCATTTTCCTCTTCATCTCATTTTCTCTACCTGAAACAGAAGCCTTTGCATGGCTCTCCAGCTGACAATACAGTTGTTTGTTTTGGAAGGAGTATAGTATAAGGCTCAAAAATGTCAGAGGAAGAGTCTCAGTTCAACTGGAATAGCAGCAGGCAAGATGACAGACTGGGGCTTCCAGCCCTCAGTTTCACTTTTAGTTTGCTCAGGATACTTCCCCTTTTGTTGGCTCAATTTTCTCCACTACATCTTACAGTAACTGTGTGTGCTGCTTCTCTCATGTGAGCAATGTGAGATGTCAGGACAGTATGGTATGGTTTACCAAGGGCTAAGCCAATGGCAAAGTTGGTTAAACCATTTCCTCATCTGGTGCGAATTGTTGATCGAACGACTCAATGTAAATGTGTCCCAAGTTGTCAGGAAATATTTATCAAAGTGCTCATGATACAGGCAGACAGATGGTGGAGTGGATAGAGTGCTACACTTGGAGTCTACTTTGCACACTGACTGACTGAGACAATCCACTTAACCTCTTACAGTCAGTCTCCTTATCTGTAAAATGGGGTTGGGAAAACCATCTCCCAGGGTTATTGTGCAAAGCAAATGAAATGATATATGTAGAGTGCTTCGCAAATCTCATAGCATTGTTGTTTAGTTGTTTTGCAGTTGTGTTTGACTCTTCAGGATTCCATTTACGGTTTACTTGGTAGAGATACTGGAGTAGTTTGCCATTTCCTTCTTCAGCTCATTTTACAGACAGGGTTAAATGACTTGCCCAGGGTCATACAGCTAGTAAATGTCTGAGGTCAGATTTGAACTCAGGAAGATGAGTCTTCCTAACTCCAGGCATGACACTCTGTGCCATTAAAGCATTACATAAATGCTAGCTATTATTAGGATTACTATGATAAGATCTTGGATTTTTAGAGCTAAAAGGACCTTAGAGATCACCTAGTCAAACATTATCATTTTACAAATAAGGAAACTGAGACTCAGAGAAGTTAAATGACTTGCCCAATGTCATCTAGCTTATATATGACCAAATTGCCACTACTTGAATAATGCTGGGGGGCTCTGCCCCTATAGACAAAAAAGTTAAAGATAGTAATTAGCCCACAAAAAATCAGAGGTATCTGATAGTTCAGATAATCTCAAATTCAGGAAGCAGCTGCCTTACAAGGCTCTAATTTTCTTTGGTTGTGTCAACCCCACTCATAGTTTTATGTATTTCAGAAATGCACCAAGTTTTGTGCATTTCAGAAATAAGGGCAATACTATCTGAGAAAATGAAAAGAAGTGACCATATAAACAGTGGCAATAGCAGCAAGACTAGTATGAAAGTCAGCAGAAGGTTTTGCTGTTGTTGTTGTTGTTGTTGTTGTTGTTGTTGTTGTTGTTTTGGTGGGGCAATGAGGGTTAAGTGACTTGCCCAGTGCCACACAGCTAGTAAGTGTCAAGTATGTGAGGCCGAATTTGAACTCAGGTCCTCCAGAATCCAGGGCCAATGCTTTATCCATTGTGCCACCTAGCTGCCCTCTATGAAGTTGTTAGGGGACCCTATTATAAAAAGTAGCACACTTTCTATAACTTTCAAGTCAGATAGCAAAGGACACTGGATAAAACAATCAAACTCAACCCGTGTTTGTTTATTAACCCACATTGTACAGTAACTGCCTGAGTGATACATAAGAAGCACTTCCCTTACCTTTACTGGTCCCTGAGTTCCAATCATAATATCTAAGTCATTTATAAATGTCAATCTCAGGGGGCAGCTAGGTGGCTCAGTGGATAAAGCACCGGCCCTGGATTCAGAAGAACCTGAGTTCAAATCCGGCCTCAGACACTTGACACTAGCTGTGTGACCCTGGGCAAGTCACTTAACCCTCATTGCCCTGCAAAAATAAAAAATAAATAAATAAAATAAATGTCAACCTCTTGGCCCTTTTCTATTTAAACTTGTCTTTGGGAAGATACATACTACTTGCCGTGTTAGGAAAATAGGTCAGAAGAAGCTGTTTTTTGCAACTGTGTATTTACCACAGAAGCTAATGGGAACAGCTCAGTTTTAGCCAGCAACCAGTGAACTGTGTCTTAGCATTATCCAATTTAGTTCAGCAAATTATCAGAAAAACAAAAGTATTTTGAACTGAGCACCACGTGCAGGATTTGGATTCCCATCCGAAGCAAGCACAAAAGCTCACTAAGAGCCTCTCCTGCTATATTTGAAAGACTGTCTCCTTTAAATGATACTACTGATTCCCCCACATCAGACAGTCTGTCACATAGAATTTAAGCAGCTGGCACACAGAGAACTCCAAGGGATGTGCCTGCCCCCTTGCAGCCTTCAACTTAGTGGTGACTCAGAAAGCATATTTCCTTGTATTTTGCAAATTTGTCAGACAGGCTCTCTTGTCCAGGTGTCCAGATGGCAGAAAGTATTATGAGCATCAAGATCTGTCTATCTAGTGCTTGTCATCCAGGGAATGACACCTAATGAACCTTAGTCATAGAGCCTAACAGGGTTTTTTCCTTCCTTCTTCTGGGGGGTGATTCAACGCTATTTGAAATGACATCTGGGTTTTTGTATTTGTTTTTTTCCAGAAGCCAAGAATCCTTCATCAGTAGGAGACCACCCTATATGTCACTTTTTCAGGAAGGGAAGGCCAATTGGTGCTTAAAATGAGATTTCAGAGCATGAATCAGTGTAGTCTAGCCTACCTCCTGATTGTGTGGGAGATTTTTTCCTTGCTATTGGGGGGGTGGGATGGGGTCCCAGGCTGGGATGAGAAAGGAAAGGAAAGATGCAAGGCTTTATCTCCCAAGAGAAAGCACTCCAGAGAATTTGTGGTCAAAGTGTACAAGAGAAGGCTTTGACCACAGACCAAATGATGGGTCCAGCTGCATCTCGTGGGCCACTGCCTGGAGAAAGCTAGTTGTGAACCTTCCTTGGCCTCACATGAAAGAAGCCTGAGGCAAAATTGTAGCAAAGCATCTAATATCTGGGAAGCTCTTTGATGTTTCTTCTAAATGCAGAGAAAAAGGAACATCATACAGAGACATTTTTATCTTTAATATGTCAGGGACATTTTGGAGCCAGATCAGGATTCCTGATGTTAATTAAAGTAAAGAGTGAATTACCACTTACTTTTATTTTTGTTCAAGCTTGTAATTTGAAGCAATAGATGATGATGGGCTTCTGAAGACTTGAGTGACAAAGTAAAGTCTTCATTTCAAACCACAACCCTTGTAAGCTGTGAACGGGTGTATTTGAATATATATCTTTTGTACATAGTTCCCAAATACATATGTTTATTCATTCTACTGCTCTTGTAGAAAACAGTCTTTAGCTTCTTTGTAATGATACACATTATATAACATTCCAGCAACTCTGAAACTTACTGGCTTCACTGGAAATACCATCCTTTTTTTCATCTAGTTTCACTGACAAATAGATCAAATGGCTTCTGGAGGTCTCAAGATATGTTGATAGAATGCATTTCTCCAAAGCACATGGCACACTTCAACCAATGTACCTCCATTTTCTTCCCCCTCCTCTATATACTGCACCCCCTGCTTAAAGGGAAGAAAAAAAAAACATATATATATATATATATATATATATATATATATATACACACCCTATGTACAATACATATATTTTTGTGTATATGGGTATATCATAATTACATACATATTATATATATATTAACTATTTATATGTGTGTAAATGCATACATATATATACACTACAAATACATATGTGTATATGTATTATAAGTGTGTACAAATATATTCACAGAATATACACGTGCATTATACATATACATAGATGTGTGTATTTGTATATTTATACATACACACACATACATATATACATACATATATCACAAAACACTTCATCAAAGAGATACACAGGTTTGCCTTTTCCATAATTGTGGGGCCTGTCTTTCTCTAGGGAAGAGTTCCAACGTGAGAAAGAAAATACATAGTTCAAAAGCCCATGTTTTCAATTTGCTAGCACATGGTTTAAATTATCCCTGTATTTATTAAGGGCGCTAAATGGGCAGCTCAACTTAGGGGAAGGGGTCATTCCAGTTGAGAAAAAATCATGTTGAATCCCAGAGTGAGCTCCCTCCAGGTTAATTGTGCTTTTCGAAGGCAAAGTGGATTTAGGAGCAGATAAGAACAAAGTAATGTACTTGGAGATGAAGGTTGTTCTCTTTGCTTCTAAAATTGCCTGTTGCAAATGAGGATGGAAAACCATTAAGTGTCTGGCCCTAGGGCATGGTGGCTCCACCAGGACATTGCATGGGACAGAATGACCCATTTTTCTGGACTTTCAAAGTGTGAATGCTGCCTCTTGGGGGTTGGGGTGGGGAGATTCCTCAGCTCCTGGCCCTTCCACGTGTTTGGTGAACTGTTGCATAATTAGAACCAAAGAGCCAGGGCATCCCAGGTTTATTTTGCAGCATCACAAGGTCCAGGTTTCCCCTGTTCGATAGTGGCACCTTGGGGGAATCCATCAGCTCTTCTGTGGGGAATAATGGTATTAAATGAAGACATCCCTCCCATCCTCCACAGCTCCAAATGACTTTCCTTACACCTGACCAAATTTAAGCGTCCTTGGGGCAGCAATAAGTTGTCTGACCAGCACTTCTCTGACAGTTACCCCAGGTCTTTCTGACTTTGGCAGTACTGTGGGGCTCATATTTTCACACAGATAAAATGTGCTAGAGCAATGTCTCCCATGTACTATATGAAGCACAAACAGGTTTTTCTTTAGCAGACCTGGCACGGGCTGTGTGCCTGCATGTCTTAGATTTCCACCGATTTTACTTTCAACAAACATCTTCCAACTGAACAATACCAGGAAGCTGACTTTTCACTCACTCTGACCTTCCTTCCTGCTCTTTGTGCCCCCAGCTACCATTGCAGTCACTGGGCACCAGTGACAACAGTGTGGTATCTCATTTCCTCTTATATCCTCCAGGTTCATTTGTTTCAAAGCCATCCTTCTCAAGGGCTCCGGGATCCTTGAGCCTCTCTTAATTGACTGCCTGTGTCTTTAAGACTGACAACACTGTGATGTTTCTTCTTGGCTACATTCTTTCAGCAACTCTCAACTGTTGTTTTCAGAGGGTGAAGATTCTAGCTCACCCAAGGCAAGGATGCTATGAACTGAACCAGAGAGAGGGGAACCACTTCCTTTCCCCTGCTTCTCCTCTTTTATCCTGGCTCCAGGATAGGTACTTTGAGAGGTTTTGTCTCTATTTTATGTTGTTTGTCCCCCTCAGTTTCAGGTACTAGAGGTGATCCTCATGGACCAGGGATCTGACCCATGATGACCTTAGAGCCAGGGTTGTGGGTGGGATGGCTGGACGATCTCACCTGCACTCATTCAGACTGGTATAGCAGCCATGAGAAGCCAGGGGTGCCTGGGGACTTCAAACTGGGACTGTGCTCTGTGGGACTGAACTGAATAAGCTATGAACCTAATTTTCTTTCTTTGCCCAAACACTGAGGTGGTATAAGAAGAGAGAGATTCTGCCTCCCACTTGTTGGATAAATTTGTATATTTGTGATTATGCCTTTTGAAGTAAATATTTCTGTGTAAAAGCTAATCTAAATGTCTGTGACTAGATGGAATTTTGGTCCAGGAGACCCCCACCCTTTACAAATGAGGGGACAACATCTGTGGGGCTGGAGCCATTTGTGGAGTGCCTAGACATCCCCCAATCCCCTTAAAGATACCAGAGAACCCAGGGGAGAAGTGAAAAATCCATCTTTCCAAGCCCTCAGGCATCAAGGGCCAGGGTGGTCTATGTTGCAGATGTAGACAGGACATCTGGTGTGAGATGTCTAATAAGCAGTTAGAGATGCAAGACTGGAGGTTAGCTGTATTCAACTAAGATAAGTAAATGAGACTCATCATCATGATCGTTGAATCCATGGGAACTGATGAAATCCAGAGAGTGCAGGGTGGTGGTTGGGGAACTCTTAGGTGGCATGTTGCAGGGTCTGGACTGAGAGGAATGAGAAAAAGGCAGTGGGCAGTTAGGGGTAGAGAATGGTTTTTGTACAATGACAGCAAAGTGTTCAGAATTCTTGGAATGGGGATTGTAGGACAGGGTGGGAGTATGTTAATCACTGAGGAATGATTCAACAACAGGCAACAAACATTAAGCATCTTCTAGATCAGGAGCATTGTGCTAATTACTAGTAGAGATATTAAATTTAGATAAGACAGCCTCTGACCTCATGTATGGAGCTTACAGTCTAGCAAACAGGTGACTCAACACTCTTAATCAACACTGAGTTTTTTGTTTTTGATTTATTTTTGGTTTTTACTTAAACTTATGATATCACTATCAGAGCAGATGGCAAACTAATTTTCTTTCCTTTTCTTTTTTTTTTTTTGGTGGGGCAATGAGGGTTAAGTGACTTGCCTAGGGTCTCACAGCTAGTAAGTGTCAAGTGTCTGAGGCTGGATTTGAACTCAGGTCCTCCTGAATCCAGGGCTGGTGCTTTATCCACTGCCCCACCAAGCTGCCCCCTTGGCAACTAATATTCTTTAAAAACTTTTTTTCTTTTCATTTCTTTCTTTCTTTCATTCTTTCTCTAGTTAGCGCAGCTAATTTTCAACTTGGAGCTTTAGAACCCAAGGTCCTAAGAAGCTTGAACTGAAGGACTTACAAGTTTGCATAATTCTGAGACTGACCTTCTGTATACCACAGCTCTACTGTCTCTCGATAAACACATTAACTATTTCCAAACCAAGTTCTATACAAAGTGTATAATCTGAGCAGGGATGCCAAGGTAGCCAATGTAATTTTTATGGAGAAGAGAAATGTGAGGATCACATTTTTCTTCCCCAGTTGAAAAAAAAAATTGAAACCCTTGTAATGAATATGAAGCATCAAGCCAAACAGTGTCCACATTGGTCATGTTTAAAAATATTTCTTATTCTGTATCTTGAGTCTATCACCTTTCTTTCAGAAGGAAGTGGTAGGGGGCAGCTAGGTGGTGTAGTGGATAAAGCACTGGCCCTGGATTCAGGAGGACCTGAATTCAAATCCAGCCTCAGACACTTGACACTTACAAGCTGTGTGACCCTGGGCAAGTCACTTAATCCTCATTGCCCTGCCAATTTAAAAAAAAAAACTTTCTTAAAAAAAAAAAGGGAGGTTGTGTCCTTTATCACTGACGACCAAAATTATGGAAGGATATTGTATCCATTACAGTCCTTAAATATTTCAAAGTTGTTTTTTAAAATAAAATATTATTGTTATTGCATACATTGTTCTCCTGGTTCTGCTCACTTTGCTCGGCATTAATCCATTCAAATGTTTCTAGAGTTCTCTGAAAACATACCTTTTGTCATTTCTTACAACATTATAATATTTTTAATGTTCATATACTGTAATTTTTCAGCCATTTCCCAAGTGAAGAACACCCTTTTACTTCAATGAAGTACTTGATCAAGGGAATGGCATACAGGGTACGCCTTGTGGCTTATTAAGAAGATTATTTGATAATTGTGCAGAGAATCAGTTTGAGATGGGAGAGACTAGTGGCAGGGAACCAATTAGGAAGTTATTGTGAAAGTCCAGATGAGAGGTGATAAATATCTGAACTGGGGTAATGTGGGTGGAAAAAAATAACAGGTGCAAGAGGTGTTATGTGGGAAGAGTCAGTTTGAGGCTTGGCAACTAATTGAATATGTGGGGAGGTGAGGAAAAAAGAGTAGAGTCGAGTGACCGGGAAGAGAAGAAAAGAGAGGAGAAGACAAGACAAGAAGAGGGGAGAGGAGAGGAGAGGAGAGGAGAGGAGAGGAGAGGAGGAAAGGGAACTTCCAGCACCAAACCTAGGTTGGTACTTTGACCTACAACTATTGGTTTTTCTGCTGAAAAATTGTAATTCAACAATGGCATCTGAATTTATTGGTGCAGATGTGGTCACCTAAGGACAATAGTGCTCATGTCAAAGAGATGATTTTAGGGACATTGAATTTCTACCAGTACCTTAGAGCCAAGGCAATCCTTTGACTCTTCTGAGGGTCACCAACATTGGAGTTTAGTTCAAGCAAAAACATGGAACTGCTGAGGTTTATTCACATTTTTGTGCTTTATAGAAGTCTGGCACTCAAGCTAGCTTGATGTTTCACTTAAGAACTTGCACAGTACTTTGGTTTGAGATAAGGTTCTGAAAGAGGAAGGAAGAAAAGAAGGAAGGAAGAAGGAAAGAAAGAAAAAATAATTGAGACTTAAATGCACAGAAGAAAATAAAAGGTTACAAGGAGTAACAAAAAAGTAGATGTATGAAAGCTATATGTTGAATTTATTAAATAGTTAAAAGCATGTTATAAATAATGGAGATTCACAGTTTCAAGTACAATCCTCTTTTTCTGTTGCATTATGCATATGGAAATGTTCATTTTACTTGGTATTTGCTAAGTTTAGAATAAAAGAAGTGAAAAGAAATCAAGCACCTTATTGCCCTTAGAATCAGTCAGTCAATCACCTAGCATTTATTAAGTACTTACTATGACCTGGGTGATGTGCTCAATGATGCAAAGCAAAAGCAAAAAAAAAAAGTCACTGCCCTCAGGGAGCTTACATTCTGAAGGAGGAGACAACCCATATAAAACAGCATAGACATATTAAATGCAAAGTACTCCTGCAATTGGAATTCTATTTCCTGCCTAAGTTCCTTTACACAAGGATGTAGTCCTACTTTGTCATCTCTTAGGATCTCTACCTTTATTCAAAGAGATGGTCATGGGCCACTTTCTGTAACAAGTCTTTCCTAACCCTCCCCTCCCCCACTTCTTAAATTGCAAGTTGTAAATTCCCACATTTTATCAAGTTAACCCAGGTGCCTTGAGTTCTGGGAAATGTTAGTTCCAGGTTCTAGTCAAAGCATTGGAAAGCAGACCACACTCTGGCCAGAACTGCTAACACTGAATGAAACCTAGGTTGATGATAGAATGTCAGTTGTTAGAGCTTGCTCCCATTTCAAATGATCATGTACATATTTAACCATTTACATGTTGTATCCCCTAGTAGAAAGGAAACTCCTTGAGGGCAGGGATTTTTCTTTTCTTGTTCTGTTTTGTCCTTGTACCACATCACACTCATCACAGTGCCAAGAATGTAGTAGATGTTTAATCAACACTTGCTGGATTAGATTAGAATTTTAAAAACAACAACAACAACATTGTTTCCCAAACATGTTTCCTAATTTAGGAGATAGGGAGGCACTAGTGAAAAGGTTACCCAGGATTATTCTAAATCAAAGATGTGGAATCAAAAATCAATGTGGAAAGAGAAGTAAACCAAACACCACAAAGAGCAAACTTGAAGACATATTCATTAGTATTCTAAGTCATAAAGAGATTGAATATTTAGATTCCTATTTCCATTTGTATTACAGCTTTTACAAACTCCCCAGCCAGTGTTATTCTTTTTGTCTCTGGCTGTCTGCTACAACTGAAAACATAACTTTTATTTAAGACAGGAAAAATAAAAAGCCACTGAATCTCATTTAAGTCCCAGTCTGCCTGTCTGGCACACAAAAAGCGCACAAGGGAATTGACAGTGTCATCACTCCTCAGATACTCTCTCCCCATGTCCTTGTGCGTCATTCCAAAGGATTATCCTGTCAGAATGACTCAGAGCCCACAACACATATACTCTGACTTAGAACATCATGGGTCCAAAATAGTGTGGCCAGGGCAAATGGCAAATGTGATGTTTCCCACTTTCATGGGAACCCCCTCAAAGCATTAGGACACTTTTTGATAATGGACAAATCTGAGGAGTTTCTAGCAAAGCTTAGGACTTTGTAAATTTCCACATTTTATCAAATTAATCTAGGTCCCTCAAGTTCTGGGGAACCTTTGCCCCAGGTTCTAGTTGAAGCAATGGAAAACAGACCACACTATAGCCATGACTGCTAATGCTGCAGCCCTTGTTTCCAACAGAATATCACTTCTTTTATTCTTTCACTATTCACTTTTGATTGGAGGTTGTCTGGTGAGATGGGAAGAGTTTCGGATTTGGAGTCAGGAGATTTGTGCTGAAGTACTGCCTCAGGATGCTTACAAATTGTGTGATCCTTGACAAGTCACTTACTTCTCGAACCTTCAGTTTTCCATCTGTAGGATGAGGATAAAATTGCTTGCACTACTAACCTTTCAGGTTGGTGTAGAGAAAATACTCTGTAAACTCTACCATGCTATAGAAATGTGAATTCTGTTGAACAAACCTTCCAATGGTCTCCAAGAGCCAGTGGATCAATCAAGTATTTAACATTTGGAAGGACCCTGGGCTGTTCCTTCCTCCATCTTCCCACTCAGAGTTGAAAGTATGCTGGATTGGGAGGACATGGGTTCAAATCTCACAACTTACTACCTCTATCATCTTGGGAAGCTCATTCAACTTCTCTGGGTCTCAGTTTCTTTATCTACAAAATAAAAGAATTGAACTAGATGACTTCTAAGGTCATGAACCTTACCCTTTCATTAATTAATTATTTCCCTGGGTAGAAAACCAAAGGAATCCAATGAAATCAAGAGATAGCCTGATAAATGGTGTCACATTTTATTTTTCCAGAAGAAGGATATTGAGGACTTCAGCGATATGGGGGCAATGATAGTGTAACAGGAATTGTTTGTAGCCTTTGAAGGCCTAATAGCTCTGATAATCTGCTTCATGGGATCCCAGGTTTGGAGCTCAAAGGCACCTTAGGGCCCTCCAACCCCCTCAGTTAATAGATAAGGAAGCTGTCTCCAGAGAGGTTGTCATTCACCTAAGGTCACAGTGCTGGGGTTAGAAGGCTGCTCTTCCGACCCCAAAGTGAGTCCCCTTTTTATTATACCATGCTGCTTTTTTCTAGTTGCATTGGTTGCTTTCTAGTACATCTAAGGTCCTCAACTTTCTCATTACAGTCACTTGAAAGTGAAGAATTTTTTTAAAAAAGTAATTTGATGTTTAACATTGTCCAAAACTCCCACTCCAAGAAAAAAAGAAAAAAAAAAGTCAAACAAATAACTAGCTTTGGCTCAGGGCCATCTTGTTTTCCCTCCAGCTTGCTTAGCCAGTCACCAGTGACATCAACCCTCTTGCTGTCCCCCGGGCATTCTCACCCAGACCTTTGCCACCCACAGTTCACAGACCCTTTACTGACAAAGTTTAAAAGGCTCTCACCCTCCCTTCCCTGCCTGGAAATGGAATTCTTGGAGTCTTTGGGATTAAGAGTGGGATCTCACCCAGAAGGGCAGTGAGCAGAGAGAAGAGCCCATGGTGCCAGCTACAAACGTTATTGTGATTAGCCATGTACAGTGTGGGCATTGTTTTAAATCACATAGAAAGAAACCATCCTACAAGCAGCTCGCTCTTATTAGCCACAGAGCAATTTTTCCACATTAATCATTCAAACTGACATGGGTAAACAATACCACATGTGGTTGTGATGAGAGCTGTCTCCATAGCCTGTCCTTCTCAAGGTGCTCTGAGGGTTTCACTGGAGCCTGCCTCTAGCTGAGGGACTGGAGGAAAACCTCAGGCAAAGGTAGGAGCCTCGACTGCATGAGAAGCCTGAGAATGGAAAAACTCTGGAGGGAGACAAAGGTGGTGAGCTGAGCACTCACCACAAGTGAGAGTACTGAGACTTTGATGAGCTGGATTAATAATTAGGAACATCTTCCAAGGCTCCCAGTCGCTATCTCTCCCACCCACATTGCATCCCCAGTGTCTCTGACTCCCCTCTTTGTCTCCATCTCTCTCACACAGACATATACACACATCCCTTACCTCCAACAAATTCTGTCCATTGTGTTTCTACGCACAGGCTCAGAGCAGTTTTGGTTGAAATTGGTTACACTTGGGGCAGCTAGGTGGCGCAGTGCACCAGCCCTAGATTCAGGAGGACCTGAATTCAAATTCGGCCTCACACACTTACCGCTTACTAGCTGTGTGACCCTGGGCAAGTCACTTAACCCCAATTGCCTCACCAAAAGAAAAAAAAAAAAGAAAAGAAATTGATTACACTTGACTCTTAGATGAGTTCTAGTTGGATGCTACAAATACGGCCAACCCTAGATGAATTTGTGAAATAAGTGAATATTTTCTCTGGCCCTTTGTGTCCCCTTACGTTCTCCCTTTTCTTTATTTTACTTGGTCATATGGGAAAGATCTGGTCAGTCACAAATACCTTGTTGTAAATTAGTTAAATGTATTCATTCTCATAAGAATATTTGACTGACAAATTGCTTTCTTTCTCAGTGCAGGGAGGAGGGGTGAAGGGAAAAATTTGAAACTCAGAATTTGAAAAAAGAATGTTAAAATTTTTTTCATATAATTGGGAAAAATAAAATATTAAAAGATTATTTTAAAAGAATATTTGACCGAGATCCTCCCAAATAAATAACTACATAGGAGCAAACTGATTTAGATCTTAGGACCACGGACCCTAGAGGGAAATGAAAGGTCAGCTCCCTCCTCACTCCCCATTTGATGGGTGAGGAAGCTGGGGCCCATATGGATCATAGAATGTTAGAGTTAGAAGGAATCCCCTCTTCTAGATTCTTTCAGATGGCGAGAGGAAGACCCAGAGAGATGATGTGACTTGCCCATGATTGCTAGCGAGTGGAGGAAGTAGGACAAAAACCCAGGGTTGAGAATGCTGTTGAAATAAGGGGCTGAAAGGGAATAAGTTCAAGGTAAAACATTTGAGGGAGGATAATACTAATACTAATGCTAATGCTAATGCTAATACTAATACTAATAATACTAATAATACTAATACCAATACTAATATTAGATGGTGCAGTGAGAGAGCACCAGGCCTGGAATCTGGAAGACCTGAGTTCACATTTCGCCTCAGATACTTATTAGTTGTGTGACCCTGAGCAAGTCACTTAATCCTGTTTACCTCATTTTCCTCATCTGTCAAATGAACTGGAGAATATATATTTAACAACCTTTTAACCTTGATCTGAATTATTAACCTTTTCTCTATTACTTACAATCCTGACTTGTAGCTTTTGCAGATGTCCAAGGTCTAGCTGCTGTCATGCTGAATGTAAACAATTGGCTCTCAGCAGCAGCAGGTTTGGGTGGGTTCCAGCACAGCCCTGCATACAACCCACCTTTGGTAGGTATATGATACTATAAAAGAATGCATGGCTTGTAAGAGCTTAGCAATTAGGGACCAGAGGAGAAAAGTGGCTTTCTGGACACTGGATGATACCCCAAAGCAAAACATGTGGTTCTCAATGAAAGCTTTCAGACCCAAACTCCAAAAAAAAAAAAAAGAGCAGAAAGGGTCAGGCTAAAATAATCCTTCTCAGCTGAACATGGGGCAGTAAGGTAAAGTTCACATGTGTGATCTGTATGTCTTATGGAAAACCCAGGACTGATCCATCTGAGGGACTGGCTCAGCAAGAGTTTCAGAAATAGCCTGCTTGGCTCAGCAAGGCCTCCAGGCTATATGCACTTCTTTCTCTCCATCTGATGCTGGAAGAATAATTACACGTCAGGCAAGCAGAGATCATGCTCTTTTGACCCTGTATTCTTGGACACAGGTGGCTCCAAGACTTAAAAGTCACAGTGGAGGGACCTGAGAAATTGCCAAGTTATAGGATCACGGTATCTGGAATTGGAACACACCTTAAGAAGTCTCCCAGAGTTGTAGGATCATAAACATTTAAGCTGATAGGGACTTTAGAGACCAGCCCAGTCCACCCTTCTCCACCTCACTCCCATTTTCCAGATGGGAAAAATGAGAGCCGGAGGGATGGGGTGATTTTTTTCAGGGTGATGTCATCAGTTAGTGACAGATGTGGGACTTAAGATCCAGGTCTCCAGGTTCCTTTCTCAGAATGCACTTTTCACTCTGCCAGAGTAACTTTGTCAATAGGTATGAAAAATTAGATAGAGGGGGCTCCTTAAAGACTTTGTGGTTCATTTCAAATAAATGCCCCACTGGGATCAAAACTATAAAATTGATGGAATTCTATTTGGCCCCTTTATTTTCCTTTTTCAGTGCTCTCATTCCTAGGTCAATGGGATGAGCTGGTAAATCAGTAACACTTTAGTGTGAATTATAAGCATGTTTTATTCCTCCCAAGAATACTTGAATGAAACAAACAAACAACACATGGCTACAGAGAGAGAAAGAATCCAAAACAATGAACCTCAATTAGGAACACTTCAGGTATTATGGATCTTGAAACAGTAAGATCAAAGAATCATAGACTGTTTCCAATTGAATGGGACCTTAAAGTTCATTAATCCAACATCTCACCCAAAGCAGGAATTCCTTTTATAATTCTAAACATGCTTATTATAATTCTAGCTAGCCATTCGGTTTATACTTGAATGCTTCAAATGACAGGGAGCCAAGTACTTTATAAAGGTAGTGTGTCTCCTTTGTTGTATGGATCTACCGTATTATTATTACTGGTTTTAATAATATTTTATTTGTTCCCCAATTATGAGTAAAATTAAAAAAAATATTTATAAGATACCCTCAAATGTGGGTCACAACCCTAAATTGAGATTCATTGAAAAGAATATATACATACATATATTCTTTTATATATCTATATACTAAAAATAAGGTCTACACAAGGTTTTATAAAAGTTGGATTTTGTGGATAAGCACACCTATATTTGGATCATTGGAGGGGAGAGGAGGGAAGGAGCATTTATTAAGAGCCTAATATTCGCAATGTACTGTGATAAGCATTTTCACAGATACCTTATACATAACAGCCATGAAGGGAGATGCTATCATTAATCCACTGTACAGATGTGGAAACTAGGGTAAATAATGGTGTAAGTGACTTGCCCAGGTCTTTGGGACAGGCCCAGTATCCCTATCCATTGTGCCAGTTAGCTGCTTTTGGCTGGGGGGGGGGGGAATATCAATTCCTGTATTTTTAGTCCAAATAGGATCCCCTGTAATTTCCCTCTACTGGTTCTAGTTCTGATTTCTATAATCAACATAGGAATCTTTTATCTCTTAGTCCTCATGACCCTCCAAATATTTGAGGACTTTTATTGTGTCTTGCTTAATCTTCTCTTTGTGTTTTTCAGTTGTTTCAGTTGCATCTGACTTTTTGTGACCCCATTTGGGGTTTTCTTGGCAAAGGCACTAATGTAGTTTGCCATTTCTTTCTCCAGCTCATTTTCTAGGTGAGGAAACTGAGGTTAAGTGATTTTTCTGGGGTCACACAGCTAGTAAGTGAGGCAGGATTTGAACTCAGGTCTTCCTGACTCTGGGTCCCACTTAGACTGTGTGTCACTTAGCTGCCCTTTAATCTTCACTACTCCAAGCCAAACATTTCCTATTATTTCATCCATCTATCACATTATTTGCCTTCCAGTCTCATTGTCTATCTGTTATGTATTTTCAGTGCTCTTTACCTTAGGCTGCCACCTCCTTCACTGTAAGACCAGCTCTAGCTACAAATCAGTAGCCCTTTGAAATAAGAAAAAAGGGGGGGGCAGTTAGGTGGCACAGTGGATAAAGCACTGGCCCTGGATTCAGGAGGACCTCAGTTCAAATATGGCCTCAGACACTTGACACTAGCTGTGTGACCTTGGGCCAGTCACTTAACCCTAACTGCCCCACCAAATAAATAAATAAATGAATGAATGAACAAATAATAAATGAAAGAAGAAAAAAGTCTCAAGGAATCCATTGGCTTGCTCTTTCTAGGGATTGAAGAAAGGACCAGTAACCACCAAGGCAGAAAGATTTGGGTTCAGTCATCATTTTTTTGACACCTTCCAGACCCATTTAATGAAGAAAATACTAAAAAATGCTGACTTATCGCTACAATTTCCAGTGCTGAATTTATGGAAGAAAATTGTGCAGGAATTTCTATTTCCCTCGTGTAGGCCAGATGGCCTTTCCCAACCCCAATGAGAGGAGAGAGGGAGGAAGGGAGGAGGCTTTGTTTTTCAGGTCCTGGATGATTGCTTTTCAGGAAGGCAGAATGAACTGGTCAGCTTAGGTCTGATGATGTCTCCCATTAAAAAGCTATGTATCCCATCCAAAACTTCCAGTGTGCTCCATTAGCAATGCTTTACATTACCATATAGCAACTTTTCATCCCCAATGATCCTTGGAGGCTTGCAAACAGGCCAAAAATTGTCCCTCTGTACCATCCGAGGAGTTTCTGGGAAAGGACTTTGCTTTTATTTCACAACCCAATTAATTCCATTTAGACTTAGAGTTTGACAGCAAATGATTAAACTGATAGGAAGAGAACCAAGGCCATAACCACCAGTGTAGTAAGAGGAGAGGGGGGAAAGGGATGCTATCCACTTACTATGCTATATACAGGACCTCAGCATTTTGAACATCAGAACACAAGGTAGAATATATATGGTGCTATATAGATAGTACCTACAGATACAATCTCTTGCTTCATGGACCTGGGACCCTATCCAGAAACAAATACCATGGTTTTGACTGCTCTGGGACTCTTCCTAATCCATAAAAACAACTTGTAATAAATGTTTTTTATTGTTATTAATTTTAAAACTATTTTATTTGTTCCAATTATAAGCAAAATCATTTTAAAAACATTTACTTTAAAAAATTTGAGTTTCCAAATTTTCTCCCTCTCTCCCCTTCTCTCTGAGATGGTAAGCAATCTGATATTGGTTATACGTATGCAATCATGTAAAACATTATTTCCATATTAGTCATTTTATGGAAGAAACTCAAAAGAGAGAAAGGAGAGAGGGAAAAAGAGGAAGGAAGGAAGGAAGGAAGGAAGGAAGGAAGGAAGGAAGGAAGGAAGAAGGAAGGAAGGAAGGAAGGAAGGAAGGAAGGAAGGAAGGAAGGAAGGAAGTGAAAAATAGTATGCTTTGGTATACATTCAGACTCTGGAGGTGGATAGCATTTTTCATCATGAGTCCTTTGGGCTTGTCTAGGATCATTATGTTTCTGAGAATAGCTTATTATACAATATTGCTGTTATCATGCTCTGGTTCTACTCTCTTCCCTTTGCAACAGTTCATGTAAGTCTTTCCAGGTTTTTTTTTTAATCATCCAAGTCATCATTTTATAGTACAATAATATCCTATTACGAGCAATACCCAACTTGTTCTGAGATTCCCCAGTTCATGGGTAACTGCTCAATTTCCAGTTCTTTGACATCACAAAAAGAGCTGCTATAAATAACATTGTTCAAATATGCCCTTTTCTCTCGTTTTTTTGATCTCTTTGGGATACAGACCTAGTAGTGATATTGCTAGATACCAAGGTTATGCACAATTTGATAAACCCCTTGGGCATAGTTCCAAATTGTTCTCCAGAATGGTTGGTTCAGTTCCGATTTTTCCCACATCTCCAACATTTATCATTTTCCTTTATGTCATCTTAGCCATTTGATATGTGTGATGTGGTACCTTGGATTTGTTTTCATTTGCATTTCTCTAATCAATAGTGATTTAGAGCAATCATATAACCATAGATAGCTTTGATTTCTTCATTTGAAAATGCCTGTTCATATCCTTTGACCATTTATCAGTTGAGGAATGAACGTGTATTCTTATAATTTGACTCAGTCTCTATATATTTAAGGCATAAAGCCTTTGTCAGAAACTATTTCTGTAAAAAATTTTCCCCAGGCCTTTTGCTTCCCCTTCTAATCTTGGTGGCATTGGTTTGCTTCAATGCAAACAACCTTTCAATTTAATCTTATCAAAATTCATTTAATATAAAAAATTCTCCATTTTATATTTCATAATGCTCTCTATCTCTTGCTTGGTCCTAAATTCTTCCTTTTATCCATAGATTTGACAGGAAAACTATTCCATGCTCCTCTAATTTGCTAATGTTATTACCATTTATATCTAAACCATTTTGATTTATCTTGGTATTTATGGTGTGAGATGCTGATCTATACCTAGTTTCTGCCACACTGTTTTCCAGTTTTCCCAGCAGTTTTTGTCAAATAGTGAACTCTTGTCCCCAAGACTTGGATCTTTGGGTTTTTCAAACACTAGATACTATGGTCATTTATACTATATATTATGTGCCTAATCTATTCCACTGATTCACTACTCTATTCTTAGCCAATAGCAGATCTTTTTGATGATTATCACTTTATAATCAGTTTGAGATCTGGTACAGCTAGGCTATCTTGCCTCACATTTTTTTTTCATTAATTTCCTTGGTATTCTTGACCTTTGGTTCTTCCAGACAAATTTTGTTGTTATTGTTTTCTAGATATATAGATAACTTTTTGGTAGTTTGATTGATGTGGCACTGAATAAGTAGATTAATAGAGAAAGAATTCTCATTTTTATTATTTTAACTTGGCCTATCCATGAGCAATTAATATTTTTCTAATTGTTTAGATATGACTTTAGTTGTGTGAAAAGTGTTTGTAGTTGTGTTCATATAGCTCCTGGTTTTGTCTCAGCAGTAGACTCCCAAGTATTTTATATTGTCCTGCAGTTATTTTAAATGGAATTTCTCTTTCTATCTCTTGCTGCTGGACTTTATTGGTAATATATAGAAATGCTAACGATTTATGTGGGTTAATTTGATATCCTGTAGCTTTGCTAAAATAGTAAATATTGTCAACTAGTTTTTTAATATTCTTTAATATTCTCTAAATATACCATCATATCATCTTCAAGAGTAATAGTTCTATTTCTTCCTTGCCTATTTGAATTCCTTCAATTTCTTTTTCTTCTTAGTACTATAACTAGCATTTGCAGTATAGTATTGAATAATAGTGGTGATAATGGGCATTTTGCTTAACTCTGATCTTATTAAGAAGGCTTCTAACTTATCCCCATTACAGATAATGCTTATTGATAATTTTAAATTGATACTACTTATCATTTTAAGTAAGTTGCATTTATTCCCTTTTTTTGCATCTATTGAGATAATCATAGGCTTTCTGTTTCTTTTGTAATTGATATGGTAAATTATGCTAATACTTTTCCTAATATTGAAACAACCCTGCTTTCCTGGTATAAATTCCACCTGGTAATATAATATGATCCTTGTGATATACTGTTGTAATCTCCTTACTAGTATTTTATTTTAAAGTTTTACATCAATATTCATTTCAGGAATTGTCTATAGTTTTCTTTCTCTGTTTTAGCTCTTCCTAGTTTAGGTATAGCACTATATTTTCATCATAAAAGAATTTGGTAGCACTCCATTGCTTATTTTCCCAGATATTTTATATAGTATTGAGATTAATTCTTCTTTTAAAGTTTGGTAGAATTTAGTTGTGAATCCATCTGCCCTGGGGATTTTTTTCTTAGGAAGTTCATTTATAACCTGTTCAATTTATTTTTCTAAGAAGCAGTTATTTAAATATTTTATTTCCTCTTCTGTTAATCAAGACAAACGTACATAAAGTCTGAATAAACCTATAATTCTATTTTAAAGAGGATTCAGTGTGAAGTTTGGAGACCTGTTTTCCTCCCATTAGGATGCAAGGCTACTTGAGGGGAGAAACCCTGTTTTTGCCTTTCTTTTTGTCCCCCAACACTTAGTGTCCAACATATATTAAGTACCTAATAAAGTGCTTGCTGACTACTGGTTTAAGTTTCTGGCTGGTGTTATTTATTAGCATCATTATCCTCTTTCAACTTTGGCTTTCCTTACTCATAACATGTGAAAGTTGGCCTGGACTAGGGATCCATTCTGATTCTAAGTTAAGATTTTGTGAATGTTTAGTTTAATCAAGACAGATTTTCTGCAGAGGTGATGGAATGAATAATGCTGCGACAAAAGAGCATGGTTACCAGTTAGGAACAAGAGATGACTTCCTATGTAATTTAAACAGTTTTTAAAAGCATATGATTGTGTATTTGATTTGGGATGACAAAAGGGACAAAACTTGTTGGACTAACAACTTCAATATCGGTTCAGATTTAATTAATTTAATTGAATAAAAGTTCATATTAAATTCTTTTATAAGTGAAATATTTAATGTGGATTAATTGAATTTAATATTAATACAATTAGCAGGTTCAAAATTTAATAAAATATGTCCACTAAAAAAAAAGAATCCTGAAGTAGAACTGTGATGTTTATAAATCTAAATGTGAGGTGCCTTAAATTAGCACCAGTCTTTGGGCATTAGCATTTATTAAAGCATACTAGGTAATAGTAAAAAGGGAAAAACACATGGAGTTCAGAAAGTTAAGAAAAGGCCTATCTAGCCTGGAGTTCCAGACTGGTCCTCAAGTCCTCCGCCATGAGCCTGCTTCAACCACGAACTGATCCTGAAAACTGAGTGTGGAAGCTCTCTATAGGTCCTGAGCAGAGGCGGTCCTTACACACTGCTTCGAGCTGATTGGTAGGCATCATCCAAACCCATTGGTTCACTGGACTTGAAGGTGGTCTCGAGTTGAGTTCAAAGTCCTTAGCTGCTGTGAACAATACCATCTTAAGGGCTGGCCAGTTGGGGTTACAGTCTAATTAACTTTAAGTAGGCTAATCAGCAAAGTCAATCACTCACTTAAATTCAATCAGTTTAGAGTAATCTCTAGGTGGGCCTTTGAGTATCTTCCAAATCCCATTATATTCTCACAGAACCTAGGAATATGTATAACAAGTCCTGGTTTTTGTCATTTATTACCTTTGCAATCATGGACAAGATGCTTTTCCTCTCTGGGCCTTGCTTTGTCATCTGTAAAATAAGCTGGGTTGGAATCTATGGATCAGAGTATAGATTGATATCAGGAAATCTGTGAACATGAATGGGAAAAAAATGTACATTTTCTCTTCACTAACATCTAAATGAAGCTTAGCATTTCCTTCATTATTTAAAAACATAATTTTGAGGAGTCCCTAGGCTTTACCAGTCTCCTAAGGGGTCCTATGACACATAAAGAGATTAAGAACCTCTAGATTCGATGATCTTTAAGGCCCCTTGTTCCTCAAATTGAAAATCAGTCTTCAGCATCACACTTGCCATTTAGGAATAGGAGGAGAATACAGGCAGTGTAACTTATGGGGCTGCTTTGTAGTCTTAGATTTGTAATATCCACAGATGTCTCTGGTTATTTCAAAAGGTGTTACAAAATCTTCCTAAAGTGCTCCAAATAAAGTGATTTTTAGTTGTATTCAACATACATAGGCATATTATATGTGTGTATACACACACATCTATGTTTGTATATTATATCTGTATGTGTGTATATTTTTGTCAGTGTGACCATGGGGTTGGGCTCCCACCCTGGCACAGCAGCCCCCTCCTGCTGACCTTCTAATTCATCTTTGGCTGGAAAATTATATCAGTCTGGTTTTTTTTCTTTTGTGAGTTCTGCTGCTCTAGGAATTGACCTATGTATTATTTGGGAGGTTTTTTTGGCAATCATGTTGTGAGTTCAAAAAGTTTACTGCCTTTCCTCCACCCATCTTGGCTCCGCATGTGTGTATATTTTTGGTTTGGTGAATGGGGTAAAACTATCTAAAAAGTAAAAGGAATAATTCACAAATTCACTGATGTGAGGCATCTGGAAGGTAGACTCTCTATCAATGTATTTCTCCTTTTCACAAAGACACCCTTCCTCACTCTTTACAGTATGGCCAATCACTAAGGCCCAGTAAGCTCTACACTCAGCATGAGCCAGAGTTTAGCCCACAAATGTCTTGAAGGAGAAAGGATAGGCATTATTTAGGTGTAAGGATGGAATTAGCCCAAGAAATCAAGGATCATTCAATTAAAATTGTCTTAATACTTATTAAGCACCTGCTTTGGTCCAGACCTTATCTTAGAGGCTGGGAATAGGATGACAAAAACCAGAACAAACCCTGTTCTTAAGAAACTTAGATTCTTTGATTTCTTCTGGGAACACATAAAATGTGTATAAGTAAGAAAAGAGCTTGAATTTTAGATGGAGTGTTCTAGGTTGCCTTGGAAAAACTGTTGGAGGTCAGTCTCCAGTCCACACTCAAGAGGTGAAAAGGTCTGAGCCCCACAGGGTCACCCCTGCAGGGAGGGAAGGTACTTAACATCCATAACTCTATTAAACATGGGTGGCTCTGCTCAGCAGTGTCCCTTTCCCAAGAATCTAGACTTGGATTTTAAACCTAACTCTCGCACTTTAGTTCTGTGTGACCTTGGGAAAAACACATAATGTCCCCAGGCCTCAGTTTCTTCATCTATAAAATGAAGGGATTGAACCAGATGACCTCTAAAGCCCCCTAATAGCCATAACATTGGAATGATGATCTTATCACCTAGATGAAGCCTGGACAAGAGCTGCTCTAGTTTGGTATCTGGCAGTTTCACCAACAGGAGGTCTTGGCTTTGTGTAGACTGAGAAGTTTCAGCCATGTATGAAATGTGACATACCACTTGCTGGCTGCTGCTGCTATTGCTGTTGTCCTTCTGCTCTGGCAGTACATGTGGGTGAGATGTCTCCCACTCAGAATTTATAGCACATTTCTCAGCCTTTATATCAGAGTTAAAAAATCTGTACATACTTGGTGGCATATTCCCAGAATATTCATCATATTCTATTTGTCACAACAGCATCCATGAAAACCAATGGGTCTAACCAAAACAAGAATTAAAGGGAGGAGGCCTACTGAGTGATGAAGAAATAGTGATTGAAGGGTTGGTGGATTTCTTCTTATTGTTGTTTTTATAGTTGTTTTTAAGAGTTCTTCCTTTTGTTTCCCTTCTATACTTCCAATATCTGGGGTTGATACAAAGTTTCTTCTGGCCTCATTAGTCTGGAAAGAATCAAAATAATTTTTAAAATGGGAAGTTTGTACCTTTGTGATTTATAACTCCCTAAGTCAGTCATGTCCCTCATGTATCCCCCAAATGAGTCATTTGAACAAAGGAACCAGGATTTATTTAGGGCCGGTTTCCAGCCACCCAGGGAGGCATATGCACAGAGCAGTATTAAGCATGGCAGTTATTTTCTCATGTAAAACCAAAAAGACAGTCAACCTGTGGAAGGTGACAGGAATAGCATTCCCCATTCATTCTTTTTCTTTGAGGAATGCTTTATTAAGCACCTACAGTGGGCAAGATTCCTCACAGAAACAACTTTTTTTTCCCCTTTAACAAGAAAAAAGCACCTGAAGACATCTCAGAAAGTTCAGAATTTCCAACCAACTCTTTTTTTTTTTTTTTTAGTGAGGGGGTTAAGTGACTTGCCCAGGGTCACCACAGCTAGTAAAGTGTTAAGTGTCTGAGGCTGGATTTGAACTCAGGTACTCCTGACTCCAGGGCCGGTGCTCTATCCACTGCGCCACCTAGCCACCCCCCAACCAACTCTTCATCCCCTACCTGCTGCTCTGCTTGCTTCAGCTCCACCAATATCTTGCCCCTGCAAGGGTTACTCTCTGGAACCTCTTCCCCCCCCCCTCCCCTTTTCAGGTCCCTTTTCTGTATTATCCTCCCTCATTAGATTGTAAGTTCCTTGATGGCAGGGACCCTCTTCCTTATTTATGTCCTTGATGCCTAAAACAGGGCCTGGAACATGAACATTTAATAAATATTTACTGTACTGTAATCTAAATATGCCCCCTCCCTTATCTAGCAGGCTATTCCTTGTAAAAGAATAAAAAGGGGGTGAAAATAGTTCACCACAACTAACTAATACATTAGCCCACGTTCAACAGTACATACATAATATTCCACACCCATAATTCACACCCTCAGGTCTTAATGTTTCCAGAAACACTACTAAAACAACAGCGAAGTTCCTTTGTTGCAAATTCAAACACCTTGAAAATAATCAAAGATCATTTGATCTTATGCTAGTTCCATGGGGAAAGAGTTTTATAAGAGAGATTTCTATTTTAGTTCTACTAACTCAATAAAAATAAAACACAGGAGGTGAGGAAAAGAAGCCCGGAATGGTGCTACTTTGACCGCGAAAGCACAATAGTGGCAATTCAGTTCATTTTGATTCAGTTCCTTGAGAATTCATTACAAGCTGCTTATGTGGAAGGCCCTCTTCTGGATGCTGGGGGATACATGGTAGAGCCATGTGACACAATCTCTGCCCTTGAGATGCTGAGAAGGCAATTGGCATAATGTGGGCATAAAGTAAAGCATGATAAGAATAAAGGAGAGATCCAGGCAAAGTATTCTAAGAAAACTGGAGAGGCCAAGATCCTTTTCAAACTGAGGGGGATCTGAAAAGACTTCTTGGAGAAGGGCCATGACGAGAAGAATTTCAGCAGGTGGACATGAGGAAGGAAAGATATGTTCCTGATATGATAAACAGCCTATTAACATACAGAGGGGTCTTAGAGGGAAAAGTGTTGAAAAAGACTGGGGAAGTCCAGTTTGACTAAATAAAATACCTGAGGGGAGTAAAAAATAGGAAATATAAATGGAGAAGTATGTTGGAGATGTTGTAGGAGGTCCTGAGTACCTGGTTAAGGAGTTGTATTTTATTCTGCAATCTGTAGGAAGTCAAGAGGGTTTATAAGTTTATTTAAAAAATATCAGGGGAAGCTAGGTGGAGCAGGGGATAGAGCACCAGCTCTGGATTCAGGAGGGACCTGAGTTCAAATCCCAAGCCTCAGACCACTGACACTTATTGGCTGTGTGACCCTGGGCAAGTCACTTAACTCCAGATTGCCTCACCACAAAACCAAAACAAAAACAAACAAACAAACAAACAAACAAAAATAAGCAAGCATATTTTTCTCTTTTTTTGTGTTTTTTTTTGTTTGATTGTTTCTTTTGCAGGGCAATGAGGATTAAGTGACTTGTCCAGGGTCACACATCTGGTAAGTGTCAAGTGTCCTGAGGTCAGATTTGAAGTTAGGTCCTCCTGAATCCAGGGCCAGTGCTTTATCCACTGTGCCACCTAGTTGCCACCCACATATTTTTCTCTTTACCATCTCCCTCTTCCACTGGAAAAAAATTAAAACAAAATTCCATAAGAAATATGGGGGCGAGGGGGCAGAGCCAAGATGGTAGAGAAAAGCCAGGAAGTTAGTTGCCTGAGCTCTCCTGCATTTTCTCTCAAAAAGAACATTAAATCAAGCCTCTAAACTTATTCTAAAACTACAAAACCTACAAAAAGACAGAGAGACACTATCTTCCAACTTGAGATAATTTAGAAGACTTCAGGAAAGGTTAGTCTCACTCAGGCAAAAGGGGAACACAGCACAGCACAGCAAGGAGAGGATCTGGGCATGTCAACAGGAGGCTCTTGGTCACAGTGGAGCAACCGAGGCCCCTGAATTCTGACTCAGCAACTTGGTGGTGCAGCAGGCTAGTTGTGAGACCCCCCAGCACCAGCTGAGAGGTCAGACTGCCAGCTGGAGGGCCACCCATAGTCACAACTGGGCCATGCCATCCAGCACCAGGAGTAAGTGCAAGGAGCAAGCCCAGAGCACTGAGGAATCCACAAGCACAGAGGCCTCAGAGTAGAAAGTCAGTGACACAGCCCCCTATCCACAGCACAAGAGCTTGAAACAGTGACCCTTGTACCCCAGGAATAGAACTCAACATAAAAATTAAGCCACAACATGAGAGCTTCTGTGCTGACAGGGAAGAGCAAAACACAAACTCAGATAGAGGACAATGCTTTAATAAATTGCCTAAATTCCCTCAAGAAGGAAGATGAATTGGTCTCAAGACCAAAAGCCTTCTTGGAAGAGCTCAAAAAGGATTTTAAAAATCAATTGAGAGAGGTAGAAGAAAGAAATGGGGAGAGAATAAAAGCTACACAAGAAAAGTTATGAAAAAAAGAATCAATAGCTTGGAAAAGGAAGCCAAAGATTGACTAAAGAAAAACAATTCCTTAAAAAATTAATTTGGCCAAATGGAAAAGGAGGTGCAAAAGCTTACTGAAGAAAACAATGCCTTGAAGATTCAAATTGGACAGATGGAAGCTAATGACTCCATGAGACACCAGCAATCAGTCAAACAGAATCAAAAGAATGAAAAAATAGAAGAAAATGTGAAATACCTCATTTGTAAAGAAAACTGGACCTGGAAAATAGATCTAGGAGAGATAATATGAGAATTATTGGACTACCTGAAAGCCATGATCAGAAAAAAGAGTCTAGATACCACATTTCAGGACATTATCAAGGAGAACTGCCCTGAAATTGTAGTAATCAGAAGATAATAAATCATCATTGAAAGAATCCACCAATCCACCTCCTGAAACAAACCCTTAAAGGAAAAACTCCAAGCAATATGATAGCCAAATTCCAGAAATTATCAGGTGAAGGAGAATACATACTGCAAGCATTTCAGAGAGAAACAATTTAATATCATGGAGCCACAGCCAGAAATGCACAGGACCCTGGGCAGCTTCAACATTAAAGGATCACAAGGCTTGGAATATGATATTCTTGGAAGGCAAGGAGCTTGGATTGCAATGAAGAATCAACTACCCAGCAAAACTGAATCATTCTCTTTCAGGGGGAAAAGATGGACATTCGATGAAATAGGATATTTTTAAGGTTTCCTGATAAGACCAGAACTGAATAGAAAATTTGATCTAACATACAAGACTCAAGAGAAGTATAAAAAGGTAAACAGGGGAAAAAGTTGTTCAATAGGTTAAACTGTTTACATCCCTACATTGGGAAGATAATACTTATAATTCTTGAGAACAGTATCTCTATTTGGGCAGAAAGAAGGAGTATACAAAGAGGGTATAAATATAAATTGTCTTTGATGTGATATAAAAGGAAATTAAGGGATGAAAAAAGGAGTATATGGGGAGAAGAGGAAAGGGGAGGTGGAATGGGATTAATTACATCATATGAAGAGGCACAAAAAACCCTATTACAATAGAGGGAAAGAAGGGAGGGGGTGAGGATTGTTTTAACCTTAATCTCCTCAAATTTGGTACAAAGAGGAAATAACATACACTCATTTGGATAAAAAAATTTAGTTTATTCTTTAGGGAACTAAAAGCATAAGGAGAAAGGGGGGCACTGATAGAAGGGAGGGCAGAAGTAGGGGAGAAAAGGGTAAAGAAAAGGGAGGAAGGCTGATAAAAGGGAGGGCAGACTGGGGAGGTAGGGGTGAGAAGCAAAATGCTGGTGAGAAGGAATAGGGTGAAAGAAGGGGGGAAAAGTACAAAAGAGGTAAATAGGATGGAGGGAAATAGATAGTAATAATAACTGTGAATGTGAATGGGCATGAACTCTTCCATAAAAACAAGTAAGTGAATAGCAAGCAAGTGGATTATAAAACCAGAATCCTACAATATGTTGTTTACAAGAAAACACATTTAAAATGGAGAGATACACCGAGTACAGGTTAAAAGGTTGGAGTAGAATCTATTATACTTCAGCTGAAGTAAAAAAAAGCAGGGGTAGCAATACTTATCTCAGACAAAGCAAAGCAACACATAGAGTCTAATTTAAAGAGAATAAGAAAGGGAAACTACACTTACTAAAGGTACACACCGATAATGAAGTAATATCACTACTAAACCATATTATGCACCAAGTGGTATAGCATCCAAATTCTTAGAGATGTTAAATGAGTTCCAAAAGGAAATAGACAGCAAAACTGTTACGAGTGGGGAATCTGAACCTTCCCCTCATCAGAATTAGTTAGATATAGAGGCAGCTAGGTGGCACAGTGGATAGAGCACCAGTCCTGATTCTGACCTTGGACACTTGACACTTAACTAGCTGCATGACCCTGGGCAAGTCACTTAACCCCAATTGCATCACGAAAAAAAAAAAAAAACCCAAACCAAACAAACAAAAGAATTAGATAAATATAACCACAAAATAAATAAGAAAGAAATTAAAGAGGTGAATAGAATGTTAGAAAAGTTAGATATGATAGGTGTCTGGAGAAATAGAAAGAAATATACTTTTTTCTCAGCGTCACCTGGCACATGTTCAAAAATTGACCATGTATTAGGGCACAAAAACCTCATAGTCAAGTGTAGAAAGGCACAAATAGTAAATGCATCCTTCTTAGATCATGATGCAATAAACCTTATATGTAATAGCGAGCCATGTAAAGATAGACTGAAAATGGAAACTAAATAATCTCATCCTAAAGGATGAGTGGGTCAAGCAACAAATCATAGGAAACTATCAATAACTTCATCCAAGAGAATGACAATAATGAGACACATACCAAAACTTATAGGATGCAGCCAAAGCAGTGCTTAGGGGAAATTTTATATCTCTAAATGCTTACATGAATTAAAAAAGAAAAAGAGGAGATCAATGAATTGGGCATGAAAACTAAAAAAGCTAGAAAAAGAACAAATTAAAAATCCCCAATTAAATACTAAATTAGAAATCCTGAAAAGCAAAGGAGAAATTAATAAATTGAAAACAAGAAAAATAAAGAACTAATCAATAAAACTAAGATCTAGTTTTATGAAAAAAATAAATAAAATGGATAAACCTTTGTAATTTGTATTTTAAAAAGAAAGAAAAAAACAAATTACCAGTATCAAAAATGAAAGGGGTGAATTCACCACCAATGAAATGGAAATTAAAGCAATAATTAGAAGCTATTTTTGGCCCAATTGCATGCCAATAAATTTTGACAATCTAAATGAATTGGTTAAATTTTTGCAAAAATACAATTTGCTCAGGATAACTGAAGAGGAAATAAAATCCTTAAATAAGCCATATGAGAAAAAGAAATTGAACAAGCCATCAATGAACTCCCTAAGAAAAAATCCTCCAGGGCCAGATGGGTTTACAAGTGAATTCTACCAAACATTTAAAGAACAATTAATTCCAATATTATAAAAATTACTTGGGAAAATAGGTGAAGAAGGAGTTCTACTAAATATGGTGTTGATACCAAAACCAGGCAGAGCCAAAACACAGAAAGAAAATTGTAGACCAATTTCCCTAATGAATATCAATGCAAAAATCTTAAATAAAAATATTAACAAGGAGATTACAGCAAGTGATCATCAGGATAATACACTATGACCAGGTGGGATTTATATTAGGAATGCAGAGCTGGTTCAACATTAGGAAAACTATCAAGATAATCAGCCACATCAATAAGAAAACTAACAAAAAATCATATAATTATTTCAATAGATGCAGAGAAAGCTTTTGCCAAAATACAGCACTCATTCTTAATAAAAACACTAGAGATAATAAGAATAGGTGGAGCTTTCCTTAAAATAATAAGCAGCATCTACATAAAACCATTAGCAAACATTATATGTAATGGGAATAAGTTAGAGGCATTCCCAGTAAGATCAAGGGTGAAATAGGTATGTCCATTATCACCTCTATTTTTATTATTGTACTAGAAACTGTTAGCTTTAGCAATAAGAGAAGAAAACAGAATTAAAGGAATTAAAATAGGCAAGGAGGAAACAATACTATCACTTTTTGCAGATTATATGGTATACTTAGAGAATCAACTAAAAAACTACTTGAAACAATGAACAACTTTAGCAAAGTTGCAGGATATAAAATAAATCCACATAAATCGTTAGCATTTCTGTCCATGACCAACAAAGTTCAGTAGCAAGAGATAGGAAGAGAAATTCCATTTAAAGTAATGATAGACAATATAAAATACTTGAGAGTCTACCTACAAGACAAACCCAGGAACTATATGAACATAATTACAAAACACTTTTCACACAAATAAAATCAGATCTAAATAATTGGGAAAATATCAATTGCTCGTGGATAGGCAGAGCTAATATAATAAAATGACAATTCTACCTAAATTAATTACTTATTCAGTACCATACCAATCAGACTACCTAAAAGTTATTTTATAGAGCTAAAAAAATAATAACAAAATTCACTTGGAAGAACGAAAAGTCAACAATATCAAGGGAACTAATGAAAAAAAATGCACAGGAAGGTGGGCTAGCTGTACCAACTCTGAATCTTTACTATAAAGCAGCAGTCATCAAAACTATTTGTACTGGCTAAGAAATAGAGTGGTGGGGCCAATGGAATAGGTTAGGCACAGGAGACATAGTTGTAAATGACTTTAGTAATCTACTGTTTGATAAACCCAAAGACTCCAGCTTCTGGATAGGAACTCAGTAATTGACAAAAACTGCTGGGGAAACTGGAAAATAGTATGGCAGAAACTAGGCATAGACCAACATCTTACACCTTATACTGAAATAAGATCAAAATGGGTACATGATTTAGACATAGGTACCCCATAGGTAAATTAGGAGAGGAAGGAATAGCTTACCTCTCAGATTTATGGGAAGGAGAACAGTTTAGGACCAAATAAGAGATAGAGAATATTACGAAAGGCAAAATGAATGATTTTGATTACTTTAAATTAAAAAGGTTTTGTACAAACAGAAGCAATGCATCCAAAATTAGAAGGGAAGCAGAAAGCTGGGAAACAATTTTTATAGTCAATATTTCTGATAAAGGCCTAATTTCTAAAATATATATGAGAACTAAATCAAATTTATAGAATGCAAGTCCATTCCCCAATTGAGAAATGATCAAAGGATATGAACAGGCAGTTTTCAGATGAAGAAATCAAAGCTATCTATTGCCACATGAAAAATGCTCTAAATCACTATTGATTAGAGAAATTCAAATTAAAACAACTCTGGGGTACCACCTCACACCAATCAGATTGGCTAATATGACAAAAAAAGGAAAATAATAAATGTTGGAGAAGCTGTGAAAAAATAGGAAACACTAATGCATTGTTGGTGAAGCTGTTGAACTGATCCACCCATTCTGGAGAACAATTGGAACTATGCCCAAAGGGCTATAAAGCTGTGCATACCCTTTCACCCAGCAATACCACTATTAGGTGGTATTTCCCAAAGAGATCATAAAAAAAGAAGAAAAGGCACCCCACATGTACCAAAATATTATAGCTGCTCTTTTTGTGGTGGCAAGGAATTGGAAATTGAGGGATGCCATCAATGGGCATCCAATGGCTGAACAAGTTGTGTTTTAGGAATGTAATGGATACTACTGCACTGTAAGAAACATGAGCAGGAGGATTTCAGAGAAACTGGATGGACTTACATGAACTAATGTTGAGTGAGATGAGCAGAACCAGGAGAACATTATACACAGTATCATCAACATTGTGTTTTGATCAACTGTGTGTGATGTTTTAAAATCTTAATTGTGGTCACCAAAATTTAAAAGGCTTCAGTACCCAGTTTATTCTGATACTGCCTTTCTGTATTCCTCCGAAAAGAATCTATTTCTATTTGATTTCGCCTGTAATTAGAATTAGAATTTCTTCTCCCAAGTCCTACATTCTCTCAATTCATGCCCCTCCTTACGACAGTAACAACACACCTTAGTGTCCTTGCTCCGGTGTTCACATGGCTGACTAGGAATCGCCGGTGCCAGAATGCTCTGTTTAGGGTGATCTGGACCTTCCTCACCGTGAGTCAAAGACATAATTTGCAAGTTCCTTAATCCTATCTACTGTGAGATTTCTCCAGTCTGGACATTGTTTCAGAAAGTATCTGCGTATTTCTGCAGTGAATTATAAACAAATGTGTTGAGAACGATATAGGAATCTCTAAATCTACTGGATCCAATCTGGTGTACTGTCTAGCGGCCCTCACAAAGTCTATAATAAAATCTGTTTGGTCTTTCATTAGCCTCCTGAGGTAGGCTTAAAAATTTCTGCCAGTTTTCCGGTTTTCTAGAGCAAGATTCCATTCCCTTCAGAAGTGTTTCTCTAGCATCTTTAATCTTTGGAAATCCCTTTGAAACAGGATCAAATTTAGTACATTCCATTACATTTTTTATTGCAAAACCCAAGAAGCACACAACAGCCTATACATACATACAAAAATACTAAATATAGACAGACAGATGTAGAAACATGGAATCATGTTCATCAGTGCAAACCTTAAACCTACATGTGATAGACTTGACTCTTCTCAGCAATACAATGGTCCAAGATAGTTCCAAAGGACTCATGATGGAAAATGCTCTCCAAGTCAGAAAAAAGAACTGTGGAATCTAGATGCAGATTGAAACCATACCATTTCTACTTTTTTGTTTTTCTTTTTTGAGGTATTTCCCCTTTTGTTCTGATTCTTCTTTCACAACATGGCTAATGCAGAAATATGTTTAATGTGATTGTACATATGTAAACCTATATCAGATTGCTTGCTGTTTTGGGGGAAGGGGGAGGAAGGGAGGAAAATTTGGAACTAGTACTCTTAGAAAAACAAATGTTGAAAACTATCTCTACATGTAACTAGAAAATAATAAAATACTTTTATAATTAAAAAAGAGAAATATGCATGGGTCAAGCAAATTTCCACTTTGGCCATGTCCAGAAATGTGTTTCATATGTACTTTGAATCTATCACCTTTGTATCAAGAGGTGGGTAGCATATTTCATCATGGGGAATTATGGTTGGTCATTGTGTTGATGGGAGATTTTTAAATTTGTAAAAAGTTGTTTAAATTTTAATGTTGTGGTTGTTGGGTAAATTGTTTTCTTGATTCTTCACTGCATCAATTCATACAAATCTCAGCTGGTTTCTCTGAAACTTTCACTGTAGGCTCTTGAACAAAAGAGTGATGGAGTCAAAATATACATTAGGGAGATTATTTTGGACAATTGGGAGAAGAGTGGATTTTTCAGGGAAGAGACTGGGATCAAAGTGACCAGTTAGGGGCTTTTGTAGTTGTCTAGGTGAGAAATGATAAGAACCTGAGCTAGGGTGATTCCTATTTGAAGGGATGGGATAGGATAGATTTGAGAAATATTTTTGGAGGTATGATCACTGGGTCTAATCGAATATTGGAGGCAAAAAAGAAGGAAAAGCTAAAGGATGGCTCACATATTTCAGGGCTTGGGTGATTGGGGATAACGGTCCTGTCAATGAAAATGAGAAAATTGGAGAAAAATACAGGTCACAGAAGAGAATGACTCAATTCTGGACATGCTACATTTGAGGTTTCAGGAGACTTTCAAGGGAAATTGTCCAGAAAAACAATTGGGAAATGTAGAAAGTTTCAAGAAAGAAATTGGGGCTGGATAGATTGAGTTAGGACTCATTTGTGAAGTTATAATTGAAGTTATAGCTTGTGACTGAGTTGTCAAGGAGGGAAGATGAAATGCAATTATTGATTCTTCTCGAAAAAAATGCTTCCTTACTACTCCAGCCAAGCTAAGTATGGTGGATTAGTTTGGAGGAAAAAATGAATAAAGCTGGGGCAGCTAGGTGGCACAGTGGTTAAAGCACTAGCCCTGGATTCAGGAGGACCGGAGTTCAAATCAGGCCTCAGACACTTGAACAGTGACTAACTGTGTGACCCTGCGCAAAGTCACTTAACCCTCATTGCCTCGCAAAAAAACCAAACCAAACCAACCAACAAACAAAAACAAAAAATGAATAAAAGGCATTTGGATTCTGTTAATAATATGTAGATGTGGTCATGTCATGTCTCTGCTCTAAACCTTTTGGGAACTTTTTATTGCCTATTGAGTAAGTTTCACATTCCTTTGTCTGGAAATCAAAGCCTCTACAATATGGCTCCAACCTGCTTTTGTAGCATTATCACAACCTGTCTCCTAACAATCCTTATATTCTGCATGCACCATCCAAGCAGTACAACTGCCCACCCCCCACAAATGACCCATACTATCTTACACTGACCCAACTTCTGCATCTTTCTTTGCTCATGTTGTTACCCCTGCCTAGAATACTTCTCCCACCACCCCTCCCCTGCCTCAACTTATGAATTATTATCACTTAAAGCCCAAACCCAATGCCACCTTTTCTGTGAAGCCTTCTTTGATCTCTCTGAACAATGAGAACTTTGCTCCTTTTTATATACTTACTATGTATTATTTGTTAATTCTAGTTGTTGGTGGTTCATTTCATTGGTAGCTATGTAAGCTCTGGGGGGAGGGGTCAGAGAGGGCTTCTTATCTAAATTGCATTTCTTCTGCATTGCTTAACATTGCTCTGTGTGTACAACACAAACTGCAACCCCTTAGTTCAACTCTTATTATCTCAATATAATTCAATATAACTCAAGAGACATTTAATAATAGATGTCTCTGTCCATTGACCCCCTTAAAATTCTCCACAGAAGCCCACCCAATGTGTCAGGGACATTCCTCTAATTTTCTATTAAATTTTGTGCATAGCAATGGTATATTTAGGTAATCCATCAGTTATTCTTAACTTTCACCCACTGACTATGGTTTCCATCTTATTTTCAGGCCCATACATATCTCTAATTATATCCTTTATGCTGATTCCTTTGTACAATTTTTGCTTGGTACTTTGTTGCATCCCATGCTCCATTTTTCCTTTGGATGGCCCTTAATTTTATTCTTAGGAGGCTGTGTTAATACAGGTCTTAAAGCCACATGGCATTACTTAAGGAATATTATTAAAAAGTTGAAACCTCTGTTTCAGAGAGAAACTTGAGTTCATTAAAATCTTCCCAAAACAGTCCAGCCCACTTTTTCCTCTGAATTATAAGAAGCAAATAAGTGGTGTAGTAGATGGAAAACTGGGCCTAAATTCAGGAAGATCTGAAACTCAAATTGGGTCTTAGACACTTTTTAGTTGGGCTAGTTACTTCACCTCTTCCTGCCTCAGTTTAATCAAATGTTAAATAGGCTTGATAATAGTAGCACTTATCTCCCAAGGTTGTATGAGGATTAAATGAAATATTTCTAAAGCACTTAGAAAAGTACTTTGCACATAGTAAGTGCTTAATACATGTTTTGTTTTGCTTCCTATGAGGCAACTAGATGGTCTAATGGATAGAGCACTGATCCTGGAGTTGGGAAGATTTGAATTGAAAGCCAGCCTCCAAAAGAAGAAGAAGAAGAAGAAGAAGAAGGAAGAAGAAATCCAGCCTCCAACATTTACTAACTGTGTGATTGTAGGCCTGTCAATTAATGTCTGTCTGCCTCAGTTTCCTCAATTGTAAAATGAGGTTAATAATAGCACCTACATGCTAGTGTAAGATAATATTTCTAAAGTGCTTTGCACAGTACCTGGTGTAACCAGCTAGTAGCACAGTGGATACAGAGCTGGGCCTGGAGTCAGAAAGACCTAAGTTCGAGTCCAGCCTCAGACACTTATTAGCTGTGTGACCCTGGACAAGTCATGTGGACTCTGTTTGCCTCAGTTTCCTCATCTGTAAAATGAACTGGAGAGGGATAGGGTAAACCACTCTAGTATTCTTTTCCACATAAACCCCAAAATGGCAGTCACAAAGAGTTGGACACAACCCAAACCACTGAACAACAATAAGAATAGCACAGTACCTAGCATAATTGCAGACACTTAATGGATGCTTCTTTCCTGTTCCCTTCTCTTCCTGTCCAATTGAAAACCCAAGTCAAACATCCATGAGCACTGTCCTGTCTAAGATATGTATGCTCATGGATCAGCTTTGTGGATTGTCCCTTGTACTGCATATCATAATCTGAAAAATGAGTATTTTTCATCCATGTTTTTCTTAGGCCAAATTCTTTTGAATGATCATGGATCTCATTAAGGAAGCTCTGAAATATTCTGGGGCTAAATACAATCAGCATATTTCCCACAGACAGGGACATCTGGAGGGCCTTACCATTCACAGGAAATCACTTTTCTATTTGAATTCTTTGCTGGATACTATTTATGATGGTAACAAAAACCTTTTAACAAGCATATATGTCTCATTTTATGTCTTAATCGATATTAATAATCAGAAGGTTATTCAACAAATGTGTCTATTTTATCTTTCATAGAATCTTGTATGATTTTAATATACATGTCAAAAGACTTCTTGAAGGACAGCCATTAAAATGGAATTTTAATTTGAAGAATCAAATGTTTTCTCATGACCAATGAAGAATAGCAATGGAATCTCATATTCTTTATCCCTTTCAGTCAGTTGAATTACTATAAAGATGTGGTCTGCTATAGACTATAATTTATGAAAATTATCCTATTCATTCCCTTCTCACAATTTCTTCAATGATAGTCTCAACATATTTATAGATTATTTTCATAAAAAATTTGGTAAAGATGGTTAAAGTGAATATCCATATATACTGTAGACGATTGGAAATGACGCCACCTGCTGGAGACCTACTGTAGAAGAGTTCTGCCCATGAAGCGAAGGTCTTTGAGGGCAAGACCAGGAGTCTTTTCTTTGGCGTCAGGAAGTGACACGGGCTAGTGGGAGGAGGAAGGAAGAGGACTGGCGCTTGCTCTCGCGCTCTTTTCCTCTGGACTCGGGTGGAGAGCGAGCTAGAAATGTGCTCTCCCTTTAATAGATAAGAATCTAGGCCTCTTTCTCTCTCTCTTTACCAAATTCTTATTCTCCTTAATAAACGCTTAAAAGTCTAACTCTTGGGGGCAGCTAGGTAGCGCAGTGGATAAAGCACTGGCCCTGGATTCAGGAGTACCTGAGTTCAAATCTGGCCTCAGACACTTCACACTTACTAGCTGTGTGACCCTGGGCAAGTCACTTAACCCCATTGCCTCACCAAAAAAAAAAAAGTCTAACTCTTGCTAAAGCTTATAATTTATTGGCGACCACTCATAAATATTTTAGACAGTTTAGCTAGAATTTTAGCCCTTAACAATACATACTATTATTGTCAGATTCCAAATATGATAGCTTTGTGGTATTTGACCTAGACAAAGTTTGTTATACAAACATTTATAGACATTTTCTATTTTTTGGTAGTACTATTTCTATTTCCAACTTAGATGTCCTTGGAATTAATTTTGCTCAATTTTATCTTCTGTCAAACTTTCTTCAGAGATGTTTTCTCATCATCTTCTACCATTCTCATCTACAAAATCTTACAATCAAGTTTGTACTCTAAACCAGTGGTCTCAAACTCAAATCAAAACATTCCTGCATGCTGCATATTGAGTTGGAAACTCACAAATGAATATTATCTATACTTTAATTGCATTTTTATTTATTTTGTTAAATAGGGTCCCAAATTATAATTTAATCTAGTTCAGGCAAAAGTTTTTGGTAAGCCATGGTTTGACACCTCCTTGGCTTTAGCATCTATTTGCTTGGAAAAGAGATCAATGGGTTTATTGTGTGAAGTAATTTATAGGTATCTTTTGGTTTCTTTGTTGTGAATTGATTTAGATTATTAAACTTTATAGGAAGGTTCTAGTTTGTGTTTATATCTGATTTTTTGTACATTTCCAACCATTCCGGAGAGCAGTTTTGGAACTATGCCCAAAGGGCTATAGAAACTGTGCATACCCTTTGATCCAGCAATACCACTGCTAGGTTTATATCCCAAAGACATCCCCCAAAAGAGAAAAAAGACCTATTTATAGCAGCTCTTTTTGTGGAGGGCTAAGGATTGGAAATCAAAGGAATGCCCATCAATTGGGGACTGGCTAAACAAACTGTGGTATATGATGGTGATGAAATATTATTGTGCTATAAGAAATGACAAGCAGGATGACTTCAGAAAGGCCTGGAAAGATGTATGAACTGATGTATAGTGAGGTGAGCCGAACAAAGAGAACGTTGTACACAAAGATAGCAATATTTTTTGATGAAGAACTGTGAACGACTTGACTGTTCTCAATAATACAATGATCCAAGACAATCCCAGAGGACTAATGATGAAGCATACTATCTATTTCCAAAGAAAGAACTGATATTGATGGAGCAGAGCTGAAGCATGCTATGTTTCACTTTCTTTCGTTTTTTTTCTTTTATTTAAGTTTTCTGTACAAAATGACAAATAGGGTAATTTTTTACATAGTCATACATATATAACCCATATCTGATTGTTTGCCACTTCAGGGAGGGGGAGGGCAGGGAGGGAAAGAGGGATAAAAATTGGACCTAAAAGTAGAAAAAATGTTTATTATTAAAAAGTACATGAATAAAAGTCATCTTTTTTCTACATTGTTTTTCTCAGTTTTTTATTTATTCTAATCTGATACTGACTTTTATCTTTTCCCCTAAGAAATTCCCTAGTATGACTATGAACAGCTGATGTAGAAATTACTTACATGTTGGTAACCAGTCATTTCCTATCTGTTAAAATAGAATTAATTAATTAATTAATTTTTTCGTGATTTTTTTTTGTGTTCATTCTGGCACCTCCTCATCTTGAAGAAAGTATTCATAACAAATAGAAATGGCATAGAAATATAAAGTCACAATAAAAATCAAGGGAAATAGAATAAAGCACTTTCCATGTCTATTGCCTAGGGAAATGCCCTGTCCAAATGAATATAAGTTAAGAAAGATAAAATGAAACTATTTCAATTCCATGAAATTGAAACACTTCCTGAACAAAATCAATGCACTTAAGATGAGGCAAATTTTCAATTGGGAAAAAAGTCTTGTATCACACATCTCTGCTAAAGGTTGATATCCAAGATATTTAAACTTTGATACAAATTCAAAAGCACACGGGACCATTCCCCGATAGAGAAAGGTTACTGTTGTGTAACAAACAGTTGAAAAGAGCATCCCAAAACTATAAACAATAAAAGTTTGCTCAAATACTAAGAGAAATACACATTAATAACAACTCTGAGGTTTCACCTGCATCCTACAAATTTTAAAAGGTGACAAAAAATGGAAATAGTCAATGCTGGGGAGGCTGTGGGAAAACAGGTGTATGGAGGCTTAGGAATTCTTTCAGGTTTTCAATGTAATTCTCTTACAAATTGCTCAGGGTATGTAGAGAAACCTCACCCCCCCCCCCTTTGTAATCACTTCTCTTTCTCCATAAAGAGAAAGTTAAAAAAATAAAGAAGCAACCATTTCATAGCTTGCTTACAGGACCTTCTGAGAGTCAGCTGTCCTCCCTGACTTTCTGTAAGCTGTAACTTTGGAGTCAGCCACAGTCACTGGGAACCAGATGTATTCCTATGTCTTTCCAGAGATGTTATCATACATATCTATCTATATAGGAGGAAATAGATAAAATATTGTACAATCCCTTGCATCTTCTTCCACTATCCCTGGATTGTATTTTTGTTCCATGGCTTGCCATGGCCAAAGAATTAATCACCAAGTGACCAAACGACCAGCCTACTGGCTATGAGCCTCTCTCTACTTAGTTAGGTTTGCTCTCAGAAAGCAGATTTATTTCTGTTGCTAGGATCATATCTGAACCCTTCCCACCCATGGCAGAGTCTGCCATATTTTTGGCATAGCCTTAAAGAACAGAATCATTTCCAAATAGCCCATCTAGTTAGGACTTTGTGGGGTCTAGGTGATTATGACTTTATTGAGATTTACAATGCCATCATGGATAGAGGGGGTAGATTCTACCTGTTAGCAATATCTCACCAAAATAAAATGAAGACCAAACCCGACGAGGCCAAGTCAAGAAAGCCATGCAGTGAGGCTGAAACTAATAATAAGAATCCACACGCTGAGAGAATAGGATTTGTTGTCTGTTGACAGTTTCCCAGGAGTCCTCTATTTTGAGATGATGATTTAGAGATAGCTTATAGATGAGGTGAAGTGCCTCTAATAAGTCGTCAGGAAGCAGTCAACCAGAAAATGTAAATAATGAAAAATAATCTGTAAACAATGAAAAATAATCTGTAAACATGGGAATTGTAGCATGTTAAGAAGGCTGTTGAAATGAAGTAGAGTGAGGTTAACCATAAATACAAACAAAAGGATCGCAGTCTGCAAGGAGGCCAGGCAAGGGAGTTTGAAGAAATAAGAGTCTGGCATCCTTTCCCCAACACTATTCAGGGCAGAGGATGATGCATCTGATGGGTTGGAGCAGACTCATTTCTAGAATGAATAATTTATTCTAGACCAGACCAGGGAGAGTTTATGGGGTCCCTGGAACAGCCTGGATAAAATATCCCTCCCGGCCTCTTAAGCCCTCTCTACTACAACTTTTAACTCATCAAATGATGAACTAATTGAGTTGTCCATGTACCTGGTGTCTAAGTAGGTCTTTCCCTAAGTAGCAGACATAAGTATCCTGGTCACTGTAATGTAACCCCTCTCTACCTGCCCTACTCTGTCTCCTACCCCAATGAGGTCCTGCCTAAAGTAGTCACATTAGGATCTGAATTAGCTGGGTCCTCACTAACAGTAAGCTTAATTAAGTAGAAATAGATTTTTATTCTTATTTAAGAAGAAAGAAGCATATGAAAAGGAAAGATGTCATTCAATATTTATTCCAAAAAGTGATTTTGGGGGAAAGCATCTGGCCTAGTGTCAATATATATTCAGCCCAAATTTTCTATAGTTTCTACACTCCAATCTGTGAGTACAGTGAGGGACTGGCCAATGGGAACCCAATGAGTATTTATAGCTTGTTCTGTCTGATTTTAACTCCTCCCTCCCCCACCCTGTAAACTTTGGAGGGACACATAACTATTCTATAAGTGGTTTCCTATCTGTTTACCTGGTGGTGGAGAGGGACCTTTTGATTGGGGTACTGACCTGGAAGTGGGTGTGCATACTAACCAGACAAACTGATCTCTCTCTTATCTTGCATTTGGAGTGAAGAGAATGAAATACAGTAAATTCCTAGATGCAGGAAAGACCTTAGATCTTTATCTCCCCACCAGGGTCCCAATCTATGAGCCCATGACCCTAATGTTGCTTTTATCTCCATTGTGTCTATTCTTTCCTGATCTTAGTTGAAGGAATATTGGGCATGGCTATCACCTTGGTAGCTTTGGGAGAAGGGAAGAGCGAGTCCTCAGAGATCTAAGAACTAAAACTTATACAGAATTTGCAAGCAGTGGAGCCTGGTGTATCAGTGTGCCCCTGGTGAGTGACACTTGACCTAGCCTGGCAGAGATCAACCCTATAGCCAATCTATCATGCCCTATAGCAAGCAAGCAAGTCATCCAGAAGTCATGCCACATTGGGAAATGAACTTTGTGGGATGAATGCTTTGGAGCAACTGCTTTGAGTTTGTGTACATTCTCCCGGGGGACCAAGGTTGTATATGAGATACTATGCTGCTTTTTTTTTTTTGAGGGGTTGTGTTTGTATTTCTGTTCTTGCTCTATCTTCTCCTTAAATAATCCTTTATTAAAGCATTTTGTTGTTCAGTCGTTTGAGTTGTGTTCAACTCTTTATTACCTCATTTGGAGTTTCTTGGCAGATACCAGCATGGTTTGCCATTTCCTTCTTCAGCTCATTTTACAGATGAAAGAAACTGAGGCAAAACAGGGTTAAGTGAGTTTCTTAGGTCACACAGCTAGTAACTGTCTGAGGCCAGATTGGAAATCTGGTCTTTCTGACTCTGGCTGGTGCTCTAACCACAGCAACCTCCCAGCTTCTCTTTTATAAAAGCTAGTTGATGCTAATTGGTTAAATGATATGGAGGACACTAACCACAGGGTCAATCAAATTAGGGAGGTACTAACTATAATTAGTAGTGGGTGTTGGTGAGAACATACAAGAATAAGGGCTCATGCTTATAGCATTAAAAAGATACCCCAGTAACCCTCAGAGGTACCAATACAAACCTGATGGGAAGATGTAACTAGCCATCCCCAGGGGATCCAACTAATTAGCGCAAGTGAGAGTTGGAATAAGGATACCCAAAGACTATATGGCTTCATGTACAAGGATTTTGATGTTTGTGATGATGGTCCCTAATGCTCTTTCAGAACCTTGGTTTTACAAAGACAGAGTTAGTTATATTCCCTATGGTAAGTGACTAAGGTCACTTACTTATTTTCTTAGCAAGGTGTGAAAGATTTTTAGTAAAATTTCATTTATTTTTTCAATAAAATTTAATTAAACACCTACTATTAGCCATGTACTATTCTCCATTCTGGTATACAGAGACCCCCAATACAAGCAGACCCTGTGCTCAAGGAGCTTACATGTACTAGGAAGAAACAGCATATACCATGTTAAATAAATACAAAATATATGCAAAATTAGAAAACAGGAATTTGGGGAGGGGAAGCACTAAAAGTTAGGCAACTTAGGTAAAGTCTCTTGGAAGAGATGGCATGTGAGTGAAACCTGGGGATTCCAAGGGGTGGAGGTGAAGCCTTTCAAGAGATAAACACTTCCCAATCCCTGTAACACTGACTTTGTGAATAGGCCAGTTTGGCTGCAGTGGCAGAGTGCATGAAGCTGACTTGTGTGTAATTCAGCCTAGAAAGATAGGTTGGAACCAGATTGTCAGGGACTTTCAATGCCAAACTGAGGAGTCTGTGTTTTATACAAGAATCAATAAAGAAATACTATAACTGATTTTCCCTCCAAATGACTTTAAAAATAACACCTCAGATCAAATTCTAGAGTGGCAGAGACAACAAAAGGTCAGAGTGTTTCAGCCCAGGGCAACTTAGGAGTTCAAAAAAGAGAGAATCTGTGACATGGGGGTAGAGTCTGGCCTGGAATTCATGTGGATGAAACACCAGTGGTGGGACTAGATGGTAGTGGTGACAGAAGTAGCAGCAGCTTCCAGAAGTCCTAAGCCAGAGATAGTAAGGGACCTGGCAAACTGGTCAGAAAGAGATGACAGGGTCCCCCTGTGCTATCAATGGATCAGCACCAGGAATGAGTCAGTTATGTTGGGATGATGTTTTTTTAAAAAAATTTAAAGGCAAGAAAGAGGGAGTGCCTTGGGGAGAAGGAGAAAAAGAATGGGGGGAAATTATTGCACATAAAGGAGGAACTCAGAAAGGAGCTTTTAAAGTAGAGGGGAAAATGGCAGGGGGAGAGGAAGCAGGTAGTGCTTGGACCCCACTCACATTTAAGTTGATTCAAAAAGGAAAAAAAGATATGTGTACTCAATTGGTAATATAAATCTATCTTACACAATAGGAAAGGAGGAGGGGAAGGCGATAAGAAAGGGGGGAGTGCTGAAAAGGTAGGCCAGATAAAAGAAGGAAGTGGACAGAAGCAAAGCAGACTTAGAGGAGGGACAATATAAAAAGAGAGAGAAGGATTTGTTGTTGTTGCTCAGTTGTTTCAGTTGTGGTCAACTCTTTGTGATGCCATTTGGAGTTTTGTCAGCAAAGACTGGAGTGGTTGCTATTTCCTTCTCCAGCTTATTTTACAAATGAGGAAACTGAAATCCAGATTTGAACTCAGGTCTTCCTAACTTTAGGCTCCGCACTTCATCTGCTGTTTGTCCTGAAGAGAGGATAATAGAAAAAAATAGGATGAAGGGAAATAACCAGTTAGTAATCATACTGTGAATGGGATGAACTCACCATAATAAGCCAGGAGATAGTAAAATGGATAGAAACCAGGATCCAACAATATATTATTCCAAGAAACACATTTGAAACAAAGAGATACACAGAGAGTTAACATAAGGGGTTGGAGCAGAAATCTATTATGTTTCAGCTAAAGAAAAAAAAGTAAAGGGTAGCAATCATCTCAGACAAAGCAAAAGCAAAAAAAGACCTAATTAAAAGGGATAAGTAGAGAAACTACATTTGCTAAAAGGAACCATAGGATATGTAGTAATATCAATACTAAACATATATGTGCTTAAATGGCATAGCATCCAAATTCTAAAATTAAATGTTAAACTAATTACTGGAGGAAATAGACACTATACTAGTGGTAGATCTCCATCTAATCTAATAATAAAACAAATAAGACAGAAGTCAGGGAAATTAATAGAATCTTAGAAAAGTATATATGATAGACCCCTTAAGAAAATTGAATAGGAATAGAAATTGGTATACCTTTTTCTCAGCTATACATGGCACCTTTACAAAATCAACCATGTATTAAGGCATAAAAGTCTCACAATGAAATGCTAAAAAACCAGAAATACTAAATGTACCCTTTTCAGATCATAATGTCATAAAAATAACATTTAATAAAGGCTGTGGATGCACAGATAAAAATTTTTGACATTTGTTTTTATAAGATTTCTAGTTCCAAATTTTTCTACCTTCCTCCCCTCCCCCCTCCTCCCCAAAACAGCAAACAATCTGATATAGGTTATATGTGTACAATCACATTAAACTTATTTTTGCATTAGTCATACTATGAAAGAAGAATCAGAACAAAAGGGAAATGCCTCAAAAAGGAAAATAAAAAATTAGAAATAGTATGGTTCAATCTGCATTTAGATTCCACAGTTCTTATTTTCTGGATTTGGAGAGCATTTTCCATCATGAGTCCTTTGGAACTATCTTGGACCATTGTATTGCTGAGAAGAGTCAAGTCTATCACAGTTGATCAAAACACAATGGTGATGATACTGTGTATAATGTTCTCCTGGTTCTGCTCATCTCACTCAGAATCAGTTCATGCAAGTCCTTCCAGGTTTCTCTGAAATCCTCCTGCTCATTGTTTCTTACAGTACAGTAGTATTCCATTACATTCATATACCACAACTTGTTCAGCCATTCCCCAATAGATGGGCATCCCCTCAATTTCCAATTCCTTGCCACCACAAAAAGAGCAGCTATAAATTTTTTGTACATGTGTGTCCTTTTCCCTTTTTTATGATCTCTTTGGGAAATACTACCTAATAGTGGTATTGCTGGGTCAAAGGGTATGCACAGTTTTATAGCCCTTTGGACATAGTTCCAAATTGTTCTCCAGAATGGGTGTATCAGTTCACAGCTCCACCAACAATGCATTAGTGTTCCTATTTTTCACAGCTTCTCCAACATTTATTATTTTCCTTTCTGTCATATTAGCCAATCTGATAGGTATGAGGTGGTACTCCAGAGTTGTTTTAATTTGAATTTCTCTATTCAATAGTGATTTAGAGCATTTTTCATGTGACAATAGATAGCTTGATTTCTTCATCTGAAAACTACCTGTTCATATCCTTTGACCATTTCTCAATTGGGGAATGACTTGCATTCTTATAAATTTGATTTAGTTCTCTATATATTTTAGAAATTAGGCCTTTATCAGAAATAAGCAAAGATTAAAATTTAATTGATAACTAAGTATTCTAATCTTAAGAATAAGTGGGTCACAGAACAAATCAAAGAAACAATACTTTCATGAAAGAGAATGACAACAATGATACAATATTCCAAAATTTGTGGGATGCAGCTAAAGCAGTACTTATTGAAAAATTTATATCTCTAAATACATACATTAATAAAAGAGAGAAAGAACAGTCAATGAATTGAGCATAAACAACTAGAAAAATTAAAATCCCCAATTAAACAACAAAACCATTGAACTAATAAAGTACAACTAATAAATACAAACTGGTTTGTGGAAAAACAATAAAATAGATAAACCATTGGCTAATTTGATTCAAAAAATAGAAGAAAACCAAATTACTAGTAACACAAAATGAAAAGGGTGAATGCACCATCAATGAAGATTAAATTAAATTATTATTAGGAGTTACTTTGTCCAATTACATGCCAGTAAAACTGACAGGCTAAGTGAAATGGATGAATATTTACAAAAAAAATAAATAAATAAACTTCCTAAATTAATAGGAGAAATAGAATCCTAGAAAAAGAAATTGAACAGGCCATAAATGAACTCCCTCAGAAGAAATCCCTATGACTAGATGGGTTTACAAGTGAATTCTACAAACATTTAAGAAACAATTCATCTAGATACTATTTATGCTATTTGAAAAAAATAGTTAAGGAAGGCATTTTACCAAATTCCTTTTATGACACAAATGTGTTTTGGTACCTAAACCAGGGAAGAACAAAAACAAAGAAAGAAAAGTTATAACTCAATTAATTTAATAAATATCAATTTTAAAAAAGCTTAAATAAAATACTATCAAGGAGATTATACCAATACATCACAAAGATCATATACCATGACCAGGTGTGATTTATAATAAGAATGCAGTGGTGATTCAATATTAGGAAAACTATTAGCATAATTGAACATAACAATAACAAAAAAAGCCACAAATCATATGATTTTATCAGTAAATATAGAAAAAACCCTTTAAGAAAACGACAATCCATTCCTATTTAAAACACTAGGAAGGGGGGCAGCTAGGTGGCACAGTGGATAAAGCACTGGCCCTGGATTCAGGAGGATCTGAGTTCAAATCTGGCATCCGACACTTGACACTTACTAGCTGTGTGACCCTGGGTAAGTCACTTAACCCTCATTGCCCCAAAAAACAAAACAAAACACTAGGAAGTATAGGAATCAATGGAGTCTTTCTCAAAATAAGTGGAATCAATCTAAAACCAAGAGCAAACATTATCTGTAACTTGGCTAAGCTTGAAGCCTTTCCAATAAGATTTGAAATAAATCAAGAATGTTCACTGTCACCACTGTTTTTCAATATTGTACTAGGAATGCTAGTCATATAACAATAATACAGAAAAAGAAATTGAAGGAATAAAAATAGGCAAAGAAAAAAAACCACCTATCATTTTACATGTCATGATTGTATACTTAGAGAATCCTAGAGAATCAACTAAAAAACTAATTGAAACAATGAACAACTTAAGCAAAATTGTAGGATATAAAAGAAACCCACGCAAATCATCAGCATTTCTATGTCCTATTAACAAAACCCAGTAGCACAAGATTGACAAAGAAATTCCATTTAAAATAACTGCAGATAGTACAAAATACTTGGGAATCTACCTGCCAAGGCAAACCCAGAAACTTTATGAACACAATTACATAACTCTTTTCTTTTCTTTTTTTTGAAATCAGTGGGGGGAATTATTATATACTTTTTTTTAAGTTTTCAACATTCATTTCATAAGATTTAGACTTCCAAATTTTTCTCCTTCCCTCCCTCCTTTCCTCCCACCTCACAAGATCACAACCAGGTTATATTGTACAATCCACAAGTGTTCTTTTTATCAGTTCTTTCTATGGAGGTGCATAGTAAGCTTCCTCATTAGTTCCTTGGGATTGTCTTGGATCATTGCACTGCTGAGAGTAGTTAAGTCATTCACATTTGCTCATTGAACAATACTGCTGTCACTATGCACAATGTCCAGCCAGCTCTGCTCACTTTACTATACATTGATGTTCATTAGTCTTTCCAGGTTTTTGGGGGATCATCCTATTTGTCATTTCCTGTAGCACAAGACCCTTCCACTAAAATCATATAGCACAGCTTTTTCCATCATTCCTCAATTGATGGACATTCCCTTGATTCTCAATCTTAGCCTCCACCAGAGTTGCTATAAATATTTTTTGCACAATTTCCCCCCTTTTCTCTTTTTTGTGATTACTATTGTTAACTGTTTCCCTTCCATCCTATTCCCTTCCCCATGCTGTTTATTCTATTATCCATCTTCCTTTCCATCCTATTCCCTTCCCCATGATATTTATTCTATTATCCATCTTCTTTCATCCTATCACTCTTCAAAAGGGATTTGCTTCTGTCTGTCCCCTCCTACACTCTGCCCTTCCTTCTTTTGCCCCTCTCTCTTTATCCTCTTCCCCTCCTCTTTCCCTGCAGGGTTAGAGAGATTACTCCACTCAATTGAGTGTGTACATTATTCCCTCCTTGAGTCAATTCTAATGAGATTGAGGTCTTTGATGAGTGTTAGGCTCATTTACTGCCCATATTAAATAGATTACTCCACCCAGTTGGGTGTGTCTATTAGTCCCTCCTTGAGGGAGCTCTGATGAGTTTAAGGTCTTTGAGCCTTTTCTGATGAGTGTAAAATTCATTTACTGCCCTGCTTCTCTCCCATCTCTTACCCCACTCCATAAGCCTTTTCCTGTTTCTTTCATGTAGGATTTCACCTCTGCCCTTCTCCCTCCCCCAGTGAATTCCCTTTACCCCTCAACTTAACCCTAAAGATGTCATCACCTAGCTAAGTGACACAGGGGACAAAGCATCACCCCTGGACCCAGGGGGATCCCAGCCAAAACCTGGCCTCAGACACAAGACAATCACCCACTGTATGACCCCAGGTATGTCCCCCAGCTCCAACTTTTTATGGTTCTCCAGGGTCTTGTATTTGAAAGCCAAATTAGCCATTCAGTTCAGGTCTTTTCATCACAAATATCTGAAAGTCTTCTTTTTCATTAAAGTCCCATTTTTTCCACTGAAAGATTATGATGAGTTTTGCTGGGTTGGTGATTCTTGGTTGTAATCCCATTTCCTTTGCCCTTTGGAAAATCATATTCCATGCCCTCTGGTCCTTTAATGTAGAAGCTGCTAGATCTTGTGCTATCCTGACTGGGGCTCCACAGTACTTGAATTCTTTCTTTTTGGCACCTTGCAATATTTTCTCCTTGACCTGAAAGCTCTGGAATTTGGCTATAATATTCCTAGGAGTTTTTCTTTTGGGATCTCTTTCTGGAGGTGATTGGTGGATTCTTTCAATTTCTATTTTAGCTTCTTCTTCTAGAATTTCAGGGCAATTTTCCCTGAGAATATCTTGGAAGATGGTGTCTAAGCTCTTTTCTTGATCTTGGTTTTCAGGTAGACCAATAATTTTCAAATTATCTCTCCTGGACCTATTTTCCAGGTCAGCAGTTTTTTCCAGAAGATATTTCACATTGCCCTCTATTTTTTTATTCATTTGGATTTGCTTTATTGTGTCTTGGTTTCTCATAAAGTCACTGGCTTCCATTTGTTCAATCCTAATTCTTAGGCAATTACTTTCATCAGAGACTTTTGTACCTCCTTTTCCATTTGGCCAATTTGACTTTTCAAGCTGTTGACTTTTTTTTCATGTCCTTCCTGCATCACCCTCATTTCTCTTTCCATTTTTTCCTCTACCTCTCTAGCTTTGTCTTCAAAATCCTTTTTGAGTACCTCTATGGCTTGAGCCCAATTCATATTTTTCTTGGAAGCTTTAGATATAGGGGCCCTGATGTTGACATCTTCATCTGAGGGTGCCCCTTGGTCTTTCTTGTTACTGAAGAAACTTTCTATGGTCCTCACCTTTCTCTGTCGGCTCACCTTGCCTTTCTTTTACTTGACTTTTAGCTCCTTAAAGTGGGGCACTGTTTCCAGGCTGCAGTATCTCAAGCTTAAGAAATCCCAGGTGGTATGATTTAAGGAGAATCAGGTTCTTCCCTTGCCTGGCCTGTTTCTTGGTCCTAGATGACCCCAGACCAACTTGCTAATCAACCAGCTTTGTGTGTTGTGGTTGTTAGCTCCAACGAGCCTGTGCCCCTCCCCCACCTGGGCCACTGCTACTCAAGCCTACCTCCTGGTTCTCAGCAAGGGTGTAAAATCCAAGTTCTGCCTTAGCACCAGCATAGATCCCTGTAGTCTCCTCCCTGCCCAGGGCTCAGCCCACTCACCAGACTGTGAGCTTAGTTCCAGACAGCACTGGTGCTTCAGCTGATTCAGAGGCTCTGGGGGTCTACTTCTCTGGTGAGGCCTTCCTGGGACTGGATCTGTGTCAGGGTGACTGTGAGGTTGGGCTCAACTCCTGTATTAGTACAGCAGCTCCCTCCTTCTGACCTTCCAAGCCATTCTTGGTTAGAAGATTATTTCAGCTCATTCTTCTGTGAGTTTTGCTGCTCTGGGCATTTTCCTATGGCGTTATTTAGATGTTTTTTGGAGCGATTGTGTCATGAGTTTGGGAGCTCACTGCCTTTCTTCTGCCTACATAACACTTTTCAAACAAATGAGATCTGAAGAATTAGAGAAATATTAATTGTTCATGGGTAGACTGACCCAATGTAATAAAAATGACAATTCTGCATAAGTTAATTTACTTATTCTGTGCCATTCCAATCAAACTACCAAAGAATTATTTTATAGAGCTAGAAAAAATGGTAACCAAATGCATCTGGAAGAACAAAAGGTCCAGAATATGAAGGCATTTAATGAAAAAAAATGTGAAGGAAGTTGACCTAGCTATACCAGATCACAAACTGTATTACAGAGAGGTAATCATCAAAACAATTTGCTACTGGCTAAGAAATAGAATGGTGGATCAGCGGAATAGATTAGGTACATAAGACATAGTAGTAAATGATCCAAACTTTTGGGGTAAGAACTCAACATTTGACAAAAATTTCTGGAAAAACTAGAAAGTAGTTGGCAGAAACTAGGAATAGAGCAACATCTCACAGTATATACCAAGATAAGGTAAAAATGGATAAATGATTAAACAAAAAATAATTACATCAAAAGTAAATTAAGGGAGCATGGAAAATGTCAGATCTGTGGATAAGGAAAGAATTTATGACCAAACAAGAGATAAAGAAGATTATAAGAAGTAAAATAGATATTTTTGATTACACAAAATTAAAAGACTTCTGTACAAACAAAACTAATGCAGATAAAATGAGAAGGAAAACAGGAAACAGGGAAAAAATTTACAGCAGGTTTCTCTGATAAAGGCCTCATTTCTCAAATATATAGAGATGTGATTCAAATTTATAAAAATAAGAGCCATTCCCCAGTTAAAAAATGCTCAAAGGATATAAATAGGCAGTTTTCAGAAAAAGAAATCAAAGCTATCAATAGTCATGTGAAAAAATCCTCCAAATCATTACTACTTAGGGAAATGTAATTTAAAACAACTCAGATACCATCTCATACCTGTCAGATTGGCTAATATGACAGAAAAGGAAAGTGACAAATGCTAGAGGCGATATAGAAACATTGAGACACTAATGCACTATTGGTGGAGTTGTGAACTGATCCAACCATTTGGGAGATCCAACCATTTGGAACTAAAGATTTGGAAACTGAGGGAAATGGCTGATCAAATTGTGGTGTATGATTGTACACAGTAATACTGTAAGTATGAGCAACTGTGAATGACAACTATTCTCAACAATACAATGATTCAAGACAATTCTAAAGGATTTATGATGCGAGAAAATAATGGGTTTTGGAAAGCCCAGAGGCCCCCCCAACCCCACCCCCCCAAGTTTGAGAGGATTATATTAAGATGATTGGATTGACTTTGCTGATTGACTCACTTGAAGTTGATTTGATTGAACCCATACCTACCTGAGAGCCTGGCCCTCAGGGAGTGTGTTCTCTGAACTCTAACCTCAGCACCTTCTGCTCATGGACAGCCCTCAAGTCTAGTGAACCAATGGATTTGGGTGATGCTAGCCAATTAACTTGAAGCAGTGTGTAAGGACCGCCTCTCCTCTGGACCCAGAGGAAGCTTCTGAACTTTCAGAGACATGTTTGCTCTCTTTATTAATATTGAATATACTTTCATAAATGCTTAATGCCCCAAAACTGGTGCTAGAGCTTCTAATTTATAAGTAACAACTATATTAGGAACCCCAGCTAATTTTCCCCAAACTTGGGACATAAATACGGTGACCACACATATAGTTTTCCTCACTGAAATGATAAAAAATGCCATGCCCCTGCAGACAGAAAAGTGATGAATGTTGAATAGAGATTGAAGCACATTTTTCTTCAAAAAACCTTTTTAAATTTTGATTGTTTTCTTTTGTGTGCATTTTCTTTTGCAACATGGCTAATATGGAAAGCTGTGTAATTGATGTCAAATTGTTTGCCTTCTCTAGGCGGGGTGACTAATGAGAGGGATGGATAGAATTTGGAACTTAAACTTTCAAAAAGTGATTATTAAAATTTTGACATGTAATTGGGAAATATTGAATGACAAAATTATTTTTAAAATGTCTTTATTAGAAGAGTTACATAGTACTTTGGGAATATTAACTTGTCAGTTGTATGGAATATAGCTTGAAGTAAGAGGATAGATTGGAAGCTGGAAGAATAATTAGGAGCCTTTCACAATAATAGTTTAGGAGAAAAGTGATGAGGGCATGAACTTGGGTGGAAGCCATATAGGTAGAGAGGAGTGGGTGGATTGATAGAGTTTATAAGACTTGGCAAATGTTTGAATATGATTTTAATGAGCAATTTTTAAAAAAAGTATTGGTAATCTTTAATAACACTCCTTTCCCCTAAGGAGTTGATTAATTAAGATTTTGCTGGGATAGATTACCTTTCATTGAAAATTACATCACAGCAGTCTGCACAGTGAACCCTTGGTAACCTACCAGTTAAGGGACAGTGAAGCTTTCTGTGGATTGAGGTGCATTGTTAGAATCTTCTTTTATTAGTTTTTCCTGTCATCCCTTTCACTCATCTGGCCTGGATTACCACTGTGAACTAACAATAGGAATTCTAGGAAAAGAACTTGATGAGAATCCTAAGAGTTTCTTTTTATGGTGGCCTTGGCCCTGGCCTATGGGAGCAGGCCCTGGAGGCCATGGTTTTCCCTGTGGTTATAGGCATCTGTATAGTTGTATTTTACTTTGGTTTTCAGTGGAAAGCTGACTGAGTCAGGGAAAAGAGAGTTTCTAACAAGAGAGAGAGACAGAGTCAGAGAAAGAGACACAGAGACAGAGACAGAGACACAGAGAGACAGACACAGACTCAGAGACACAGAGAGAGACACACAGAGAGAAAGACAAAGAAAGACAGAGACAGGCAAACAGAGAAACAGACGCAAAGAGAAAGACCCAATTTAATGATGCTTTGAAGGCAGGGACTGTCATTTGTCTTTAACCCCTAGTTCATGGCATAATGTCTGGCACACAGTAGGTACTTAACAGATGTTTATTGATTAACCTCTTTTCTCGAAAAGGAATTTTAAAAGCACCCCCTTGGATTTGCATAGCACTTTGAAGTTTTCAATACATCCTTACATCCATTGTCTCCTTGGAGCCTCAGAACAACCCTAAGAGGTAAGTAGCAGCAAGTTTTTTAGCCTTTGTTTTTAGAAAACTGAGTCCCAAAGATGAAAAGCATCTTACCAAGGTCAAGTGGCCAGTAAGTATTAAGTGTAAGATTTGAACTCAGATCTTTGGGCTTCTAGTCTAGCACCCTTTCCATGAAAATAAAGCAATTGGCTTCTAGTCCAGCACCCTAACCATGAGAATAAAGCAATTCTTGCTTGAAAAAATATCTGCTTGAGTCATTGTTGCTATGCCTCCCTGAACCACAGTATGATTTAATGGAAAAAGTGCTGTATTTTGTGACAGAGTGTTTCTTTCCCCTCCAGATTCTGACTGTGTCACTTAACACTCTATGGGACCACAAGGGCTGAGGGCATAGTGATTAGAGGGCTAGGTTTAGAGTAAAGAAGAACTGAGTTCAAATGCAGACTTAGATACTTTACTACCCTTGGGACCCTGGGAAAGTCAATGAATTCCTATCTGCCTCAGTTCTCTGAACTGAAAATGGAAATAATACTTTCACCTAGCTCCCAAGATTGTTGTGAGGATCAAATGAGATCATATTTGTAAAGAATTTAGCACAGTGCCTGGTGCACAATAAAAGTTTGTTCCATTCCTCTCCATCTTCCCATCTTCATATGCAAGTCACTTAACCCCTCTGTTAAGAGCTCTCTGAGTCTCAGTTACCCATTTATAAAATAAGAAGGTTGGATGAGATAACCTTGATATACCGTAGATAACTTCTAACTCTTGCAATCCTACCTGCACTCCTCCCTTTATTCTGGCCCCCACCATTCTTTTGCCTGCCCCTCAACTCCAGTGAAACAAATCTCATCACCCATTTCCTGCCCATCTCCCTTACCCTGTCTCAAGGAGAGCTTAAAATCATGGGATGATGATAAACTATTTTTGTTTTTTCTAAAGAGGGATCTAATTTTATTCCTGAATTAGGAGGGAGCCAGATCTAATCTAGAAAATTTTCAGTTAACAGAAAAAAGGTAGGGAAAAGGAATTGAGGAATGGGTCAATCTTATTCCTTGCATGCCTATCAGTGGCTATTCTGTTATTGCTTTCCCAGATCACCTTTTTCTCCTCTTTCTATGATTCAAAGAGCTTTTGAAATCCAGACAAATTGCAACCAAAGGGGTCATTTCTCTACTGATCCTTTCTTTTGTGAACTTAAAACACATACATTTTGCTCTCCCCCAAATACACTTAATATTGTTGTGTGTGTGTGTGTTTGTAGGGCAATGAAGGTTGTGAGTTGCCCAGGGTCACACAGCTAGTAAGTGTCAAGTGACTGAGGCTGTATTTGAATTCAAGTCCTCCTGAATCCAGGGCCGGTGCTTTATCCACTTAATATTGTTTTTAACTAATGAAAATGATACATGTACAAGTGTGATAGATCTATCTGATATTTTAGGGTGCCATTCTGATTTTTAGGATGTTTACTACCATCAGTATTGTTGTCTTATGCCTGTAAACTGATAGAAGGCTGAGATAGTGTGTCTGTTTAATTATATGTTTAGGGTATTGGTACTGAAATGCAGGACAAAGGTTGCTGGATCTATCTCTCACCTCAAGTCTTCCCAAGTGAAACTCAAAGATAGTATGCCTGCCTAGTGTTAGCTTCAGAGAGTATATTGGCAGCTGAATGAAATTTGTTCGTTCCAACTTAAATATCAGGTAGAACTTCTAAGGAAGTTGCCAATGAGGAAGAAACAGAATAATGCAAGAAACCAGTTTGACCTAGAGAATTCTTGATGTGCTGACTAGTTGGGCTGTGAGGTTCATTCACAAAAAAGCCAAAGTAGCCCTGAAACTATGAGTTATTTCTCCAAAAAAGCTGTAAGCAGTCCCATTTGGAGAAGAGACTGCACATATCATCACCTAGCAGTCGAATGTCACAGTACTACAATTCAGTAGGAAATCAGCATATGGGTTATGGTAGCTTAGAGCAGAAAACCAGCAGAAATAGAACTTGGAAGAAAGAAGCCTCGCATGTGAAATGAGCAGCTCTTCAAGGAAGTAGTAAGTGATACCTACAGAGGTGAAGAAGTATTGCAGCTGAATGTGGCTCTAAGAGCCCAAGCTGTCTGGCTTACACTGTTCTTTCATCTACCAGCATTGTGGAAGTTTATGGGAGAGTCTATAATTCTCTTTTGTGGGTAGGAGAGACATCTCTTTGAATTAACATATTTGTTTGTTTTGGTCTGATTTTTAAAAATGGAGCATTGGATGGGGGCTCATTAGCCATGGTTGTAATAGATAAAGATATGAAGCATACTTTAAACCTAGATTTTGAATGTGGAATACAGTAGCCCATGTATGAGGTGTCCCCCAACCCACATATACATAGCCCAGCAAAATACCATGCATATATGGATGCAAGAATACTTTTAGATGACATGGATAGTGGTGATGATATCAGTCCTTTGCCAAAAACCTTACTACTCTCTGTCTCCCTTAGGCAGTTTTGGAAAAGAGAGTTTTTACTCAAATGTCCTATTAATGTTTCAAACAGTGTGGGTTAGCATAACAAAAGGCAGATGTTGGCTTCTTTAGTAAGGAATACCATTAGAAAATAAGTTGTTAGGCGCATTGCAAATGTAATTTGAGATATAAACACTAAATATGAGCCTCCATTCTCTTTCCTGCCTATCACTTCATAGTATTATGATAGGAGTTTAAAGAGATGTTCTGTGACTACATTGCACAAAATAGTTCCCTCCTGTCCAGACAGAGAGATTGATGCTCATTCAGCACCAGACTTATCACCAGGCATTGGAAGAAGTTGATCAAATTTCCTTACCAAGTGACCTAGGCCTTATCAAGCTGTTACAATAGGGAACACTGCTGCAGAAGTAAGTTTGATGAAGCCATGAGCTTAGAAAAATAAGATTAAGAACTAGATGGATTATTGGCTCATAAGATTTAAAGCTGGGAAACGGAGGTCCAATGCCCCTCATTTTACATATGAGGACACTGAGGCCTACAGAGGTGGAATGTAAGCAATTAGAAGAGACTGCTTAATTTGGTCTCTTTATTAACAACAGAGGAAATTGATGTCTAAAGAGATAAGTGACCTGCCCATGAACAAACAGGGCAGCTGGGTGGCACAGGGGATAGAGTGTTGGACCTGGAGTCTGGAAGACTCATCTTACTGAGTTTAAATCTAGCCTCAGACACTTACTAGCTGGGTGACCCTGGGCCATTGAAGGGAACTAAGCCAAGAGGTAGAGGTGAGGAGGAAGTCTTCATGGGGACAGGGGGAGGATACAGTCTATGCAGAGGTATTGATACCTTTGCTAGGGTTTTTCCATCCATTTACTTTGTTTTCTTTTTGCATCGATTTTTTGTTTGTTTTTTGTGGGGCAATGAGGGTTAAGTGACTTGCCCAGGGTCACACAGCTAGTAAGTGTCAAGTGTCTGAATCCAGATTTGAACTCAGATCCTCCTGAATCCAGGGCCAGTGCTTTATCCACATCAATGTTTTTGCAGCACAAAATTGCCTCTGTTGAAAAGTAGTGATCAAAAAAAAAAAGAAAATAAAGAAAAGTAGTGACAAATTGTGTGTGCATGTGTGTGTGTATCTCAGAAAGAGATAGAGAGACAGAGAAAGGGAGAGATATAGAGAGAAAAAAGAGAGAAGAGAGAACATATATGTGCTTAAGAGATAATGTGTGAGATAACATGTAGAAGGAATGTGTATGAGAGATAAAGAATGAATATAAATAAGATAATTTGTGTATGGAATATGTATAGAATGTGTCTAAAGTAAGGAGAGACAAAATGTAGATCTGTGTGTGGAATCACACGTGTGATTGCATGTCTGTACTGTGCTGGTTAAAAATGACCAAATTTTCTCAATGAATTCCACATGACACGACATTTCTGTCAAGTTTAAGGTCCTTGGCTGAGAAATATTTTGTAAAGCATCCCTCTCACTGGGAAACTGTAAAACTGTCTTTCAATCCTAGGATAGACACAGCAAACATTTCTCCATGGTAATTTTGAGGAAATGATGAGACAGAGACAGAGAGAAAGACAGAGGGACAGAGGAACACACGGAGAGAAACAGAGAGATCAGAGACAGAGAGAAACAGAAATAGAGACAGAAACACAGAGAGAGAGAGAGAGAGAGAGAGAGAGAGAGAGAGAGAGAGAGAGAGAGAAACAAAGAGACAGACAGAGCCTCTTTTTCCAAGACCCAGCCTGTCCACCATGAGGATATATTTATCTGTGCAAAAGTTCAGTCCTCACACTGAGTTAGAAGAGGAAGGGCAAAGAAACTCTTCTCTGCTTTTAAGGCACAGAGTTGGCAAAATTCACATTTCCCTCTCAGTTGCAGACACGAGTTTACACACATCTTGCCTTCTGGCATAGTGTGTTTGCTTAGGATGTTCCAGCAGCACATCACTGTTTGAACAGGTCTTTATGGGGCAGTCTAAAGTGTTAGCATGTACTGGCTTTCATGCACATAATGATGATGCTTCCAAGCCAGCATGAATAGATACTCTACTTTGAGCAGATTTTTACAGAAACAGTGCTGGATCTGCTCTGATCAACCTCAAAGTCTTTCAATAGCTATTCTTCATGGCTAATGAAACATTTGAAGAGCAGGCACATGGAATGGGCCATAGATTTAGAGCTGGGAGGGGCCTTAATGTCTATAAAATCTAATCCCCTAATTTTATAGGTGAGGAAACTGAGGCCCGGAAAGATCACATAAATCCCTTTGGCAGGATTTGAACCGAGGTCTTCTGGATTATAATTCCAGTGCCAAATCCATTATGCAGTGCTGCCTTTGGAACAATACAAAACTTACTCCATGGGAAGACTCAAATCAAGCACCTTTTTAAATATAGCAACTCATGGTAATCAGTCAGACTAAAAGTAGATGCTATGTTTGAAAGGTGAGGTTTATTTACTGCTTCCAAAGGGTTAGAATTGTCCAGGTAAGAAAGGTCAAAGTCATCCAGTTGTGTTGGTTCATAGGTAGAACTGCCTGCTGCCCGAGAAGCCACACAATACAGTAGCCTACAATCAGTGTGGCAAAGTCCTTATGCTAGTTCCAGGCACAAAGAATTAAGTAGAAACAGCTGCATTTTCAAGGTTACTGGACTAACCAATACACCGGTGGAGCGTACTGACTTTATCTTAATGATTGGGCTTCATACATGAGGGAAAATTACATCCCAATGACTCAGGCTTCCCTGAATGGCCAGCACTTGTGTTGGAGTGAGGCATATGAAGAGAAGTCTCATGGAAGGAGTTCTGGATGTGGCTCAAGAAACAGGTAAAACAATATAGAAGAAATAGTACTGCATTTGTGGCCTTAGCTCCTGGTTTCAAACCCCAGCTCTGCTACTTACTCACTACCTGCATGACTTTAGGCAATTTCTGATCATCGCTTTCCTTATCTGTAAAATGAGAGAGTTGGACCACATGGCCTTTGAAGGGCCTTCTTCTGGTGCTGAATTCTAAGATCCTATTCTCCTGCTGCTTAGCCCTCTAATATTCCTGAGGAGGTTAGATAAGGGATCTTTAAGGGCTCCTTTCACCTTTAATATTCCAGAAGTTTCACTACCTATGATAATTTAAAAAGAGGTTGGACACACTTGCCTGAGAATATATGCTCCCTTAGGAAGATGGCTTGTGAGAACTTGGATTGCTAGTTCACACTAATAACTGTAGGCTACTCCTTACCTAGAATTTCTTAACGATTTGAAGACATGTACTTGCTAGAGTTACCCATTTAACAGTGCATAATAGTTTAAACAATATACATTCTTCTATTTTGTTTTGCCCAGTATGGCTAATTGGATGAATAATTCATAGGGTTCTTCCATCAGCATACACATTGTAGATGGTCAGTGGGTTAGGAGCAGACCTGGATAAAGGAGGAAATTAGGCTGGATATACTTTAGAAAAAAATGCATGGGGGCAGCTAGGTGGCACAGTGGATAAAGCACTGGTCTTGGATTCAGGAGGACCTGAGTTCAAATCCAGCCTCAGACATTTGACACTTAATTAGCTGTGTGACCCTGGGCAAGTCGCTTAACCCGCATTGCCCTGCCAAAAAAAAAAAAAAAAAAAAAAAAAGCATGGTGAGGAAAAAAAAGGGAAAAATGCATAGTGCATTTAATGACCACAAGCTTTCACCTGAAACAAGTGTTTATCTTTTTAACAAACAATAGTATTAATGACTTATTATTAATGACTGAAATGACTTTGAGCTGTAGAGAATAACATAGTCTCTGAAGATTTAAAGTTAAAAATCACCTTAGAACAATGGAAAAGTGATAATAGGTATTAGTAGGAAGCAACATATTACCAAAAAAATGATTGAACAGATAGAATACTGGATGGGTTGAGAGAAATACCTAACCAAAAAAGAAGGTGAGCTTCCAATGCAGCAAGATTACATGATAACTACTTGGCTGTCTATGTGTTTCATTGGCATCCATTCAATATCCCCTCACACTCCTGTAAGTGGAACAGACCATGTGGGAAAAGAATAGAAAACTCAAAATTTTACTGATACCATAAATAGAAAATCAAGGTAAAAATATAGAACATTTGGAAGAACATGTGAATCATTACTTACTATAAAAATAAATGTCTGGAATTTAGGACACAAATAATTTAATAATTACTGGAATCCCAGGAGAGTATAATAAAATAAAAACAAAAAGACTGTATTTCAAAAAATCACAAAAGAAAATTGCCAGGAAGGAATAAAAAGAATAAAAATATAAATTGGCCAATAAGGAAAAAAACCCAGAAAATTGCCCCAAGTTTTGGAATTAGGCAATATACCAGTTGAAAGAATTTACACATTATCACTACAGAGAAATCCCAGATACAACACGCCAAGAAGTGTAATTACCATGATGCAAAGTTTGTAGGTCAAAGAAATATTAAAAATGGCAAGGAAGAAATAGATCATCTACTATAGACCAGAATTGTATGATTCTCTTCATCAACTTTGAGGCAAGAAAGAAAATCAGGAGTAAAATTCTGAAAAGTTGAGCATATTCCTATAGGGAAAAACCAAACCAAACCAAACCAAACAGAATTGATGACTTCCAAGTATCTTTGTTGAGAAATCAAGAATTAGATAGAAACTTTGAAAGGTAAATGTGATGGAGAAAAGAAACTTAATAAAAAATGACAAATGTCATTGTCAAATTTCAATATAATTTAGAGAAGCATAGGGAGACAAGTATGAGATGATACAAAGTAAAGAAAGCAGAATCCAAATAATCGTATATAGGCCTCCAATAATTCAAAATGAAAACAAGACTAAAAGACAATTGAACTCCAACTATTTGTGATGAATAATCTTAGTTCTGGAGAACAGAGGATGAATACTTCTCTCCTATGTCAGAAAAGTGGAGGACTACGGGTATGGGAAGTTGCATATATCATCAGAGGTGGCTACTTTAGAAATCAGCTTTGCTGAACTGTTTTTGTTTGTTTGTTTTCTTGTTTGCTTCATTAGGTAAGGGACATATGGAGAAATGATTGTCATATGAAAAATACAAAAGGCTTTAATAAAGAATGAATAGAGCATCTGCTGTTCTACAACTGACTTAAAATTTTCTTTTTCCAGTTAACAAGCATTTATGTTCTCTCCCTTTCAATCCCTCCTAATTGAAAAGAAAAAGAAACTATCAAAACAAATATGCCTAGTGGGGCAATATAAATTCCAGCATTGCCCCATCCAACAATTTATGTCTCATCCTGTCATGAGAGGAGTGGCATTTTTCATCATGAATCCCATGGAAACTTGGTTGTTTCAGATTTCTTAAGTCTTTCCAAGTTTGTTTTTAAAATGTTGCTGTTATAGCATAAATTGTTCTGGCATAAATTGTCAAAAATTATTATAGCATAAATTCACTCTTCATACGCTTATACAAGTTTTCCCAGGTTTCTCAGAACTCATCCTTTTCTTGTGGCATTATAGTATTCCTTTATGTTCATATACCACAGTTTGATTAGCCATTCTCCAATTGATGAGTTTTCCTTTTTTAATATTTTTCCCATTTTATTTTTGGCTCTGGAAAATTTGAGAGGCCGCATGGAATGGCAAAAAGATACCTGGTTCTATCACTTAAATGGAGTATGGCCTTGGATGAGTGAATCTATTCTCTTTTTCTCTGAGTCTCTGTTTCCTTGTCTGTAATATAAGAGTTGACCCAGCTGCCCCTAAGGCCTCTCCCAGCTCTGACACTGTATATACATATGAAATATTCAGCATTTTCCCTTCCAGTTAGAAAGACATCCTGAAGAACATTCCCCCAAAACTAGGCTGCTTTCTTTGTTTTAAGGCAAGGACAAGTGTAGGTTGACAGTAACGAATGACTGAATTATACAACTATGTAACTATGAGTCTGTAGCAAAAAATGAAATGACTTGAGGCTTTTCAACAAACACCAGTTTGAAGCACAGTAAATAATGGTTTGTGTCAAATGTGTTTATTAGTATGGGTAATTCGTTCTTTACTAGACATATTTTACACTTGAAGTAATGTTTTACTAGAACTACATAAAGCAATTGTGCAATTGATAATAAATATGTCACTACTGGTAAGTAATTAATTTACTTACAGCCAGTTAAAACCATGCTTGTGGTGCAGAGAGTACAGAAAATACGTAAGTAATTAAACCAGATAGAGTCAAGGAACAGATGGTCATGGTAAGGAAAAGCAATGGTAAGCTATGGAGAATAAAGACCTAGGGAAAAACAAAGGGACCTTTCAGGAGAGGAAGACAGGACAGGGTGGAAGATGAGAAATTAACAAGGCTGTGTAAGGGTCTGATAAATAAAAGGACCCAAAGAGAATTCTTGATTCAAACCCAGAACTTTAGAGCCAAAGTAAGACCTAGTGAGAATGGAAGCTAGGTAGTATAATGAATGGAAACTTGGATTTGTAGTCAGTAAATCCCATGTTCAAATCTTACCCTAGACAAGTATTTGCTGTGTGGTACTGGGTAAGTCACATTATCTCTTTCAGCCTCAGTTTCCTGAACTGCAAAATTTAGGATAATAATAGCACCTACCTTACAAGTTTTTTGTGAGGATCAAATGATAATATTTGGAAAGCATTTTGCAAGCCTTAAAGTGTTGTATAAATGCTGGGTATTGTTATAACAATGCTAATATTGCTTTTGTTAATATTCTACAATTATCAAAGACTTTTCTGTTACCGAAGCTAGAAATGTGGCTGTCATGATTTTGAGTTGATTCAATTACATTTAATAAACATGTATTAAACATCCATTATGTACAGGGCATCATGCTACATGCTAAGGTTGAACTATTCATTCTCTGAGGTGATCGCTCATGAATTCTTCAGAAAATCTAAGCTAGGGACTGTGAAGAAATCTATTTATCTGTTTAAATCAGTGCAGAGGTGGTGGGGGAGGGGTGTAAGGGAGTAGAAACAGAGACAGAGACAGAGACAGAGAGAAAAGGAGATGGACAAGCCCCTGAGTTTTGAAACCAGATGGTTGGAGGTGGCTTATTCTGGTGTAATTTAAGAGCAGCTTAAGGGCATTTAGTACTCCGAGGGAGTAGCAAAAATGTGCTAATGAGGTATTTAACACCTGTGCTATATCTAGCAGCTGAACATTGGTTGAAACTGATGGAGCTTGGCCAGAAAAAATAAAAATGGCAGGAAACCCTTCAAGAAAGATAAATCAATATTTTAAGAGGAGCAGATAACAGTGAAGTTACAAGGTACTCAAAATTTGTACTTAGGAGTCTTTTGTTTCTTCTATCACTTATTCTGCATGATGCATTGTCATAGTTCAAAATAAGAAAGTGAAATTAATTTTATGTTATTATTAGACAAATACTCATTTCTTTTATTTTTATAAAAAAGTGTCATGAGATATTTTTGTTATTTCAGTTATTCATGTTATTAATCCTCTTGGGTCTGGGGTATCATTAGGAAGTGATTGCATATAGCTACCATAGGACTTGCTTGGGAAATATCATCTCCCTTTATTTGAGAGACATATTTAAGGACTGAGGGGTCCTCTATTGAATTTAATAAATTTGTATCCAATATCTCTTTCACTAATTCAGGTCACTAGGTATATAAAAAAGACAACATTGTTGCTTTTTTCCTACATAATTCTGAAGATGATATTAGTAATAGTATTTGAAAAAAAATGTCTGAGGGACCAAACTTATAGAATAGAGTCCATTCTGAGAAACTCAGTTCAGTAGTCACAGAAAATAGGTGCATAAAGACACGAATACCATGGAACACATAAGGAATGGCTATATTTGCTCTTTTAGTTTACTAATGGTACAGTGGATGTATATTTCTGTTTAAGGAGGCTGTTGGGGAAATTTTCAGGCTGCTGTTGGATCTCTTGTGAGTGCCACCATTGCCTTCCATCCTTCTGCTCTCCCTCCTCCTGCCAGGAAGGATTCTAAGAGAAAAAAAACCAAAACACCTTCTTCTACCCTTGTGTAAATTCAGGGCCTCTCTGGGTACGTTTGTGTCATCCATCAATCCAATACTCAGGCTGATTGTTGTTGTTGTTCATCCTTAGTTGTTGAAGACATCATGGCTGATATCTTGACTTGTGTGTGAATTGGATTTAAGTGAGGCACAGTTGCACAAAGTCATCAGCCTCACTCTCTCTCTTCCAGAGTCATCCAAGTTCAGTGGCAAGACAAAAGTCAGGATGAATGGCAATTGCTTGGGATACGGTGGATGACCTTGGTATCTTTGATGTCAAACCAAGCTTCAAGCACTCCATAGTGCCTGCTTCAGCTGCCTTCATGACCATTGGAACAAATTGTTCTCATCTTCCCCTTCTGCTGAGGTATATAGGTAGTGCAGTGGATAGAATCCTAGACCTGGAGACAGGGAGACCTGAGTTTAAATCTGGTCTCAGATACCCATTAGCTGTGTGACTTTGGGCTAGTTGCTTAACCTCTGTTTGCCTCAGTTTCTTCAACTATAAAAAATGGTAATAATAGCACCTACCTCACATGACTGTTGTGAGGATCAAATGAGACAATATTTGTAAAAAAAAAAGTGCTTAGTACACTGCCTAGCACATAGTAGTTCTTGTTTTTGAGTCTTTCTAGTCATATCCGACTTTCCTGGCAAAGATACTGGAGTGGTTTGCAATTTCCTTCACCAGCTCATTTTACAGATGAAAAATCAAGGCAAAAAGGGTTAAGTGACTTATCCAGGGTCATACAGTTAGGAATTGTCTGAGGTTAGATTTGAACTCAAGAAGATGAGTCTTTCTGATTGAAGATCCAGTGCTCTATCTACTGTACCACTTACCTGACCATGTATAGAATGACACTCCCAATTGGATCAGAACTGAGATTCTAGGAATGATGGGTAGGAGATGGTAGAGCCAAGCAAAACCTGGTAAATGGCTATTTAATTCTCCTTATGTGTACTCTTAAACTCATGCTATCAAAAGACCCTTTAAAACTTGTCATTGGGATATACCTTTAAGAGAAAAAACAGGATAAAATCTAGAATTTCTGGGAATAAAAACATCCACCATCTAGGAACAGCTGTGCTTAATGACTCACTTGCCATGGGTGTGTGTAGCAGTTGACCTAGAGTATGGTACATTCATTTGGTTCAGAGATGGAGAATTTTTTTTTTTATAATGAGGAACATACATGAAAAAGTTACTGTACGTGTCTTGTTTTGAAAGAGAGAAATTATGTAATGTTCCAGTTCCCTACTTTTTAGTTGAATAAGAGACATGCAACTCAATTGAATATAAACATAATAAAATATTTACATATATATGTACATATGAATAAATTATATACAAATACATACATATACATACTCCAATTTCATATCATCACCAGTAAGAAGATATGAAGGATGGTATAGGGGAAGATTGTTGATGTAGCCTGACATCAAGAAGTCAATGTTTAAAACTGAGAGAAATTATTATTAATAATCAGTGATTTGGGAAGATCCAGAGTTCCTTCCTTTTTCTAAAGTCCTCATTTCAAAAGTTGTGTGTGAAGGACATTACTGATAATGAGATTGGATTAATTCTCTTTACACTCTTGTTTTGACCCCACCCAATTGGGGAAGCCATTGTGTTCTATTCTGGTTTGGGTGAGGATAAATTCTTTGAATAGATTGCCCAAGCCTGTAGGTGGTCTGGGTTTAGGGATATTCTCTCTTTGACATGATGTCATTCTCCATCCTTAATTGTAATATTTATTCTCTCATTAATTGTTAACCAATCAGAGTTGATTGCCAGTGTGGGGGAACACCCTTCTTCCAAGGCATATAAGCCCACCCCTCCATGATTGTCTTTGGCATTTGAGAGTGTCACTGACCTTTTATTAAAAGTGCTGACATTGTTAATAAAATGACTAATTACCCAGAACTGTGTCTCTCAAACTTTTCAAATGTCACAAAACTCTGCCTCTGTGCTTGGCAGCTGTTTGATTCTGACAAGTAGCTTCTATCAGTTTAAACCTCCTCATCTGTAAAATGAGCATGATAATGCCTCACAATGTGGTTATTTGGATCAGAAGAGATGATAGATGTCAAGTACCTTGCAAACCTTAAAACACTATATAAATGTCACTAATTCTTATGAAGAAGAGAGAGATACATTGATACTATGAAAAAGAGGGGATTTGTCCTGTTTGAACATCAAAAAAGAGGGGCAGTTAGGTGTCTGTGGTTAGATTGGAACTCAAGTCTTCTTAACTCTCGACCCGGTACTACCTCCACTGCACCACCTATCAGCCTATGGGAGAAAAGGAGACATTTATCCCTTACTCACTGTCTAGCAACTTCCTATTTTAACTAATTATTTTTGCTAACTAGATGCTCATCTGTCTTGTTTCCATGTCACTGAGAGATTGCAAGTGTTGTCTGTGTTTTCAAAATTAGGCACTTTCCAAATTTGATACCCTAGGATAAAGCTCTTCGTGCCCCACCCTAGTTATAACCATGCCACTGCCCTTACTCTGTCCTCACTTCCCTCCATTTTCAATCTTGATCCCATAGTTAGTCTGTTTAACCTTAAGTTTCACGCCCTCTTTTTCTTAACTAATATTCAGACTCTGGTAATCTTCAACCCTGGGTCAACCCATTATCTGTCTTGTCTATTCTTGCTCTTGAAATACTCAAAGATGTTGGAAGAAGATGCAAAATTATGCTGCCTGAGCCTACTACAAATTCATCTTCTCTGACCACATTTGTGCCCACAGCAAACACATAATCTTGGAGTTGGAAGGCTCTTATGGGCCATCTGGTTCAACCCATGCATGACAAAGAATCCTCTTTCCATCCTATCAAACAAGGGGTCAGACGTCCTTCAGTCTAAGAAACCTCTGGGTAGGGACCAAGTGAACAAGCAGGGTTTAAATTAAATTGTGGGGTGAAATTGGTGGTAGGCCAATATAGTGTTACATTTGGGTTGTACACAGCTTAAGTATAGTTAATATCAGATGGGAATATGCAGGCAGAATACCAGAATTACTTGCATAGCGGTGTACTGTCCAGAGTGAGGGAGGTAAGAAAGTCCAACTACACTTAACTTAAACCACATCTGGAATACTGTGTTGAGTTTGGGGCACTACATTTTAGAAGTGCCATTGATGTGTGGGAATCCATCCAGAGTGGGGCAACTGAGATGATTTTTTTCCCTTTTTCTTTTGAAAGAAAGTTCTTGATACCATGGTACGCAAAAAATCATTTAAAAGAACTGAGGCCATTTAGCATAAAGAACTTTTTTCTTTTTTCATTTTTTTCTTTTTCTTTTTTTTTTTTGTAGGAGGTAGAAGAAAGGGCATTTTAGCAATCTTAAATAGTCAAAGGATTGTCTGTAAAAAGGGGCTAGACTTCTCAAAATCAAAGAACACTAGAGCCTGAGGAGACTTAAAGAGAATCTATTTTAATGCCTTCATTTTTAGATAAGTAACTTGGGGCCCAGAGAAGTAAAATAAATTGTTCAAGGTCATACTAGTAAGTGGTGGGGTCAGAACTTGAATCTAGATCTTCCAGCTCAAAGCAAAGAGTGTTTCCATTCAAAGGTGCTTGAAACCGGTCACTGTTGTGTGCATCTCCTGAGGTCAGATCTAAAATGAACTGATCCACTCCTATCACACAGACACAAATTCATTTTAGCATAAAGAAAAAATGCCCTCTCAATTAGAGTAGTCTCGAAGTGGATTGGGCAGCCTCAAGACAGGATTTATGTTTGGGGTAGAGATGTCTTCCAAGGACAATTCTATGAGAATTCTTTAGACTGCATCAATATCCTGGGGTCTTTTTGTGACCTTGTTACTAAGAATTTCTTGAGCCAGGTTGCATCATTGCTTCTAAGCATACAAAAATAGAAAAGAGCATGGAGAATAGAGGAAGAGCTCTGCAGTCAAAGGACTTGGGCTCGAATACATGCCCTCTGGGGTTTTTTGTTTTTTCTACAACAGAATCTTAGAGTAGGAAGGGATCTCAGAGACCACTGATTTCAGAGATTGGGCCTTTTTTTGTGTCATGAACTCCCTTGGTAGTCTGATGAAGCCTATGGATCTCTTCTTAGAATAAGGGTTTTTTGTTTGGTTTTGGTTTGGTTTGTTTTTTTGCGGGGCAATGAGGGTTATGTGACTTGCCCAGGGTCACACAGCTAGTAAGTGTCAAGTGTCTGAGGCTGGATTTGAACTCAGGTTCTTCTGAATCCAAGGCCATTGCTCTATCCACTACGCCACCTAGCTGCCCCCTGTTTTGTTTTGTTTTTTTACATGCACAAAATAGAATACATAAGACTGCAAAGGAAAATAATGCTATTGAAATATAGTGAACAATAAATAAATGAATAAATACATTAAATGCTCCCAGACTAAGAACACCTGATGCAGTCTACTGTGCCCCCTCTGCCCCCCAGTTACCTCCAACCCATGCCTGGAATGGAATACCTCTACAATATCCATGGCAGTCAGCCTCTACTTGATCTCCAACGATGAGGAATCTACCATATCCTGAGTTGGAGTATGCCAATCTGCAGTAGCTGAATTGTTAGAAAGCTTTTCCTTACTTTAAGCCTCTATTTCCTTCTCTCTTAAGTACCACCTTTAGCTGCTACTTTTGCCTTCTGGAACCAAATAGAACAACCCCTTGTCCCCATAGCAGCCCTACAAAAACTTGAAGACAGCTATCATGTGCCCAGGGTCTTTTTTTCCCCAAAGATGTACACACCAAGTTCCTTCAACAAATGCTGGGTCCCTGAACACTTTGTATTTTTAAGTCTCACCAGACTACAAATTCCCCTAACCCACTTTAATTTGTCAAGATCCTTCCTTCAGTGTGATACCTAGAGCTAAACACAGTATCATCTGTTTTGTCTAGATTGACTTTCTGATCCTTAATTATAGCTAACATCACTTCTAGTTCTGACGCCTAGGAAATATAGCAATTTCCTCTCAGTTTTTGCCCCATAAATTGAAATTTTGTTGGATTCAGTCTGTTTTTTTTCTGCTTCTCTATTCTGTTCTACTGATCTGTTTGTCTATTTTTTTCTAGTTCTGGCCAATATTTGTGGGTCCTTTTCCATTTGTTATGATCTTTTTTGGAAAAAGACCTAATAGTGGTATTGCTGGGTCAAAGGATATGTACAGCTTTATAGCCCTTTGGGCATAGTTCCAAATTTCTCTCCAGAATGGTTGGATCAGTTACAACTCTACCAACAATGCATTAGTTTAGGGGCAGCTAGATGGCGCAGTGGATAGAGCACCGGCCCTGGAATCAGGAGTACCTGAGTTCAAATCCGGCCTCAGACACTTAACACTTAACTAGCTGTGTGACCCTGGGCAAGTCACTTAACCCCAATTGCCTCACTAAAAAAAAAAACAAAAAAACCCAAAAAAACCCAATGCATTAGTTTTCCAATTTTTCCACAGCTTCTTCAACATTTATTATTTTTCATTTTGTCATATTAGCCAATCTGATAGGTATGAGGTGGTACCTCAGAGTTGTTTTAATATGCATTTCTATAATCAACAGTGATTTAGAGCATTTTCATATGGCAATAGATAGCTTTGATTTCTTCATCTGAAAACTACCTATTCATATCCTTTGGTCATTTCTCAATTGGGGAATGGCTTACATTCTTATAAATTTGATTTAGTTCCCAATATATTTCAGAAATGAGGCCTTTATCAGAAATACTGGCTATAAAAATTGTTTTCCAGCTTTTTGCCTCCCTTCTAATTTTGGATGCGTTGCTTCTGTTTCTACAAACCCTTTTTTATTTAATGAAATAAAAATCATTCATTTTGCATTTTATAATAATCTCTATCTCTTGTTTGGTCATAAATTGTTCTCCTCTCTTATCTGAGAAGTAAACTATTCCTTCCTCTCCTCATTTACCCATGGTATCACCCTTTATGTCTAAATCATGTACCGATTTTGACCTTATTTTAGTGTAAGGTGTAAGATGTTGTTCTTTGCCTAGTTTCTTCCATATCGTCTTCCAGTTTTCCCATCAGTTTTTGTCAAACAGTAGATTAGTATGGTCATTTACTACTGAATTTCCTGTGCCTAATCTATTCCATTGATCCACCACTCTATTTCTTGCCAGTACCAAATAATTTTGATGACTGTCTGACCAATATTTGTCATTATGGCTTTATAATATATTTTGAAATCTGATTGCATGTATCCCTTTTCTTTTTCAGATACATTGAGTTTCACAGGCCTAAGGGCCACCTGAATAGAGATCTCCAGAAGATATTATAGTATTAGGTCTCAAGAGACAGATGAAAGGTGGTTATGTAGATCTGGGAGCCATCTAGCTGTAGTTGAAAATCAGACCATTTGGAGATGATGAGATCATCAAGAGAATTCAGGTAGAGTCCTGGAGAATATTGATACAAGGTGAGAAGAGAATGGGTAGTTGGATGGAAAGCAATGGAAAGATCAGTCAGACAGGTAGAAAAAGGACTAAGAAAGAGACCAGTGTCATATAAGCCAAGGGAGCAGAGAGTCCCCAGGATGGGGGTTGGTCAATGGCAGGGGCTATCCATCCTCCTGAGTCTCAAACCAGAATTGTCTCCTCTGTGCCATTCTAGACTTGCAGTAGCTCAGAAGAAACATGGAATATGCAAATTTAGGGCCATTTCCACACCAAATATTCACATGGAGTATTTGTGCCCAACCTGTGGTGGAGCCTTCAGAGCTTGTTTTGGTCTGATCAGCCACAGTTGGATACACTGTGCCTTGATTCCAGTATAGGGATGTAATTTTTGTCCTCTTCAAGAACAAAGGTCAACATCTGACTGACCAATCATTTATATAGTGTATATGTGAGAGGTATCTATATCATATATGTGTGATACAATGTATATATGTTCATGTAGATGTATATGATATAGTATATATCATATATGTATATGTATATATCCATGTATATGTGCATTGTAATATGATACATGTGTACATGTGTTTATATGTATATACAGAAAAATACAAGATAGCTAAGCAAGTTACTATTGGTTTGGGTGGGTAGGAATAAGGAGGAGCATCATTTAGAAGTTAATGTGTACATTGCATCTGGAAGTAGGTGAGAAATTCTGTGAGATGAAAGTAAGGAAGAAGTGCATGTTTTAGATATGACCATTTATCAATTGGGAAATGACTCATATTCTTATAAATGTGACAAGCTTTTCTATATATTTGAGATATGAGACTTTTATCTGAGAAACTGTCTATAATTCCCTCCTCCCCAATTTTCTCTTTCCTTTTGAATCTTTTCTACATTGATTTTATTTGTATAAACACTTTTTAATTTAATGTACTCAAAATTATTCATTTTATGTCTTATAATGGCCTCTATCTTTTGTTTATTCATAAATTCTCCTATCTGTGAGTATGATAGGCAAAATGTTCCATGTTCTTCTGATTTTCTTTTGATATCTCTTTATATCTAGGTCATGTAATAATTTTGACCTTATCTTGATAAATGATGTAAGATATTGATCTATACCAAATTTCTGCCAGACTATTTTCTACTTTTCCCATTTTTTTAACAAATACTTTATTCTTATCCCCAAAGCTTAAATCTATACATTTGTCAAACAGACCATTACTATGATAATTTACTACTGTGTATTATATATCTACTCTTTTCCACTGATCCACCTTTCTATTTCTTAGCCATCACCAAATAGTTTTGATAATCATTAACTTATAGCTTAAGATCTGGTATTGCTAAACCTCTTTCCTTTATATTTTTTTCATTAATTCATTTGATATTCATAACCTTTAGATCTTCCAACTGAATTTTATTATTATTTTTTCTACCTCAATAAAAAACTTTTTTGACAGTTTAGTTGGAATATCATTGAATGAGTAGATTAGGTAGGATTGTCATTTTTATTATATTTACTCTGCCCACCCATGAATAATCAATATTTCTACAATTATTTAAATCTTATTTCATTTGTATAAAAAAGTGTTTTATAAATTTATTTTCATGTAGTTCCTAGATTTGTCTTGGTAGGTATACTCCCAGGTATTTTATGTAGTCTACAGTTATTTTAAATGGGGTATCTTTTACTATCTGTTTTTATGTTTTTAATTTTTTTAGTGATATATTGAAATGCTGGTGACTTATGTGGGTTTAATTTATAGCTATACTTTTTAATCATAATTTTTTGGTAATACAACAATTCTTATATTGTCTCTTGTGAGAAAATAATGGGGTTCTATGAGACCCAGAGAGCCTGGCCTGACCTTTCTTAAGGTCAGCCCAGAGTCAGGAGAATTTCAAAGGAAATGTAGATTGAACTTCCTGAATACCTAAAGGAAGTTAACTCCTGGACCACCCTCCTCAAGTCCAGTAAACCAATAGATTTGAATGATGCTAGCCAATTAGCTTTGAGCAATGCAGAAGAGCCTCCTCTCCTCTGGACCTGTAGGAGGCTTTCACTCTGACACACTCTCTTGGCTTTTAACACTCAAGGAGGCAGGACACAGATTATTTGTTCTCCCCTCTATCCTAGATAGGCCTTCTGATCTTTTGGAACCATGCTTGCTCTCTTTACTAATATTTAATATGCTTTATTAAATGCTTAATGCCCCCAAACTGGTTCAGTAACTTCTAATTTCTAAGTAGCTATACATTAATACCCCAGCTAATTTCCCCTAAAATTTGGGACAATTATAGGGCAACCCCATATAATTTTAATCACCACACTCTACTTGATCTGTTCTCCAGGTAAGTTGTTTTTCTAATGAGATGTTTCTCATTTTCTTCTTTTTTTAAAATTGTTTTTATTCTGTTTTATTATTTCTTTTTTTTTTTTTTTTAGTGAGGCAATTGGGGTTAAGTGACTTGCCTAGGGTCACACAGCTAGTAAGTGTTAAGTGTCTGAGGCCGGATTTGAACTCAGGTACTCCTGACTCCAGGGCCGGTGCTCTATCCACTGTGCCATCTAGCTGCCCCTGTTTTATTATTTCTTGATGTCTTATGAAGTCATTAGCTTCCCCTTGCTCAGTTCTAAATTTTAAAGAGGTATTTCCTTACATAAATTTTTGCATCTCTTTTTCTAACTGGTTGACTTTCTTTTCATAATTTTCTTGTATCTCTTATTTTTCTCCTAATTTTAATTCCTTATTTCATTTTTAAAGTCATTTTGAAGCTCTTCCAAAAACTCTTTTGGGGCTTGTGACCATTTTACTTCTTTTCTTTGAGATAGAAATAGCTGTTTTAACTTCACTATCTTCTTCTGAACTTGAACTCAGATCTTCTCTATCATCACAGTGGCTGACTACTGTAATGATTGGAATGACACCACCTACTGGAGACTTGCTGTGGGAAAGCTCCACCATGAGGAAAATGCCTCAGAGGCATTGTGGCTTTTCCTTGGCGTCAGGAAATGATGTTTGCTCATGGGTGCTGTCTATCAAGGCTACCAGCCAATCAACTTGAGGAGCCTCCTATGGTCTGGGAGGAGACAGGAAGGAGGAAAGGGAGCCTGCGCAGAGAGCGCTGGGGCTTTTTGGCTTCCTGACTTGATGGTGGTGGTGGCAGAGGACTTCACAGGAAATCTGAGGAAAGATAGGAATGCCAGGCTGTTAGAATTCTGTTCTCAATCTTTTTCTTTCTATTTTCCAATAAACCCTTAAAAACCTAAACTCGTTTTATCAGTGATTTTTAGTCAGTTTCCCCCAAACTGGGGGAACAGATTAGAATCCACATTTAGAATCTTAAATTACACACTATGGTTGAGTTCTTTCTTTTTTTGCTTACTCATTTTTAGTAGATTATTTCTTGTTTGTTAACTTTGTGTTAAAGTCAGGCTCTAGTCCTGAGGTTTGGGGGATAATATCTCAAGCTTCAAGCTTTTTGTGCTATTATTTTCTGAGCTTTACCTGAGGGCCTGACTTTCAGATATTCCTTTCTGCTGCTGAGCTGTGATGAGAGCCCCGAGGAACGCTGTCATCACAAAAGCTATTGCTTTCTACTGTCCCTCCTGCAGCTGCATAGGTCAGCTCACCCCTTTGCCCTGCAACCAAAACCAGGGAGTTCCCTCTCCCATAAGTGCCCACAGTCATCAAGGTTCTCACCTTCTGTGAGCATACCCACTAGCATGTGCTAGCTCCTCCTCACCTACAGCCACAGGGCAGCACTGTGTAAGGTCAGCCCACCTGGGCCTGATGTCCTGTAATGATAGAGGGCCCTTCAATCTTTCCCTGATAAGCCATTTGACCCCCATACTCTCCATGAGGTGAAAATTCCTGAAACTGAGGCTGCTGCCCAACACAGCTGGCTTCAGGGCTGGTTGCTTGTTGATTCAGAAGTATCTGCTCAGAGGTATTTGCACTTCAATCATGTCAAACTACCACCTTGGGAGGTCTGATAGTTCCAAATATCCTCCCTAGTTGTCTTAGACTGGCAAGTGCTTTCTCCCAACTTTTAATTATTTCTGCCATTCACAGTTTATTTTGAGCCATTATTTTATATTTGGAGGTGGGGAGGAACTTAGAAGATCCAATAATTTCCTGCTTATTCCACCATCTTCCTAGAATCCTCTCTGTTTTGTTTTTTGATATTCGTTTCTCTTATTACTAAATCAGAGCTTTTTTCATATTTTTGTTGACCATTTTTATTTCTTCTAAAAACTGTTTGTTTATAACCTTTGACCATTTGTTTATTGGGAAATGGTTCCTGGTGTTATCTTATTGTGTCAATTCCCTGTATCTTGGCTATCAGACTTTTATTTGAGCTGTTTTCTGCAAACTTTTTCCCCATTGGCAGTTTATCTTCTTGAATTTTTTGTGTTCATACAAATGTTTTTAAAATTTAGAAAGTTAAAACTACCTAACTTTTATGATTCTCTCTTCCTTTGTTTGATTATACATTAATAACAATAATAAATGGCATTTATATAGCACTTTTAGGTTTGAAAAGTGCTTTACATGTTGTCGCATTTGGTCCCTACAATAACTATATGAGTTAATGTGAATCTCTTACCAATAGATCTGAAAGCTGCTTCCTTCTGTTATTCTATTATTGTTATTGTTGTTGTTGTTGTTTAGTTGTGTCTGACTCTTTGTGACTCCATGTACTCTACTGTCCATAGGGTTTTCTTGGCATTTCTTTCTCTAGTGGATTGTGGCAAACAGAGGTTAAGTGACTTGCCCAGGGTCACACAGCTAGTAAGTGTCTGAGGCCAGATTTGAATTCAGGTCTACCTGACTCGAGGCTCAGCACTCTATCCACTGAAGCACCCAGCTAAGTCCTAAACAAACAGGGGTTAAGGGTCTTGCCAAAGTCACACAGCTAGAAAGTGCTTAAGACTGGATTTGAACTGAGGTCTTCCTTTATGATGCTATCGTTGACATTTAGGTCATGTTCATTTAGAGTTTACTGTAGTACATGGTATAACATGTTTGTCTAAAACAATTACCTAGTCAAACTGCTCTCTAATTTTCCTAGCAGTTCTTTTCAAATAGAAAGTCCTTTCTGGTATTTGTGTATGTATGTATGTATGTATGTATGTATGTATGTATGTATGTATGTATGTATTGCAGTGTCATTTATATTAATGTATGTATATACATGTGTATGTGTATATATGTATACACATATATGTATATACATATATACATACACACATATGTATACACACACGCGCTGGTTCTTTGGGATATAAAGCTAGCAGTGGTGTTGCTGGATCAAAGGACATGCATAGTTTTATAATTTTGGGGGCACAGTTCCAAATTCCCCTCCAGAATGGTTAGTTCAGTTCAGAACTCTATCAACAGTGGATCGGCATCCCAGTTTTCCCATATCCCCTCCAACATCCACCATTTTCCTTTTTTGTTATATTTGCCACTCTGATAGGTGTGCAGTGGTACTTCAGAGTTGTTTTAATTAGCATTTCTCTCATCAATAGTGATTGAGAACATTTTTTCCTAAGACTAAAATTAGCTTTGATTTGTCTGAAAACTGTTCATATCCTTTGACCATATATCAATTAGAGAATGGTAAATTTTGGTAAATTTGACTCAGTCCTCCATATATTTGAGAAATGAGACTATTATCAGAGATACTTATTTCAAAAATTATTGCCCAGTTTTCTGCTTTCCTTATAACCTTGGTTGCATTAGTTTTGTTTCTGCAAAAACTTATTCTTTTCTTTCTTTATTAGTATTTTATATGTATGCTAATGATTTTTGTGGATTTATTTTGTATTCTACTTCACTGAAGCTATTAACCACCCCAAATAGTTTCTTCATTGATTCTCCAGATTTGTCTATGTAAACAATCATGATCTAGGAAAACAGGAATAATTTTGTCTCCATTTTGCTGATTCTTATACCTTTAACATAAGTGAGGCACAACCATTTGGTACAGTGGAAAGAAAAAAAGGTAAGAAGACCTTGGTTCCATTACCAGCTTTAATGTTTGCTATCTGTGTGACCTTGGGGAAGTCACCTTAGGGGTTTGGACTATATAGCCTGTAAGAACCTTTCCTACTTTACATCTTTGATCCTAATTCTTCTCTTATTCTATTACTATAGCTTTCAGAAAGAGAAATTGAGCAAGTTTTTAATGAACTTCCAAGGGGGAAAGAGAATCCCCAGGACCATAGAGATTTTCAATTGAATCACTTAAATAGCAATTACTGCATGAATTGTTTTCAAATATAGAAAAAGAAGACACTCTACCTAGGTTTTTACATGAAGCAAATGTAGTCCAACCCTGAGAGAGACAATACAGAGAAAGACACCAATATCATTAATGGATATTTATATAAAATTTTAAATATATTAGTATAAATGATACTATAAATATTCATGCAAATTAGTATAACATTTAAAAATTGCTTACAATAACTGAGATTTATTCCATGGAGGCAAGTATGTTTCAAAATCAGGAAAGCAATAAGGGTAATCATATTAACACCAAAAATACTTTTTAGAACATGTTAGTTTTAATGTACTCAGAGAAAGGCTTCAACAAAGCATAGCATTTATTGATCATAAAAAGCATAGGACTATAAGGATCTTTCCTTGATATGATCATTAAGTGTTTAAACCTTTGGCTTTTGATTATTGCATTAGAAAACATTGCAACATTTCCTCAGTCAGATCAGAGGTAAAATAAGGACACCCTGATTCAATAATTATTTGAAATCATACTAGAAATGCCATCTATAGCAATATGACAAAAAAGTCAAACAGTAAATATTTATTAAGTCCCTACTTTTTATGTCAGGTCATAGGCAATGTGCTAAGTTCTGGAATTAAGAGAAGGATCATTGGGCAAAGAGGAGGTAAAGGTATATCTGCTCATAGATTATATACTAGTTTACTTTGAAATTCCTAAAAAATGAAATTCAAAAGAGATATTTGCGGGGATTATTTTTTTTTTTTGGCAGGGGAGTATAATGGTGCAGGGGACCTTTGCAGAGATCTCTTTCTAATATAACTCACATATCAGTAATTAGTTATTGCCTGTCTATTAAAAAAGCTAATTATATTTTGAATGATATTTTTATTCTCTTCATTTCCAATTCCAATGGAATGAAATGCTCATTTTATATAGATATGAGGCTTCTGGGTATCCTGTTTTATTTGACCAACTTTATTTTTTGATCCTGACATAAATTCAACCATATTTTTTACTGTCCTCCTTTGTACCTATTTTCTCATGAAGATCACAGAGCCCCAAAATCAGGTTGATTTGGTTTGGGTATTTTTTTTAATTGAGCTCCTCATTAATTTCTTTTTTTAACCTCATCACCCTGTAGCACAGATGTGGTCCTATTCATACACCTCTTCCTGTTCTTCTACTTCCCACCAGCTTGCCACCATGCTCTGTGTGTGTTGTGAGAGTCAAAATTGGATATATGGAGTCTTAATCTCCCCCTTTAAACTTTCCCTTATATATCTATATCTATATCTATATCTATATCTATATCTATATCTATATCTATCTATCTATCTATCTATCTATCTATCTATCTATCTATCTATCTATCTATCTATCTATCTATCTATCTATATCTCCCAGGCCAATAAGAAAAAGAGCCTCTGAACTTTAATCTGTGAAGGATCGGTTTTTATTGCTTGGGAATTAATTAGACAACAAAGGTGAAACCAATTAGGGAAATAAGGAAGTAGAAATACAGATGAATAGCCTTAGATCTAAGCTTAGTCTATTCGATCCCAGAGATTAAGCTGGTTTAAAGGAATTTAGGATTTTCCTTTATAAAACTCACCGAAAGCACTAGCCTTGGATTCAGGAAGACCTGAGTTCGAATCTGGCCTCAGACACTTGACACTTACTAGCTGTGTGACCCTGGGCAAGTCACTTAATCCCTATTGCCCTGCAAAAATAAATAAATAAAGTTAAAAAAAAACCTCACCGAATCCCAAATTGCCTGCCAGGCCTCGAACCAGCACACCCAAAGACCAAACACGTGCTTCCGAACTCCTCTTACCAGAGTGCTGCCACGGCTAAGTCAACTGCCAGAGAGAGCAAACTTCTGTTCCCCCCCTCACTTTTAATTTGGCTTCCCAGAAGTTCCTCAAGTTTTCCTCTCCAAAAGGGGAGGTCCTTCAAAAGCCACTTCAGTAGCATGGTCAATCTCTCAAATGATTCAGCTAAAACTTCCAATATTAATCTTTACCACAAATAATTTTTACCACAGTGCGTATGTTGTTTTCCCTTATTAGATTGTAAGTTCCTTGAGGGCAAGGACTACCTTTCTTTTTCTTATTTGTATACCTACTGCTTAGCACAGTGCCTGGTATATGGTAGGTGCTTAATAAATAATAATTTTTATTAATTTGAATGTAATCTTCATGATGGTCATTTTGCTAAATCTCATCATTATCACTGCTAGACAATATGCCCATATGTCACATGAAATAATGCCTCTGTGCACACATATATCCAATTTGACCAATTCCTTTCTTTCCTTCTCCAAGCAGAACCCATGAACCATTCTTCCATTTATCTTTACCTTTCTTTTTTCTTGTTTTGTTTATCTCCAGAATATTAGCAATTCATGTGAATCAGTCCTCTTAATGTAACAATTCACTGAACATCTAAAAGTGATGGGAAGTAGAGACGATGAATGAATTTGCATATTTTTTGCAAATTCTTCTTGAGGTAAGGTGGGCTCTGAGGGAAGATTTAAATTATCATTGATTTTTGTATAAGACTTTAACCCTTTTTATTTTTTCCTTTTTAGCCTGGTAAAGTAAGGTAGGGTTTCTTCTTGCAATTCCATAGGTGAGGAAACTGAGATATCAACTAATCAAGTGATGAGTCAAGTGTTCTATAGCACATTTGTTACTGAAGTTAGACTAGAAGCATCTCCTTTCATTCCCAGCATAGGGTTCTTTCCATGACATCACATTGACTATCTCCACTGTGAAAGTGGTTTGGATTGTCTAAAAAATATAGCAATCAATTCTTAGCACCCTTTCCCCCCTCTCTTTGACCACTACATGGGGGGAATGGAAGGAGGTTGCACAGGGTAGAGTACCATTGGGAAAATTTTCCCTTTGTCATGGAAATGCACAAAGCAAAATATTCATCACCTAGTAGCCAACTCTGTGCTGCTTCTCTCCCATAAGTAGAATGCCCTCCCTTCTTACTTGTGACCCTAAGAAAACCTACTTTCCTTCAAAATTTAGCTAAATTTAGCATCTACAGAAAGTCTTTCCTGATCTCCCCAGCAGCTAGTACCCTCCTTCCTGAAAGTACCTTATATTCACTTTGTATAAACTCTATACAAGGTGTCTCCCAAAGTTTTAATTTTATGACTAAAATGATTAAAACTGCACTAAAACTTTTGGAACACCATGAATATTTACATTCTTACATTTTATCTTCCCTATGAAAATATAAATTCTTTGTGTGATTTTCATTTCTGTTTTTGCATTTCCTAGCACAATATGTAGTATATAGTGGGCACTTAATAATTACTTGTTGTTTGTTGATTGATTGTTCCAGGCTTATTATCTCTTTAGGACAGTCTATCACTGGGAACGGATTCTCATTTTAAGAAAAATTATTAGAGGTAGGGACTGGACCTGTGATATCACTGATATAGGGAACTCCCAGATGAGTAAACTCCCTCTACTACTGCAGGTTGACATCTTTGCAACTCATAGTCTTAAAGAGTTGCATAAAGCCCCACCAGTACTCAGTGACTTTCCAAGGTGCATGTAGCTTATATGTGTAAGAAGCAGGGCTTGAACTAGTCTTCTTGATCCCAAGATTAGCTCTCCATACAGTATATATAACAATACCTCTCTAAAAAAAATCAACAATATCTGTGGCACTATTATAAATCAAATGTAAATATAATTTTCTTGCTGCCTTCAGATTATTGTCAGATTCTTTTATAGGCTTGCTAGAAAAGAACACTATAGATAGCTTTATAAAAGAAGCAGTAATCTCTCTGTGATCTGATTTGGTAAAAATTTTATATTACAAATAAGGTAAAAGTTTAAGGTTTAAATCATGACTCCACAGTTTTACTGGATCAAATGTACTTGTTTATAATTCACTGCACAGTTGGAATCGATCCGGGTCTTCCAGATGTTATGATACATTAATAGCTCATAATTAAGTTTTCCACTTATAGCGTAGTTAAATTAATGCCAGCTTTCAAATTAGCATTTGCTATTTACATATCTGTTATTGAATTTACATTGATCTTGAAATTAAATATGCAGTTTATATTTATTGCACTAAGTGGACTTGTTGTTTGTATGCTCATGGACTAATTGCTTCTTATTTGTTTAAATGACAAGATTTCTCGTGCTGGGAATACTTGAATATTACATGCCAGCAATGTGCAAACTTTTCATGCTTTTTGATGCTTGATTTGCATATATCGTTTTGTCAGGAAAGCAGGTGCAAAAAAGTAGGGGGAGTGTAGTGCTTCTAATTTAATGGCAGCTCTGTGGTCCTAGTCAGGATGAAATGGTGCTTTGACAAGAAGCACTAATTTTTTAACACTAGGGAAAAAAAATTTGACCTTTTTCTTTGGGTTTAGTTCATGAAAATATGAATCAAAATGGAAGGGAAAACCCTATTAGTATAAAAATGGTTTTCTTTCCTTCAAATGAAATTCTAGGAAAATCAATGAAATCCTATTATGGAAGAAAAGAAAGAATCAGTGTAAAGATGCCCAATAAAACTGACAGATACAGAAAAAGTAAGATGGGAAGTAAAGACAGTTAATGAATTTACTTATTTCTTTGCAAATTCTTCTCTTTTTGAGATAAAGTGGTCTCTAGGGGAAGGTTTAATTTATCATTGATATTTGTTTATGACTTTAACACTTGATTTGTTACATGTTAGCCTGGTAAAGTAGAGAGTCTTCTTTCAGTTCTATAGGTGAGGAAATTGAGGTACCAACTCATCAAGTGACTAGTCAAATGTTCCATAGGACATCTGTGTCTGAAGTGAGACTAGAATGCATCTCCTGTCATTCCCAGCAAAACTGATGTGGGTAATGATGCAATTATCCAGATCCATTTTTAGAGTGGAGACAGTCAACATGATATAGTGGAAAGTTCCCTATATAGTGTAGAAATTAGACTTTTATCAAAGAAACAATGTGAAATTTAAAAAATGTTATTTCATTGTCCATAGTACCTTTTAGCAAAAATGTAATTTCTCTGATTATCTCTGTTAATTAGGTCTGTTTTTGCTGTTGCTTTGTCTGAGATCATGATTGCTACCTCTGCCTTTTTTACTTTAGCTGAAGCATAATAGATTCTCCTCCAGCCCCTTATTTTAACTTTGAGTGTATCTTTCAGTTTCAAAGGTGTCTCTTGTAAACATATTATTGGATACTCCATTCTGCTATCCACTTCCATTTTATGGCAGAGCCTGTCCCGTTCATATTCATAGTTATGATTATTATTTTCCCTCTATCCCCTTTTCTTCTGTTTCTTCCTCTGTCCTTTTTTTTGTCCTGTCCCTCCTCTAAAGTCTGTTTTGCTTCTGACCACTGGCTCCTTAATCCTTTAATCTGCCCCCCTTTTGATGCACTCCTCTTTCTCCTATCCTTTCCCCCTCTTTCCTGTTGGGTAAGATAGATTTGTATACCAAACTCTCTTTATTTTTTTACCTTTTCATGCATCTCTTGAGTCTTGATATTGGAAATCAGATTTTTTGTTTAGCTCTAAATCTTCTCCTTATGAAAGCTTGAAATCCTTCTATTTCATTGAATGACCATTTTTCCCTTGAAAGCTTATGCCCACTTTCACCGGATAGATGATCCTTGGTTGTAGTCCTAGCTTCTTTGCCTTCCAGAATATCATATTCCATGACCTGTGATTCTTTAATATTGCAGCTTCTAAGTCTTGTGTAATTATGATTGTGACTGCCCTGTATGTGAATTGTCAGCTTTCTTTCTGGCCGCTTTCAATATTTTTCCTCGACCTGGTAGCTCTGGAGTTTGGCTATAATGTTCCTTGCAGTTTTCCTTTGGGGATCTCTTTCCACAAGTGATCAGTGGATTCCTCCAATGTCTAATTTGCCCTCTGGTTCCAGGATATCAGGGCAGTTTTCTTTTATAATTTCTTGGAGTGTGATGTCCAAGTCCTCTTTTTGATTATGGTTTTCAGGTAGTGCAATAATTTTTATGCTATCTCTCCTGGATGTACTTTCCAGGTCACTTGTTTTTCTTTCTTTCTTTCTTTCTTTCTTTCTTTCTTTCTTTCTTTCTTTCTTTCTTTCTTTCTTTCTTTCTTTCTTTCTTTCTTTTTTTTTGCAGGGCAATGGAGGTTAAATGACTTGCCCAGGATCACACATGTAGTAAGTGTCAAGTGTCTGAGGCCGGATTTGAACTCAGGAACAGACCTTTCCTGCTTACCTTCCAAGTTCCTTGGGTTAGAAAATTGTTTCTCCCCATCTTTTTGCTGGTTCTGCTGTTCCAGGATTCATTTTGGGGATACTATTTTATAGTTTCTTAGAGGTGAATATGAGAGAGTTAAGACTATTTCCCACTTGCTCTGCCATTTGGAAGTTGACTTCTTTTCTTTAGTTTGATTTTGTACACCTTTTTTCATTTGGCCAATTCTGCTTTCTAAGGTGATGTTTTCTTCAGTGAATTTTTGTGCCTCTTTTTACCATTAGACTAATTCTATCCTTTTAAAGTATATTGTCGGGGCGACTAGGTGGCGCAGTGGATAAAGCACCGGCCCTGGAGTCAGGAGGACCTGAGTTCAAATCCGGCCTCAGACACTTAACACTTACTAGCTGTGTGACCCTGGGCAAGTCACTTAACCCCAATTGCCTCACTAAAAAAAAAATATATATATATATATATATACCTAAAGTATATTGTCTCCCCCTATGATCTCCTTTGGAGTAAGAACTATTTCTTGCCTTTCTCTGTATCCCCAGGGTTTTATATAGTGTCTGATAACATTTCTTTTGGTTGTTGTTTAGTCATTTCAGTTGTGTCTTACTGACTCCATTTGGGGTTTTCTTGGCAAAGATACTGAAGTGATTTGTCATTTCCTTCTCTGGCTCATTTTACAGATGAAGAAACTAAGGCAAAAAAGGGTGAAGTGATTTTCCCATGGTCACACAGCTAGTAAGTGTATGAGGCCAGATTTGAACTCAGGGAGATGAGTCTTCCTGACTGCAGGCCTGGCATTCTGTCCACTGTCACCTAGTTGCCCCATATTAGGCATTTAATAAAGGTTTGTTGACTTGCTTTGCCTTGCCTTAACTCCTGATACACCCTTCTCAGCTTGCTTTCTTGTGCAGGCTGACTGATTATTAAAGCTAAGCATACCAGGGTGAAGGGTGTATATGCCGATGAACTGCTTGAAACTGAGGATTGTCACCCTTCTGGGGGACCAAAGGAAGACAGATATGGAATAAATTGGAGATAATCAGCAGAGGGACAGCATTAGCATTGAGGAGGATCAGGCAACACTTCCTTTGGAAGGCTGGATTTAAGCTGGGACTGGCAGGGAGCCAGGAAAGCCAGGAGGTGAAGATGAGGAGGAATCAGAGGCAGCCAGGGGAAATGCACCAAGGAACAGCAAAGTCAGTGCCATTGCAATTGGGGAAATTGGGACAGAAGCCAGACTGCAATGCCTGGAGTTGGCCCTATGGGAACATAGATCTTTGCTTGCAGACAGGCAGCCTATTGTGTCCCTCCAACCTGCTCTCACTACCTTTGAGGGAACTTCCTTTCACTCCCCCTCAGAGGACAGCTTCTACTCCCAGAGTGGCCCCTGCTTCTTCCCATCCATGGTGTTCTCCTTTGGAGATGTTGTTTCACATGACATTTCTCATTGTTCATAGGCCTTCCCTAAGGGAGGTGGGTTTGGCAAGCTGATCACCCTCTCAGTCAGATTTCCTGGGTTCACATACTTCTGAAGCTCTCTCAGTCACCCCATTCTGCTCTTGCTACCTGGTAGGTGGTTCGGTAGAGTGGAAGAAGTACTTGGGAGAGATGAAAATGGTCTAAGAAGATCAGAGTTCAACTCCTGCCTTGGCTACTTCCTACCTATGTGGCCTCAAGTAAATCATTCAGACCTTCTAGGTTTAGTTTCTTCATCTATAAACAAGAGCATTGGACTAAATGGCTCTGATGTTCCTTCTGAATCTATAGTCCTTGCGACACAGCTCTGTTCTATCTTTTTTTGGATTTTTCTTCACTCTGATAATGGATCCAGATCTTTCAAGCCTTGATGTGTTCAGAAGGGAGTAGAAATAGGAGCATTACTTCACCCCTCCTACATATCATCTCTCTGCCTCCTCCTTAAAGGCGTTAGGCAAATGTTCTAAGGTCTGAGGTAATTCAAGGGCAAAGATATCTCTCTCTATTTCTCTTTTATTTATTATCATTTTGTCAGCCAGTTATGTCAAGGCAGGAAAGATCTTTAGGCTGGTGGCAAGAGCCATGGTCTTTTCTGAGGAGGCCAGTTTCAGCCAGAAATAGTTTTTGCTCCTGCCTTCCCACACACCCCAGTCTTCTAACAGGTTTAACCTCTTGATGACCACAACCTTCATTCCCTGGAGGGCTCAGTTTTCCCTGCCCTGGCACACACTGAAGTAAGTGGTAGACCAGAGCTGCATGCCATGGCAAGGCTAATTGCCCCCTGAAATCCTGAGTCTTTGGGATTATCCCTGAAGCAGGAAGATGAAATGAATCACTAGACGATTTATGCAAAGGATGGTGGCATAGGAGGTAATGCAATGGAAGTTGATGTTGAAAGTGATTGAGAATAGAAACCATTTGCACCTGGTTGTCTTCTTTCAAATCTGAACCTGTCTGTAATAGGAACCGGATTCCCCGTAGAAAACCTCCCTAGCCCATCTCAACTGGGAGGGAGGAAGGCCTCTCAGAGCTCAGTTTGGCAGCTCTTTCATGGCTTGTGGTGCAGAGAAGGTTATTAAAACAGAGTTGAAATGGCTTCATAATTCAAACTGGGAATGAGAGTGAGGAAAATGTAAACACCAGTGGGATTGATCGGAATAAAATGGAGGCGTGAAATCCGTGGGATACTAGGGTTGATGTTATCAGAGCTGCACATAATAGCACCTGGAACAATGATACTTAAAAAAGAAACAAAATGTTCTTTGATATGTAGCAAGCAAATCCTCTGGGCTTACTTTCCCTATTAGAACTTGCACTGGTACATTGGCTCCCTAAGGGACTAACTACCCTCCTGTTAGACACTCTTTAGTTCTTTCCTCCTAAAACTAAAACTCAGGAGCCCCCACTGTGGTGCTTACTTTAAATACTTTAGATACAATGTGGTCAAAACAAAGTCATTTACTAAGATGATATAGTAGGAACAGTAACTAGAAAACATGCCTCTCCAACCCCCCTCCCCCCAAAAAAACCTGGAACATACCCTCCCACAAATGCACACAGTGGAAAGAGAGAGGATATACCCTAACAGTGAGATACACATGTAGGGAAGGCACGGTAAAGGCAATTCATGCCTTTGGCACTGAAGGGCCCTGATATCCTTTTCTCTTTTCCTATTGTCCTCATGATGCTTTTCCCTGGGGATAACATCTCTGTTGCCTTGGTCACTTACCTGGGGTCTCAGAGCCTATTCTTTTCTATAGTTTAACTCCCAAAGGCTTAATTCTCTCTTGAATCCATAGCTGAGTCTCTTTTTAGCTTCTGGGATTCACTTTCCTCAAAGTTGACTCCACCCATTCTCTCCACACCCAGATGGTTGTAGTATCTCTTATTGGAGGAGGGGGTCCTCTGCAGTATGCCGTGGTCTGTGGAGGGAAGACAGGAAAGAGAGAGAAATCCTCTTCCTTCATCCTGTCCAGTGCAATCCGGTAGAGGCACAAGGGGAAGGCAAAGAGTGCTCCCCTAACAAGCACTTGATTCTTCCACCATGCCTAATTTTCTTTCTCCCAGGCTCATACTTCACCTCTTCTGCCTTAATTGTATCAGGGCTGGAATATTAGTATTTTTTCTTTTCTTTTACATCTTATGCAGACCACCAATTCTGCTTTTGCAATTCTTATTTGCCTTTTGTACCATGAAGGAACAACCAGCTGGGATTCCAATGCTCTTTTAGGAATCCCAAATTCTTTCCCTTCTTGGGTGTTGATCCAATTTCCTTTCTCTTACAATTTTTATTGAGAGATGCTAATCAACTTATCAGATCTGTAGACCATATTCCTTTCTGCTACTAATATCTTGTAGTTATGGGGCAGCTAGGTGGTACAGTGGACAAAGCACTGGCCCTGGATTCAGGAGGACCTGAGTGTTCAAATTTGGCCTCAGACACTTGACACTTATTAGCTGTGTGACCCTGGGCAAGTCACTGAACCCTCATTGCCTCGCCAAATACACACACACACACACACACACACATATACATACATATACATATATATATGTGTGTGTGTATACATATATACATACATATATATACATATATATATATATATATATATATATTTAATTGGTTTATCTGCTTAAGCTCAAGGTCATTTTTCTCTCAAGATCTTTTGTAGTTTCAGTGTTTGTCCCCCTTTGTATTTACCTTTTGCTGACCATCCTGACCCCTGGCTGAAACAGGTCACCTGTCCTATTTGCCCTCCTGTCATATCACAGATCTTGCCCTACCCAGCCTCAGCCTTAGATAACTCCCACTGCCTACTGCCTTTGCTCCTATACATCTGCTGCTGTCTGAAGATGGAGAAAATTAAGAAAGTGTACTCACTAGGTCCACTATAAATGTATGTTATATACCCACAACTGGATGCTCACTGATAGCATATAATAGCCCCCCCAAAACTGGATTTATTAACTATTTCCTAAGTGTGAACTAGACTCCTCACTTTCCCTCACCCTTCATATCCAATCTATTGCCAAGGCTTATTGATTTCACACTGGAAATATCTGTTGAATATGTCCCCTTCTTTCTTCTAACACTGTCACCCCTCTGGTGCAGGCTCTCATCACCCCATGCTCAGGCTATTGCAGTAACCTGCTGGTGGGTCTCCTTGCCTCGAGTCTCTCCCTACTGCATTCTATCCTCCATTCATCTGTCAAGGTGATTTTACTAAATTTCAGGTCTGACCAAATCACTCCTATACTCAATAAATGCCAGTGGCCACCTATCACCTCTAAGATCAAATATGAATGCTTTGTTTGGCATTCAAAGCCTTTTAAAACTGGACTCCCTCTCCCCACATTTCCAATCTTCTTATACCTTACACTCCTTCCCAGCCTCCACGTACTCTGTATCCAGTTACACTGATCAGTTTTCTGTTCCCCAAATAAGACACTCCATCTCTTGGCCCATGGCATTTTCACTGGCTGTACCCCCTGCCTGGAATACTCTATTTCCTCATCACTATATCCAGGCTTCTTGGATTTCCTTCAAATCCCAGCTAAAATCCTACTTTCTACAGGAAGCCTTTCTCAATCTCCCTTAATTCTAGTATTTTCCTTCTGTTGATTATTTCAAATTTATCCTTTATGTAGCTCATGTATATAGTTGTTTGCATGTTGTCTTTCTCATTAGACAATGAATGCCTAGAGGGCAAAGTCTGTCCATTGCCTCTCTTTGAATCCTCAGTGCCAGCCCAGTACATGGCACATAGTAGATGCTTAATAAATGCTTGTCAATTTATTGACTGACTTTCTGCCTCCTTCACCTTTTGCCCTGTGTTGCCCTGGGGGCTGGACCTCAAAGTTATTTCAGGGAATTTAATCTGTTCCAATCAATTGGGGGCAGGGGGGAGGCAGAACTGTCCTCAGATGAATGCCAGTCCCTATTTCTTAGGCCTGAAATCTATACATATAAATCCTCATGCCTGGTGCCCTGCTCTATCTTCATCCGTTCTGATCTCTGGCTGACTACTGTTGGGGAACAACATACTGCCATATTGTCATCCAAGGCAGAGAAAACTCATTGTTTTGGTTTCCTGGGCATGACTCAGGAAGGGGGGCAAAGTTGAATTCTGTCCCAAGTCCATGGATTTGATTATGCAACACTATTAGAGTGGGGCAGTCAGTGGGGAAGGGCATGCTAAGTGAGCACATGTGGAATCAGGGATTAGACTTCTCTTGATGTTAATTTAATCTTGTTACTTCATTGGGGTTCTTACTGTCTTAGACTGGGAGACAGATGAAATCACTTTATCTCTTCTGCATAATTTCCATATTGGCAACATTTGAGTGATTGAGAGGATCAGAGAAAAGGTCTAACCCTCTGGATTGTTTTTCACGTTACCAGAAAGGTCAAGGTAGAATTTTAAAGGCTACCTAGGGCATGGGCAATCTTTGGCCAACCAGTGGTTGGCTGCTCTTGCTACTCCATCAAGGGAAGCTTTCATCACACATTTTAAGGGGTAACAGAATGCAGAAATATATTTGTACTTAATTTATCACATAGATGTCTTTGTTTCCTGCCTTTTCTTTTCTTCTTACTCTTTCTCCTTTTCTTCTTCCACCCCTTTCTTGTGGGGTGATGGGTAGGAATCAATAGATTAGTGATATCTTGATCACCTTGATCACCCTCCACCATAAGTATATTTAATACATGCTGAAAAGGACACACAACAGATGGATTGATTCACTCATTGATGTTATTAATTTTCATTTTCAAGTTTTTGAGATTGGATTTAATTGTAATATCACTTTTCATCTAGATGGAACAATTGATCTGGTGCTTGACCCAGAGTCAGGAAGTCCTAAGGTCGAATTCTGACTTAGGCGTTTACTAGCTTTATGATTCTGGGCAAGTCACTAAACCTCTCAGTCTCAGTTTCTTCATTGGCAAAATGGGTATAATAAGAGCATCTACCCCACAGGGTTTTCTTGAAGACCAAATGAGGTAACATATGTAGAGAACATTGGAAACTATAAAGCCATATAAAAAGGCTAGCTATTGGGATCATGCTGGTGATAATTACCTTACTGTAGATTCATTTCATTCATATAATGTGCTTCATATAACACACTTTCCTATTGTTATTAAGATAGTTTCTTTGTTCTAAGTCTTCATATGTCTTCATATTTTTCTGTTTCCTTTATATTTGTAATTCCTTATGATGCAGAACTATTCCATTGTATTTATATATCACTTGATTTAACTATTCCCAAATCTTTGAACATATTTTGTTCCCAGCTATTTGCTACATAAAAATGTTTCTGGGAATATTTTTGTACACATAGGTCTTTTATATGATTCAATTGAATTCAATTGAATTAAACACAAATGAATTAAGTGGCTTAAATAGGCCATGCACTGTGTAAGGCCCTAATGAAACAAAGACAAACTAGCCTATTTAGGGATTATCACAGTACTGGGATCTCTGGGTCAGAAGATAAGACCAATTGAGTAACTTTGCTTAAGTAAGTCCAAGAGTAGTTGAACCAATCCACAACCATAGGAGCCTATTCTTGACCCTCTTCTTTAATCTCTGCCCCTCAAATATGCCCTGTCATTTATATCCTCTCCTTGTTTTTGTTCATGTTATTACCTGTTCCTGAATTATCTTTACTGTTCTTTTAAATCTGCTGACTTTCTGCCCATATTTTTGGGTCCACCCCCAATGCTATCTTTGCCATAAAGCCATCTTTTATCCCTTCCATTGAAAGATTATTTTCTGTTCTCACTTAACATAAAACTTTATTTTATAATTCTAAAATACACTGAGAATATAATGGTGCAAATTTATCTACCATCCATCCATCATCTATCTATCTATCTATCTATCTATCTATCTATCTATCTATCTATCTATCTATCTATCTATCAGTATCTTTATGATTGATCATTTCTGTTTTTCTATTTCTCTCTATCATCTATCAAGCACCTAGCTAGCTACCTCTTTCTCTATCATTTCTCAATTGTCTATCATCTATCTCTATCATCTGTTTCTATCTCTTTATCATCTATCATCTCTATCACTTTCTATTATCTATTAGTCTATCTCACTATGTCTCTACCTATCTTTCTGTCTCATTTTCTATCATCTACAAATCCCCCCCTCTCCAAACTGTGTTTTGTCTCCACACTACACTGTGACTTCCATGAAGGCAAAGACCATGTATGTCCTCCAGTGCCTATAGAGTGTTTTGCAAAGACTGGGGACTTTATCGATGCTTGTTGTACTTCATGGTGTGTGTGTGTGTGTGTGTGTGTGTGTGTGTGTGTGTGTGTAGGAGGGGTTAGGGAATGGGACCACATTTTGTCCCATGTCTTAATTTGAGAATTAAATAAACAGTACAGCTAAAGAAACCAGAAACCAACCAACTTGCAGGACTTCCAGACCTTTCATTTCCTGAAGATGAATCAGCATTTCTGAAGAGAATTTCATCCAAGAGGAAACTGAGTTATTTGAAATGGTCACCAGGGTCACAGGATATGGAGAGGGGCTTGCCAATAAACATTAAATAAACAAAGATGAGAATGCCTTCAGTACAAAATCCCTTTTCCTTACCAAGAATGATATATTTTGAAACAAAAGACTATAGTTGAGGGACCAAAATATCCCACTTAGTTTCAAATGGAACTAGAAATAGAGTGACCTCTCAGAAGGCAAAAAGTGACAAAGATACTTGATTTCCAGGGTGGTGACTGTCAGTGCTGTGGTCATTGTCCATCATCTCACTGGCAGCCACTAAAGGGTATCCTTGCCATCGGCACTATCACGTCACTCCTGCATTCTAGCTCTCTTTTGTTATACTATCTTTCCACATTAGAATATAAGCTCCTTGGGGGTAGTTCCTGGGTATTTTGTGTTTGTACTAGTATTCCCAGCATTTAGCACAGAGCCAGGCACAAAGTAAACATTTAATAACTGATCAACTGAAAAGCAACAATAAAGTTAATCATACATTGTGTCACTTCATTGTTTACAAAGCATTATCCTTGCAATAACACTCTGAGGTAGGTAATGGAAACATTATTTTCTCTTATTTTACAGATGAAAAAACTCAGAGAAGATAAGGCAACTGTGTACCTGTACATTTCTCTTTCCATAATTAGAGACAACACTGAAAAGATAATCAACTATTTCATTAAATTATTGGAAGAGAAATACAATTTTATACAACATTGAATGTGATCATAGAATTGTATAATAATATAGCAGTTTACCATCTTGAAAGTGGAGGGATGAATCAGTTGATTTCTTGTCAACTCTTGCATCTTAAGAGTCTCTATTTCTTTGCCAGCATCAGTGACTAAAAATTCTCCTAGTTCAGGGATAGGAAGGATAAATGAAGGGACTGCTCTATATGGTTCTTATCATTCCCTTTAGTTTTAACATATCTTTGTTGTTTTCTGAGGATCAATTATGTTGTCTTGCAGCAACAATTTATTGATTCTTGTTGTTTCTCATTTTTACAACACTTTCATTTAAGTGTCAGTGATTGCTCTTGTTCCATCATTGGCTTCAATACTCTTTGAATTGATTAACTCCCCTAACCAAGAGGTTCTGCAATATCTGTAATAGTCATACAAGTAAGTACTTTATGAGCTACAATTTTTGTACATTTCCTAGGTGTAATACTTATTCTTGAAAATAATAGAATTAAAAACACTACAAAAAGCATTAATGAAACATGTGGGTATGACAGGAAATCCAACACTCAGTTGACAGAAAACTAGCTGAAGTTGGGGAAACCAGCTCAATCCTGTTTCATCTGGCAAGGCTAGATGCTCTTAGTCATCTCAGTATCACTAGAAGCCCAGATGACAAGACCATTATTCTGCCAAAATTGAACTACATTAAAATTGTTGCTTATCCCAAGCAATTCCCATACCACTATGAAGTACTATTTCTATTTCTTCATATAGCACATCAGGTTCTATTTTGTTTGTACTTCATTCTTGAAGAAGACCATGACATTGGAGTGATGTCATGGCTTGCAGTGAATTGGATTTAAGTGAGGGAGGGCTGTAAAAGTGACCAGTCTCACTCTCTCCTCTAGAGTCATTCAGGTACAGTGGCAAGACATATAACAGGACAACTGGAATTAGCCCTGGATGTTTGAGGCAATTGGGGTTAAGTGACTTGCCCAGGGTCATACAGAGAGTAAGTGCCTGAAGTAAGATTTGAACTCAGGTGCACCCAACTTTAGGGTCAGTTCTCTATCCACTGAGCCACCTACCTGCCCCCAGTACATCAGGTACTTGGATGGTAGAGTTCAAATGTGGTTATTCTATTATAATCAGTATAAGGATAGGTCCCAATAGAATCACTATTCCACTTTTCATCTATTTGTTGTGCTACCAGTTTCATTTAAAATGCTCTTGGGATGATTTGGCTTAGGTGGATCTCATAGAAATTATGTCAAGATTCCTACAGGTTTATTATCCATTCCTCATTGTTTTTCATTCCTTTATGTTACTAACTTTATGTCATGTTACTTGTAATCATCGACTATTCTTCAGCATCATTTTGTGCATGTGTTTCTATTCTAAGCTGATGTTGCCTTTTGCCTTCCCGATCTCTCTCGTGGGCAAAGAGATGAAATATTTGCTTTCAGAAGCAATATCTGTTCTGTTTTGCTTTCTTTGTTATGACAATTACCTTATGTTGGTCAAACTTCTATGAGGAATTATGATAATGAGGGTTGATGCCCTTTCCTTTATCTACTGATTTTTTTTTTTACATCAATAGCTAGTTCATATAGGTCTGATTGGAGATGTACAAATTGTACACAGTGCCTTCATATCCTTATCCTTTATTTCTTAATTAGCATTTATTTTGACCTTTGCTGTAACTAGTTGCTGGTCTAATAACAAAGACAGCTGATTTGTAAATGATACCCATGAGAATAGTCATTTGCTGTTCATTAATATATTGTCAATTTCATTTTGTGCTCCCTATGTCCAATGATTTCTGACCTTCTTCATGAAGAAAAGATATGTGTTACATAGGAATAAAATTTCCAAGTAGTTTATAAGAATTTTTTTTTTTAGTGAGGCAATTGGGGTTAAGTGACTTGCCCAGGGTCACACAGCTAGTAAGTGTTAAGTGTCTGAGGCCAGATTTGAACTCAGGTACTCCTGACTCCAGGACCGGTGCTCTATCCACTGTGCCACCTAGTCGCCCTATAAGAATTTTCTTAATCCTGAACAATATTGTCTAATGTGATTTACTTGTTGTTTTTCTACTCCCGCCTTTGGTTTGAAATCACCTAGACTCATTAGACACAAATAGGTATATGTATGTAAAAATATTTTATACATACTTCTATTTTTTAGTTTTCTCTGGATACAGATAGCATCTTTCTTCATATATCCTTTACAGTTAATTTGGGCATTTATAATAGACAAAATAACTTATTTGCTCAGTCATTGGGGTGGGGAGAGAAAAAAAAGGCAAAATAAATTTACATGATGATTTTGTTGTAGATTTGAAAGTAATAGCAAGTTGTGCATAGTAGATTTGTAGTTTCATAAACAATAATCTTTTTATTGCACTATTTTATGGAAATTTTTTATTCCATAGATTAAAAATAAAAACAAAACATATATTGTCCAAGAGTAGCAATGAATGTAATGTATCATGCATGCAAAGGTTTTCATATTATAGTTCTTCAAGGCAGGCAGGAAGGTACATTTTCTTAGTTCTTTTTCAAGGTTGTGCTTGGTCATTATAACTATATAGAGCTCAGTTTCATTTCATTGTTCTTTCCTTTTACCTTGTTATGATTAATGTACAATTATAATTATAATTCACCTAAAATCAAAGGATATACTGACTTGGTATAAAAGCTCTTGTTAAGTTCTTAATGGGCTTTCTCTTCTTTTTCATCCTCTTCAATAGATGTAGGCCCACAAGTTACACTTACTCTTTTGATGATGATTTGGTTCACATTGATTCTTGCCTGATGGACAACCAAATGCCTCCTAAAATTGTGTTTCTAATTATCTTTGGGGAAATAATGAAATTGACTTAGCCAGTTACCTATGAGCCATCCTTCTGTCTTGATGTCTTTAGGTTTCATTTATAGTGAGAATGTTAATGTGGCTGTGGTTCAGTTCATCCATTAAAAGGTGACTTGTTGGTTGCCAATGTTGAGTGCCAATGGTTAAACTGGTGTTTGTAGTTGGTCTACAAACTATCTCATATATATATATATATATATATATATATATATATATATATATATATATATATATATATATTTTTTTTTTTTTTGCAGGGCAATTGGGGTTAAGTGACTTGCCCAGGGTCACACAGCTAGTAAGTGTTAAGTGTCTGAGGCCGGATGTGAACTCAGGCACTCCTGAATCCAGGGCCGGTGCTCCATCCACTGCGCCATCTAGCTGCCCCCAAACTATCTCATTTTTAAGTATCTGTGCCTTCTTTTCTGCCATTCCACTACCACCCTAGAATCATAGAACCAAAGACTTAGAGCTAGGAGGAACCTTTGAGTCAATCAAGTCTAATCTCCTAATTTTGCAGATTAGGAGACAGGTCTAGATGAGTCACTTTCCTCGAGTCACACAGGTAGACGAAGCAGAAATCGCATGTGAACCCAGCAGCTCTGACTCCAAATTCAGGAATCTCACGGTAGAAGTGGAAGCAGAATCTTAAGAATCAGCTAGTGCAGTGGACAGAGTGCTAAATTTAGAGTCAGAAAGATCTGAGTTTTAAATCCAGCCTCAGATACTACTTATCTGTGTCCTCCTTGGTGATTCATTTAACCTCAGTTGGCCTCATTTTTCTCCCCCTATAAAATGGAGATAATAATAGCACCTATCTGTCAAAGTAATATTTATATAAATACAAAGAACAAATATATAAATAATATTAATGACAATATAGATAATAAAATATATTAAATCTATAAAATGTTATAAATATAAAATATAATCAAATATATTTATATTACATAAAAGATATAAAAATGTTGTAAAATATAATAAATATAAAACATAATAAAGCATAATGTTTATATTATATAAAATATGAATATAAAATGCATAGTACAGGGGCAGCTAGGTGGCGCAGTGGATAGAGCACGGGCCCTGGAGTCAGGAGTACCTGAGTTCAAATCCGGCCTCAGACACTTAACACTTACTAGCTGTGTGACCCTGGGCAAGTCACTTAACTCCAATTGCCTCACTTAAAATAAAATAAATAAATAAATAAATAAAATGCATAGTACAGGGCCTGACACATATTAGGTGCTATATAAATGCTTATCACTTTCTTGCCCTCATTTCATGAGTTGTAATGACCAAAAATTTCATTACCGAGTAGCCAAGTGTACTTAGGTAGGCTGGTCGTAGATAGTGGGTCCAGACAATAATAAAAACCTTGCTGTAGTAAAAAGAGTCATAGGATCTGAGTTCAAGTCCTGGCTCTACTGTTTACTATATGTGTGATATAGTTCAATCTCAGTTCCTCAGCTGCAAAATGAAGTTGTAGGACTAGATGACTTCTAAGATCTCTTTCAGCTCTATAGCTCTTATACGAGAATCCCTTGAACCTGATAGAATCTGTCAGAGTTTGTGTTCTAGCAGCACAACTTTTGAGAAGTCTGGTCCTCTCTACACCTCACTGAAGCACTGGAGCAGAAGGTTATTATACATAAAAAGAGTGGAGGGGAATCAAGGCTGCAGGTAGTGTGCAAGCCGATTTGTCCAATGACAGTTTCATTCTCTGTATAGGGGGGTAGGGAGTTGGGGGGGAAGGCAGACACTTTCAGTTTCTATGGGAGTTCAGCCAATAATAGTATGCTTGTGGCAGCTAGGCTCCGTGTGTGTTTTTTCTCACAGGTGCATGTTTAATAGTGACTCTTTATAGAAATTTCTAGATTTCACAGGATTTAGAATTAGAAGGTGCCTATAGGGTTCAACTTTCTCCTTTTGCAGATGGGGAAACTGAGGCTCAAGGAGAGAAAGTGATTTTCCAAAAGTCAGTCCTAAAAAACAAACAAAAAAACCTGGCTTTGAGTTGCAGCTATTTTCCTCCAAATTTAATGCTTGTTTGATGTATTTAATGATAGTTGATATTCAGCAATTATTATTTATTTATTTGGGAGTGGGGTGGGGCAATGAGGGTTAAGTGACTTGCCCAGGGTCACACAGCTAGTAAACATCAAGTGTCTGAAGCCCGATTTGAACTCAGGTCTGGTGCTTTATCCACTGTGCCACCTAGCTGCCCCCTCAGCAATTATTTCTTAGTAGAAACTTGAGACCTGGCTGAAGTGTTTGCCAATCAAAGTTGTGTTATCCTGGAATTCTTGTTTTCTTAAGGCACTGCTTCATTTAAGCATTCACTTACAGAACATATGCAACCTTAGCTGCTATGCATAGTCCTATTTTAAATTAATATCATCACAAAATCGACATATAGTGAGCTTTTCTTTTCATAGATTGGCAATTATAATTATTTGAGGAAGTGCTGCGAGGAAGTTATGCTGGGAACAATAAGTGGAAATTGCAGATAGGCACATTTAAACTCAATGTAAGGAAGCACTGCCTAACAATCAGAACTGACTTAAAATCAGATATTCTGGCCATCATTAGTGATGGTGAAGAAATGACAATTTTCACAGAAACTCAGAAATTCCAAATTAGAAGGGACCAGTATTGTTACCAGACAATAGAAAGTTCAGATTTTTAAGAATACCTTGAGGGGCAGCTAGGTGGCGCAGTGGATAAAGCACTGGCCCTGGATTCAGGAGTACCTGAGTTCAAATCTGGCCTCAGACACTTGACACTTACTAGCTGTGTGACCCTGGCAAGTCACTTAACCCTCATTGCCCAGTCCCCCCCCCCCCCGCAAAAAAAAAATAAAGAATACCTGGAAGAATCAAGTTGTGTCAATTGACCCACTACATTTTTTAACCCATCAAGAAAATAGAGATAGTGGATTAAGTTGTTTTTGTTTTCATTTTAAAATAAACAATGTTTTTATTCCAAAGTTATACATTATTGATGTTCCTGGCTCTTCCAATGCTAGTCCAGCCTTTATCTGATCAAGAATATCATTTTATGGGGCAGCTAGGTGACGCAGGGGATAAAGCACCGGCCCTGGATTCAGGAGAACCTGAGTTCAAATCTGACCTCAGGCACTTGACACTTACTAGCTGTGTGACCCTGGGAAAGTCACTTAACCCTCATTGCCCTGCAAAACAAAACAAAACAAAAACCAAACGAATAAGTAAAAAGATACTGTATATGGCCTTTTGTCTGGGATTGTCCCTGCATAAGAGTTAATATAGTGATATAAGAATCTTGGTATTCATTACATATATCTGTATTGCTTATATGTTAAAATTATACTAAGAAAGTCCACAAAATTTGAAGTGACCACATCCAGTTCTTAATAACTTAGCATAATAATCATGGATTAATGATCAGTCTGAAGAAATCTGAGATCATTTTTCAAAATTCAACTAGGAATTCTTCTTCATTCAATCTGAAGCTTTCTAGACAATTGTTTACATTTTTTTTCAGTCAACAAGTTTTTCCCCCCTCCATTCTACCGCTTCTCCTCCAAGGTAATAATGATAGAAAAAATTATTAAAATTTGGTTTTCCGCCAATATACATAGAATTGTTTGCCCTTTTATTACACATATTCTAATGTGGTAAGAAGCAGTTTGTATTGTCCCTGAGCCAGAAAGATCTGGGCTAGATCCTGGGCCATTCATCAAGTTTTCAGTATCTCAGTCAGCAGCTCTCTAAGACTATAAATTGCATTGCATTTGCCAATCTGAATTGGGAGAGTCTCCTCACTAGGAGTACCAGTAAAGCATCTACTAAAGTAGCCAAAGTTTAAATCTGAGAATGATAAGCCAATTTTGCAAAGGGTTCTTCCTCCAAACTACCTTCTCACAAACAGACTTGCGAAGCCCTGTGGGGGAGGTAAACCCAGGTTTGGCACATCTCCAAATATAGGGGGCTCTGCTTGGGCAGCAGTTATATCACACCTAAGTTCAAATGTACAAGAAGCCTGCAAACTTCTAGAACAAAGCAATGGACACAAACAATAAAGACCACACTCAAGGGGTAAAGGGAAACTGTCCAGCGTCCTCACTATGCTTTCTAGGTTGGAAAAGATTTCTCCCAGGCTGCTGATGATTCTATCTTTAGCTGAAACTGGAGGGCAACCAGTGAGAAAAACAGAAGATAGCGTGTACCAGGCAGGTTAAGTCTCTACCATCACCTTCCCCAAGGTGATCTCTCAGACCTTAACTCATGAACAAAGAGGCTTTGGAGTAACAATGTCTCCCAAAGCAAAAGACCTTATTCCAGCCCAATCCCTACAGCTATCACTAAAGGGAGATACCACTGTAGAAAAGGGGCTCACCTTCCTTACCACTAACGATGACCAGATGCCACAAATAGATCAGTACAAGAACTCTGGGAGAAACAGAAGGGGGAAAGGTAGGTTTTGCATCGGTTTTATAGTTAGTTATGCTGTGCTGTGAGAAGAGGCCTGGTGCTTATTGGACAAAGCAGAATCCCCTGCGATTGGTGGCCAATAAACATTTTCAAAGGGCCATGTCTTCTGTCAGCTTTCATTGATTACAGTGGAATGTGGTATAAGAACAGAAATTGCATAGATTTTTATAGATTTGCAAATATATTCAAGCTGGTCAGCAGTTCGCCTAAAGAGAGACTACTTGCTTTATTCTTTAACATATTAGAAAGTTTTTATACTTATTTAGGTCGTTGCATTTTTACTTATGTAACTACTTCAAGACTAGTTCATTACTGTGGGTATTCTCTTTATGGAAGTAAATTTCCAATCCCATCTAGCCTTCAGTAGATATCCTTTACAACCTACTTTGGCTAAAAAAAATTCATTGAGTTTTGTTTTCTTGTCTCTATAAGCCATCAAAATGTACCAGAAGCTGCCATATTTTGTCAGATAGTAGATTTTAAAAAAACAACAACAACTAGTCAGTCAGCATTAAAATGATAATATATAAAAGTCTACCCTCCCAAACTCAGGACCACAAAACATAGAGAATCATAGATGGGAAAAAAATATCCCAATTTCATTTGACAAGTCTTCCATGTATACCAAATGCAAAATCTCATACAACTGTAGTAGATTGACCCTGCATCCTGATTTGGGATTGCAAAGATATGATTACCAAAGACTTTGTACAGATTTTGATGGGTATCCACTCCAATAGCTCTAAAATTGGCATTTTGTGTGTCGTTTTCCCCTAAATATCAACACATGTAATTATTTCCAAATATAAAGAACAAAAAAGAGGACCATATATAAAATCACAAATTTCAAATACCATAGACATTTTTTAAAGAGTATAATAAATTAACACTGAGGGGGCAGCTAGGTGGCTCAGTGGATTTAGCATCAGCCCTGGATTCAAGAGGACCTGAGTTCAGATCTGACCTCAGACACTTGACATTAGCTGTGTGACTCCGGGCAAATCACTTAACCCTCATTGCCCTGCAAAAAAAAAAAAAGTACAAATAAATTAACACTGACCTACTTGCTGGTGCTTTTTGGATAGCTTTCTGCTCTCTTCTGTGAATTATTTTAAATATTTCATTGGTGTTCTTTTCCTTCTTTTAAAAAATTTTCAGTATCACTATCACTGCCGTACTTCACCCCTCATTATTATCCCTCTCTCTCCCCACCCCCAAAAGAAAAGTCCTCTTTTGTAACTAATAAGTAGAGACTAGAAAAATAAACCCACATAATGTCCATGCCTGAACATGCTTGTCTCATTCTGCAGGTTTACTCTATCAGCTTTCTGTCCCAACATGAACATGATTCTTTATCAGTTTTCTAGGGTTGTAGCTGGTGATTCCATTGATCAGAGTTCTTAAATATTTCAGAGTTGCTTTCACTTAAAATGTAGTAATTATGTAAATTGGTTCCCTGCTTCTACTAATTTTCCTATATCAATTCATATAAATCTTCTCAGGTTTCTTTAAATCTGTCATCATTTCTTATGATATAATAATATACCATTACATTCCTCTACCATAATTTGTTCAGCCTTTTCCAGGTTGATAAGAACCTCCTTGGTTTCCAAATTTTTGCTAAAAGTTAAAGGACTACTATAAATATTTTTGTACATATAGGTCCTTTTCCTTTGTTTTTGATCTCTTTGGAGCATTTTCCTAACATTTATTATTGTTTGGTCAAAGTATATTCATTAATAAAATTAGTCCATCTTTTGTTCTGTTTTATCCTTCCATTGTTTGGGGTCAGTACTCTTGATATCCCATTTTTCCAGTTAGCACTTTTAAAAAAAGTTTAGTTGTTACTTTAAAATTGTAATTTATTCAAATTTTAACTTTTAGTTGGTTAAATGAAGAAAAATGAGTATAATTGAGTATAACATGCTCACCCTTAAAAATTAAAAATAAATTCCTAGGTACACAACTCAAAGAAATGGGCTAAACAGCCATGGTCACCATACCTATCCTACACCTTACTTCCTTTTCAAACAGGAAATATGATAAACGAATCTCTTAATGTGCTAAGGAATGACTCTAAAATAAATGACCTGAGCAATAGATGGCACCTTCCTAGAGATATGTACCATGCAAACTTGTGTAGCTAAAGTAAAATTATTATGATAGAGATTATAAGCAAATAGAAAAGGAGGTTTATGTCACTGGAAAGTCAAAAAGGAAGGTATCTGGTTTCAGACTAGGCATTTTCCTCCCTCATTTGCAAGGGCTCTGTTGATAGATCTATATGGGGGAAAAGAGGGTCAAAGAAAGGACAGAATTGCTTTTTGGAGTAGATGTTGGTGCTAATAGATGTCTATTTGTTTTGGTGGGGCAATGAGGGTTAAGTGACTTGCCCAGGGTCACATCTAGTAAGTGTTGAGTGTCTGCGGCTAGATTTGAACTCAGGTCCTCCTGAATCTAGGGCCAGTACTTTATCCACTGGGCCACCTAGCTACCCCCTAATAGATGTCTCTTTTAGGAGAGTGAGTTTTGTGCAGAAAAAGATGGAACAAAAATGTATAATTAAAAATTGAAACCCAAGGTAGCTTAAGAGATTTTTTTAAGCACTTACGTATCCTTGTTGAAGTTAAGTCATTGACCCAAAGGAGTGAAATCCTTGAGTTATAGACCTGGGCTTGAGCCACTAGTTAGTGATAATTGAAAGATCATATAGAATAGGGCTTGAAAGGGACAAATATTTCTAGATTTTTCAAAACAAGGAAGAGAATGAGATCCACAAACTATGGGCCAGTGAACTTCATTTCAGGTACTGGGAATATTAAAGAAATAATTAATGATCTTCTAATGAACCTTGAAGACTCCATTCTTTAGTTGATCACTTCTCAGATGCATTGTAGTTGGGACTCTTTTTCAGATATGAGTTGTACTATAAGGTTCTGGAATTCCCTTTCATTTCTTAAATTCTGTTATACTTTGCTCTTCTATCATTATTCCTATCCTGAAGACAGGGAATCTCATTATGCTAGTGGATGAGGCTGGAGCACTGAAAAATCTTTAGGAAAGATTACTGGGAGGTGTGATGTTTAAAATCTAGATTGTGGTCCCCTTAAATTAGAAGCTTTAGCACCAGTCCTTGGGCATTAAACATTTATTAAAGCATACAGATATTCCCATGGAGTTCAGAAAGTTAAGAAAAAAGCCTATTTAGCCTAGAGTTCAAGCCTGGTCTGGTTCTTCCTCAAGTCCTCTGCCACAAGCCTGCTTCAATCACAAACTTTCTCCAACAAACTGATTATGGAAGCTTTTTATAGGTCTGGAAGAGAGGCGGTCCTTACACACTGCTTCAAGCTGATTGGTTGGCATCATCCAAATCCATTGGTTCTGAAGGTGTTCTCAAGGTCTGATTACAATTCAGTTAACTTGAAGTAGACTAATCAGCAGTTAATCACTCTCACTTGATTCAATCAGTCTAGATTAATCTCCAGGTGGGTCTTTGAGTATCTGCTAAATCTCATTATTTCATCACAGAGGGAATCCTCATGCATGGAATAGGCTGGTATTCTAGATCTTGGGGAAATTAGGAGATTAATTCTTCATTACCAGAGGATTAGATCTACGATAAACAAATTTTTATGTTAGGAAAGGAAAACTTGCTTTCTCTAAGTTGGGGTAAAGATCTACTGTTTTGTGGGGGAACTCTTCTAGTCCTTTCCATCTTTTTTTATCTCTTTGGAGTATATGCTCACCAGTGGTATAGCAGGGTTAAAGATAGTATGTACAGGGTTGTGACTTTGGCAGGTATTATTTCAATTTGCCTTCCCAAATAACTGGATCAATTTACAGTTCTACCAACAGTGCATTAACTTGTCTGTCTTCCCATATCCCCTCCAAGAATTGTCATTTTCCTTCTCTGTCATCTTTATCCATGTGGTAGGTTTGAACTCCTGGAGGTAACAGAGAACCACCAAAGCTTATTGAATTGGGAAATGACATGGTAAAGTCTACGGTTTAGGAAAATTATATTGCTGCATGGAGGATGAATTGGATTGGCAAGAGATTTGAGATAGGGAGACAAATGAGAAGCTCATTACAGTTGTAAATGTGAGATGGTAAGGATTAATGCTTGTATGAATGGAGAGAAGAGGATGTATACAAGAGATACCTAGAAGGTAGAAATAACAAGACTTGACACCACATTGGATATATATGGAAGGAGTAAGATTGAGGAGTTGAGAATGACACTGAGGTTGTGAGCCTAGGCTACTTGAGAGAATGGTGGTGCCTTTGGAGATTATAGGAAAGATGGGAAGGGGGAAAGGTGTCTTTGAAGGGGACAGATAATGAGTTGGTTTTGATATGTTGAGTTTGAGATCTTTAGAGGGACTTATAATTTGAGATGTCAAAAAGGCAGTTGCTATATGAGATAGGAACTCAGGATATTGAGCGGAGCTAGATATATGGATTTGGGAATCATCTGCATGCAGAGGATATTTGAATCTATGGTGATAAGATTGCCAAAAATACATGAAGAAGACAAGAGGTAGCAGGATGAACTCTTGGGGAATTGCTTATTGGTAGTGGGGGATGGTGTGGATAGCAATAGGGTAAATGTTAATACTCTAGTTCCGGCTGGGCACTAATGTCCTGGATGTGGACAGAAGACAGGATAATTAGATGTAATGACTCCTGTCCTATGTAACATTTGCATAACTGGTGACAAGTTTCCAAGAATGAACCTAAAGTTAGCTTGAGGTCATCAGCTCAAACTCTAAAGATCCTTAAAGTTATCTCAGGGAAATGCCAGAATACCTGTAGCTTCTCTAGAGGACCATAGCCTCTAGAGAAGGGCTTCTTAAACTTGTTCCACTCACAACCCCTTTTCGCCAGAGAAATTTTTGCACAACCCAAGGTATATAGGTATATGATATAGATATACATAACCTTTAACTGTTGCCAAGTTTTTCGTGACCCCCACATTCAGTTACATGACCCCATAGGGGGCCGCAACCCACAGTTTAAGAAGCTTTGCTCTAGAGCACCCCAAAATTGGAATGTCTCGTTTGGCTAAAATGCTGTCTACTTTTTGGAGTTCGTAGCCATATGGGTAAACACTATACAGTGTGAGGAAACCATCTGGGACCATGTGTGGAAAACATTTGCCTCATAGACATGACCTTAATGTTTTAGAACCAAGATAAGATAACAGTCAGCACTAAATATGGGTTTATGAGTATTATGGAAAGAGAGAAGATAACCTTGACCCCAGATGATAGAAGGCCTGAAACTGAAGACAGACTCGATAAGGAAAACATTTTGTTCGTAGTTTATTTTAAGCTCTTGTTTTGAAGGTTTATATTTTAAAGACTAGAAAATGACCGGTGAATGTATAGTTCACACTGATTAGGAGTAACGCAGGAAGGCTGGGATGAACACTGAATGGTACATTAAATATTATTTTTAAAAACACAATGCATCTGACCCAGATTTCTTTTTCAATTTGAGTTGATAAGGATGTGAAATCATGATAAGCCCTTCAGAACAACAACAACAACAATAAAGACGTTAGTACTATCATCATATCTCCCTCAAAAGCCTTCTAACTTGTTTTCCTGCTTTGAATCCCTCCTCAGTCCAGTCCATCTTCCACAGAGCTTCCAAAGTTATTTTTCCTTAAGCACATCCTAACCCTGTCACTCCCCTACTTATTATTCTTCAGTGGTCCCTATTGTGCCTAATGATAAAATATAAATTCCTAAGTTTGGATTTTAAAACCCTTTGAAGCCTGGCGCCATGCTATCAGCACCAGTGCATTGTTCATGATGCCTTCTACTCCATGTGATACCGATAAACTTGAATACTGTGATTTTTTGGATTCAGTGTCAGACTAGCCCCACAACATAGAGGGGATATATTTTCATGGGGCTAAGCCACGAAAAGTGGTTGCAGAGTCACAAGGCCAATGGGTGAATGCTTATTTGTCCCCTTGGGTAAGTCATACCATATTCCTACTTCATATCCTTTTTTCCTCAAGATGAACAGAGGATTTCTTCCCATACCCACCAGAATTTGCAGTGGATTTTCTTAAGGGTTTTTTAATGTGAGGCTCAGGAACATTTTTTTCATATTTAATAATTTCTCTAATATAATAGTTTCCTTTACAATCCTATGTGTTTTATCCATTTAAAAACTATTCTGAGGAGGGGCCCATAGGCTTCAGCAAACTGCCCAAGGGGCCCCAAAAAAGGTTGAGCGCTTCTGTTGCAGAAGGAACTGAATTTGAGATAAGCTCAATATCAGTACTTTCTCTGTCATCAGTGAGTTCTTGGGCAGTACCAGTCATCATTGTAGTTTCAGTTGCGTGCACCCATTCCTTCATCTGCAGGGCTGTCAAAGGCTTTCTGATTGTTTCACTGTACTGTCCCAGGCTTCAGAACAGTCCTGTTTCATAGCCGTGACCTCCTAGTAATTTAACATTAACCCTCTGATTACATCATGCCTGGGAAATTTGACCTTCCTGCCCCACTCCCTTCCCCCCAGTCCCTAACCAGTTGGCAGTGGGAAGTTTGTTATGTCCATTAAATAAATATATAGCTTCCCTTATAGGCAGGCAATGGAAAGACAGGGTACAATGGGGGTTACACTATGATTAATGAATATGTTTGTCTTTTGAGTCAAGACAAAGTACCTGATTTGAATATACAGTAAATCATAAACCAGAAGTACAGAACTATTAGAAATCTATAGGCAATCCATCCATCTCCTTGTGGTGATCGAATCTGTTTTATCATCAGAAGGTATCATTATTATTCAGAACAGTGGCATAAAGGGCAGGCCTTTTAAAGACAGTCTTTTTTCAGGCCTACATTGGCTTTCCAGAAAACTTGGTCAAGAGGAGAAAACAGAAGGGTATGATAGAAAGAATGTTGAGCCTGGAGTTAAGAGAGTCTTGGGGTAGAATTCTGCCTCTGAAAATTACCAACTGTGAGACCGTGGATAAGTCACTTCAGCTCTATAAGTCTCAGTTTTCCTATCTGTAAAACTATCCCTATCAGAGATAATAATAACACTTATAATAATCCCTATCCCTATTCTCTATTTGAGATAATAAAAACACTTGCCTCCCGGGGGGCTGTATTGAGGATCAGATGAGGTAACCTTTATCATGCACTTTACAAAACCTCAAACAAATATAAATGTTAGCTATTGTTGTCATTGTTGCTGTATCAGATGAGATAAGCACTTTGGGAAATCTTAATAAAACTCTATATAAATGTTAGCAATTACTAGTTATATTATTGTCCTTGTTTTAAGACAATAAAGAAACTGATGTTTTAAATTTTTTATTTACTTTTATGGGCATTCATTATTTCTCACCCCCAATGCCTTCCTTGTTGAAAAATTTATTTTTAAAAAAATACTTAAAACAAATATTCATAATCTAGCAAAACAAATTCTCACATTGGCTGAATCCCAGACTATATGTCTTATTTTCCATTTTATTCCCTTCACCTTACAAAATCCTAGAAAGTTAGCAGAGTGGTTTTATCTTTATTCCTCTGGATTATCATTGCTTTATCGTTGCATTGGTCAGAGTTCTAAAGTCTTGATAAGTTGAGAATCACTTCCTTTCGTGGGCAAAGCCTGGGCTTTCTCTCCCCACATTCTCCACCCCACCCCCTTCTTTGGCTGGATGCAGTCCTGGGATGAGCTGAAGCCATATCCCAGCTCTGTGGCTGACTTCCTTGGCGGCCTTTTCCTCCCAATGTCAGGGAATCATGAGAAAGGAGGTGACCCCATGAGTCCACCCCTCCCTGCCCACGCACACATGTCTGACTTAGACTGGAAAATACCCAGAGGGAAAGATTCCACAACCTCCCTGGGCAACAGGGTCCATTATCTCACAGGAAGTTTTTCTGAATATCTACCCTAAATGCCTCAACTTCCATTCCCTTGTCACCTGACCTCAGTGGAGATGGAGACCATCTGCTTTCCGCCATCCGTACAATGCTGGTCAAAGGCTTTTTGTTTCTGTGGGCTGCTGAAAGTGTTGGGGACATGGTCCCAGAGGACCTCTGCAATAGAGAAAAATGAAAAAGACAAAGTGGAAATCTCTGAGACTAATAGAAAGAGTAACTGTCACTGGCTAACTGTGTGATCTCAGTCAGGTTACTTCATTCTGTTGTTCAGATTCTTCTTCATCTGTAAAATCACAGAGTAATGACTTCCAGTTCTACTATGCTGATGATGTAACTAACAATAAAATCTGACATGTATGTACTGCTTTAAGGTTTATGAAGCATTCTACATACACTTTCTCATGTGATTTGTTCAACAATCCTGCATAATATGGACTTTACCTATTATTAGCTTCATTCTATAGACAAGCAAACAGACTGAGATATGAATCTGGTTCTTTTGTGGCTTTAAGGTCAGGGCTTCTCAACTACAGATCAGGGTTTCTTAACTTTTTTATATGTCATAGACCCCCTTGGTACTTTGATGAAGTCTAGGTGGTACAGTGCATAGAGTGCCAGGCCCAGAGTCAGAAAGACTCAGTTTCCTGAGTTCAAATCTGGCTTCAGACACTTAATAGTTGTGTGACCCTGAGCAAGTCACTTAACCTGGTTTGCCTCAGTTTCCTCATCTGTAAAGCGAGCTGGAGGAAGAAATAGCAAACCACTCCAGTATCTTTGCCAAGAAAACCCTAAATGGGGTCAAGAAGAATAGGAACTGACTAAAATGACTGAACAAGAAGAAGTCATTTCAAAATCAACTGGCAATGTAGTCAATTGACTAATTAGAGCAAATCTCAAAATCACTACTAAGAAGATAATTCTGCCCAGAAAAATGATTTAGCTCTACAGGAAGGAAAAAAAAAAACACTTCCTAAAAATAGAGCTGCCTTAATGGGGAATGGGCTGCCTTGGGAGTTTGTCAGTTCTCTCTCACTGGAATGAATGAATGAATAAGGAAACTAAGGTAAACAGGGTTAAGTGACTTGCCCAGGGTCACACAACTAGTAAGTGTCTGAGGCCAGATTTGAACTCAGGAAGATGAGTCTTCCTGTCTTTGGGCCCAGCACTCTATACATTGTGCCACCAACTTGACCTCTAAAATGACTATTGTGTCAGCAACTAGCTGTATCCTGTCTGTTAAGAGAGTCAGTTTCATGTTTGTGACGCCATTCAATTTGAATGATGTCTACTGCCAATTGAATATTTTTCTTCAGAAAATACCTTCATCCTTAAGGCATAATCATTTCAATATTCCCCTCCAGATTTAACCCTTCCTTGTGACAGAAAAAAACACTTCAGCAAAACATCTAATATCACATCTGACATTGTATGCAATATTTTCTCCCGGAGCCCTTACTTTTCAACTAAGAAGTAGTGAATACGCTTTATTATCTATTCCCTGAGATCTCCATCAGGTCTTCAGTTATTCAGAATCTAACCTCCTTTTAGTGATATTTTCATTTATATTTTTGCAATAATTGTCCATATTGTTCTCTTGGTATTGCTTTCTTTCTTCTGATTGACTTCATACAAGTCTCATATTTCTCTGCATTCTTTATAATCATCATTTCTTACTACAGAATATTACACTACATCATATGCCATAGACTTTAAAAATGTTTTTAAACATTTCTCAACTAAGGGCATCCCTTTTGTTTTCAATTCTTTGCCATCACAAAGAGGGATACTATGGATGTGTGGTTATATATTAAATCTTTTTTTTTTCCTATCTTTGACTTTTGCCTAGTTTTTCTTGTTTATGGTCAAATGAAGGTGAAGCACTTCACAGTTTCAATAACATCTTATTAGTGTACCTGTCTTCCTGTGCTTCTTCCAATGTTGACCATTGCCATTTTAGTAATTTTTGTCAATTTGCATAGTGTAAGGCAATGCCTCAGAGTTGTTTTAATTAGCATAGATCTTACTATTAATGATTTGGAGCATATTTTTATGTGTTCATTTATAGTGTGTAATTCTTCTTCTTTTTGGTTAAGTGACTTGCCCAGGGTCACACAGCTAATAAGTGTCAAGTGTCTGAGGCTGGATTTAAACTCAGGTCCTCCTGAATCTAGGTCTGGTACTTTATCCACTGTGCCACCTAGCTGCCCCCACAATTCTTTTTTTGCAAACAGTCCATACTCTGTCTTATTTGCTCTACTGGGGAAAGGCTCTTTCCATTATATAGTCGTGTCAATTCATTACATATTTTGGATAGCAGGCTTTTGTTACAAATGTTTTTCTTACTCTATAGTTTCTCTTCTAAGTATATTTTTATTGACTCTGTTGGTGTAAATTATTTTAAATCCATGTTAAATCTATGTATTTTAAATCTAGTGTGGGGACCAATTTTTAATTGGGGAGTGTTAGGTAAGCGGCTCGCCACAATATTGGGGCAAGGAAGGAGACCAGCAGCCTCCCTCAAAACAGAACAGGATTTATTTTAACAAGAACAAACTTAAAAAAAAACCAAAAACCACAAACAGGATCAGTAGGATCAAGGGAAAGGAAATAAAATTCAGCTGAGAATACACAGCAGAGCTCCTGTTGCCTTCCAGCTTCCAGCTAGAATGGAGACTTCTCCCCATTTCCCGAAACCTCACACAGCCCTCAACCAATTGTCTGGCCGCTCCGACAGTCACATGACTGCCCTTGCTAGGCTTCCAATCATTATAATTTTGCCAGGCCCATGTAGGCGTCGGCAAGTGGTGATGATGTGAGGTGCCAGTGCCATGGCAATGGCTACAACCAGTAGTTGGAGCACCAAGCAGTTTGTCAAGCCCCAGGCCAGTGCGCCGAGGCATAAAAACCTCAAATAACAATTAATCCTTTACACTAGTTAAATTGATTGTTTTATCTTTTTTATTCTCTTCTTTAAGATTGAATTTATGGAGCAGCTAGGTGGCGCAGTGGATAGAGCACCAGCCCTGGAATCAGGAGTACCTGAGTTCAAATCCGGCCTCAGACACTTAACACTTACTAGCTGTGTGACCTTGGGCAAGTCACTTAACCTCAATTGCCTCACTAAAAAAAAGAAAAGAAAAGAAAAAAGATTGAATTTATGAGGTGCAGAAAGGAAGCTTCATGAGTAGTATAGAAATCATTGGACACTTTTGTTCCTTTATCCTAAACTATATATTTTTTTCAACAGAATCCTTCCCAAACTCCCCTGTCCACCTTCATATTGAAGTCACCTGGTATCAAGGTATATGTCAACCTACTTTGGATGATAAGTATTTCACAGAATTCAGTCCTAAATAATGGACAATCCATCATGGCCCTTTCATTCAGGGACCTGAGGATGAAAGCTAATTAAAGGTCGATGTATGTAACAATTGGGATTCACTGGCGTGTGTGGTGGGGGGGGGGGGTAGTAAAGAAGGGACTGCACCAAAGTCCAATCCTGATGCCTATCTGTCCTGGAGTGGTGACCTTTATATACCCAAAGTCTCTATGTACAAAGTGAGTACTATCAGATACCACTAGGCTTGAAAAGTTTCCCACATGGCCCAAAGACAAGAAGACTATTACCAGCTTGATGGTACAGCAATGAATTTTTTTGGTTGGTCATAGCAACCCTCAAAAATAATCTACCAAGTTACAGAGAACTGCAATCAGGAATGATGAAGACAATACCCACACTCCAGAAATTACAGGTCCTCAGAGTATCTAAGTAATTAAAAAAGACAGGTCAGAAGTAGAGGCTTCAGATGAAGGCAAAACATTTGAGGAGTTTGGCAGCACAAGAAGACACTGAACAGTTGCTGGAAGGATTTTCCAGGAGAAGGGAGTCTTTTGCCAAAATGTAGGCTTTTGTAAGATAAGGTAATCCTGAGTGTATTTGGAGGAGGAAAGGAAGTTTAAGGAAAGAGACAGATGGAAGATTCTTTAAAGGGAAGAAATAATTTTCTTTTTAAAAACGTTTTTGTAAAAATATATATTTCATTAAATATTTCCCAAATACATGTAGAAATAATTTTCAGAGTGAAATCTTAGATAAGGTAGGAAGGGGGAGTGTACCTCTACAAAAAACCAACCTAGTTGTTCCCACAAATTCTTTTTTTTTTTTTTAAGTGAGGCAATTGGGGTTAAGTGACTTGCCCAGGGTCACACAGCTAGTAAGTGTTAAGTGTCTGAGGCCGGATTTGAACTCAGGTACTCCTGACTCCAGGGCCGGTGCTCTATCCACTGCGCCATCTAGCTGCCCCCTGTTCCCACAAATTCTTAATCCCACAAACAGAAGATGTCACAATTATCTAAAGTGACATTTCTGTTTCAAGTCTTCTCACAGTCCAGTGCATCCTCAATACAGCTGGCAAAGTGATTTTCATAAAACACAGATCTAACCATGTGACTTTCTTAATCAATAAGCCTCAGTGGCCTCCCACTACCCATAGCACCAAAAACAAACTCCTCTGCTTAGCATTTAAGGACCTTCACAACCAGGCTTCAACTTACCTTCCCAGCCTTATCGCCCACTACTCCCCTTCATATACTATAGGATCTAGCCAAACTGGCCTTAACTCCATCTCCCATATTTATATATTTGGACTTGAGGTCTATGTGTCTGCCATAAATACTTTTCTTCCTTCTGCTTTTGAGAATCCCTCATTTCTTTCCAAATTTAGTTTAAAGCCACCTTGTACATGATGCTTTTATTAAACCTCCCAGCTGGTAGTTGTCTTCCTGTAGTCAGTCAAATATCAATTAAACATCTACTATGTGCCAGGCACTGTGCTACATGCTGGGAATGCAAAGAAAGGAAAAAAGCAAAAACCCAGTCCAAAGAGAAGCTCATAATCAAATGGACAAATAACATGTAAACAACTATGTATAGACAAGCTACATAGAGTATAAATAGGAAATAGATAATAGAGGGAAGTATATGTTGTCTCTCCCAATAGGATATATACTTCTTGAAGGAACATTTTATTTTTATCTTTCTACCCATAATGGTCATGTGGTAAGTACTTGGCAAATGCTTACTGATTGGTTGATCAAATGATTATGCAGGTATATTGATGATCTCTAAAAAATGTGGGCTCTCTTATGCTAGGACAGCTAAGTAGGCAGTAAATAGAGTGCTGGGCCTGGAGTCAGGAGTCAGACCTGAGTTCAAATCTAGCCTCAGACACTTAATAGCTGTGTGACCCTGGGAGAGTCATTTAACCTCATGTCATGAGGATCAAATCAAATAATAATTGTAAGTTATTTAGGACACATAGTAGGCATTATGCAAATATTAGCTATTATTATTATTATTAGGTAAGTATTCTACTTAACTAATTTATTCAGAAAAAAATTTTGTCCTTAAAGCATAAAGGTATGTATTCTACAGGAACAGAGAAACTATGCTACCTCTGAGGAAAACCATGCCACATTTAGAAAGTTCTAATTTTGAGGAAATGTTTCCTGACATCAACCCTGAGCCTTGCTTTCTGCAATCCCACTTAATTCTCTTAATTCTGTCATTTGGAGACAAACAGAACATTCAAATTCCTCTTCCAAGTGGCAGGATGTTTTCATAGGCATTAGTCTGCCCTTGTATATGCACAGAAAGGAAGTAGGTTCATTTTCTCATCAGTTCTCTAGGACTAAACTTGGTCATTATTCTTATCCAATATACAGTTTTATTTTTTTAGTTTCAATTTCCAGAGCTGTAGTCATTGCATTTATTTTTTCTCCTGTATTGGCTTAATTCATTCTGCATCAGTTCATATAAGCTTTCTCATACTTCTTGAAATTCTTCATACTTATTATTTTTTATATAATAATATTTTATTACATGCATGTACCACAGTTTATTTAGCCATTCCACGAAATGAATGTCTACCTTACTACTTTGCTACTGAAAAAAGTGCTGCTATTGGGCAGAGCCAAGATGGTGGATGAGAGGCTGTGACTCCCACAAGCTCCAGATAAATCCGTCCACTCATGCCCAAATAATGTGGTAAAAAAACACACACAAAACACACAAAACACACACACACACACACCAGAGCAGTCTAATGCACATAAGAACAGAGTGAGACTATTTTTCAGCAAAAGAGGGCAACTGCAATCACCTACTGATCAGGCTGAACAGCTGAGTGCACAGTCCGGACCCAGCCAGGAACAGACAGTGCTTCCAGAGTGCCTCAGAGTCTTCAGTGCCAGCAGCTTCTGAGGTTCCCATCATGGATTGGTGAGGGGGTTTGGCAGTAGGCTGGGGTGAAGTGGAGGCAGTCTCTGCTGGACTTGGAGCGAAGTGCCCTGGTTCTGAATCAGTGGGCTGAATTGAGTGGTGGTGGCCCAGTGGGGGAGGGGCACAGGCACGCCAAGCTTCTGACCATAGAGAATCAGAGTTCAGTCAGACTTTTGTTTCTGGGTCAAAGAGAAAGTGTCCATGGTTACTCATAGGCCAGAGAGGCTGAGAAGAAGCCCAATCACCCCCTGGGCCATGCTGTACTTCAAACAGTATGTCCTGGAAGCAAGGCTACACTTTAATAAGGAGTTAAAAGCCAAGAAATAGGCAGCCAAGTTTAGCAGGCAGAGAAAGCACAAGACCATCAAAAAATTATTTGGGCAAAAGGTAGACCAGAATGCACCCTCAGAAGAAGAAGATAATAGCAAAGTCAAAGCTCCAACATTCAAAGCTTCCAAGAAAAATATGACTTGGTCTCAGGCCATGGAAGCACTCAAAAGGGACTTTGAAGAGAAAGTAAAAAGGAGGAAGGAAGATTTAGAGAGATGGAGGAAAGAATGCAAAGAGAAATGAGAGCAATGAAGGAAAATCATGAGAAAAAAGTAAACAGTTTGAAAAGCCAAATGTGAAAAGAATTAGAAAAGCTCTCTCAAGAAAATAATTGCCTAAGAATTAGGATTGAACAAATGGAAGCTAGTCACCTTATGCTAAACCAAGACACAGTAAAGCAAATCCAACTGAATAAAAAATTGAGGGCAATATGAAATATAACGTTGGAAAAGCAGCTGACCTGGAAAACAGATTGAGGAGAGATTATTTGAAAATCATTGAACTACCTGAAAGCCATGACCAAAATAAGAGCTTAGAAACCATCGTCCAAGAGATTGTGAGGGAAAATTGCCCTGATATTCTAGAAGCAGAAGCTAAAATGGAAATTGAAAGAATCCACTGATCACCTCCTGAAAAAGATTCCAAAAGGAAAACCTCCAGGAATATTATAGCCAAATTCCAGAGCTCCCAGATCAAGGAGAAAATATTGCAAGCAGCTATAAAAAAAGATTTCAAATACTGTGGAGCTCCAATAAGGCTAAAACAAGATCTAGCAGTATCTACATTAAAGGACCAGAGGGCATGGAATATGATATTCCAGAGGGCAAAGGAACTGGGACTACAGCCAAGAATCATGTACCCAGAAAAACTGTGTAATATTTCAGAGGAAAAAGTGGGACTTCAATGAAAAAGAGGACTTTCAGGCATTTGTGATGAAAAGACCTGAACTGAATAGAAAATTTAACTTTCAAATACAAGACCCTGGAGAAGCATACAAAAGTAAACAGGAAAAAGACATGAGGGATATTAAAAGATCAAACTGTTTACATCCCTACATGGGAAGATAATACTTTGGACTCATAAGAACTTTCTCAGTGAGGAATTCACAGAAGACATAGGTCTAAACTGAATATGAAGGGATGATATCTGTAAAGCATTTATGTTTTGTTCTTTGTGAGGTAAACAGGGTGGAGTGTCTTATGTCTGGGGCTGGATTTGGGCTTGGGGCCTCTTGGTTCCAGGGCTGGTACTTTGTCCACTGTGCCATCTAACTAACCCATGAGGAATAGACTGGGGGAGGGGAAACAGGAGAAATAATCTGGGGAGAGGTAGTTCACATGAAGGAAACAAGAAAAAAACTTATGGAGGGGAGGGGAAGAAGGGGAAGGAGTGAGGGAGTGAGTGAACCTTAATATCATCAGAATTGGCTCAAAGAGGGACTAACATACATACTCAAGTAGGTATAGTAATATATTTTTACCCTGAGGGAAGGGAGGGAGATAAGGGGGGGACGTGGAGAAGAGGGGAAGGAGGTTAGGGCAGATTGGGGGAGAGAGCAGTAAAAAGCAAAACACTTTCAAGTAAGGTGAAGATGTTCTGCATTACTGCACAAGTATGACATATTGAATTGCTTGATTTCATAGGGAGAGTTGAGGAGGGAGGGAGGAAGAAAAATTTAGAACACAGAATTAGCTCAAAGACCTTAATCTTATCAGAGTGGGCTCAAGTAGGGAATAAAATTGACACCCAATTGGGAGGAGTAATCTATTTAACCCTACAGGAAAGTAGGAGGGGAAGAAGATAAGGAGGGAAGGGTGAAAAAAGAGAGTGCAGAACCTGGGAGGGGACAGTCAGAAGTAAAACACTTTTGAGGAGGAATAGGTTAAAAGAAGATAAAAAATAGAATAAATATCATGATAACAGAATAGGATGGAGGGAAATTGTTATGATGATTGATTATAATGGCAAAACATATGGTACCTACTGTGCTGGGCTATTATGACGAAAATTCTTTGTCAAGTTTAATGTACTGTATACAGGTCATGATGAACAGGATACTATCAGGAAAACCTGGAAAGACCTACATGAACTAAAGCAGAGTGAAATGTACTGTATACAAAATAACAGTAATAGTGTAAGATGATCTGCTGGGAAGCACGAGGTTATTTTCAGCAAGACAATGATCCAATATAACCCTGAAGGACTTATGAAAATTGCAACCCATCTACAGAGAAAGAACTGATAGTATCTGAAAAGAGATGGAAACACATTAAAAAAAATTTTTTTTTGACAATTCTTTAATATGAAGTTCTCTCACAACCTAGCTAATGTGGGAATGTTTTCCATGACTACTCATGTATAACATATTTTGTATTGCTTGAGATCTTGTGGGTGGGGGTGGGAAGGGAGGAAGGAAGAGAAGTTGGAACAAAGTTTTAAAAAATTGATGTCAAAATTTGTTTTTACATATATTTTGGAAAATAAAATTCTATTCAATTTTTTAAAAAGTGCTGCTATTAATGTTTGTTGTATATAGAACCATTTATTTTATCATTGACCCTCTTGGGGTATATGCCAAGCAATGGGATCTTTGAATCAACAGATAATGGACATTTTTGTTACTCTTTTACCATAATTCTAAATGGCTTTTAGATCAATTCACAGTTCTGCTAGTACATTAGTGTATCTCTCTTCAGCCTTTCCAAAATGGATTATTTCCATATTTGGTCATCTTTGCCAGTTTACTGGTATGGAATTAAACCTCAAGGCAAGGCTTCAACTTTTAAAAAAATCTTAACAGACATCAAATAAAATGGGCATTTTCCTGAGTTCAAATCTGGCCTCAGACACTTACTAGGTATTTGATTTGGGGCAAGTTATTTAACCTAGTTTGTCTCAGTTTCCTCATCTGTAAAGTGAGCTGGAGAAGGAAATTGGAAACCATTCCAGTATCTTTGCCAAGAAAACTCCAAATGGGGACATGAAAAGTTGGACACAATTGAACAAACAACTCCTTATCCCAAGTTCAATATTCTTGCAACTATTCCAGTTATCATTGAGCCATAGCACAATGTATTTAAAAGAAATTAGCATAAGCTCTTAATTTTTTTGGTAATGATCCTAATTTAAGCAACAAAATCATGAGACAATAAAGTAAGTGGGAGATAGGCTGTTTTGTTTCACTCAAACTTCAGTATTTCAGGAAGATTTATGGGAAATATGTGGGAAATGCTGTCTGATAGAGGAGTATCTCCCTATTTGTCAGCTATTTCCCCACTTTTCTGAGGGTCACATTGGGTTCATTAGTCTGGGGAAGTGAATGGATTGGTATAAGGGGGTTAATATATTCAGGATCTGGAAAAGTGAAGTTTTCAGTATCTATTGTCCACCTCTCCCCTTTGCATCATCAATCCTGTGCCCCACTCTGAGGGAATCCATGGTTACCCTGATTCTGGTTCTGTCCTTCTGTACCTCTCTGATAGGGTCTACAGTTATTCTGATTCTGTCTCTCTGTATCCCCCTAAAAAGATCTATACCCATTTTGATTCTGCCTATAATAAGGCCTATAATTACCATGGTTGTTTTCTCTCTGATAAAAGTTACCATAATTATCTTGATTTCCCCTGAAGAAATCTTCAAGGCTCTCAGTCATTGCCTGCTTGATTTCCTGTTTTCTAGTTCTACATTCCCTCAATGAGTGTCCTTGTTTATCACAGTAATAGCACACTTTAGGTTTTTTGTGTTGGCCTTTAGATGTCTGACCAGAAAACCCTGGTGCCAGAATGTTCTGTTTAGACTTATTCTCCTCATTTGTCTCAAAGATATAGGTGGCAACTTCTTTAAGCTTTTCTATAGTCATATCTTTTCAGCCTGAACACTGTGTTATAAAATATTTGCAGATTTCTGGCAATGATTGGTGGACAAATGTGGTAAGCACAACATAGGAATCCTTTGAATCTAGTGGGTCTAGTCTTGTGAATTGCCTAGCAGCTTCATAAAGTCTATTGTAAAACCTATTAGGTTGTTCATTAGGCTCTTGAGTGAGTTTTAAGAAATTCTGCCAGTTTTCTGATTTTTTTTTTAGTGAGGCAATCGAGGTTAAGTGACTTGCCCAGGGTCACACAGCTAGTAAGTGTTAAGTGTCTGAGGCCAGATTTGAACTCAGGTACTCCTGACTCCAGGGCTGGTGCTCTATCCACTGCGCCATCTAGCTGCCCCTAGTTTTCAGATTTTTTAGAGCAAGATTCCATTCCCTTCAGAAGTGTTTCTCCAGGGGCAGCTAGGTGGAGCAGTGGATAGAGCATCAGCCCTGGAGTCAGGAGGACCTGAGTTCAAAATCTGGTCTCAGACACTTAACACTAACTGTGTGACCTAGGCAAGTCACTTAATCCCAACTGCCTCACCAAAAAAACCCAAAAAAGTGTTTCTCTAGTGTCTTTTAATTCTTGGAATCGTTGGTCATCATTATAATTCCAATTTGGGTCCTGGAGAGGCCATTATGTAGTAGCTTGACCTAAAGTTACTAAGGAATTTCTTGCTGTGATAATATCCGTAATCTCTCTTGGGGATAGTATAATTTCCATAAGACCAGTGACATTGGCCCAAGTGGGTTGATATGTATTCAATATGGTCCTTAGCTGTGAAATTACAGTCTGTGGATTTTGATCAAACCTAGGTATAATTTTCTTTCATGCACTCAAATCTTTTGGGCTAAACTGAGTGTATTTTCTAACCTGCACTGCCTTTCCCTTGTGGGTATATTCTATAACTTCCTGCAGGGGGAGCAGTTTCTGCTGATCTTATTCTAAAGATTGGTCAAGACCTGTTTCTGAACTCAGGTCATCTCCAGCAAAGGGAGCTGTCTTAGTGTCTCTCTGACCATGTGGCCCCACTATGGTCACACTCCTTCCTCTCTTCCCAGTTTTTTTTTGAGAAAATGCCACATTACAATAATGATAATAGAGAGAATAAAAATTATATTCACTAGAGCCAAGGTTATGCTATCACAGTAAGGTTCTAATTTAGTTGTAATGCTCTCAGTAACATTAAACATGTGCTCAATGGGGAAGACAGGCTCTCCTGTGCCATTATTCCAAATTTTTTTTACTGTGTGAATGAGGAGGAAACCAGTAATGCTATGATGGAATACTGAGTAAGTTAGTCATTTAAATTGGGACATTATGCTGTCCCAAAATATTCCAATGAGAATACACAAGGGAAAAGCAAAATATTCAATCATGGTGCAGTTTAAAATGGACCAGCTTTTCTCTGACCAGCAAGATAAATGCTAAGGCTTTCAGATGCTTTTAAAATAAGGGAGATTGGTTAAATGAGGGAGGCAGTAGGGGAGGGTTAAAAAGGTCTACCAGATTAGTTGACTCATGGCAAAGTAAGGGGTAGGTTAAAGAAATTCACACCAGATTCATTAGCTCCTGGCTTTGCTCACCAAACTGTAGGGGCCAAATTTAATATGGGGAGAGTTAATTGGGTGGTTTGCCATAATATTGGCGTTAAGAAAATAATGACGGCCCTCTAGGTCCAAAGCTCCCTCCCCTCCGAACTGCCTTTTTTAGATATTTCTCCCAGGCCAATAAGAAAGGAGCTTAACAGCCTCTTTTCCACAAACAAATCAGGTTTTTATTAAAAGTCAAGGACAAGGGGGCAGCTAGGTGGTGCAGTGGATAGAGCACTGGCCCTGGAGTCAGGACAACCTGAATTCAAATCCGACCTCAGACACATAATACTTACTACCTGTGTGACCCTGGGCAAGTCACTCAACCCCAATTTCCTCACACACACACAAAAAAGTCAAGGACCAGGGAATAGAGAAAGAGGAAAATGGATAATCTCCCTGGCTCTAGCCAGGGTTGTCTCAAACCCAAACTCAATTTCAGATCAGCTAATTCAAAGGGCTGGATTTCACTCACCACCAGGGATCCGTAATTTCTATGGGAGTCAGCAGTCAGTCTCTAGTCTGCTCCAAATGCTCCTCCAAGGCCAGAGAGAGAAACTGAGAGTGGGCCACTTCCTGTTGGGGTCCCCTTTTTTCCCTTTTTCTCCCTCCCCCAAAGGGGAGGTCCTTCAAGTAGTGTGCCTGAGACTGGTTCCCTGTTGATGACGCAGTCCACAACCTCTGAGAACACTCCTTCTCAGGGTTGGCCAAGTTAGACTAGGTCTAACAGGGCGGGCCAAGTGTTGCTAAAATCTAATCATCTTTAAGTGGGTACTTAATAGTTTCTCATTCACACCCAATTCAAACACTAATAGATCAATCAAGTTGGACCCCTGGGTGTCTACCTAATTCCATTATTTTACCACAGCAGGTTGTATTGGGGGTTTTCATAAATCCTGTCATCCTGAAAAACACACTAGGCGGAGCCTTTATGTAATGATTCTAAATTATCATAGTGCCATATGAGGCAATGCCCTCTTCTCAATTGGTTTGTTTGGAAACTGTCATGCCAAGTTCTGTCAGCTGTCTACAGTAAGAGCTAATATTGATTCCTCCCTATTTTCAACTGTGAGCCCTGAAGTCTTCACAGACCAAACAGCATGATGTCACAACAAGATAAATTATCTTCTTGAGTGAAAGAAGCCTTAACTGATCTTTCAAATGCAGAGCAATAGGATTCATTGGATACTGTTGAGAGTTCTGAGTCACTACTCAGGATGCTAAGCTGTAGGAGGTACCAAGAGATTTTACAATTTTTCAAGAAGTCACTCTTTTCCAGTCTCTCTCTCTCTCTCTCTCTGTCTCTCTCTCTCTCTGTTTCTCTGTCTCTCTCTTTCTCTGTCTCTGTCTCTGTCTTTCTCTGTCTGTCTCTGTCTCTGTCTCTCTTTCTCTGTCTGTCTCTGTCTCTGTCTCTCTCTCCTGCTCATGCTCACTCTCTCTTCTCTTTGTTTCTTTCCTTCCTCCTTCTTTTTTTCTTTCTGCTCCCACCTTCTTTCCTCCCATCCATCCTTCCCTCCTTTCTCCCTTTCTTTCTTCTTCCTCTCTTCCTTTCTCCCTCCCTTCCTTCCTTCCTTCCTTCCTTCCTTCCTTCCTTCCTTCCTTCCTTCCTTTCTTTCTTTCTTTCTCTTTGTTAAATTCTTTAATCATACTCTGGGCTGACCAAGGAGGATCATTTTTTTTCTCTCAGGTTTGTTGTATTCAGACCTGATGTTTACTCCATGAAATCTCTAAGTCCATAGATAGTAAAATGAATCCCTAGCAATCATACAAGCAGCCCGGTTCATTAATGCAAATTAGGTAAGACTGTCTTTATTTCCCTCCCCAGAAAATGCAGGTGCAGAAATGATTTATGGGGCTCACAAGCAGACACATGTAGCTTGGAGTAGAAGTATCAACATGCAGAGAACTGTCCTGACCCTTCCCAGTCAGCCATGTGTGCTCTCTCAGTACATGGACATTTTGAGCAGGATATGTCTAGGGTTGCTTCTAGCAGTATGTGACTCAGAGCTGAAGAGCTTGAGCTTTGAGATGATGAAAGAACCCCCTTATTGGCCCCTAATCAAGAAGAACCAATGACTCAGTAGAGCTTTGACAAGGGAGTGACTCTGCCTCTGGCTCACTCTCAACTTAGGAGTATGTGAATAGCCAATGAGCCTCTCTATGCAGGGGTAGGGATGGTGCATCATGGCAACTGCTCCTATGTGATAGCTAGAGTAGGAAAATTCAAGTAGGCAAGTGTGAACCTGAGACCTCACTGCCTTTTCTACTTTTCCAAGTAGGTAAATGATCATTGATTGATAGGCTTGAAGGTGACCTTGTGAGTTCTAGATATTTGCAAGTCCTGGGTCCATCAGGTAGAGTCAAGATCTTTTTGCTTCTCCAAGGTCCCCAGTCCCCTTAAGTTATAGGAGACCACATGGGTAATACTTTTTTTCTCCAAGAGTCAGTACTGCTCAAGAAATTCCCCTGTCTCTAAAGGGAATTCCTTTTTTTGTTGTTTTATAAATAAATTGTATTTATATGTTTTGTTTTTATATTGCCTAAATTTCCCTCCTTATACCTTTCCACTTCCAAGGGTTCTTAACTTGGAGTTTCTAGACTCATTTAAAATATTTTAATAACTATATTTCTTTTTTTTTTTTAGTGAGGCAATTGGAGTTAAGTGACTTGCCCAGGGTCACACAGCTAGTAAGTGTTAAGTGTCTGAGGCTGGATTTGAACTCAGGTCCTCCTGATTCCAGGGCCAGTGCTCTATCCACTGCGCCACCTAGCTGCCCAATAACTATATTTCAATATTATTGGTTCCCTTTGTTATCCCATATATTTTTTTGTCCCATATATTTTATTTTGGAAGCAACTAAGTGACACAGTAGATACAATGCTGGGCCTGGGATCAGGAAGACCTGAGTTCAAATCTGACCTCAGACACTTACCAGTTTTGTGACCCTGGGCAAGTCACTTAACCTCTGTTTGCCTTAATCCACTGGAGAAGGAAATGGAAAACCATTCCATTATCATTGCCAAGAAAACCCTAGGGACAGTATTGGTGTGCTATGGGGTCATGAAGAGTTGGGTACAACTGAACCGCTGAACAATAACAATTTTATTTCATGCACATAAAAACATTCTCAGAAGGGGTCTATGGGCTTCACCAGACTGCCAAAGGAGTCCATGATACACAAAAACGTTAAGAATCCCTGATCTAGAAGATCTGATTCTGAGACTTGAATTTGGTACCTTAAAATTGGGGTTACCCACATGGCTGGTACTGCATGGGAGATCTCCTTTCTTTGGCTAGAAGTTTAGGTCCTAGAATCACGATGCCCCCAAACTTTAAAATCTCCTTTTCTAAAGGAGTTTGGGGATACAGAATATCATTCATAAATTGCCCTCTTAGTTCATATGGGGAAGCATATGCCTATTTTTGTCACATCCAACTGTAGAAACTCTATTGGCCACCCCCACCCCCACCAGTTGCTTCTCACCCTTGGGCTGGGAAAGACCATTCTCAGATCTCTGATATTTACAGGAAGCTATGAATAGTCTTGTGCCATTCCAAGATCTCTTTGCTTCATGGCTGCCATTCTTATCCCCATTCCCATCAACATCAACACCCCTATCCCCATCCCATCCCCATCACCATCCCATTCCTATCCCCATCAACATCAATATCACTACTGGGCAGCTAGGTGGCACAGTGGATAGAGCACTGGCCCTGGAATCAGGAGGACCTGAGTTCAAATCCGACCTCAGACACTTGACACTTACTAGCTGTGTGACCCTAGGCAAGTCACTTAACCCCAATTGTCACACCAAAAAAGAGAGAGAGAGAGAGAGAGAGAGAGAGAGAGAGAACATTAATATCACTATCCCCATCACCATCTCCACAAAAAGGTACAGAGTATATATGCCCAAGCTGTCCTCACTGAGGAAAATACACGTGCTCTATGGTCTTTGTTCTATTTTCTAAATAGGGAAAAGGTGAAAAGATGTGTCTGAGAAGAGCCTGGGACAAGGGTCCATCTTAACAAGATGCTGATGAAAAGTTCATACTCAATAGGAGGGAAATTGTGCTCAAACTTACTTAAATATTTACATATGTATACAGATATGTAAATGCTTTGTATATTACAAATATGTATTGCTATATATAAAATATATGATTTCTATTTGTTTATATGAAGCCACATAATTCCTACAAACATTATAGCTCCTTTGGGGACAATTTTTTTTTGTCCTTATATTGCATGTCTGACATATAAGGATAAGGATAGGAACTAGATTTGGGATTTCTTTGGTATAGGAAATTCTACATGAGGTAAATCCCTCTACTAATGCACACTTAAAATCCTAAGAGTTTAAGGCTAAGGTCTCAGAGGCAGGACTTGGACCCAGTTCTTCCTGACCCCAAAGCCAGCTCTCTTTCCACTCTTGTCTGACATGTAATAAGCCCTTAACAAATGTTAATTGAATTGAATTGAACTTTGGAATCCTACTGTGTTTTATAAATGACCATGATCAAATCACTTTGCCTCTATTGGATTAATTTTATCTATAAAGTGAACAGGTTGGGTAATATAATCCCTAAGGTCCCTTCTATCTCAAATATTCAATAAATTTATGTTCTCCTTATGTTGTGACCCATTACATTGTTTTATGAAAAAAGGATCCCTAGGTTTTTAGTAGTAGTGCTAAGACTCATGGAAATTTCAGGGATGCCTGTCAATTGGGGAATGGCTGAACAGGTTGTGGTATATGATTGTGATGGAATACTACTGTGCTATAAGAAATGATGGGCTAGATGATCTTAGAAAAAATAGACTTACATGAAATAATGAAGAGTGAAATGAGCATAACCAAGCAAAGTTTGTATACAGTAACCACAATATTATTGTGTTTTTTTAGGAGCCCTAGTCTATTTTATTTATATAAAGTTATTTAAAGTTGTGAATTCTAAATTCTCTCCCTTCTTTCCTCTTCCCTCTCTGAGACAGTAAGCAATCAGATATAGGTTATACATGTGCAACTATGTAAAACCTTTTCATATAAGTTATTTTGTACAAGAAAACTCAAAAGAAAAAATGAAAGAAAAAGTGAAAAATAGTATGCTTCAGTCTATATTCAAGCAATATTAGTTCTTTCTCTGGAAGCAGAGAGTATGCTTCATCATTAGTCGTTTGGGATTGTCTTGGATTATTGTATTGCTGAGTGTAGTTGTCATTCATAATTCTTTATCGAACAATATCACTGTTACTGTGTATAACATTCTCCTGGTTCTGTTCACTTTATATATGCATATATTCATATGCATCAGTTCATATAAGTCTTTGCAGGTTTTTCCAAAATCATCCTGCTTGTTATTTCTTATAGCACAATAATACTCCATTATAATCATATACTAGCGCTTGTTGAGCCATTCCCCAATTGATGGATATCCCTTCAATTTCCAATTCTTAGCCACTACAAAAAGAGCTGGTTTAAATATTATTGTACAAACAGGCCTTTTTCTCTTTTTTTGGATGTGGTAAACAATATTGTTTTAAGAACAACTTTGAGCGACTTTCATTTTAACTAGTATAAATACCCAAATTAACTACAAAGGACATATGATGGAAAATGCTATCTGCATCCAGAGAAAGAATTGATAAATAAATATATGTATAGAATAATTTTACATATTTACATACATGCATGCATGCATATATGCATACACACACACACATAGGCACACACCTATTTGTCTTTAATGGTAGCCATCTTTAGGGTGGGGGGAGCAAGAAAATGAATTAAAGAAAGAAATTTACATAGTAACTTTATATATTTAAAAGGAATAGCAAGTTATGCACAACAGATTTGCAGTTTCATGTGTAATATTTTTATTATACTATGTTATTGAAATACTTGTTTTATTCCATAAATTAAAAAATAAAAAAAATTAGTTAATTGAAAATAAAAATAAAATGATCTTCTTCATTAGGGATGAAGGAGGTAAGGTGGGACTTGATTCATGGAAGCAGATGTCCCCAAAATCCCCCTTATTCAAAGATACTTCTCTCACACATTCCAACTATTAGAAATTATTTTAGGTTAACAAACTCTTCATTTAAAAATTCAGATATCCCCTGGGAGTGGGAAGCCTGCTGATGTTTGCACTTCAGAATAAGATGTAACCAAATTAATTTTCTTCTTAGCACTTAGATGTCATGATCACACTCCTATATACTCTTTTATAGGTAGATGATAGGCAGGTAGGTAAGTAGGTAGATAGAGCACTTGCTAAGTGATTCATATATGCCAGGAATAGGCTAAGTTCTGGGGATACAAATATAGAAGCAAGCAAGAGAGTCCATTTCCTCAAAGAGCTATTATTCTAAAGGGGAAAACATGTACAGAGAAGTGCTGAAAATGAGGAAGCTTGGGGAAGTTTGTACCGGGGCATGTTAAAGAGATAGCCAGGAAGTGTCACAGAGGGCCTGGGCCCCAGTAAGATAAGCAAAAGCTCATCTATCAGAACCAGGACACCTAAAGGTATAATACAAGGATCTGGTGGAAGGAAAAGGAGGATGATACTCAAATTAGGTCACATTTGCATAACACTATTGCTTTATTATTCTCTACAAAGCATGTTTACCTCATTTGATCATCACCACAACCCTGTGAAGTATGCAGCATAGCATTGACAGGTAAGGAGAGTAAGCGACTTTTTGTCAAGTTACAGAATCAGAGCTGGAAACAGTGATTTTCTGACTCCCAATCCAGGGCTCCTTCCACTATTCCATGTTGAATCATAAATGCTAACGCACAGAATGGAGTTTTTTGTGGCTGATCTATGACATGGAAAATCTGAAGCCTGTGAATTTAGTTTCTGACTCTGAGCCATTTTGTGACAGCTGAGTACATTTCCAATCTGCTAGACCTGGCAGCATTTACCAAAGTATTCAGAATATATGGATGTTAACCCCACTTGTGCCTTGCCTCAGTCTCCCTATAAGTAAAGTGATAAAATGTGGGATAAGGCAAATAATTTAGATCTTGGAATCAGGAGAGCTCATTTTCATCTTGACTTGGTGCAAACTTTGCATATGACCTGGGGCAAGGTTGTTTTTTGTTTTTAAAACCTCTCTGAGCCTCAGTTTCCTCAACTGTAAAATGTCTATCTTACTTAGCTCAAAGGGCAGTTGGGGAGACCAAAGAAAAGAATTATGAAAGGCATTTTATAAAGTATAAAATACTATAGCTACAAATGGAAGATATTAACAATGAGAGCAATTATAAAGTGACCCATAATCCCTTTTTTAATTAAGTTCAGAAGATTGTTTTGAGGTAATGTAAGATTAGAGATTTGGGGGGGGGGAGGCAGCTAGGTGGCACAGTTGATAAAGCACCGGCCTGGAATTCAGGAGGACCTGAGTTCAAATCCAGCCTCAGACACTTAACACTTACTAGCTTTGTGACCCTGGGCAAGTCACTTAATCCTCATTGGTTTCTCCGCACCTGCCCTCCCCAAAAGATTAGAGATTTGAAAATGCCATACACAAATAAAATATGCTATCACTGTTGATGTTGCACTCTCCAGGATTTGGGAAGGTTCACTAAGACTAGATGATTGTAGATTTCTATTTGACACAGAAAGAGCCCCTGATTTACAAGTGGAAGACTCTGGTTCAACCTCTATTACTTATTACTTTAGGGTCTCAGTTTCTTTATCTATAAAATAAGGCAGCCTTACCAGCACATAGTGAAGGTTACTTTCAGCTCCAGATCCACAAGCCTATGATGATTATCTGAAAGGTAAAGGATGCTAAAGGACAAATCTCTGAGTAAGGTAGACACATTCCTCCTCTGGGTACACAACTAATGGAAGATCCACATTTCTTTTGTACTAGCTAAAAACTGAGCAGTTAGGTGTTACAGTGGATAGAGAACCAGATCTGGAGTCAGGAAGACACGAGATCAAATCCTGCCTCAGCTACTTTACTAGCTGTGTGACCCTGGGCAAGTCACTTAACCCTGTTTGCCTCTGTTTCCTCATCTGTAAAATGAACTGGAGAAGTAAACTGGAGAAGAGAATCTGATGTCCTCACTGGAAGGCTCCATGCCCAAGCCTCAGAATCAAGGTCATATGCCTCAAGACTAGGAAGAGGAGAAAGATCTCAGGAACAAAACCAATGACTCCAGGAGAGAGACCTTGCCAGAGGCACAATTAGGAACCTCTCTTCTACCCAACAAAAGCAGCTGGGAAGGTTCAGTCAGTCAGTCAATAAACCTTTATTATAGGCTTCTCTGTGTCAGGCACCATGCTAAGTCCAGGGGATAAAAAGAGACAAAAGATAGTCCCTGCCTTAAAGGAGCTCACAATCTATGGGGTGGGGGTAGACTACAAGCAAACAAATATATGCAAACAAGTTATATAAGGTATCAATAGGAAATAATTAACAGAGGGAAGGTAGTAGAATTGAAAAAGTTTGGGAAAGGCTTCCTGTAGAAGGTGAGATTTTAATTGTGTCTATGAGGAAGGGAAACCATAGATACATTCAGATAGGCAGTGATCAAGACCTTAGGAATACCATGAGAATAATGTTAATAGGGCTGCCAACCCCAACCCCAACCATTAGGTGGCTTCTTATTTAAACAGGCTGTGGTGTCTATATATAAAAAAATAATTGGTTATTTCTTCACACTTAGCAGCCAAGGAACCTGATGACTTGGGAGTTTGGAAGTGGAGTGATACACATTGTAGCAACTGGGTAAAAATGGCATAAAACCTACCTCTTCTAAACCCTCAAAAGGTCATGTCAAAATTGAAAGAAAGCTTAGTGATTTGCAATGGGGTCCTTAATACAATGAGAGTAATCCAATATTAATTGGAATAATTAATTAAATATCAATATGACTAAAAGTTATCATGTAATTGATCTAGTCTAATGGCATTCTTAACCTTGAGTTCATGAAATTAGATATGTATTTATTTATATGACTGTATTTTATATTTATATGACTATATTATATATATAAAACTATTATGTATATGTGTATGTATGTCTATGTCTATAAACTGGATTTCAATATAACTGGTTTCCTTTGTAATTTTATGTCTTATTTTATGCATTTAAAAACATAATTTTGAAAAGGGGTTTTATACACTTCACCAGATGCCAAAGGGATCTATGTCATCCCAAAACATTAAGAATCCTGCTCTAATCTGACTCTTGATTCTAGAGGGGAGTAAATGAAGGGCTCCAAGAAAGGAAGGTACTTGCTTGCCCAAGGTCACAGAACAATGTTTATTCAACTAAGTGAAATTAAGATGAACTGAAAGGGAGCTCAGATCTCATGGACTCAGGTTGCTGTGTACTAAGACATCTCAGAGTCCACCTTGTCCAGTTTCCACATAAGCCTAGGGCTGCTTATGCCCCTGTCCAAACATGGACAATTGGATGCTACGTGTCAATGGTACACATCTCTGGACATTTCTCTCTCTCTCTCTCTCTCTCTCTAATCTAGTTTTCTTTTCTTTTCTTTTTTTAATTAATTAATTTATTGGTTGTTTGATCTGTTTATTTATTTATTTATTGGAGCTTTGTGTTCCAATTTCTCTTCCTCCCTCCCTCCCCACCCCCTAAGAATTAAAGCAATTCAGTATAAGTTATACATGAGTAGTCATGCAAAACATCTCCACATTAGCCAGGTTGTGAAAGAAAAGAGACAGAAACACAATTTCAGATTAAGGAACTATCAAAAAAATTATGCTTCAATCTATTTTCAGATATCATCAGTTCTTTCTCTGTAGATGAATTGCACTTTTCATAAGTCTTTTACAGTTGTCTTGGATCTTCGCATTGCTGAAAATAACCAAGTCATTCACAACAGATCATCTTACACTATTGCTGTTATTTTGTATACAGTACATTTCACTCTGCATCAGTTCATGTAGGGTTTTCCAGGTTTTTCTGATAGCATCATTTTTTTTTATTTCCAATAAAATAACTAAAAACAAAAACTATGTTTCAATATGTATTCAAATACCATCAGTTCTCTCTCTGTAAATGGATTGCGTTTTTCATAAGACCTTCAGAGTTGTCTTGGATCATTGCATTGCTGAAAATTATCTGGTTTTCTTTTTTCCACATTGGGTATTTGGTATTTCGTCATTCTGATTTTACCTGGGACTTAGTAGGGGTCAGATCATGGTCAGAGTCTATCTACCAACCAGGTGGTAGAGTGCATAGAGAACTGGACCTCGAGTCAGGAAGACCTAAGTTCAAATCCAACCTCAGACACTTTCTAGTTGTGTGACCCTGGGCAAGTCGTTTAGTCTCTATTTGCCTCAATTTCCTCAACTGTGAAGTGGAGAATAATAATAATTACCATGATATTTCACATTGATTTTGGGGGGGTGGGGGAATGAGGGTTAAGTGACTTGTCCAGGGTCACACAGCTAGTAAGTGTCAAGTATCTGAGGCTGGATTTGAACTCAGGTACTCCTGAATCCAGGGCCAGTGCTTTATCCACTTCTCCACCTATCTGCCTTACCATGATATTTGAAAAAAAAGTTAAAATGCTGCTTAGTACAGTGCCTAGCACATAGTAGGTATTATATAAGTGCTTATTCACTTCCTCCTTTCCCCTATCTATCTTGGGGATGTCCTGTGTTTTCCTGGGATAAATCTGTTTCTTTCTTGATGTCCATATTTTACAAACTGGACCTCCTTCCCAAGTCCCAGATTTCAGGTCTTGGGAAAAGATTGGGGAAGCCTCTAGGGAGGATTTTTGGGGAAAGAAATTTTTCTCGGAATGGGGGAGAGAGGTACGTCTCTAGGAATGCATAATCTACCATTGACTCCTTTTACCCCTGAATCCTACACACACACACACACACACACACACACACACACTTGAGGGGACCTTTGTGTGCTAATTGTGGCTGGGTTAAGGAGGGACACTTCCTAGCCTTCCTGGGTGTTCTTTATCCCAAGGCAGGCCACCAACTGTCTGGTTCCCTGGGCCAAGGCTGATTTCCCTTCCCATCCATAGGCCAAACCAGAACTTAGTCCCGGGAAGTCTCTGTTTTTGCCAGAGGAACCCCAGGAGACAGTCTAATTTCCCAAGTTCCTCATTCCTCTCTTCTAATCTTGCTACCTTTTATACCTGGCTTAGACACTCTAGCTTGCCTAGATGAATAAATTAAATCATCAGTGGTCTTCCCTAGGACAGATTTCCCTTACTTGGGCAAAAACCACTGGGCATCCACCCTAGTTCTAGGTCTCAGCATAGCTGTACTCAAGTGTCAGGGTTACACTTATCTGTTTCAATTCAATCAATATTTAATGAAGGGTACTGGGAGATAAAAACAACAGAATCTTACAATTTAAGAACTGGAAAGGACCTTAAAGATAACCTAACCAACTGCTTGGACTTTGGCAGTCTTGTGAAGCCTAAGGACTTATAAAGATAATGTTTCAAACGCATAAAATAAAATACATAGAATTACAAAGAAAACCAATTATATTGAATCATATTTATATATATATTATATCTATAAGTTTACATATTATATATTATAATTATAGAATTGTGGATTATACAAAAATAGTTATATTTTTAGATCCATATAGATAAATATATTTTAATATAATTGATTTCTCTTGTAATCTTGTATATTTTATTTTATTCAATTTTATTTACTATTTTTAAAAATTATCCTATTTATTTATAAATCCATGTGCCCTAGGTTAAGAAGCCATGATTTAGCCCAATCCAATGCTCTCATTTTATAGACATGGAAGCTGAGTCTGAGAGAAGAGACATGACTTGTGCAAGATCACAGGGTTAATTAGGGGCAGAGTTAGGCCTAGATCCTGAGTTATGTGATGTGAAATCCAGTTTCTTTTCTGGTAAACCTCTCATATCCAATATGCTGCTTTCTTATCTCTACCTCCTATGTCTGTACTGTTTTCTACTTCTTAATTCGACCTCCTCAACATCCGAGGCATCCTTGCTCTTCTTTGTGCTTACAGTGCAACCACTGTAACCCAGACCTTTACTACTACTTTACTAGGCATCCTAATTGCTCTCCCTGCTTCCACTCTCTCTCCTTTCCAGTTCATCCTCTCCAATGCTTCCAAAATGATATTTTAAAAACATAGTTCAGACCATGTCTATCCCCCTGCTCAAGAAAATTCAGTGGTTCCCTATTGCCTCTAAGAGAAAATGAAAACGCCTCTGTTTTGTATTTAAAGCTCTTGACAGTCTGGCTTCAAACTATCTTTCCAGATTGATTTCACATTATCTTCCTTCACACATTCTACATTTGAGCCAAACTGGCTTTTTTCCTGTTCTCCATAAACAGCATTCCATCTCCTATCTCTATAACTTTGCCCAGGCTGCCCTACACACTTGGAATGCTTGCCTTCTCCTTTGGGAAACCTTAATTTCCTTGGAGGCTTTACATTGGTGCTACATCTTTCAAGAGTCTTTTTCTGATTTCCCTAGTTATTAGTGTATCTCCAAAAGAATCACTTTATGTTCCCTCTCCTCTCCTCTGCTTTCCTCTCCTCTCTCCCAACTCATGTGTGCGTGTGTGTGTGTGTGTGTATACCATATATTGATCTTGTCTTAATCTGTGAAAATGTTTATAGAATGTAAACTCTTTGAGATATGAAACTGCCTTTAAAAAAAAGAATCTCCCTCACCCAGGGCAGTGCTGGGAATATAATAGGTGCCAACTGATTAATTGATGAATGGATATTTTTGTAAAAGCATTATAAATTGCAGACACCATTGAAAATGCAAAATGTGATGGTGTGCTGGTGGTGGTGCTGGTGGTGGTACTCCTTCTGAAGATGAAGATGACAGTGAAGGTTCCCTCTTGGTTCCAAGCATGCCATCCTGTCAGGACTTAGTATTCATTCCTAGTGAGGATATGGTAGCTCTGAGTGATGCTGATATTATTCCCTGAGTGTGCCCTCACTCTGACACTTCTGCACCCCTAGAATTGGAGCCCAAGATGACTGTGGTTCACTGTGAGGTATTTAATCCTCTTTCATTTCGGTGGAAATAACAGACCAGCTAGATCATTTTCAAAAGCAATAGCTTCAAGATCACATATAAGAGTTTACCGCTTTCATATGTTAACCAGATTTCAGTTGTTCACCTCTCCAAAGTCCATTAAAAGTGATGTATGTTTATTTATTATTTTGCCAGACAGCAAGAATGCAGGCTTTCTTGAACTGTCCCATCAATCACTTCATCCCTGGGTTGGAGCATTGCTGTGCGAAAGGGCTGAGAGGTGATTTACTAGACCAGAGCATCCAGCTCAGCCTCCAGTTTATCTCCTGAAGAGACTGGCGTCTGCTAATCTTGGAAAAGAGGTGGGGGTTTTTTTTTCAGGGAATTACTGTCTCTGCTGGAGACTGAAATAAGAGAAGGACAAACTGCTGGGGGAGGGATAAAAAAGCTACATTCGAAGCCAAGATGAATTTTGGCCATGAGGAGAATGCCTAGTAGGTCTGTAGTGCTGAGTATGGTGAAATCCACCTTGAACTCATAGTATGAACAGATTTCTTGGGAGGGCAAGAGAGATTCATTCAAAATAACCCATCCTGCCCAGCCATTTTCTAGGTCTCGTTTCTTCTCTTCAAAATAAAGGGACTAACTTATGGTAGAACACCCGATACAGAAGCAGTAAGAAAACTACTATTTGCCAAGACTCAAATTGAAAAAGACTGTCATTGTGATCACTGATATCTCAGTGAGAAAGGACAAAGACGAATAAACAAACTGAGAAAAAAGAGGAAAGAAATGTGACAAAGACTATCCTGAAGAGGTCAATGTGTACAAAGTCAAGCTTATTGTCTTTTCCTTGTAATCTATTTGACCACATGTTTGCACTTGCTCTCCTCTGTATTTGGAATGCACAGCCATCTGATTTAGGTGGTAAATCTATGGTAATTCGATTAGGGATACTCCTCACTCTTAGAGTCCCTGGTATCCTTCAAGTTCATTTCAAGATACTGTTCCTGATCTCCTTAGCTCTTAATGCCTTGATGCTAAAACTGCCATATATATATATATATATATATATTACATGTACATATGTGAATGCAATACACATATGTATATAGATACATACATACACATAGACATAGTCATAGAAGATAGATATAGATAAATGATAGATAGATGACAGATAGATAAATAGATAGATGATAGATATACTATAAACTTCTCAAGGTCAAGGGAAATTCTTACTTTTATCTTTGTATTTTCAACATATAATATAGTGCCTAGCACATAGTAAGTGCTTAATAGATGTTTGTTGATTGATAGGAAGTTTATAGGCTCATGGAAAGATCACTGGGAATTCATGATACTTGGGTCTAATACTAGTTCTGGTAATCACTACTTAAGTGACATTGAGTAAATCACATAACCTCTCTGATCTTCATCTTATAGATGAAAGGTGGGGGTGGTGATAAGAAGATGATTGGATTTGGGGCAGCTAGGTGGCACAGTGGATAAAGCAATGGCCCTGGATTTAGGAGGACCTGAGTTCAAATCTGACCTCAGACACTTGACACTTACTAGCTGTGTGACCCTGGGCAAGTTACTTAACCCTCATTGCCCCACAAAAAAAAAAAAAAAAAAAAAAGATGATTGGATTGGTTGATCATTCATGCCTAATTCCAGTTCTAATAGTCTATTAACTTGTAGCAAAATACCATGAGGCTGAATTTGAAGAGGATATTTGACATGGATTGTAATGTCCATGTTCATGAGACTGAGAGTGTAATTAGGTAGCTTTGTATCTGATTGAATAACTGTCCACAAGGAATGTTCGTAGACAGAGAGGGACAGTGACAAAAAAAGATAGATAGATAGATAGATAGAGAGAGAGAGAGAGAGAGAGAGAGAGAGAGAATGTCAACTAAAAAAATGGACAATATCATGTCAAGGATTCTCTCCTTAGCCCTATCTATTTAACTTTCTATCATTGGGTTTAGTTTAATGGAAGGTAAAATTTTATAAAAATGAGAATTGCCCAAGATAGAATAGGTGGCCTTAGTAGATAGGGTATTCTCTAACATTGTACATTTTCAAGCAGAGATCATTTGATCACTCCTATTCAGACGTAATGTGGATCATATGATATTAGAGGTTCTTTCTAATTCTGAGATTTGGAGTTCTGGATAAAGACATGGAAAGTATTTTTATTAAATTTTCATATAATATGAGGCCAACAGGAATAGCTGACATGTTGGATGATAGAATCAAGATTTTAAAAGATCCTGATTGTCTAGAATGTCAGCCAAAGGCAACAAGAGATAAATGTAAAGTCTTGCACTTTGATTAAACAAAACAAAACAAATGGCACAAGTACTGACTGGGCTGGGGTAGAAAGAAGTCCTGGCTAGGGTAAAATGTCTTAGGGTTTTGAGTTGGCTGCAAGATCAATATGAAGAAACAGTATGGTATGACTGCCTGATGAAGTCAATACAAGCCTCGGCTGAATTAAGCAGAGTGTACTGAACAAGGGGGTAACAGTGTCATCACTGTGTTCTGTGCTGGTTAGACTATATTCTAATTCTGCACTTTGGGAAAATTATTTTGGCAGCTAAATGGAGGATGAATGGAGTAAGGAGAGACTTGAGGCAGACCCACCAAGACACTACTGCAGTAGTGCAGGCATGAGATGATGAGGGTCTGATCCAGGGTGGTGTCAGTGTCAGAGGAGAGAAGGGGACATATACAAGAGAGATTAAAAAAATGAAGTTGACAGGTCTTGGCCACAGATTGAATGGTGGGGGGGCAGATAGTGAGGAGCTGAGGTTGAAACCTGGGTTGCAAACATGGGGACTTAGTATGATGTTGCTCTCAGTAGTAATGGGAAAGTTATATGACTATGCCATAATATGATTATGACCCAAGAATTATACAACAGAAATTCTGTATTGGGTAGAAGATTGAACTGGATGTCCTTGGAAACTCTTAGATACTATAATTAAATAAAACTAAGCACAACTATTCTAAAGCAACTTCTGTAACCCACAGAGATGTCCCCAATGTTCTCAATAAAGTAATTGAGTGTTCAATATGAGTACTGTAGGGGAAAAGAACAAAAGAAAGGGACTGTGTTTGATTCTTTCTGGCAGAATCCTGCTGTCAGACCTGGAAAAGAGAAGACTTTGAAGGAATAGTTGTCTTCAAATATTAGAAAGGCATGTGATTTGGAAAAGTGAGGAAGCTTATTCTTTGGAGCATCAGAAGGTAGGATAAGGGAGATTCAGGAAGATAGATTTCAGTTCAGTAGAAGAAATCCCATTAAACACAGCAACAAAGGCTCTCCTAAAGGTGGCTGTTTCTGAAACACTTTTGAAATTGTCCACTACTGCAGCCCTGGACATATTCTTCACATCTTAAGATGGTAAATTTTTATCAGAGTGAATGGACACAGTATCTCAAGTAGATGGTCTGGGGGGGCAGAGCCAAGATGGTGGAGGAAAGACATTAAACACACAGAGCTCCTGATACAACTACCCCAAAAATAGCAATAAAAGAACCCCTGGAGCAGAAAACCCCACAAAAATATGGGCTGAGATTACTTTCCAGCTATAGATAGATTAAAGGGGGCCATGCTGGGCTGCAAGTAAAGTCCAACCCCACAATCATGCCAACAGAGACCCCAGACATACCATACCAGAAGAACTTAACCCCTGAGCCTCTGAATCAGTGGCAGCACCAGCATCTTCTGGAACAGAGTCTGTGGTTGGGTGAGAGGGCTGAACGACTGGCTGGGGTGGGGGGGGCAGTGCAGGGGTGTCAGCGAGACCTAGGGAGGAATTCGACTGTCCTACCCCAGCAGGGAACCAGGAAGAAATCCTGAGTAGCAGGAGCCCCAGGTGGGGGAGGGGTGCAGGCTCGTCTAAGCTAAAAACCACCACAGTGATCTGCTGGCTAGTTAACTAGCAAGTTGGCTCGAGGTTATCTTTGGACCAGAGAACAGGCCAGGCAAGAGAAAAACCTGCCCTCCCTCAAACCAAAACACCTGGGACCCTCTGAAGCTGGGTACAGTAGTGTAGCCAAGAAGCAGGGCCCCCCCCCCAGTGGGGAACTAAAAGTCAAGTAGAAGTTGAGCAAGCAAAGAAAGTTCAGAACTATAGAAAGTTTCTTCAGCAACAAGGAAGATCAAGGTGCACCCTCAGAAGAAGAGGAAATCAAGTAGATGGTCTGATCATGCTATATGTTATGGTGGGGTTAAAACCAAGTCACCCTGTTTTAGCTTTCATACCTTAACTGGCAGAAAAACATTTCAACCAACCAATCGATCGATCCAAAGACCTCATGAGTGTCTAACAATCATTGTTTGGATAGGCTAGGAAATATGACCATGCCTCAGAGATCTCCTATAAATTATCAAACACATTGAAAAGGGAGAGAATTTAAGAAATTGGAATGAGCATGGAGTCCTAGATGAATCCTCTCAGAAGGAACTAAAACAGGGGAGGGAGGAGAGGCCTTGGTGTCAGCCTTTGTCAGGTCTCCTTCCAACACTACACTGCCCCTTTGACCAGAAGATGACCTACTATCTTCAAAGATCCCAAAGGCTGATGGACTTTCCATGTTTTCATCAATGTCCTAAATTGTACAATGTCTTACATCATTGGGAGGCAAAGACAGGTTGGATCAATGACTCTGTGAGGACCCCAGTAAAGAAACTTGAGCCTCCCATCAATGGGATAAAAGGGCTTGCAGCAACCAGGAACTGTATTACCCCTTTGCCACATATGCTCTCTAAGTTTGAGCCTACTTTTCCCTGGTCTCTGGATGTACTTAGGGAAAAGTGTCACAGCATTTTTAGGGGGAGTGAAGAATGTTTTGCATCAATTGTTTTTATTATACCTCCTTTAGTAAGCATCCCTTTCTAAAAGCTACTTAAGGTGGACTGATTAAGAGGTTCTCAACTGATAATATTAGGCAGAAGCACACCAGAGGGGTCTTGAACCAAAGGTAGTAAAGAAAGTCAATATCAGCCCCTTGGGAGTACCCCTGAATTCCTGAAGAGGAGATACAGCCATCTTAACTCTGGGAACCCATCTCACTGACAATGGGAGTTGATAAAAGGATACTTCAGAGTTTTCATGGACTACATGTAGAAAAATAATAGTGGATCTTATCTCTTTGTGCTGCCAGATGATTAATTAACTAAGCTCTGCAAAGCTTCCTTGAAAATGGAAAGTTCAGTATGATTATGAAGCAATATTTTAATTAGACATTACAACTAAATAAAGTTCTTTTCCATTCTGTAATATTATTATTTAAAATTCTGGAATAAGCTGTTGGGCTTCCTTTACACCTTACAAGGCTTATATTTTATGGCTGTGAGGTCACATCTATGAAATAAACCCTGACTTTCTGACAATTTGACTGTGAAATATGCTATTATGCTCTAATAGCTTGTCATGGTATTTCTGCTGGCTGGAAAGGTCATTCCATTCCATCACTGGTGATGTCATCTGTATTTCTATTTCACCTGTGTATTTAGCAAAAAACAAGATGACAAATAGATTCTGTGATTGGGGTAGGGACTGGGAACGGTTCCCTTGGGGGAACCAGTTGCAAAAGAAGGAAATAGCATTTGTTTGTTTGTTTGTTTGTTTGTTTGTTTGTTTGTTTGTTTTGAGACTAGGTCTTCTTATCTTACCCAAGCTGAAAGTGCAGTGGCCACTCATGGGCTACCCTGATTGACCCCAAAGCTTTGACTTCCATTTCCCAGCTGAGCTAGTTCTCCCTTATTTAGGAGCCTGGTCTCCTACCCCAACCCCCACCCCCACCCCACTCTCCTTGGGGCTCACCATACTGGTGCTCAACAGTGCAGATATATGATCTGCTTTATCCCTACTGGAGCTTAGAAACCCTGAGCTCAAGTAATCCATCAGCCTCAGGCTTCCTTATAGCAGGGATGATATTCCTGGCTAGAAAAACAGGGTTAAGGGAAGTGATAGGAGAAGATAAAAATAAGAGGAATCAAAGAGGAATTAAATGTATTAACTACTGGGACAGCTAGGTGGCACAGTAGATAGAGCACCAGCCCTGGAGCCAGGAGGACCTGAGTTCAAACCTGGCCTTAGACACTTGACACTTACTAGCTGTGTGACCCTGGGCAAGTGACTTAACCCCAATTGCCTCACCAAAAAACAAAACAAAAAAATAAATGTATTAAGTACTACTCATAACCAAAAATGAATAGCAACAGTTTGTGCCTCATTTATACCCTTAACTTAAAAAAAATCTCATATAGATGAGAAAACCCGAGAATAGGGTAGAATAGACCTTCAGTTACATGGCTCAGGTAGAGTGATCATTGCTGAATTATGAAATACATTAAATACCCAGACTCTTACACAATAAATGAGGTGATCACTCACCCTCTTCTTTCTCTTTCCCTGGGATATGTGCTTCCCTTTCTGTCATGTATAATGCCCAGCATAAGATAGTTTTACAAGTGATACATAATTGTGCATAAGCCCATTTGATACAATTCAGATAAACAGCTTCCAGCCAAATCTAACCACAACTTTCAACCTCTTTCCCTTTCTCAAATCCCTTATATGTGCTCTGGATCTCCCCATCACCACCAGCATCAAGATCGATACAGACACACCCATTCATATGCAGACTTGCAACAATGGGATTAAGACCCAGAACCAAACACCTCTCATTCTTCCTAGGCTGACCTTAGTCCCTCCTTTGAACTTGCCCTATTCCCCTTACCATGTTCTATTATGCCAACATAGGCAAAGTCCACTCCCCATACAGTGAGCCCTTTTCATGCTAGGGCTGCCTCCTATGTCCTCAGCAGCTATGCTGCATAAGCAATGACGGTTCCTTCCAGATGTTGTCCTGGCAGCTATACATCTGTATCTCAGGGAAACCTCCCCTATGTTGGGCAAAGTAGCCCAATCTCCTCTGCCTCCACCTTGCTCTGTGGTTCCTTTTCTTCTCCCACCTCTCTCCAGACATTGTCAGTCTATGGAGAGTTTATACAAGGACAATGGAAGCTGATTCCTGCAATGGCGTTGAGACAAGCTGTCTCTGTGCATTGTTACCACAAACTTTAGAAATGGACTTAAAGCTGGTCTAAGATGATTTGAGGCAGAAAATGGTGGTGAGTGTGAACTTGGTGAAAACTATGATACAACAAAAACCTCAAAATGCAGCTCTGCTTCAGAGTCTGCTGTTCTTTTACAAATGTATACAAATTTGGATCTTCATTTAATAAGACTGAACATGTCTGTTTTCTCCCATAAAAAAAAACTATAATCTCAGTGCAATCTAATCCAATCCTTCTAGCTGAAAAGATGGAAATGATCAGGGTGTCATGCACTGAACATTGCTCCCTCCTTTCTCATAAGCCCTATGTTAAAAACAGCATCTACATGGCTTATTAAAAGTTGGCACATCCATTTTTCATGTTTTCTCCCCAAAGCACAAAGGAATAAAACACAGACCATGTTGAGGCATAAGGGTTTTTAACCGTTAGAATAATTGACAAGAAGGCCAGAAAGTAGCCTACAAAGGACTGCTTCTTAACGAGTGTCCAAACCATCAACTTGTAATCATGTCTTTACTTTGGGAATTCTGAAATTCTGGGGAAAAATATTCCTTAAATTTAAAATATGGGGGTCTGCTTTACATAGACAACTGCCAGTTACTTGAGGGTTGGTTATCCTGTTTTCAAATTATGTCTAGGCTTGGCTTCTCCTTCCCTTTCCTGGCCTCTGACTTAGGATCCTTTCACTACTTGTTAGCACCTACCATTAGCGAGTGAAAGAAGAGTTAAGGGAAACCTAGACTAGTGGATGGAGCTGTTTGTTAGCAACTTGGATAAAATGTGCAGTGGAAGAACTGGTTGATTTCATCGACTATTAGCTTAGCATTCAAAGTCTTTCACAGTCTCGATCCAACCTACCTTTTCCATCATCCTCGTCCTTGGTGTTGCTATTGTTTTCATTCGTCCATGATATCTCTACTTTTCAGTAGGGGAGAAAACTGAGAATGGATTATAGGATATTTGGTAGAAATTGCAGGATTCAATTCAATGAGCCTTTACTAAGCTAATGCTATTCATTAAATATATACTATTCTCAAAGCATTGTACTAGGAGCTATGGATGCAAATACAAAAAAAAAGAAAAGAAAAGAAAAGAAGAAACATCCTTGAAGAGTTTACAATTTAATGGTGGAGAATACAATAGGTATACAGCTTCACATGTACAAAACAGGGGAACATGGTTAGGCAGATGTTGTTCTAAAAGAGACTTAGGGGGTTTTAGTGGACTGCAGAAACCATATATATTTCAGCAGAGTGATACAGCAGCCCAGGGAGCTAATGCAATCTCCAGCTGCATTAAGAGAAGCATGGTTTCAGGTACAGGGAGGTGATGGTCCTACCATATTCTGCCCTCATCAGACCTCATCCCAAGTATTATGTTCAGTTATGGGCATTACACATGGTTAAAGTGAGAAGACAAAGAGGGTCCAGGAAATGGCGATGGTGAATGGCCTCATGACTGTGTTTTATGAGAATCAGTTGAAGGAAATGGGCATTTGTAGACTGGAGAAGGCTCAAGGGAATATGGGAGATGTTTTTCAAGTATTTGAAGGGCCTTCAAATAGAGGAGGTATTAGACTTATTCTGGTCAGTCCCAAAGACAGAACTGGAACAATGGGTGGAAACTGGACAGAAGGTTCTAGATGTCAGGGAAAAACTATGCTAACAATTGGAGTTTTCTAAAAGGAAAATGGAATGCATCAAGAGATGGTGGTATCCCCATGTTTGGAGGTCATCAAGTAGAGTCTGGAGGCCCACTCATTGGATATGCTATAATGGGATTGCATTCCATGGGAGTCCCTTCCATCTCTCAAATTCTGTGATTCTGGGACAATCCCAGAGAGAATGTGAACAAGAGACTCAGATAAATGCTCTAGGAAAGTTTGGAGAACCAAAGATGGTATGCAGGTGGGATCAGGTCCAGCTTCAAAGAGCAGGCGACATCTGAGCTAGACCTTGAAGGAGAATAAGAATTTCAACAAATGGAAGATGAAAGGAGGGTATGTTTTATAGGAGTGAGCAAAGGCTAAGAAGGGGCAGGAAGGGGCAGAGCTTGATTGGGCAGTAGTTAGTCATCCAATTTGGCTGCATTTTTCTGTATGTGAAGGCTAATAGATACAATAATATTGGAAAGGTAGATTGGAATTTGGTTGTGGAGTGCCTCAAATGCCAAGCTAATTAATTTATATTTTATCCTACTAACAGGTGCCACTAAGAAAGTCTCTGACCTGAAGCTTTGAGTTCTGCATTAGGGAGGTTATTTTGTTAATTAGTTAGGGATAGAATGAAGAGAGGAGTATCCTAGAAGCAAGAAGACCAATTAGGAAGCTATTTCAATAGTCCATTTGAGAGGGGAGAGGGGTAATAATAGTTAGATGGTCAAAGAACAGGAAGAGTTTTCAAAAGAAGAAAAGCAAATACTCAACAACATATGAAAGATTGCTACAAATCAATAATAATTAGAGGAATACAAATTAAAACTACTCCTAGTTCTCACCTTATACTGGTAAAATGATAAAAGAGGTCGGTCAATATAGGCAGGACTATGAGAAGACAGTCACACTAATTACATTGTTGGTGGGACTGAAAATTAGTTCAGCAATTTTGGAAATCAATTGAAAATTACAGTATAACAGAAATCCTTTTTTGGGGGGGAGGAGATTTAGACAGGTTTTTTCCTTGCCATTTTTTCAAATAGACTATGTATACATGACCCAAACATTACAGTGATGAATAATTCCTCACTCATAAATTTGCAAAAGCACCAGCTTAAAAATATAAAAATAAAATGTAATGCCAATTTATATTTAATATAATAAAAATATCCCACATTTAGAAACTTTCAAACAAAAGTAATAAATAAAACATCCACATACATCATTACTGAGAAACAGAGATATCTGCCTAACTCTGGTGTAATTTCTACATATTGTGGGTCTTGATTCATTAAAGTATCACCTTTCAATAAATAGTTAAGTGCCATCATTAAAACATCACTGTGAGACCTCAAACTGTATTATAAAACAGTAATTATTGAAACAATCTGCCTTCAGGGAGCTCACATTTTTATGGGAGAAACAATATGCAAATAACGATGTATGTACAAGATGCATATGGTCTTTTCTCCCATATGGTAGTCTCTAAGGGATGGGTGGCAAGGGAGACTAGGACCAAACTTTTTCAGAAGTGGGATTTGTTCTGAATCTTAAAGGAAGGAATTGAACCCAGGAAGCAGAGGTCAGTGGGGAGAGAATTCCAGGCATGGGACCAGCCAGTGGAAAAATCCCAGAATTAGTAGATTAGTAATTTATTAGTAATTAGTAATTTATTTTTTATTGTGTTAAAGGAACATAGAGAAGGCTAATGTCCCTGGATTGTAGAGTGTGCAGAGGGGAGAAAAATGTTAGAAGAAAATGAAAAGTTAGGAATGGGCCAGATTATAAAGAGCTAAAACTGAGAATTTTATATTTGCTCCAGGAGTAATAGGGAGTTAGTGTGTTCTATTAAATAGGGGAGGTGGTGTGATCACACCTGTGCTTCAGGAAGCTCAGGTAAAGGCAATAGATGATGAAGGAATGTGACAACAATTCACATTTCTGTAATGCTTACAAGTTTACACAACAGCTCTGTGAAGTGTTTGGGGGTGACTTATTACCTTAGATGAGTCAATTAATCACTCTTGACCTAACTTTCCTCACCTATAAAATAAAGGGGTTGGACCAGATGGCTTTTGAGGTCCCATTCGGCTCTAAATCTATGATCCGGTATTAGGAGGAAACTGAAGCTGAGAGAAGTCGTTTGGTTTAGCCAGGATCAGAGCTGGCCTCTCAGAAGTCTTTCCACTAAATTGACTCATAATAAGAGCTAACATTTATTTAGTACTTTAAGGTTTGCAAAGTACTTTACACACATTATCTCATTTATCCCTACAACAACCCTGAGGTACATAGAATTTTAGTATCCTGTATAGAGTCATATAGCTAGTAAAGTGTCTGAAGCTGGATTTAAACAGTGGTCTTCCAGAGTCCACATCTGGCACTGTATTCACTGCAACCTTGCCCTGTCTGAGGAGCCTGTCATAAGGATCCTATTCACCAAATGTGTTTAATTCTAGCTAAACAAAAAATACCTAGCTAGCTACCTGCTACCAGGCAGTAAAGACTCCCTCCAGCAGTTTGTATGGTAGATGCAGGTGTAGACACCAACAGCAGGGTGTACACAGTTGAGCTCCTGCCAGTTAATAAGTAACAGACAGTAGTAATCTTAAAAAAATACTGACTTCATTATTGAAAGACTTATATTCCAGCTACTTACTAACAATATGACTTTAGACAAATCTCTTAACCTCTCAGGGCCTTTCATTTTCCATCTAGAAAATGGTAATAGTAATAATCACTTAAGAGTATTGTTGTGGGATAGAAATGAGACAATATATAAAATGAATTCTAGGAATTTTTATTGCTTAGTTGTTTTCTGCCATTTCCAACTCTTTGTAAACCCATTTGGGGTTTTCTTGGCAAAGATTCTGGAGTATTTTGCCATTTCCTTCTCCAACTCATCTTGTATATGAGGAAACTGAGGCAAACAGGGTGAAGTGACTTGCCCAGGGTCACACAGCTAGTAAGCATCTGTGTCTGGATTTGAACTCAGAAAGATGAATCTTCCTGATTCCATGCCCAGAGCTCCATCCAGTGCACAATCTAGCTGCCCTGTCAAAGTGCATGGCAAAACTTAAAGAGTTATGTAAATGTCAGTTATTATTAGTACTATTGATTAAGATACTAGGGAGAAAATTTTAACTTTTGCAGTGCATAGGATCATAAATGGGATGCCATGCAGCTCAGAGGAGTCAGGGAAGCCTCCTGCATCTAAGTGCTGTAGGTCTGGTGTAGCCTATACTTTATTTTGAGAGGAGAATTTCCCTCTGGAAGGATTCCTTTCCTTGTCCTTTGCCAGCTCAATGAGCCTGGCTTTCCCATTCCTTCTGGCTGTTTTGCCTATCCTGGATTCAGCTTTGTTCCTGGCTTTAGCTCTGTTTGTTGCTTTAGGATTACAGCTTCTTAATTTACACGTTTTCCCTCCCCATGTTTTGGCCTTTTCTTATATTTTGGAAATGGATTCCTCAGGCCAATATCTCCTAAGTGTCTCGGCACTCTGACAATTTGAAAACAAAACCCCTCAAAACCGTCCCCCACCCGAAGCTCACTGTTGGTGTAAAACCACAGTGAATGTTCTTTCTTCCCCCATCGATAGTAACTGAGCAAGTGAGGTCCTCCTAGCCTGTACAGATCTTTGGGAAGATGAGGCTTAGAGAGATATTCCAGGACAGATGGGAAAAGTGAGCCTCGGCCTTAAAGCCTGAGTTTTAAAAAGCCCTATTGTATCTTTAGCCTGAATTAAACAGTTTAGTCTACCAGGCAGAAATGTCCTCTGTTCCTACACTTAGCAGCACAGAAAAGCAGCTCTTGTACAGATGCACATTCCAAGTCCTGCTATTTTCATGCACTTTGGTATAACTTTTGTTACTCACTGGAAAAAATACATATTAAATATATTAATTATAGTTAAAATATTACACATAATTCTAATTAATATATTAAACATATATTAAATATTAAATATATGTTAACTTTTTACTGGGAGCATGAGAAAGGCTGGTTATGGGGAAATTATGAATTAATGAACAATAACAACAATCAAACTGTTCTCTGTCCCTACATAGAGATAACCACTGGGTGGCTGCTCTTCACTTAATGTGCCCTAAGGGATATAAAAAGAATTCCCTGTCTCAAACTATCAACAGTCCCAAAAGGAGATCACAGAAAATCCACTGTTATAGTTACTATTTAAGTTAAAATACAAATGTCCTACTACCTGTGAACCTGGTTATCTGATTAAATATTGCTGGGGCAGCTAGGTGGCACAGTGGATAGAACACCGGCCCTGGAGTCAGGAGTACCTGAGTTCAAATCCGGCCTCAGACACTTAACACTTACTAGCTATGTGACCCTGGGCAAGTCACTTAACCCCAATTGCCTCACTAAAAGAAAATATTGCCAACCACCTTGGCCCAACAAGTATACCCAAGAACCCTGTTTCTCCAGTTATGGGACCATGATCAGATCAATGGTGTCATTTTCTTGAAAGGGGCGAGTGTGTCAGTCTAGTCCTCTATGACCCCACTCATCATCCCAGTAGCTTTCTAGACAAAATTCCCCTCCCTGAACACCCCTCCCCTATTTGTATTATCCCCTGTATTAGAATGTCAACTCTGTATTTTTATCTCCAGAGCTTAATGCAGTGATTGGTACGTAGTGTATCCTTATTAAGTGTTTTTCTTTTCATTCATTCAATCATATATCCATTCCAATATCTGGGAATCTATTGCATTAATTTGATTTAGCCAGTCTCCAAGATCAAAATCCCAGGGAAAAGGGTCAATGAATAGGTTAGTTTTGATTATGGGGAAAGCATCAGAGCTAAAATATCAGGAGAATATGGTACAGGTAAGGCAACCCAGGGGAGCTTTGAAATTGTGGGCATTGGGTGACAGGGTAGTATCAAAAGACAGTAGTGGGGTGAGGGCAAGAAAAATGAAAGGGACATCATAGACAGATAGTTTCAAAATTTCAAAACCACCACTGTCTCACAAATAGGGCTCTTACCAAAAATAAGTTTGCTTATATTTTCATGGAAAATCCTTTGTACATTTTGTTTAATTCTTTTTTTTCAGCACGAAAATGAAAGAATGGGGCATTGTTTCATTCCTTTCCCTACTAAATGCACTTTTCAAATCTTAGGCTACATATGTCAGGTTGGTAGAACTCATGATATCTCACAACCTCCAGACAGTTAATTATTTTTATAGGAGTGAATGCTTCATGTGATCCAGAGGGGGAAATTGTCTCCATTTCCCTGGACTTTTTATAAACTAAGAGATGATATACACTATTTGATTTAATAGTATGGTGTTTCCCTGTTAGGAAGACAACCAAAAAATGAGGTGAACCATCCCATTGTTTAAGAAAACAATGGAGGGGCAGCTAGGTGGCACAGTGGATAGAGTACTGGCCCTGGATTCAGGAGGACCTGAGTTCAAATCCAGCCCCAGACACTTACTAGCTGTGTGACCCTGGGCAAGTCACTTAACCCCAATTGCCTCACACAAAAAAAGAAAAAAAAACAAAAGAAAAAAAGAAAATAATGGAAGGGGCAGCTACGTGGTGCAGTGGATAAAGCACCAGCCCTGGATTCAGAAGGACCTGAGTTCAAATCAGACCTCAGACCCTCGACACTTACTAGCTGTGTGACCCTGGGCAAGTTACTATACCCCAATTGTCTCACCAAAAAAAAAAAAAAAGGGGGAAGCTAGGCGGAGCAGTGGATAGAGCACTGGCCCTGGAGTCAGGAGGATCTGGATTCAAATCTGGCCTCAGACATTTAACCCTTAATAGCTGTGTGACCCTGGGCAAGTCACTTAACCCCAATTGCTACACCAAAAAACCAACAAACAAATAAACAAAAAAGAAAGAAAATCAGTCTGGAAGAAAACAATGGAAGCCCACAGAATGTTATGGCAGACAGACTTGTCAAACACTTGGTTGTATAAAGCCCACAACACTCCTGAGCACAGTCAAACCAGATTTAAATACAATTGGGAAATATTTGTTGAAATAAAAATGCAATAAAACATAGATATATTACATTTTAAAACTATGTCAATACATAACCTTCAGGGACCCTTATATAGGAATTAGTGGGCTTCTATTTGAGTTTGACGCCATTGCTCTACATAGTCAAATAAATTATTGTTTTTGAATACCATTTGATGTGTGGTTTAAAAATAATTGCTTTATTTTTTTAATATTGCTTTTCTATTCTAATGACACGCCCTTTCATTTTCCCCCTTCAACCCTTCCTTGTAACAAAGAAACAGTAAAGGAGAGCAAACCAAAACATTGGCCAGGTGTGACAATGTATGTGTGAATCATTCTTCCTAGAATGTCTCCTGAGAGGAAGGGGGCATGCTTCACTGCCAGTCCTTGGAAATCATAGATGGTCATTGCTCTGCTTCAAGTTTTGATGCTTTTCAATGGCATTTTTCTTTATACAATTAAGTTTGTATAGATTGTTCTGTTTTTACTTACTTCCTTCTCATTGAATGCTTCATTAGTCTAGTTCGTTGACAAAGTTCTTATTGAATCAAATAATTATACTTTCTCCTCTCTCCTCAAGAGAGAGTGTTGGGGATTTTTATTTTCTGGTATCTGACAAAATTTTGCTTTTGCTAGATTGCTTCTAAATAGTTATATCCCTTTGCCTCAGTTCTGACTTCTTAAGGTTTTATTTTTTCTTTTTATTATGAATCAAGCAAACAAAATAATTAAATCATTAGATGGATGAATGGATACATAAATACATTTTGAAAATAAATAAAATTAAATAAAGACTCATCTTCCTGAGTTCAAATCTGACTTCAGACACTTACTAGCTGTGTGACCCCATTTGCTTCAGTTTCCTTGTCTATAAAATGAGCTGGAGAAGGAAATGGAAAACCACTACAGTATATTTGCCAAGAAAACCCCAAATTGGCCCATGAAAAGTTGGATTAGCCTGAAAAGCAACAACAACCACAACAGACCTTAGAGATCATAAGGAAACAATGGCCTAGTGGGGAGTATGTACATTTGGTGTGTGTGTGTGTGTGTGTTTGTGTGTGTGTGTGTGTGTGTGTGTGTGTGTGTGTGTGTGTGTGTGTGTGTGTGTGTGTAGGGGTTGTCCGAGGTCAAACAGGTTACAATAATTGGCAGAACCAGAATCTTAGGGTCAGAGATTTAAAGTTGAATAGGACTTTAATAACCATCTAGTCCCATCCTCCTGTTTTATAGATGAAGCCATTGAGTCCTAGGGAAGTGAAGGGACGTCCAAATTCACTCAGATAGGAAATAGCAGGGCCCTGTCCACTGATCCCAAATACAATGCTCTTTCCACTGGTCAGTCACTCAATCAGTTAATAAATATTTATTAAACACTGTGCTAAGTACTGAGAATACATATGGGAAGAAGAAGAAAGAAAGAAAGAAAGAAAGAAAGAAAGAAAGAACAAGAAGCTACCCCTTCCTTCAAGTAGTTTTATTCTAATGGAAGAAGACAAAACACAAAAGGAAACTGAAAGATGGGGAGAGAAAGTAATTGTTGCAGGAGCAAGAGGGAAGAATCCAAAGGACTTCAGCTGGATGGGATATAAAGTGATGGCTAGCTTAGGCATGCTCCTTAAATGGAATTTCTGGGAGGAGCTCTCCACTCCAGCATCCTTACAAGAGGGTACTAATTTGGTTTAGGTACCACAACTAATGTGATCTTGTAGGAGGATGACATTTCTGGGGTCACAATGGAGGAGTCCAAAGGGGTGTAGGCATATGGGAAATAGCAACTCAAGTTTTCCTCAGCCACAAGACCCTTAATAAAGGCTCAGCCAAATGGGATTTCAAGGTGGTAGAAATGATCAGAGATGGGGTTAGATCTGGGGTCCTCTGACTGCAAGACCCAGAACTCCTACCATTATGAGAGGAGTTTAGGACTGTTAGCTCCCTTGCTTAGAGCAAGGTGCTAATGACGCTATGGATCCAAGTATTGTTCTGGCCTCTGTGGTAGATCCAAGGGAATCCAAGACAAACTTCCTGACTTTAAGCCTTTTACAATCCAATTGGGCAGGGGGCAGCTAGGTGGCGCAGTGGATAAGGCACCAGCCTTGGATTCAGGAGGACCTGAGTTCAAACCCAGCCTCAGACACTTACTAGCTATGTGACCCTGGGCAAGTCACTTAACCCCCATTGCCCTGCCAAAAAATAAAAGCAATCCAATTGGGCAGACTAGGTACATAAAAATACATGCAGAGTTTAAAAATGCAAAAGCTCAGTAAACAACACTACAGTACCACTTTATTGATTGCCTAATGAACAGCAGAGACAATAAAGTGTTAATCTTTTGAAGCTCTGTGTCCAATGCTGAGCTGCTGCTATACATACTGATTATGTTTGGGGAAGAAAACTAGAGAAAATTATAAGGTTTAAAATACTCATGTTGGGGAAACCTTCTTGACCTCTCCAGTGCCTCTTCAGTGCTTCAGTCCCTCATTTTCTTCCCTTCCCTGGTATTATGAAAGAGCTCCAAAGTAAGTCTCATTCACAGATTCCATAGACGGGGCAGCTAGATGGCGCAGTGGATAGAGCACCGGCCCTGGAGTCAGGAGTACCTGAGTTCAAATCCGGCCTCAGACACTTAACACTTACTAGCTGTGTGGCCCCGGGCAAGTTACTTAACCCCAATTGCTCAGCAAAAACAAACAAACAAAAAAAGAATTCCATAGACAAGAAAGGGCCAAAGGAATGGAGAACAGGAAGAGGGAATGTGGTTTTGACTGGCATAAGAAAAAGGTATCAAAAAAAAAGAAGTTGAATTAGGTCTTGAAGGAGAGGTATGATTCCTATGGACAGGACGGATGGAAGGAGGCCTTTCAAGGAGAAATGGTAAGCCAAAAGAGAGGATGTGTCCAAGTCCCAAACCCCTCTCTCTATGCAATCTATAAAACACTTTATGCACATTGCTTTCACCTGACTTTTGCATTAACTCCCTGATGTAGGTACTAGAGGTATAATTGTAATTTTACAGCTGGGAGGAGTGAGATTCAGAAAAGTTAGACAACTTGCCATGGATGACCCAGCATCAGAAGCAGGACTGGAATCCAGGTCTCTACTGACTCCTAATCCTAAACTATTTCCATCACAGCACTGATGCCTTCAGTATAGGAGAGGGAGAATAAGTAAGGTAAAATAGGTTAAAAATGATTAGAGACCAGGGGCAGCTAGGTGGCGCAGTGGATAAAGCACCAGCCCTAGATTCAGGAGTACCCAAGTTCAAATCCGGCCTCAGACACTTGACACTTACTAGCTGTGTGACCCTGGGCAAGTCACCTAACCCCCATTGCCCCGCAAAAAAAAGCAAAAAAAAAAAAATGATTAGAGACCTAATCCCCAGGTTATCCAGTTAGCTTTATTTTACATAGAAGAAAAAACAAACAAACCTATGTCAATCAATCAACTAATACCCATTTGTTAAGTGTGCCCTACGTGCCAGGAACAGTACTGTAGGAGTCATTGACAAAATCTTTTATTGGTCATGCATTTATGTCTTTTATCTTGGACATTTACCTCACAAATGCAGGTGACTGATAATAAGTGTAACCAGAGGAAGGATTGCCATTAGTAGCAAAAGATGCCAGACACAGAGCAGAACTGAACTGTAGTGTTGAAAATTTTCCTGGCTGGGTAAGAGCAACTTTGTTTTGTTTTTTGGTTTTTTGAGGGCAATGAGGGTTAAGTGACTTGCCCAGGGTCACACAGCTAGTAAGTGTCAAGTGTCTGAGGCTGGATTTGAACTCAGGTCCTCCTGAATCCAAGACCAGTGCTTTATCCACTGCACCACCTAGCTGCCCCATAAGAGCAACTTTGACTCTAACACACAACATGACTTAAAATGGATTGTAGGAAAATGAATGAGTGTCTGCAAATGCAGACTTCCTTTTCCCTTTCTTTTCAATGACTGTATCTGGACCCTCCCATTTTGACCTGTAGGTACACTGCCTAACCTTCTGCTTAAATAGTATCATTTATCTCATGGACATTTGCTATTCATTGACTGATTTTACCCCTCACCTAGAAAGAGCATGGATTAAAAATTACAGGACCTGGGTCCTAATAACAATAATAAAATTTATATCATACCTACTACGTGCCAAGCACTGCACTAAGTGACTTGAAATTCTTATTTCATTTGGTCCTCACAACTCTGGGAGGAGTATTTTTCTTAATCCTCATTTTACATATGAAGAAACTGAAGTATACAGCTGTTAGGTGACTTGGTCATTCACAGAGCTAGTAAGTGTCTGAGACTAAGTTTGAACTCAGGTCTTCATTCCAGGTCCACCCAGCATTCTATCCACTGCACTACCTAGCTGCCCTAATCATGCTTTTGCCACTTATTAACTATGTGGCCATTAGCAAGTCATTAACCTTCCTTCTTTCTTTCTTTCTTTCTTTCTTTCTTTCTTTCTTTCTTTCTTTCTTTCTTTCTTTCTTTCTTTCTTTCTTTCTTTCTTTCTTTCTTTCTTTTGCAGGGCAATGAGTGTTAAGTGACTTGCCCAGGGTCACACAGCTAGTAAGTGTCAAGTGTCTGAGGCCAGATTTTAATTCAGGTCCTCCTGAATCCAGGGCCAGTGCTTTATCCACTGCACCACCTAGCTGCCCCTGTGCCTTTCTTTTCTTCATGTCTGAGGTCTTTCTGTTACACTCTCTCTGTAGCTTATCTTTCAAACAATGGCTCAGTTATTCTCAGTACAAAACTCTGGGCAGTGGTAAGTCCCCATCACTGGAGGTTCTTAAGAAGATGACTGCTAGTCTCTGACTAATGTATGACTATATGACCACTAGGAAGGAATTCCTGACCAGGTGGGTTTTCTTCCTTGGTCTTTCAGATCATTTTCAACTTGGAGACATCATGATTCTCTGATGAAGCAAAGGGAGGATATGATTTTGTATCTAAATCTAAAAGAAATGCTATCCTTTCTCAATATGCGGATGTGTCTTAGTTTACAAGTATTTATTGAAGGTGTCTCCACCTCAGCATATCCCCCTTTTTCACGATGTCACAGGACTTTAATTGGCCCCAGTGGTACACCATTCCATTATGCATTTATTAAGCACCAACTCCATGTAATACCCCATACTGGGAGCTAATGGAGCTACTATACAGGACAAGTGAAAATGTGTAAGGCAGAATATCAAAGCACACTGGGGTTTACTTTTTGCAACCATGTCCAGGTCTAATCTCTTATCCAATTTGCTACTTAGAGTCCCATAGTCCCTTATCAACATTCTGGCTTTCCATATGACTTCTCTGGGCTGAGTATCTGTGTTTTCAATTACTTCACCCCAGGTGAATTTCCTGTCATTGTTCAAGACTAGATCTTATTTTGTCATTTCCTGCCCACGTTGCTAGCCCCCCTTCCATCCCCTTGGTGCAATTTCTTCATTGTCACTGGTGTTCTGAAATAGTTCCCAGATGGTATCTCTATCTGGTACGATCTGTAAATCTAATTATAGGACTCTGTCTCTTTGGGCTTTTTTTTTTCACTTATTAACCATATATTTATTGAGTGTCTACTATATGCAATGTGCTGTTTGAGAAGCAAAGATGAACAGAACAGGGTCCATGCCCTCTAGTCACTTAGGGGCAATGATTCTTGCTTAATCAAATATTTAACATTTAACTCCTCCCTGGCCCTGAGAAAACACTTTCCCTAATTTTCCCCTAACAATGGTTATTTCCATTGACTGAAGTGCTGATTCCCTGACTCCATGTCCAACTCCTTCTTGGCCACAGTGAGAACCTTTTACCCACAGGGAGCCTTAAGAAAAGGTTGCTATTGACACGTAAGAGCACTCCAAACCTTCTGGGGGAAAGGAAAGGTATAAGGAATCCTGGAGAAAGTCCATTAGGTCAGTGCTCTTTTAATTTTCCTGCCTCTACTTTTCCTTTGAAATCACCCCAAGTCAGGACACTGGGAATTCATTTTCACTTTTATAGGCTCTGAGTATGGCTCTGCGGACACATGTTTTTATCAGACCATCATGGCTCTTTCTATAGGTTCACATCCATCCAGCCATGCATTGATCCTTCTATCCATCTATTTATTGGTGCATAGTGAAGCTCTTACAAAGACACTAAGATATGTAATTTTCTTTTTTTATTTTTTATTTATGAAAAAACAAGCATTTCCATAATATAGTATAATAAAAAATATGATTGCTCATGAAACTGTAAATTATGTACAACTTGTATTCCTTTTAAATGTATAATAAAGTCATCATGTAAATTTCTTTCTTTCTTCTCTCTTCCCCACCCCCATGCTAGAGATGGCTACCATTACACACACACACACACACACACACACACACACACACACACACAAAATCATTCAATACATACTTCTATTTATCAGTTCTTTCTCTGGATGCAGAAAGCATCTTCCTTCATATGTCCTTTGTAGTTAATTTGGGTATTTACAATAGTCAAAATGACTTAAAACAATATTGCTGTTACTGTATACAGTATTCTCTTGGTTCTGCTCATTTTGTTCTCATATAAGATGGGTTGTCAGAGAAACACAGCCTAGCACATGAATAGAGAGCTAGCCTCAGAATTAGAAAGACTTAGGTTCAAATCTGATACCTGACACACAATAAATGTGTGATCTTCCCTCCCCCCAGGTCACTTAACTTCCCAGCTCCCTGGGCAACTCTCTAATACTGTAGGTTGTACAAGAGTTGCTCATCTGCATTGTAGAAGGAGTTCCTTCAGTGGAGAGCTCCTGATAAGGATGAAATCTCAAATCTGGTAGAGATAGACTCTGGTAGAGATATGAATATAGTTATCCCTTCCACATTGTGACTTTCCCCATCCCAATTCCGATATATTGCCAGTTCGTATAAGAAATTAAATGGGAACTTTTGGGGAGTTTTGCAGAAGTCACAGAAAACATGTGAAGGCCAGCAGATGACACAGAAATAGTTTAGAAACTCAGAAATGCATAATATATATATATATAGTATTGTATAATGTCAATATATTTCATATTTTAATACCATAATAATTCAGACTTCTTCTCTGATACAAAGAGAGGACCAAAAACATTAACATAGATTTTCCAGATCAAAGCAGGGAGGATGTTGCTAACCTCTGAAATGTGAAAGGGATCTCCAGTCCTTGTTCATAAGGTACTTTTTTTTTTTTTGCAAGGCAGTGGGAGTTAGGTGACTTGCCCAGGGTCATACAGCTAGTAAGTGTCAAGTGTCTGAGCTCGGATTTGAACTCAGGTACTCCTGAATCCAAGGCCGGTGCTTTATCTACTGCATCGCCTAGCTGCCCCATAAGGTACTTTCAATCTAATGTTTTAATTTAATGTTTCAATTTAATGTTTGAGGAGGTGGAAGGAGATGGATGACATGTATACAAATAGCCATGATACAAGGGAGAATAAGAAAAAAAATGCGAAAGAGAGGTGCAGATTGAATTCTATGAGGATTTAGAAACAGACAGGCTATCTCTCAATGACTAGATCTTTAAAGCTAATGTGTACATTAAAAACTGTGAATAACACATCTGTGGGTCCATCTGTAATTTTTATTCATGTTTCTTTATTTGGGTTTTATCATTAAAGCTTTTTAAATGAAAACTCTCAGAGATATATACAGACACATGAACACAGAAATTTAAGGAAGAAGAGACTACTTTCAATGGAAGGGGTCAGGGAAAACCAAAAGGAATTAATTGACTGCCAAATTTGAGGTCCCACAATAGAAGAGATTTCAAAAGACAATCTAGGGATTACTCTCAAACTTGAATTCTACTGTTCCTTCCTTCTTTTCCCCAAACATTCAGTATACAGTTTCTGACAGGATATTGGGAGAATAAAGATGGGATCATATAATTACTCTGTCTGTATGTAAATATCATATGTTAGGCAATACAAACCTAATTTCCAGATTCAATATTGCTTTTATTTGTTCTAAAACAATTTCTTTCAAGTTATAAGAAGATTCCTTTTTTTCCAGTATTCTGGTCTTGTAGAACAAATGTTCAAATTATCTAAACCTTTTAAAAATCATAAAATTACTTCAAGTGGAAGTTCCCCTATCTCATTATTTATTTGATTTGATTTTCTCTTGACTCTTTTCAACTGGTTATTTTTTTAAAAAGATATCACCTTTTTCTCTATCACCCAGGGTTAGAAGTTTGGATTCATCTTTCACTCTTTCTTCTTCTTTCCCTTTCTTCCACAACCCTACCCAACCAGTCACTACCTAAGTATACTCAGCCCATAGACTATCAATCTATGACCCAAACCAGGGATCAGCAAACTTTGATCCATGAGTCAAATGCTAACCCCTGACCTAATCTATTACAATATCCTTCTAACTGCTTTCCCATCACCAGCACTTTGCCTTCTTTCTCCATGCTGTACATCATTGTTGCATAGTTGTTTCAATCATATCCAACTCTTCGTGTTCCCATTTGGGGTTTTCTTGGCAAAGGTAATGGAGTGGTTTGACATTTCCTTCTCCAGTTCATTTTACAGATGAAGAAATGGAGGCAAATAGGGCTAAGTGACTTGCCCAGGGTCACAAAGCTAGTGTCTGAGGTCAGATTTGAACTAAGTTCTTCCTGACTCCAGGCTTGTTGCTTTATTTAGCCTGGGCTAGTTGTCATACATAATTACCGTATTATTTTTTCTACAACATAACTTGATGCTGTAGGATGACCACTGAAAGTTTGGGTGTGAGGGAAAGTGACTGACTTTCAAGGCCATCCACAAAACAGTCCCATCTATGTTTCTAAACATTATCTCCATTAACTTCTCTACATGAAGAGAACACCAAACTTGTAGACAAAAGATATATGACCTCAGGAAAAATCTTTCAAAATCTCAATTTCATTTCTTGTAAGTGTAAATGTATCATTTGTAAAGGTATCCATTTCTACAAAAAAGATAACTTGGACTGATGATCTTTAAGATCTCTTCCAGGTATCATCCTGCATTTTAAAAAATGAATAATATCATATTCTCCCCCCAATTACATGTAAAAACAATTTTTAATATTTGTTTTTAAAATTTTTGAATTTCAAATTCCTTTCCTGCCCTCTACTCTCCCTGAGATGGTAAGAAATCTCATATAGGGTATACATGCGTAATCATATGCGTAATCATGTAAAACATTTCCATATTAGTCATTTCCATATTAGTCATACAGATATCCTGTATTTCTGTGACATCTGTGCCACAACCCATTGGGTCTATTCCCTGTACTCCAAACATTCTTTGAGCTTTCTTGTCTCCACTAATTAATTTATGCTATCTCCTTCTCTTCCTGAAATACCCTCCTCATCTAGGAGAAATGCTATTTGTCTTTCAAGAGTCAGAAGAGAGTTTTCCAACACCCCTAAATCTCCCCAACCATGAAGGGCAGAGTGATTTGTGGGGAAAAAATCCTGAATCTGCAGCAGTAGTTTTTGACTGGAATTCCAGATCTGCTGCTTATTATTTGTATCATCTTGGCCAAGTCATTTAACCCTGTTTGCCTCAGTTTCCTTATTTGTAAAATGAGCTGGAGAAGGAAATGGCAAAACCACTGTAGTATCTTTCCCAAGAAAACTCCAAGTGGGGTCACAAGGAATTGGACATGACTGAAATGACGGAACAATAATGACGGATGGCGTGGAGAAAGAAGGAAAAGTGTTTCGTTTCTGGCTTCTTTATCTTCAAAATGAAGATGCTCTCAAGGGTCTTTGAGCTCCAAAACCTCTGGTTACATTAGTTCAGGGGTCTTTAACCTTAATATGAGGTCCACAAACCCCCTAAAAAGTCCATGGATTGATTTCAGGGCATCTATACACTTTGATGGGAAAAAATTACATCTTTTATCTTCATTAAATTTGAACTGAGATTTAATATTTCCTTCAGTTATGAATGTGGACAATAAATATGGTTCTGAAAAGGGATCATCAGATTTCAAGAGATTACCAGAAGGGTGCACAACACCAAAAAGATTCAGGCCCTCTTGCTCTCAAAGCACTTCCCAGTATCCCTTATTCGTCACTTTTCGTGTGCAATCTCATATCAATCCCTTCTGGTATTATCTGTGTCCTTTCCCCACAACTCTACTATCACCTGTACTATTATAGGTGGGTGAGAACTTGGCCACTTCTTTGTATCCCCATTACATGGAGTCCAGTACCTTATACCCAGTTGGGGGCCAATCTACATTTGTTCATTCATTGCCTGACTCCCTGATGCCAATACTCTCTCACATCTCTATTCCCTACCTCATCTGCCAGCATCAGTCCAATGGCCACAGGAATCTGAATAGGGCTTTTCTTCCTTCCTAAATACAGAATTCCCTTCTGAGGCTTGTAAGGAAAGGTTTCAGCTGCTGAAAATATTAAGCACTTCCTCCAAAGGCGCAAGAGGCTGAACAGAATTTTCACAGGAGGGAAAAATCAACAATAGTGACCTACTCCAGTGGAAAAAGGTGTCTCAAAACACCAAACGTAAGGTGCTGTCAGGACAAGGCCAGTGAAAAGCAAGGGGGAGGGGGTGGAGAGCGAGAAAAGAGGGTTTTCTCTGTCACCACCTGCAGCCCTTCCTCAAATAAGTTCAGTTCTGAAGTCAATATTAAAAACAGCCAAGTAGCAAAAAGTCCTACTCCTGGCAAACTCTAGCATCTCAGTTTCAGGGATGTCACTGAGAAAAAGTGCAAGCTGTGTTGAGCTTGTCTCTCCCTGTACTAGAGAGAATGGCCCACGAGGGCCAGGTGGGTCTGATTAGCAAGGCCTGGAGGAAGGTCACATTTCAGCTACCAACACACTGCACCTGGGCCAAGGAGAACAGAGCTCTACAGTCTGCAATTGCTACCCTTTCCTTTTCCTTCCTTTCCTATCCCCTTCTTGCTTGCTTCTCTTCGTCTTTCAGCCCCTCCCTCTTACTTTGTGAAATTAAAGAAAACATAATCCTTGTGGGCCCAAAGGGAATTTAAGCTGAGACTGTATTGTTAGTACAATCGCTATCAAACAAGCACATCTTTATCCTAATTTTACTCTAACCAAATTTTAGGATTTTGAATGGATAAAGAAGGATTTTCCAATCCATCCATCCCTATCCATTAATCTACAAACATTTACCAAAGACCTATGATGTGTCTCATGCTGGTACTACAATTTCTTAGTCTTTCAACTTATTTTGTCATGTTATAGAAAATAGAATACTTAAAGTGGGATACTAATGAAGTTGTTGGTGGAGTTGTGAACTGATCCAACCATTCTGGAAAGCAATTTGGAATATGCCGAAAGGACAATCAAACTATGCATACCCTTTGATCCAGCAGTATTACTATTAGGTCTGTATCCCAAAGAGATCATAAAAAAGGGAAAAGAATTCACATGTACAAAAATATTTATACCAGTTCTTTTTGTGGTGTCAAAGAATTAGAAGTTGAGGGGATGCCCATTAATTGGGGGATGGCTGAAAAAGTTGTATGTGAATGTAATGGAATATTATTGTGCTATAAGAAATGTCAAGCAGGATTATTTCATAAAAAAAAAAAACTGGAAAGATTTATGTGAACTGATACAAAGTGAAGTGAGCAGAACCAGGAGAACATTGTACACAGTAACAGCAATATTGTATGATGAAGAACTGTGGGTGACTTAGCTATTCTCAGCAATACAATGATCCAATATAATCCCAAAGAATTCATGATGAAAAATGCTAGCCATATACAGAGAAAGAACTGATGTCATCTGATACAGATCAAAGCATACATTCTTCCTTTTCTTCTTTTTCTTTCTTTCTTTCTTTTTCTTCCTTCCTTCCTTCCTTCCTTCCTTCCTTCCTTCCTTCCTTCCTTCCTTCCTTCCTTCCTTCCTTCCTTCCTTTTACTTTCTGTCTCTGTCTCTCTCTGTTTTCTTGTGCAAAATGACTAATATGGAAATGTTTTACATGATTGCACATGTATAACCTACAGCAGATCGAATACTGTCTCAAGCAGAGGAGAGGGGATGGAGAGAGAGAATTTGGAACCCAAAAGTTAAAAAAATGAAAAATTGTTTTTACATAAAATTGGGGAAAATAAAATATTATTTAAAATATATAATTCTTATGGGTCCAAAGGAAATCTATTGCTAGGAGAGAACAAATATAATCACCATCAAACTAGTACATCTTTATTCTAATTATACTCTATAAAATTTTGGAATTTGGATGAAGAGATGGGTTTTTTATCCATTTATCTCTGTATCCATTTATCCACAAATGTTAACTGAGGACCTATAATGTACCTGGTACTGGCACTACAAATACAAAGAATTAAACAATGTCTGTTCTCAAGGAGCTTACATTCTAACTATTTACTGGGGGGAGGATTTATCTTTACACATATATATGGGGAACGTACATGTGTGTAAACACACATATATCTATATTAATTATATATGTATATGTCTCTATATGTAGGTATCAATATAAATATACACAGGCCCAGTACACATAGATAAATATGTTTTATGTCCTTGATATTTTGTTGTTGTTGCTGCTGCTGAATAATTTCTGTTGTGTCTGATTCTTCATGACCCCATTTGGGGTTTTCTTGGCAAAGATTCTGGAGTGGTTTGCCATTTTCTTTTCCAGCTATTTGACAGATGAATTGAGGCAAACAAGGTTAAGTGACTTGCCCAGGGTTACACAGCTGGTAAGTATCAGAGGCTAAATTTGAACTCAGTTCCTCCTGACTCCAGGACTGCTGCTCTATGCACTAGGCCATCCTTAATATACTAGGCAATTATAGCAGATTATGTAGCATAAATCTGGATCAAATCCTAAACCCCTAACAATAGTTTATTTAACTGATTTATTGATTTGTTTGAATATACTTTCTCCCAAAATCATTTTCATTCAATACATCTTCCCTTTAGAAATATGAATAAAAGAGGCTCTACATCCAATTTGTCTAGGAATGGAGAAGAAAATACATTTTGTTCTCAGCTGAATTTTTATCTCACTTCTTTTCCTAGAGGTTTAGTTCTCTCCTGTGATATTGTCACACTGTGCTGTGCCCTTTTCTTACTTATATACCTGTTGTATTCCTCCTAGTGGACTATGAGGTCCCTGATGTCATAGAATGTGTCACTTTTTATCCTTGTATCTTCAGTGATAACCACAGTACTTTAGGTGCTTAATAAATATCTCCCTTTACCCAACTCCTACAAGTGAAATAGATGGGCCTATAATAATACAGTGTAATGTAAGAAAAGAAATGGGGAGACCAGATTCTATTAAGGAATTGGAAGATAGTGAATCAGTGATTCTAAAATTAGACTGTCTAAAAAAATGGTATATTATTAAAACATAATTTATTCCCAGGTAAAGTTGTTTGTAAGCTTTCTAAACAGCTGGTATATGGAACAGTTGAAAATGTGTTTCATCATTGTTATAGAGAGAAGGTACGAATCAAAGCACAAGCTTTATTTTAAGCATTCAATTGAATGTGGACCGTATTTCCTGTTAAATTTCCGGAGCCGCCCAAAATCTGAAATGAGGCAGTCGTCTAGTCTAAATTGTTTTTTAATGATCTCTCTCTCTCTCTCTCTCTCTCTCTCTCTCTCTCTCTCTCTCTCTCTCTCTCTCTCTCTCTCTCTCTCTCTCCCTCCCTCCCTCCCTCTCTCTCTCTCTCCCTCCCTCCCTCCCTCCCTCTCTCTCTCTCTCTCTCTCTCCCTCTCTCTGTTTCTTTGTCTCTGTCTCTCTTTCTTAAGGACTAGAGTCTGAGTAAAATACCCAAAATACATAATTAAATTTAATGACCAGAAGGAAAGAAATTGATGAGCCTCATTGATATAAATGTGGTCTCCCACATTAGAATGTGTCCTCTTCAAGTGCAGAGACTGCTTTGCTTTTTATTGATATTCACAGACCTTAGCACAGCATTTGGCCCATAGTAAGTGCTTAATAAATGCTTGTTGATTAACTGTTTAAGTCTGTTGAAATATTTGCTGTTTATATTGTATTGTGAACCCTTGGGGGACAAGGACTCTTTTTGTCTTTCTTTGTATCCCCAGCCTAAGGCACAGGGCTTGGCATATAGTAAGCACATAATAAATGCTCGATGACTTAAATATTCTCCCAAATAATAATAATAGCTAGTATTCATATAACAGTTTAAGGTTTACAAAAGTGCTTTCCAAGTATTATCTCATTTAATCCTTACAACAACTTTTGGAGGTACCCTTGCTCTCCCCATTTTAAAAATGGGAAGAGAGGCTGAGAGAGGTTGTGTTTTGCTCAGGACCTCATAGCTAATAGGGAGATGAATCAGGATTTGAACTCAGAGCTTCCAGAATATGAGTCCAGCATTCTATCTACTGTACCACCTGGCAGCCTACTGATGGGCTTGATGTAGAAAACAGTATAGTACACCCCCCACTTCCAGCAGTCGGTCAGTCAATAAGCATTTATTGAGAATGTACAATGTCCCAAGCACTTTGTACTGGGGATACAGGCACAAGAGGAGGAGGGACAATAACCCACATGGGGAAATAGGGGCCAAGCCTACAGAATGAAGGGTGACTAGTCAGGGCCCTTCCCCAAAATGAATTGTCCAGGAAGAACTCATCAGGGGGAGAAGGGGCCCACAGGAGTGAAGAGTGAAGAAGAGACTGAGGTTGTGAGTGACGAAGACAATGACAGTTCAGGCATCAGAAATGTTGACCAGAACATGATCTTTGGTGTCTAAAATCATGTGTGACTTGTTGCTTTCCACATTGGTGAAATACAACCACACATCAGGTACAGGATTTGAGGGTTAAGCAACTTGCCCTAGGTCACACAGCTAGTAAGTATTAAGTGTCTGAGTCTGGATTTGAACTCAGGACCTCCCGAATCCAGGGCCAGTGCTTTATCCACTGCACCATCTAGCTGCCCCTGGACATCTTTTTTAAAGATTGGAACTTCCCCAGTATTCTTAGCCACCTCCTGAGTGCTTGTTCTCTGGACTGATGCAACTTTAAGATGGAGTGGCTAGACAACAGAATGTAGCAAATCCAGATCCTAATTCCAACCACTTTTGCAAACATGCTTTAGATATGAGGAAAGGGAGGGAATTTTTGTACTAGAGCTAATATTCCCCCAAGATGTGATTTGATTAGCATATTTGTTTTTGAGATAAAATATCTCCAAAATAATCAAAGTGTATTTTAATTTTGTATATTTTAAAAAGAATACAGCTCTGTTTTCAAGAAGAAACTGTATGAGAGATTTTTTGGGAGGGAGGTAAAATCTATAAAGACTTGTGATAGCCATTATTTATATGGTCTGTAGTTTATAAGAATAGTTCTAAAAAAAAAATCAGGGATACCCTTGATTTGAGTGCAAATAGTCTTTGTAATGAAAAACTGTGACTGAAATCACAGAGCTAGTCAGTGACAGATCTGGAACTAAAACTCTATTTTTTAATCCTAGTACTCTTTCTATTATGTTATATACCAGCACAAGGTAAAAGATTTTTTCCTTCAAAGAATATCAAGAGGGGCAGCTAGGTGGCGCAGTGGATAGAGCATCGGCCCTGGAGTCAGGAGTACCTGAGTTCAAATCTGACCTCAGACACTTAACACTTACTAGCTGTGTGACCCTGGGCAATTCACTTAACCCCAATTGCCTCACAAACCCCCCCCCCCGAAACCAAAAAAACCCCAAAAAACAAAGAATATCAAGAAATTATCCCCCAAGCCTCGGTGTCCTCATTCAAGGACAGGGATTAGATGTGACATCTACCCTGATGTAAGTCTTGAACTTTTGTTGAGTGACACCTTTCATAAGTATTGTTTATCATTTCATTTATTGTTCATAGGTGTATCACAGTGGTGCTAGCCACTATGGATGGGCAGAATATTTAATTAGTGAATCCTATCTCTTAAATTGGGCTTGCACGGGTCTAATTCCAAATAGCTCACGTGAGTAAGTTAATTTGGGGGAGTGAGAGAGATGTGTAGTGTGTAAAGAGCAATGAAGTGATTTTGAACTAATACAGTGAGAGGAAGGACTAATTTCCAGTGTCTATTGGCTTTAGAGGAAATCTGTCCCCTTAGCACACCTGATGAGAAGAGAATTATGAATGAGACATCCCTTAAAATAGGCCATTGGTTTGCAAATGACCCTCATAAGTGGAACAGCTTCCAGAGTCCTGCTGCTTCTGACTGTTAGAGACCTCAGACAGAGGTACAAACAGGAGAAGAAAGGATGACTTAGAAGAACATGTCAAAGATGCAGCCATGACCACCATGAGCTATCATTATTAAACCCTCCAGTGTTATCTGTGCCCCAGATTTTAGATGGCTTCCAGCAGGAGACAACACAAGAAGCTCTCGCAGGGAAACATAAACACAAGGGAGCACAAACATAGACAGACAGGCAGACACATAACACATGCAAACAGGGAAAGCCATTGAAGAAGGCCAGGTCTCTCTAGGATCACAGCTCCATTACAAAGACATTTCACCTGGCTCTGTGTGTGTGTGTGTGTGTGTGTGTGTGTGTGTGTATCTCTCTCTCTCTCTCTCTGTCTCTGTCTTTCTGTGTCTCTGTCTCTCTCTTTCTCCTTGTCTATCTGTCTCCTTTAGGAATAAATTCTGCAAGTACAAATATAACAGGTAGGTCTAAAACACCAGCCAGAAAATGCTATTTCTTTCCATTTTTAATGTGTTGACTGCAGGCAGGCCCAGCATGGGAGAGAGTCTGGTGGACCAATCAGGACTGTTTGGTAGCAACAGCTGCTTTGCCATCCTCCCACCTCTCCTACTTTGTCTCCCTTTATTGTGATAACTAAAGCAATGGGAGGGAGACTGGGGAAATGAAGGGAATGGGGAGGCCCAACCTGTGGTCCTGCAGGCATCAGATCATTGCCATTTTAGAGCTGTAGTTAAACAGGGAAGTTTCATAACAGATGGCAAAGTCAGCCATGATAATTGAGCTGGAAGAAGTCTTCTTGAAGTAGAACAACCAAGGAAAGAAAAGTCAGGATGAGGAAGAAAGGGGTGGGGGTGGGGTGGGGGGTGGGGAGGAGAAAAGAAAGGCAGATACAAAGACAGGGATTGAGAAATCAAGTCTCCGAGATCTAGGGGACATCTCGAGAAGGAAGATATAAAAAGGCAGAAGAGGAAAATACAAAAGATGAGGTAGCTTGGAAGGTTAGGTAGGAAATAATCCTTTTCATCTGTGATACAAATATAGAGGGAAAGGGAAACTTCTCCACCTCCCTGGGTAATAAGTTTACAATAATGAAAATATTAGGTTTTAAAATCCCATGAGAAGACACTTAACCAAGGGGGACTGCAAGAAAAGAATGACACCCCAAGGTCCTAACTTCTAACATTTTGACCTTTGGGATAGAGGAGCCAGATTCCAGGGAAAAAACACCAAAAACCTCAATGGCCTGGCTAAATCAAACCCACAAATTAATGAGAATAAGAACCAAAGAAGCTTCCAAAGATAAGTACCTGCAGAAGAGAGGCAGCCAAGAAGGAAATTAGTGCTAAACAGAGTAAGGTCTAGTTTCTTTGATTTACAACTGGAATTGGGATTCATTCTTAAGATCCTTAGCAGCTCATAATCTTCCCCATTACTTTGTTAATGTACAGCCCCTGTCTTTTCAGCTTCGAGATTCTATTGGTGATACTATATGTATAGTTGCAAAAATCACTGAATATGAAAAAAAATTAATTTCCAAACACTCAAAGGACAGTGGAAAGTGAGTTCGTGGTGTCCATGTATAGGTTACACTGTATTACCAAGAGATACTTTTTTAGGAGAAACCGCATAAAGTATATCATCAGAGAAACATAACCTGGAAAAAGGAGGAGGCTTAGTTGAACTAGAAGCAACAGTGAGGATAACCAATAGGCAGCCCACATATTCCACTTTTCATCCATGTAATATTTCATTTTATTTTATTCTGAATAAAAGAAATTGTACATACAAAATAGAACAGAAAAGAGTATTATATTTGAAATCATGACTCTCTGATATATCCAACTTGTTTAAATTGTTTTTTAAAATTTAGGTGTTAACTTCTTAAAACCACACTAAAACTTTTGGGACCTCCCTGATGATGCAGGTAGAAGCCCATCCATGCTTGCCCATCCTATATAACTCTTGTCACCGTCTTCCTGTACATTTGCCACAGGAAATATTCCCAACCCATTTGGGATCTCTTGATTTCTCTATAACAATGGAATATAGGGGCTGTCCATTGGTTATGTTTTGCTGCAAGGCCATATCTTATTCTTTGTTGATATCTTTTCTTCTAACTCTCCCAGCAGCATATAGTTTTTTTGTGCAAATCAAAAAAGTAATATTTGTATGGTGGTTGGCAAATTTTCAAGTGCTAAATAAATATCAGCTGTTGCTGCTGCTACCACCACCACCACCACCACCACCACTACCACCACCATACTACTACTACTACCACCACTACTACCACTACTATTGCTGCTGCTACTACTACTACTACCACTATTGCTATTCACTTATTGTCTGTAGAATAAGGTATCACTAAGTCCTTCAAAAGATACCTTGGCTGTATTTGGTATCAGGAATTTAACTCTTACCTAGTTATTCAGCAACATAGCCACTAGAATCTTAATCCTTTGATGAAATATTTATTTTTAAAACAAAGAAAAGCAGAAACAAAAATCCATAGAGACAGCCAACATTTACTTTGGGGAGACCTGTGCATGAATAGATGAACCCAAGTCCCATTGCCCCCTAATCTATATTTTGGCCTCCTGCTACATCCTTCTGCCCAAGGATAACATAGGCATTTTCTTTACTCCTTTAAATGGCTCTGTTGTTTTTGGTTTATGTTCTTTATAAGTAAGGCAACTGAGTGTAGGCCATAGAGAGCTGGCCCCCAAGGAAGACCTGGGTTCAAGATATGCCTCTGAAATATCTTGGCTCTTATAGAGCTGTTGCAGGTCCACATTGGTACAGGTGGGCTTCTTCATTGGAGTTCCCTACCACAATGAAATCACAGGCCCAGATACCCACTTTACCCCCAATTACAAATCTATTTCACTGTTTTTAACAATAAAGGAGAGTTAGAAGAAAAGATATCAACAAAGAATAAGATATGGCCTTGTAGCAAAACATAACCAATGGACAGCCCCTATATTCCACTGTTATAGAGAAATCAAGAGATCCCAAATGGGTTGGGAATATTTCCTGTAGCAAATGTACAGGAAGACGGTGACAAGAGTTATATAGGATGGGCAAGCATGGATGGGCTTCTACCTACATCATCAGGGAGAACATCTGCATGTATATGGGCATGGGTCTGTTTTAATATTTACAACCCAATATGCTCGGCTCCAGCAGGCCTCTTACCTATGCTACTGTTTTGGGAGGTGATAAATCGGACCAAAGGAAATAGCTAAGGTAATGAAAGAAAGGTGTTCTTCTTTCACAGTTATTTATTGTTCAGAATCTGGGCAGCCTGGAGCTTGGACTTGGCCCGGTGTGCATTAGTCATCAAGCAGTCAGTTCTGGACACCTGAGCTCTTGGCCTCCAGCAGAATGGCTTGGCATCTTTTGGCTATGCAGGAGTATAGTTCACATAACAGTCCAAAGGTGCCAACTCAGATACTCACCCCCCCCTCCCCTCCTGCTGCTCCCTGAGAACCCTGCCCTGTGCCTAGGGAGCAGGCTCTCTTGTTACTCCTGGCCCTGATGGCTGGGGTCAGGGTTCGGAAAGTGTGTGGCTCCACCACAGCTGTGAGTCAGGCCCAGGGAGAGCAGGCTGCCAGCAGCTGAACCACAGACCTCAAGGACTGCCGTCTCTGCAGGCAAGGCCTGCCGAAGTCTCAGCTATTGCATTGCATTGCATAATAAGCAGCATATGTTTTTTTGGCTAAAAGGTGTTTAAATGAAATCATTTTTTCCATATTACTTTGAAAAGTTTATTTCATCAGCACGAAAATGTTTAATATTATTATTTGGGGATTTAAGACCAAGAAAAAAAATCACCACATTGAGAGATTTTTCTTTGTCACTCACTTAGGGAAAAGAAATCTACCGTGTTTAACCCTTTCTTGGCCAATCAAGACAAATGCGAGAGTTTAGATGAAGCTGATTTACAAAAGAAGACCTGGAGTGTCTGTTACCAAGGAGGGAAACCAAGGCTCGGCCTTTTTGTCAGGTCACTGGTGTCGACCTTGCTTCTAGGGATGGCTGTAATAAAACAGGAAAGGCCTTGCAGCCTTGCCAGCTCAGTGTGGCCACCGCTAGTAAAACACATACCCAGGGCCAACTACCCAAAACGTGACTCGTCTTTAATCCACAAATTCTAGAGCTACCTCCGGCTTTTCTCCCTGAGAGCCAAGCTTCATGAAAGAGGACAATCACAAGCTTAGAGAAACATTCAGACCTTCGGGCTCCAATTCCTATTATGGAGAGAATTGATTCTGCCTCCAGTCTTCCTTGTTCCTTCCTGGAGACAGACCCCCTATCTGATCATTTCAATCCAAGAAAACAGAAAGGTTGCTATTGACTACAGTCAGAAGCCCTCCTATCTGGATTTATCATCAAGCAGTTTGGGAACCCTGGAAGGGCTGGCAAAGAGTAACCGAAGAAGACTGCCTGATAGACCAAATCTCTTCCCTCTTCCCACCGCCCCCCCCAACTCCCCTAAGAGATTCCACCTCCTTTTATTTCTATGAGAGCCAGTGGTAAAATTGGCCCTGACTTCTTAAATACTTGTTTTAACCGGGGCAAAGAACAAAGGATCAGAGCAAAGACCCGCAAAAAGAAAGTGAGTAAAGGGGAAGAACCCTTTAATTTTAAAAAGATGATTTGGGGTCAGCCTTATGGGACCTGGCATGGACCAATAAGATGGTGGAGCACACATTTATGTCTAGAGCCATCTCCTCCTTCACTTTAATGTACTGTCAAAAGAAAGGTCAGACATTAAAGTAACCGCAATGAACCTGAAAATATGTTCTCCATCGTGTCAGGACTTTGAAGAACTTTTCTTTTTAAGTAAATGGAGACAGGGGGGTGGCATGCTGGTTGAGCAGGCATTCGAAGTCCTAATGGCTTTCAGGTTTTCTTATGCCCTTACTAATAAAACCAGAAAACATAACTGGGCAGGGGGAAAAATATCAAAATTAAAGTCCATATGGGAGGAGGTAATATGAAAAGCCTTAGATTCACCGAACAGGAGAAACCAAGAACATGGTATAGCTGAAAGAAGTCTTTGAGGGAGAATGACATCAAACTAGACAGCAGTATGTAATGGGATATGGTGGAGAAAGGCTAACAAGAAGTTTCTTAAGCCTGCATGTTATGATGCAAACACTTAGTGTTTATATAGCACCTTTCCCCCAGAAGTTCAAATTTGCTTTATAGACATTCAGTTCTCTCTCCCTTCCAGGTGCAGGGGAGGAAGCAGGCTACCTTCACAGCTAGCTGTGAGACAGGAGAAGCATCACCGCTAAGGTGCAAAGCCCTTCCCCATTCCTTTCTCAGCTATGTTCATGGCCATACAGTCTTTTAAGGGTACTTTCTTCACCCCAAAATGCAATCTCGAGTTGGAGTGGGGGGATGAGGTTGCCTAAATGAACGATAGATCCATATTGGTCTGCATCTTTTATGTAGAGGGGGAAGGAAGAAGTAGAAATAGAGATGAACAATCTTTACAAAATCCAAAGGTGTAAGAGTGACAGCAAAAAAAAAAAAAAAGTGTGGCTGTAGAGCTTCGCTGGTTCTTTATCACCTCAGAAATAAAATACGCATTCTTCCATTTATCATTGAGGGCCCTTCAGAGACTGCCTCCAATGTCCCTTTCCTATATGGCTGGCCACAACTGTACTTCCTGTATTGCATTCAGTAACACTGAACACTGTCTTCCTTGCTGTTCCCCCATAGGTGACATTTCATCTCCATCTCGGTGCCTTTGCCCTGGCTGGCCCCCATGCCTGGAACTCTCCCCTGTGCCTGGAACTCTCCCCCTCCTCACTTCTGCCTCTCAGAATCTATCCCTAGGTCCCTTTAAGACTCAGTTTAAGTTCAACCTCCAAGAGTCCTGTCCTAATTCCCCAATTCCTTATGCTTCTCTGGAGACCCAGCGGAAATGATTTTATATTTAACTTGAATATGAAGCTATAAGGATCAGAGTTCCCCTTGATTTACTCAACTGAAACAACCCCCACCCTACTCAAGGAGTCAGAGACTATATACAGCTCCATGAGAGGAATCCCAGTCCAGTAAATCAGGGGGTGATCATATTTTGTATTTACTTATCTCTGTAATGTTATCATTCATCCCCCACCCCAGTGGATTATGAGCTCGTTAAGTCACAGATGGATAGAAAGGGCATACCTTTTACTAAGTACTTAGTATTTCCCAGATCCTGTATCTTGAGGGCAAAGACTCATTGCCCTTTCTTTATCCCTGCCTCCCTCTTCTTTTCTTCCTTCCTTCCATCTCTCTCTCCTTCCATCCTTCCTTCTTTCCCTCTCTCCCTCCTTCCCTCTCTCCTTTCTTTCCCTCTTTCTCTTTCTCCTTCTATCTCTCTTCCCTTCTTTCTCTCTCTTCCCTTCCTTCCTTCCTTCCTTCCTTCCTTCTTTCCTTCCTTCCTTCCTTCCTTCCTTCCTTCCTTCCTTCCTTCCTTCCTTCCTTCCTTCCTTCCTTCCTTCCTTTCTCTCTCTCTCTCTCTCTCTCTCTCTCTCTCTCTCTCTCTCTCTCTCTCTCTCTCTCTCTCTCTCTCTCTCTCTTTCTTTCCCTAACAGCATAGTGCCTGGCACATAGAAGGCACTTTAAAAGGCTTATTGAATTGATTTGAATTGCAAAGAATAACCTATGGTCCCCTGATTACCAATCATAGCTTGGTTTACCAGACTTAGCCTGAAGCCAGGCAGGCCATAGGGACCTTTGGAAGATTCAGAGTTCTTAAGTAAAGAAGATGACAGCAAAGAGAGGAAACTGAAAGAAAAAACATGAAAATGATTATAGGTTTGGAGGGACTGACTCAAATGACTTAAATCTATCTAACCTGGCCAAAAGATCACTAAAGGGAAATATGATAGTGGTGGATACAGAGCAAGTATGCAAAGGGCATAAACAAAGGTGGGAGAGGGAATGTTTAGACGACTCTAAGGGGGCATAAATTCAGTTAAGCAATGGAAAATGTAGGCTATTTAGGGAAGATCTATTAATCTGTTGACAGTCTTCTGAAGAAAGGGAGAGCAGCTCCTTAGTTTGCATCATTTAAAACTGGACTGTGCAAAGAACTGGAAAACATATAGCAGGGAAAAAACAGAATTGGCAGCAGGGACTGAGTGACTTCATAAATCTCTTTAATTTTTTAATCTTTGTGATTTTAATTTCCCATTTCCATTATTTCCCCCCCTTTTCATACGTCTGAGTACCTCCTTTAGCCCAATGACATCAACTTTTATGTTAAGTGGACACACACAAAGTGAGCTGTGGTCCAACAACTGTCTGGTAACTAGGAGTTGTTAGACAAACCTAGTTGGAATCATTCAGGCCCCAAAAGTTCTGATTTGTCCTCGATTTGGAGGGTTTCCCTCCTCCCCACTTCTTCATACCCTACCCACACCTCACACTTTTTCTAAACCACAGGTGTCAAACATGTTACTGGCAATGCTCCCAATGGTTGTAACCAGATTAAAATATAATTGGGAAATGCTGAACAAAATAAAATACAGTCAAACACAGATAATGTTAAGATGTGGGTTTCTAAGTCAGTATACACCTCTAGCAATCCTTATGTATGGTTTAGTGGCCCTCATTTCTATTTGAGTTTCAACCCTTTAAGCTGTCTCAATTCTCCATTTCCTGAAAATATTTCAATGTAAAAAGTTTGTATCTGAAATAATGGAACCCTGCTATCTTCTCTTTTGAAAAAAGGACTAGGATTGAGTTAAAAAAAGATCTGAATCTCTCTAATTGAAGGAGAGCTATCTTTTTCAGTTCTTGTAGGGAGATAGATTGGACAGTGAGGTGAGGTGCCAAAGTGAAGTCAGGAAGACATCTTCCTGAGTTCAAATCTGGCCTCAGAAACTTACTAGCTGTGTGACCTTGGACGAATCACTTAACCCTGTTTGCCTTAGTCCCTCTTCTGTTAAATGAGCTGGAGAAGGAAATGGCAAACAACTTTAGTCTTTGCCAAGAAACCCCCAAATGGGGTCATGAAGAGTCATGTATGACTGAAACAATTTAACAACAAAAGGGAGATAGGGACACACACATCTCATAATCTGACTCAAATAATGTATATGATGGTTTCAAAACCAGATCCTTCAAAAGCCTATTTCCCTTTTCCAAGCAAAGGGAGAGGTGTCTCTTATCATCCAAACCATGGGCAAACAGTATAGCTTCTTCTAAATCCATTTAAAGAAGAATTTTGCTGAAATGCTCCAAGTCACAAACCATGTTTTTCCAGATGTCAGAAAGATTGAAGTCTGCTCCAGGAAAAGTCAGCATTCTGAAATTTTTAGGTCTGATATATCTCTAGGTGAAAGGATGAGTGCTGTAAAGAGAATGTTTGTTTAGCACTGCTGGTCAAACAGCACCTTTTCTGTGAATTTTAGAAACACTGTGTTAGGGGCGAGAAGCAATGTTGCATGAAGGAAATAAGAACCTGGACCCTGGGTTTTATTTACCGAAATAAAGATTGAAGAAATAGATAGGGATACAGAAAACAGCCCTGAAATATGTTCCTTGTTATAACCCTGCTGCCAGCACTCAAATACAAGGAACTCTCTGCTCAGAGTCACGGGGGACCAATACCATTGCAAGGATATCTGCTGATGCAGCTGAAACATGCTTAAGACATCTGTTGGGATGAAACTACTCTGTGGCTTAAAGTTGAAAAAAAAATACTTCAACTGAAAAATAGCCACACTGTGCGAAACCAAACCACACAAAAGTCCACTGATACTTCAATGTTCCTCTCTTTTGTCCTGAAAATATTAGTTCAGAAAACCTAGGTAATGAATATATTTACAATTATTGTTGTTTTTAATAAAGATGTACATTTTTTGAAAATTCATACTAAAACACCCCAAGTACCTAATTACATGAAGCTCACGTTTCATAGACTTTATTTTTTCTATTATAAATATGTATAGTCATGCAAGACAAATTTCCACAGAAACCATGTTCCAAAGAGAGAGACAGAGACAGAGACAGAGAGAGCGAGAAAAGTATATGCTTCAATTTGTACTCTGAATCCAGCAGTTCTCCACTTGGAGATTGACAGCATTTTTCATCATGTGTCCTTTGGAATTGTGGTGGGTCATTGTTTTTACTAAGTCTTTCAGAGATAATTATCTTTGCATTATTGCTGTTACTGTGTACAATGTTTTTCTGGTTCTGCTCACTTCACTTTGCATCACTTCATAAAAATTTTCCCAGGTTTTTCTGAAATTATTTCCTTCATCATTTGTTACAGCACAATAGTATTTCATCACATTTGTATACCACAACTCAGTTTCCAATTCTTTGCCACCACAAAAAAGCAGCTATGAATATTTTTGTATAAATAAGTGTTTTCCTCTTTATTTAATCATTTTGGGGTATAGCCCTAGTACTACTATCTGAGTCAAAGGATTACCCAGGTTAATAGTCTTTAGAGCATAGTTCCAAATTGCTTTCCCTCATATTTACCTATGTAGGCTTTTTTTTTTTTTGGCAGGGCAATGAGGGATAAGTGACTTGCCCAGGGTCACACAGCTAGTAAATGTCAAGTGTCTGAGGCTGGATTTGAACTCAGGTCTTCCTGAACCCAGGGCCAGTGCTTTATCCACTGTGCCACCTAGCTGCTACCTATCTTTGTATGCTTTTTGAGTGCTGTGTTTGAATGTTAAATTTTCTATTCAGCTTTGTTTTTTTGGGGTTTTTTAATCAGGAATGCTTGGAAGTATCTCATTTCATTAAATATCTATTTTTCTCTGACAGCATTATGTTCAACTTTGTTGGATAGATGATTGCTAACTGTAATCCTAGATCCTTTGCCTTCTGGAATATCATATCCCAAGCCCTCTGTTTCTTTATAGTGGTAACTTCTAAGTCTTATGTGATTCTAACTGTGTTTCTACTAAAGTTGATTTTTTTTCTTTTATCCTATTTGCATTATTTTCTCCCTGACCTGAGAGTTCTGCATTTTGGCTATAATATTTCTGAAAATTTTCATTTTGGAGTTTCTTTCAGGAAGTGACCAGTGGATTTTTTTCAAATTTGACTTTGACCTTTGGTTCAAAGATATCTGGGTAATTTTCCTTTGAAATATAATGTCTAGGCTCCTTTTTTGTTCATGGCTTTCAGGTAGTCCAATGATTTCTTAAATTATCTCTCTTATTCTATTCTCCAGTCAGTAAGATGGTTCACATTTTCTTCTATGTTTTTTTTCCATTCTTTTGACTTTTTTTATTTCTTGACGTGTCATGGAATCATTAAGTTCTATTTGTCCAATTCTAACTCTTAAGGAATTATTTTCCTTAATAAGACAATCCCTTCTAAATAATTCTAGAGAGTATAAACTATCTGGGAGTACACCTGCCTAAACAAATCCAGGAGTTATATAAACAAATTATTTTAAAATATGCAAATAAAATCAGATTTATAGAAGAGGAGAAATATTAATTATTCATGGGTAGGCAAGGCCAATATAATAAAAATAGTAATATTACCTGATTTATATATGAAATGTCATCCCAATTAAAATACCAAAGTTTATTCTACTAAATTAGAAAAACCATTTGGAAGACCAAAAAGTCAAGAATATCAAAGGAAAAGAATCTATATGTTCTAAAATGTTTATAGCAGAGGCAGCTAGGTGGTGCAGTGGATAAAGCACCAGCCCTGGATTCAGGACTCCCTGAGTTCAAATCCAGCCTCAGACACTTGACACTTAACTAGCTGTGTGACCCTGAGCAAGTCACATAACCCTCATTGCCTTGCAAAAAACCCAAACAAACAAAAACTTAAAAATAAATAAATAAAATAAAATGTTTATAGCAGCTTTCTGTGGTGGCAAAGAATTGGAAATTACAAGGATGCCCACCAATGGGAAAATGGCTGAACAAGTTGATGGAATACTATTGTGCTATAAGAAAGGATGAGCTCAATGATTTTGGAAAGACACAAAATAATAAATAGTGAAATGAGCAGAAACAACAGAACAATATATAAAGTAACAGCAGCATTGTTTTAAGAATGACTTTGAGTAAACCATCCCTCTTTGGGGATGGCCTACTGCCCTTATTATTCCATCAAAGGCTTATATGGGGGACTAAAGGTAAGAATTGAGTTCCCCCTCTGTCCTTTGGTTCAGAGCTACACAGTTAAGTTTTTGGAACTTGTTTCTTAGTTCCTATATAGCTAGAACCTCAAACTTATCACTGTGACCTTCTCCTCTGGAATTGTGTAATTGGTGACAGAGCTGCCAACTGGTACTTATTCCTTTCCTAGTGCTAATTCAGGGGCCCCTTGGGATTTCTTTCTGCCCTGTGCTTCCAGTCATGTTATTCATTCTCAACCCTCTTAGGACCCCTGGGTGTGAAAATGCTCCTCACTGATGATGGTCAGTCTTTGCCCCAGTGTCCCCAGACTGCCCTGCACTGGAAAAGTGACTCACTGTGACTTTTTTCTTGGCTTCCCAGGAAGAATTCTAGGTTGTTACAGAGGAGGTGTTTTGTGTCATCTGGACAAAAATTATGACTCTCACTTCACTATGTTGACTTTGCTGCCTCTCTTCATGGACTTTAGAACCAAGGATAGGAGGAGGACTTTCAGGGATTATTTGGTCTAACCCCTCAAGATCAGAAATGAGGATCCTGAGAGCGAGAGAAGTAAAGTGACTTACCAAAAATGATGTAGTAAGCAGTAGAACTAGAATTAGAATTCAGGTCTTAGAGTACATTCTATCTTACCACAGGGAGTTTTTTTTTTCTCCAGCTCCCCAGACCCTCACCCGTATTCCCTGTCCTTCTGCCTCTCTTCAAGGAGCCTGGGAAGAAGCAATGTATTTCCTCTGCTTTTTTCAGATATTCTCTATCAGAATTAGGCTCACTCCTGAATCATAGAGTGACTACTGTTTCATGAACTACAATTTTATTAAGAATTAATCTCAGGGGCAGCTAGGTGGCACAGTGGATAGAGCTCTGGCTCTGGAGTCAGGAGGACCTGAGTTAAAATCTGGCCTCAGAAACTTGACTCTTACTAGCTGTGTGACCCTGGGCAAGTTATTTAACCCCCATTGCCTCACCCAAAAATCAAAAACCAAAAACAAACAAACAAAAAGAATTAATCTCTTACCCATAGCTATAAGAGGTATATGATCTGCTTCTGCTCTATTTCTAATTGTATGATCTTTTATATTCAGGTCAAATACCCATTTTTAATTTATAATGTGATATGGTATGAGGTGTTAATCTATGCTAGGCTGCTTTCTAGTTTTCACAGCAATTCTCATTTAAAAGGGAATTTTTTCTGTAGTGATTAATTATTTTACAGGTTTATTGATCATTGATTCATTGCATTCCATTGTTTCTGAATTGTTGGATATCTAATGTTTAAAATATACATTCAGTTCATTAATCTTCTTTTCCATTTTGTTAAGGAATATTTTTAATCATAAAAGTATTTTATTATTTTCCAGTTACATGTAAAGATAGTTTTCAACATTTGTTTTCATAGGATTTTTGGTTCCAGATTTTTCTCCCACCCTCCCTTCCCTCCCCCCTCCTCCAAGATGGAAAACAATCTGATATAGGTTATATATGTACAAGTTAAGGAATATTTTAATGATAACATTTCTTCCCTGAGAATTGCTTTAGTTATATTCCTCAAATTTTGGTATTATCTTTGTTTTTCACATATATATTAGTTATTTTGGTTTTTGATGAGTAATCTAAGATTATGTTACTGATTCTTCATTTAGGTCTGTATTATTTGAATTGATTACTATTTTTCTTGTTTTAAGGCCCATAAAGAATGTGTTTGGTATTTTTTATATCTCTTTCAATTCCTTCAAGCTGTAATAAGTAGTCACTTTTTGTAAAATGCTTCACTTTTTGTAAAATGCTTTGTGATGCTTAGAAAGAGGAATATTCTTTAGTTGTCCCATTCAGAAAGTGCTTTAAGACTTCTAGCTATAATTTCTCTAGCAATTTGTTAATTTCTACATTTTTCCATTTGTTTATTTTTCTATTAGATTTGTTTGAGATGAGAGAAACATTAAAATCTACTACTACTATATTTCTATCTAAGGGACTGCAGTTTCTTTTACTGGACTGAAAATGCAGCTACTGTGTGCAAGTTTTTGCTCTGCTCCTTTGGCTCTGCCCTCATTTGTCCCCTGCGGTAGGGAAAATGCATTAAGTCAAACAAGGAATCCACTTCCCATAATGCTGTGGGCACACAACATACCAAGAATGACTAGAGGAAATTAGAGACCATTTAGAAATGGCAAAACATGCATACTACAAAGGCAGCTGGGAAGGTTTGTGAGCAATGAAAACAACAGGAGAAGTAGAAGCATTGATTACTGAACTAAGATGGCATCAGAGAACTCCTCAGGGTGTGTAGTTGAGCAAGGCCAATGCACACAAACTGGAAATGTTGGAAGGTGAACAAGGAGGGTGAGACCCAAAGGAAAATTGGAAGTAAGAGAAACTGGGCTGTTTGATGACTCTAATTCACTGAAGAAGCACTCATTCCACCCATGTTGCAAGGATTTCTGTATTGTGGTTTTTTTGTTTGTTTGTTTTTTGTTTTTTTAGTGAGGCAATTGGAGTTAAGTGACTTGCCCAGGGTCACAGAGCTAGTAAGTGTTAAGTGTCTGAGGCTGGATTTGAACTCAGGTGCTCCTGACTCCAGGGCCAGTGCTTTATCCACTGCGCCACCTAGCTGCCCCCTGTATTGGTATTTGAAAGTTTGTTCCTTGAATCTAGACTTGGGCCCAAATTATAGGATCTCAGGTTCCCAGTCAGAGCTGAAGATGACCTTGGACATCAACCAGTCCAAGACCCTAATTTTAGAGATGAAGCAGGCCCAGAGAGGTTAAATGACTTACCCTATGTTACACAAGTAGTAAACTGCTATGGCCTTTACTGTTTTGTAACAAATATATTTTTGTTCAAAACCCTTAGCGGCTACCTTGGTTGTTAGCAAGTGTGCTAACTCAAAAAATTTTTTTAATGATCTAAATTTAGAGGTTCTCAAAGAGACAGAAAGACCATATTGGTTTTTTTTTGTTTGTTTGTTTGTTTGTTTTTGCGGGGCAATTGGGGTTAAGTGACTTGCCCAGGGTCACACAGCTAGTAAGTGTCAAGTGTCTGAGGCCGGATTTGAACTCAGGTACTCCTGAATCCAGGGCCGGTGCTTTAACCACTGCGCCATCTAGCTGCCCCCAAGACCATATTGTTTAGACACAAGCCATTCAAGACTATTAACAATTAATTAATTAATAAAGAATCTGGCATACTTGAACCTGGTCCAACTGCTAAGATGAGATATATATATATATATGAGATGAGATATATATATACGAGTGAACCATTTTATTTATTCAGTATAGAGAGACTATTGTGTTTTGTGGTTGTCACATTGTGGGGTTTTTTAATGTGTGGGTAGTTTGGGTTTTCTAAATTATTGCTACTTATATACATTAATGGCTATTTATATAATAATGGCTATTGCACCCATTCTGGCAGGAATCATTTATTATTAATTAATATTAAATATTAGAAGAGTATTGACTGCATGGCATTTAACACAAGCAGAAAAACCCTCCAGTGCCATATTTCTAAGAGAGAGAGAGAACATGTCCTAACAGCCTAACCTATCCTAAGAGAAGAGCTCTCACCAACCATCAGCCTTCCTGAACCAAGGGTGTGTTCCAAGATGCCAACCACCAGGAGCCTCATGTGTTCTTGGCTTTTATCTTCTTTTGATAGAGGCGGGTTACTACACACTGATCAAAGCTAATTGGCTAACATCATTCAATTCCATTGTTTGACATGACTTGAGTGTAGTCCATATTAAAGTGAGTTCTACAGATGACATGAAAGGGGGGTGTATCCAAAAAGACTCTCCCTTTGCTTAAGGCAAAGTCCATTATCTAGGTGTGGCTTGATCCCATCAGCTCACTGAACTAGACAAAAGAGTCTATTCTCCACCTCTATTGTATCCTTAGCTTTGTCCCAACAAGAGATTAGAACTTTCTCAAGAATTGAGCTTTCTGAAGGGAGGGGAGAGAAAAGGCTAAAATTGATCTGGGTCCCCCCAAGATACTTATTATCAATAATTATTTTCTCCCAATGGATTGATATGACTGAAAAGTGACTGAACAACAATATGTCTAACAAAGGTCAAAGGCCACATTTGAACCTTGGTCTTTCTGACTCCAGGTCCAACACTGTATCCACTGCATAATTTAACAAAACCAACCCAACACATCAATTCTGCCTGATAATACATGTAATATTCCATATGTAGAGTGCCCCATCTAGGTAATCTCAAAGTTGACCATTTTAATTACATAGCATTCCACATCACATTTTTTTGGTCCTTTTCACTTACTTTATTGTAATCATTTAATATTGTTTTCCTGCCAACCCCCTCATTTAGAAATTTTATTTTACTTCTTAATAATGTTTTTATAATACCATTTTGTTTTAAGTTGTCTAAATTTCTTCCAATATTATTCCCTTTTCCCTCTATCAGAGAGCTATCCCTTGTAACAAACAATGCTTATAAAGGAAAATAAAGGGCAAAGAGAGAGCGGGGAAAATAAAACCAAGCAGTACTTCAAAAAAGGCTGAAAATATAGGCAATGCTGCACACACCTATACCTCCCACTAAGGACCTAACCTCTTCATTTTAATAAAAAGAAAAAAACTGTAGTGACAGCAACAAAAAAAATTAGCAAAGTTCCATTTCAAACACTGCTATAGATACCATTTATGGAACTGTTTGCTGTTGTTGTTTTTTAAATAATGCTTGTCCCTTAAAAAAAACTGAGATGAGGGGCCTACTTGTTTGGTCCTTAGCTACCTTGTCCAGTCTCCAGAGTAAGAAGAGATTTGGGTGGTGGGCATCTCAAACCTCTTCAATAAACAGGAAAAAAAAAATCTGTGGGAAAGGCTTTTTCTTATTTAAAGAAAGTCCCCGGGGGCAGCTAGGTGGCACAATGGATAAAGCACCAGCCCTGGATTCAGGAGGATCTGAGTTCAAATTTGGCCTCAGACACTTGACACTAGCTGTGTGACCCTGAGTAAGTCACTTAACCCTCATTGCCCCATCAAATAAACAAACAAACAAATAAATAAATAAGTAAAAAAAAAAAGTCCCCAAAGTGACAGAGATGAGGAATAGTCTTTTTACAATTTCCATCTGTAGACAAGGATCATAGTATTATAGATCTAGAAAGGACCTCAAAGGTCATCTAGACAACACCTTTATTTTGCAGATGCGGAAACTGTGTAGCTTGCTCAAAATCACTCAAGTGCTATCAGAGGAAGGATTTGAACTCAGAACCCAGAACCCCTGCCTTCAAAGCCATTTGCCAAAACCATTGAAGTTTGGACATCTTGAAGAGAGATCTATGATACTTTCATTCTCACTTAAATCCATTTCCATATCCTAAGTTAGAAAAAAAAAGTTAGAACAGACTCAGTGCTGAGACTAAGGGACATTAAATCAGATTCCTTACCAAATTGTTGTTTGTTGTTCTTCAGTTCTAACACTTCATGATTTCATTTGGGGTTTCCTTGGCAGAGATATTGGGGTGGTTTACCACTTCCTTCTCCAGCTCATTTTATAGCTGAGGAAACTAAGGCAAGTTCAGTGACTTGACCAGAGTTCCACAGCTAGTAAGTGTCTGAGGCCAGATTTGAACTCAGAAGGGTGAATCTTTATGATTCCAGGCCCAGCAGTCTATCCATTGATCCACCTAGCTGTCTCCTTCCTTATCAAAACCCTCCACTTATTATCTCATGTTCAGTAGGGATCTGGGACTACAAATAATTTAATAGACCTTTACTAAACTAAAGTATAAATAGTCATTATGTCACAAGTGAGCTTTCCTGCTTTTCCATGGCAGGCATCTATAAACATTCTTTGTTATTTAACCTTTGGTTTTGCCCAGATTTGTATATATTTGATGCTTGTTTCTGCCTGATTGTGGAAAAAGTTTTCTCACATCTCTGAGACATATTCAAAGTTACCTTAGCTCCAAGTTCATTTGAGTCTATGGTATACTCTGAGTTCCCTGTGGCTTATTTATTCTCCGTATAAGCAGATTAGTTGAGAAGTCCTGTATCAATTGAAGCAAAATTCCCTATGCAAGAGAAAGAAACAGCTTGACAATATTTTCCTGACAGGTCTTTTCTCTGTAAAATACTGACCTTATGTTTCTAGACTTTTTTTTTTTTTAATTTTTGGTGAGGCAATTGGGGTTAAGTGACTTGCCTAGGGTCACACAGCTAGTAAGTGTTAAAGTGTCTGAGGCCGGATTTGAACTCAGGTCCTCCTGATTCCAGGGCCGGGTGCTCTATCCACTGCTCCACCTAGCTGTCCTAGACTGGTTTTTATTTTTGTTTTTATTTTTCTTTTTTTTTTTGCGGGGCAATTGGGGTTAAGTGACTTGCCCCAGGGTCACACAGCTAGTAAGTGTCAAGTGTCCGAGGCCAGATTTGAACTCAGGTCCTCCTGAATCCAGGGCTGGTGCTCTATCCACTGTGCCATCTAGCTGCCCCCTAGACTGGTTTTTAAAAGACTTCTTCTTTTAATTGTGGATAAAGTCACACCAAGCTCACAGTATTATGTCCCAAGGTCCTAATCACCTATTAGGAGAAGGAGAAAGAGAAGGAGAAGGAGAAGGAAAAGGAGAAAGAGGCAGAAGAGGGGTGAGAGTAGGGCACAAGGAGGGGGAAGTAAAGGAGGACAAGAGATCAGAAAAATGAACAGGAAGGGGAAGGGAAGAAAGATAAGGAGAAAAAAAACAGAAAAGGAAGGGAAGAATGAGGAGGAGGAAGAGGAGAATAAAAGAAAGAGGAAAAAGACGGTTGGATTTTCAGTCACAAGTCCTAGTTCAACTTCAAGTCTTGGCTTTACCTCTTACTTTCTGTGTTCTCTTAGGGTAATTAACATCCCTGGCTTTCAGTTTCTGCATCTGTAAAATAGGAGGAGAAAGAAAAGAGGAAGAGAATAGGTAGAGAAGAATCACCATGACTGTCTTGAGGCCAAACTAATTCCCTTCTGTGAACTGTCCACTTCTCCTTGAGATTCTTTCTCTTCTTCTGTGGTGTTGTACTATTGATTTTCATCTATTTTGTTATTTTCTCTAGCTGCTTCTGCTATGAACAAGCTATAAAACAAAAAGATAGCTCATTGCAAACTGTGGCTCTCTTCCCTTGTTTCATACATACACACCCTCCCTAGGAAAGACATGGGACCAGGGAACAACCCTCAAGCCACTGGGGAAGGAGTCCTTTGTTCCACTTGCTCAGAGATTTTAATATCATATTTTAGTTAAGACTTGTTTGTGTCTCCTCTCCATGATTAGTATAAATATTTCCAAGACAAGTTTAATTTTATTACTTTTGACATTGTTTGGGTATCACATTTTGTATGCTCAAAGGCCTCTGCCATCAACCTAATGCCTATATAGGAAGCCAGCATTTGAATCATGCCCATTTTAAAGAACTACATCATTAAGACCTTACTTCTGGTCACATCTCTCAAAATCAATAACAATTACAGTAGTTCTGGACTTCCTTCTTGATCTAGGTTCATTAATCTCAATCATAATATTAGCCAAAAGTCATTGAGATAATGGTAGAAGTCATATCTTTATAATTTTTCAGTTAAAAATCTTTTATATTCGAAGGGTGGCATGATAGAACAGTGGGAAAAGGACCACATTTACCCAGAGGATCTGTGTTAGAATCCCAGCTTTGCTACTTACTATTTATGTGATCTTGAATCATTTGCCTCATTGATCCACAATATTTTCTCATCTGGAAAATGAGATTGAACTAGAAGACCTCTAAGGTCCTACTAACTCCAATTTATAATCCTAAATAGAAAGATCTTATTTAATTTTCCTCTGAACCACAAAAGACAATTGGAGTAGGAGTTAGCACACCTGGTTCCAATTTCTGTCATCATTTTTTAGTTGGGTGATTTGGGACCATTTACTTTTCTGATAGCCATAGCTACCATATCTGTAAAATAGGAATAATAGTACTTGCAATACTTGCAAGACAAACTTGTTGTGAGGAAAGTGCTTATAGACATATGTAAATGTGAGTTATTATTCTCATTTGAGCAGGCAACCTTTTTCTGAACTGCAAATTATATTGTGTAAGCAGCAGCGTATCATGTAGGCAAGCTCCTAGTGTGTCTATGTATCAGGAAACTATATATTATATGACCATTCTCTGGAGTGTATTTTTCACTTCTTCCTTTATACTTAGGTTGCAAATCCATTAAGCAGGGACATAGGTAAGTCCTAAACTGTCAGAATTCCTAGGGCTCAACTACTGATTTTTTTTCATTATACTATAATATAAATGGTCACAATTAAATAATTTGATATCTTCAAGGTGAGAATCTGAAGCCTATAATCACTGCATGAATTTTGCATTGCCTATTTGTTTCTAGACCTTGCCAAGTAGAAATGAAAAAAAAATCTGACAAGAAAGAAAATTAGGGAAAGATATAGCTTATGTTGGATAGTAGAAAATATATTTAAGTTGTGAAATGATGAAAATGATTCAGATTGCTATAAAATGCTTCCATCGTATAAATGGAAGAAACATTGCCATTTGAGCCAGACAACTAAATATATACAAGGCAAACATTAGCAAACTGCATATTTTTGGATTTGTGACATCCCCCCCATCTTTCTGTATTGTTTGTGATGCGTGACAAGGAGAGAACAAAGAATAAGAGCTTATGTTGAAGATAGTCACCAAGCAGTTGAATTTCTTAGTTCACAGTGTGGTTAGTCCACTTCTCTTGGTCACAGTCAGAATGTCAGCAGGCATATTTTCCCAGAAAACACCTCTTAATATATTGGATTCACAATGTATAAACCAGGCGGACACACAGCAGAAAATTAACATTGTTTCCCAATGGTGAAAATCATGTTCAGCCATATCATTTATTTGCTAAGACACATGCTTAGATAGTGTCTATATAAGATGCTATCTCAACTACAGCATATTATTCATCCCGAAACATCTACTTCTAGTCTATATTTCTTACTTACCAATTGAGATTATTTTTCCTTTGAGATAAAGAGAGAAGGGAAATTTAACTGGATGTACAGTTTGATGGTTCATACTATCTCCTTAATTTAACAAAGCATTCCACAATTCCTGGAATGATCAAGGAGAGGAAACTCAGGTTTTTCATTTTGTTTTCGTTTTATTTTTCTTTCTGTCAGGATTAGAAAGGAGCATTGGATAATGGAGTTAGAGCTTAGAGTCATCTCATGTAATCACAGTGAGTGAGGACACTGGGGCCCAGAGAGATAAAGCGATTTTCTCAAAGTCATGTATTTAGTAAGTAGCATTATCTAGATATGAACTCAGCTTTCTTCATTCTAAATTTAATGAACATTCCACTTATGCCCATGCTACTTTTCTAATCATCAATATATATTCCTTTGAAATTTAGTCAGGAAGTTTACTCCCAATTCAGTTGGAAAACACGTGCACACACATACACACACACACACACACACACATGCAGAGTTTTAAAGGTCCCAATGAAGAACTTTTTAGGCACCATTTAGATCTGGTTCCCACATTAAGTAACTAACACTAAGTTTCACAGAGAGACAAGACTTAAGATATGATCCAAAACCTGAGCCATAATGAAAAATCCTGTGTTATAGCCCACCAGACAGACTAGACTTGATAGTTTTTACTGATAGCTGCTTTCTATGACTCTGAAAATATTCCCTCAGCCACCATTTTCATGAATCTTTATTATGAAGAAATAATGTAAGTTGTTGACTTATTTCATATTTCAATACTTTGGGGATTTGTGGTTACATCCATGTAGACACTTCCCCTAACTGTATAGGTCCCAGTATCCCCGCACTAAGAAACAGTCTTCATAAGCTGCTATGGGAAAAAAAAAATCATCATGGCAGAGGTTACTGGAGGAGGAATTCTGCTGAGGGACCTCTCCCAACTTAGCTAACTTGGCTCTTAAGTGACAGAAGCAGAGTCTGGTGTCAAGTCCACAGTCAAAGCCTTTTCTGCTTGCACTTCCTGGCCTTTGAGAAGCCAGGTTCTCCTTCATTCCGTAATGAAGAAGAAAAATAAATGAGAAATCTTAAGAAAAGTAGGCCAATTTGACCTTATTTGTATCATTGACATTTGGTAGAATGAGGTCCATGACTCAAATATGACTCTTGAAGGGTCTATTCCAATGGTTCTGTGGTCTCATCTCTATGGATGACCAACAATACAGGTCACACGCCAGACATCTCTGTCCTTTCTGTGAGGTACTTGTCTATGTCCTCCTATACATTCATCACCAGACACCTCTCCAAGGTGCTGGGAGCCACCCTTATCACATCTCCAGAAGGCTATCCTTCTGTCATTCTTCACTCTTTCCATCTGACTGGGGCATCTTTTTTTTAATCTTACATTTCTTTGGTTATCTACTTTACCCATATCTTTTCATAAGCCTATGTTTATAACATACTCTTTGAATGAGTCTCAATTTTGGTTTTATGGAATTGAACTGTACTGTACCATAGATTACTGCTCTACCTTTATGGAAGAATATTGATATTACAAAGACAGGGCTTTGTTCCACAGTGAATCTTAGTATTTTGAAATTTCCCAAAAGGCAATCCATCTTGCTTTTATCTTCCTGTTCAGCACAAGGTTATTATTCAACTCATTCTCCATTTTCAGAGTCTGTCACACACACACACACACACACACACACACACACACACACACACACACATGCACAAATGGACAGCTCTATTAAGTTGTCTACCCAACTGTATATCATAATCCAGACAAAGGACATTCTTTATCCATTTGGTTTTTCCAGTGTGGGTAGTTATAGACCAAACTCTTTTGAGTGATTATGGATCTCATTTAGGAGGCTTTGCAGTGTTCCTGGGCTTTATGTGGTCAGTACAATGGCAACTACAAAGAGAAGCTGGAGGGCCTCGTCATCTATAAGGAATGCCTCTTCCATTTGGATTCTGCTGGCTCTCCTCAATGATAATTGAGAATACCTTTGGGGAGCATATGTTTCCCCGCTTTAAGCCTTGCTTGATATTAATAACCAGTGTCATTTACAAATGTATCCCTATTGTGTCTTTCAAGAGAATGTGTATAAATTTTTGACATGTGTGTGGGAGGTACCTTGTTGGAAGAAAGCCTTTAAGGCAGAATATTCCTCTACCAAAGCAAATCATTTTTATGAGGGTCTATTTGCTTTTATTAGAGATTTAAGGAACAAAAAATAAACAAAGTTCCTACCTTGTATTCTTTGTATCTTTCAATTATTTGTGTGATGGTAACATATGTTCTACTGTGGAGGTTAGCGCAGTGCCTGGTACATAATAGATGATTAATAAATGCATATTGATTGTGGAATATCCCTTGTGATAATAACATTATCAAGTGTCTCTTAAGTCTCAACACACTCTTGCCCATCCTATACACTATTGCCAAATTATTTTTCTGTAAACATAAGTCTGACTATACAACTACCCTGCTCAACCAATTTCAGGTCTTTCCTACTAATTCTAGGATGAAATATAAACTCCTCTGTTTAGCTTTTAAAGCCCCCAATTCTCTGTTGGAAGGAAGTATTTATAATATGTAGCCATATAGCTACCAAAATTCCGTAATAAAATAATAACGGTGATAGCAAACATATAGTACTTACTATATGTTAGGCACTATGCTGAGTTCTTTACAAGTATTATCTCATTTGATCCTTACAACAACCCTAGGAGGCAGGTGCTATCATTATCCCCATTTTACAGATGAGAGGACTAAGGCAGAGTTTAGGTGACTTGTCCAGGGGCACACAGTTATTAAGTGTCTGAGGCTGGATTTGAACTCAGGTTTTCTTAAATCCAGGCCCACTGCACCTCCTGATTGTCCCATGAGTATTTCACCTCTCTAATTTTTTATTCCCCAACAGTATTTTCCTGCATTTTCACTGATATCACCCTTGTTTACCTTTGCATTGAATCATTTAATATTGAAATCTATATTTACCTCATTCAGAGGGTTTTATTAAGTTCTTTTCTTTTTTTTTTCCAGGGCAATGGGGGTTAAGTGACTTACCCAGGGTCACACAGCTAGTTAGTGTTAAGTGTCTGAGGCCAGATTTGAATTCAGGTCCTCCTGAATCCAAGACCAGTGCTTTATCTACTGTGCCACCTAGCTGCCCCCATTTTATTGAGTTCTTAATAGAATTGCTCTTCCTCCTAAAATTCCCCAAAAGTTGCTAGTGCAGCCATTGCAATATATTTGAGGTGTTATTTTTTTAATCAGTCAACTAGCATTTATTAAGAGCTTACTAAGTGCCAGGAACTGTGCCAAAAACTGGGAAAGTGCCTACATAATTTCATTTAATCTTTACAATAGTCCCGGGAGCTAGGTACTATTATTATACCCATTCTACAGATGAAGAAAGTAAGGCTTGGAGAGGGTAAATGATTTGCTCAGGAGAGGATAAACAGCTAGTAAGAACTCCAAGTTCAATGCTCTGCACTTTCCTCACAACAATCCAGTGAGGTTGGTAGTACAAACAGCATAGTTCCTATTTTTTTAGATAAGGAAACTGACGCTCAGAGATGTGGATTGCCCAAGGTTCACTCAGTTACTATATGTTCAAGGCAGAATTAGAACCCACTTCTGCTGAGTCCAAGGTTAGTGGGTTTTTTCATTGCATCTTACTGCATCTCTAGATCTGATCACTTTGCTTCTAGAATAGTTGCCTCCAAATATATTAGCTGTTTATATGGATTTATTTTATATGCTGCAACTTTGCTAAAGCTGTTAATTATTCAAGTAGATTTTAGTTGATTCTTTAGGATTCTCTAAGCATACCATCATAACATCTACAAAGGATGACAGGTTTATTTCCTCCTAGCTATTCTAATTCCTTCAATTTCTTTTTCTTCTCTCATTGGTAACATTTCTAGTACAATACTGAATGATAGTGGTGATAATAGACATCTTTGTTTCACCCCTGGTCTTATTAGGAATGCTTCTAACTTATCCCCATTACATATAATGCTTGCTGATGGTTTTAGATAGATACTGTTTATCATCTTAAGGAAAGCTCCCTTTATTCCTGTGCTCTCTAGTGTTTTTCACAGGAATGGCGGTATTTTATCAAAAGCTTTCTCTGCATCTATTGAGATAATCACATGATTTTGGTTAGTTTTGTTATTGATGTGGTCAATTATGTTGATAGTTTTCCTAATGTTGAACCAGCCCTGCATTCCAGGTATAAATCCCACTTGGTCATAGTGTATTATCCTGGTGATAAATTGCTGTAATTTCTTTGCTGATATTCTATTTAGAATTTTTGCGTCAATATTCATTAGGGAAATTGGTCTATAAATTTTTTCTCTGTTTTTGCTTTTTCTGGTTTAGGTATCAGAACCATATTTGTCTTATAAAATGAATTTGGTAGGATCCCTTATTCACCTATTTTTCCAAATAATTTGTATAGTATTAGAATTAATTATTCTTTAAATGTTTGGAAGAATTCACTTGTAAACCTATCTGGCCCTGGAGGTTTTTTCTTGGGGAGTTCACTGAGAGCTTGTTCAATTTCTTTTTCTAAAACGGGCTTATTTAAAGATTTTCTTTTCTTTTCTGTTAATCTGGGCAATTTATATTTTTGTAAATATTCATCCATTTCATTTAGATTTTAAAATTTATTGGCATAAAGTTGGGCAAGATAGCTCCTAATTATTGCTTTAATTTCCTATTCACTGGTGATGAATTCACTTTTTTTTCATTTTTGATATTGGTAATTTGGTTTTTCTTCTTTCTTTTTTATCAAATTAACCAAAGGTTTATTTATTTTATTGTCTTTTTTCATAGAACCAGCTCTTAGTTTTATTTATTAATTCTATAGTTTTCTTACTTTAATTTTATTAATCTCTCCTGTAATTTTCAGAATTTCTAATTTGACATTTAATTAGGGATTTTTAATTTGTTCTTTTTCTAGCTTTTTTAGTTACATACCCAATTCATTGATCTTCTCTTTTTCTATTTTATTCATGTAGGCATTTAGAGATATAAAATTTTCCCCTAAGAACTAGCTTGGCTGCATCCCATAAGTTTTGGTATGTTGTCTCATTGTTGTCATTCTCTTTTATGGAACTATTGATTGTTTCTATGATTTGTTGTTTGACCCACTCATTACTTAGGATGAGATTATTTAGTTTCCAGTTAATTTTGAGTCTATCTTTCTATGACCCTTTATTACACATAATTTTTATTGCATCATGATCTGAAAAGTATGCATTTACTATTTCTGCATTTTTGCATTTGACTGTGAGGGTTTTATGCCCTAAAATATAGTCAATTTTTATGTAGGTCCCCTGTACTGCTAAGAAAAAGATATATTCCTTTCTATCACCATTCACTTTTCTCCAGAGGTCTATCATATTTAATTTTTCTAAAATTCTACTCACCTCCTTAACTTCTTTCTTATTTATTTTGTGGTTAGATTTATCTAGTTCTGAGAGGAGGAGGTTGAGGTGCTCCATTAATATATTTTCACTGTCTATTTCTTCCTGCAACTCACTTAATTTCTTCTATAAGAATTTGAGTGCTGTACCACTTGGTGCATATATGTTTAGTATTAATATTACTTCATTGTCTATGATACCTTTTAGCAAGATGCAGTTTCCTTCCTTTACTCTGTTTGAGGTGTTATTTTTACAAATGCTTCTCACGTGCACTACCATACAATAAGAACAAATGTCTTGTGAATTTTTTTTTCTTTAGGTCTCTGGATACAACGTAAGAGAAAACCAACTCAGCCAATTTCCTTATTTACTTCTTTCCTATCACTATCATCCTAAATACAGTTCCCCCAAAACATAAACATCCCAGATCATTTTCAATGACACTCTGTCTTGTCTTCTCCTCCATTATAATGGGTTTTTTTTGTTTTGTTTTAGTGGGGCAATGAGGGTTAAGTAACTCGCCCAGGATCACATAGCTAGTAAATGTCAAGTGTCTGAGGCCAGATTTGAACTCAGGTCCTCCTGAATCCAGGGCCAGTGCTTTATCCACTGCACCACCTAGCTGCCCCCCCCCCCATAATAATGTTTTAAAAGAGAAGTAGGCTTCCCAGTCCTCACTTTTTACTGAGGAAAGGAAATTTCCCATGACAGACCACTGTGGAAATTCTCTTAAATAAAACTGTGACCAAAAAAGTATTTGCTTAGATCATGCCTAAATCCAAGGGTAACAGGGAGTTCTCACCAATAATAAGCCTCAGAGCATGCGGATGAAAGAGAGAACTCAAAGGAACATCTTCATCATGGCAAACTACACATGGAATGAGAGAAACCAGAGTCAGAAGGCACCTCAGAGGCCTTCTAGTGTACCTCATAGCTAAACAAGATTTCTCTCTATTGCAAACCTGTGGTTATCCTGAATTTGCTTGAAATTCTTCAGTGAAGGGGAATTCCTTAGTGCCCATTTGTTAGAAACTTAAATGTTTCCCTGAAGTGTTCAAATGAAGACACCCCCAAGAGGTTTAAAAATAAAACCAAAACCAAAACCTTAGTCAGCCTTTCAGAATAAGATCAGCAGAAACTGACCAAAGTCCCTTTTCTTGTAGGTGAGAATTCAAATATCAACCAGCCTTCATTGCCCAGGAGTCTTCCCTTTCCCTCAACCCTTCCACTGCAATGAGCCACCACCAATTCCCAGACCAGGAGCCTCATTCCCTTTCCTCTAATGCCTGGGCCTGCTAGACCCAGATAAGAACTCTGTCAAAACCTATCGGACTTTACAGGCTGGGGAGAGGATGTCCCATTCTTTCTGACGCCCCATTTCCTCCAGCCCCGCCTTTCTCCATGAAGTGCCCAATTCCACCCAGGGACCCAAGAGTCCTCTTTCCCTCATTCTCCTTAACTACCTACATTTTGTGAGCATCTCCCCTGAATAAAACTAACTTGCTTTACTGTCTTATTATGAGCTCCATGCTTCCTTAAACTGGACCAAACCTTCTTGATATAGTTAGCATTTAGGCATTGCTTTAAGTCTTGCGAAATGCTTTATAAATGTGTTCTAATTTCATCCTCATGATAACCCTGTGAATTAAGTACTATTATTATCTCCATTTTACAGATGAAGGACCTAAGCTAGAGGCTAAGTGACTTTCCCAGGGTCACACAGCTAGTAAGTGTCTGAGGTGAGATTTGACTTCAGGTCCTCCTGACTCCAGGTCCAATCCTCTATTCACTGTACCACCTGCTTCTTGAGTCTATGTAAAGACACCATTCTATTTGTGTCTAAGTAAAGATACCTTTCTATTTTTATAACAAATTATTAAATTTCCTTTTAAGTTAATCTGAAATTTGATCCTTTGCAAGTTCTACACATTGTTCCAGGCTCTGCCCTCTTTAGTCTAATTCCTCCTCCATAGGATATTTCTTCATAAACTTGACAACAGCCACCATGTTTCCCCTGATATTTTTCTTTGTGTTAAATGTCTACAGTTCCTTCAGCTGATCCTCATTTGACATGATCTCAAGACCATTCATCATCCTGGTTACCCTCCTCTGGACACTCTTCAGTATATCAATATTCTTCCTGAAATGTGGTGTCAATACCTGAACACAATATCCCACATGTGGCCTGACCTGTGCAAAATACAATGAGATAATCATTACCCTACTCCAAAACATTACCTCTTTTTTTACATCTTTTAAAGTTTTTTTTCATTTAATCTTGAATTTATGGAATAAAATAAGCATTTCCATAACATAAAAAGATGACTGTGGGGCAGCTAGGTGGCACTGTGGATAAAGCACCAGCCCTGGATTCAGGAAGACCTGAGTTCAAATCTGGCCTCAGACACTTGACACTAGCTGTGTGACCTTGGGCAAGTCACTTAACTCTCATTGCCCCACCAAAAAAAACCACACCAACAAAAGATGATTGTACCTGAAACTGCAAATCTATTATGTATAATTTGCTATTCCTTTTAAGTGAATATTAAGTGAATAATAAAATTATCATGTAACTTTCCCCCCTTTTATTCTTCTCCCATCATCCTAGAATTGGCTACCATTAGATACAAACATACACACACATACATATATACATACATATATATACATATACACATACACACATATATATGAATATACATATACATATATATATGTATGTGTATGTATACATACACAGTGTAGAACAAAAGTCACAAATATTTAATAGTACCTTTATTTTTTTGTTTTTAATTTACAATACCATAGCATCATATACAGTATGTATAGGAAATGAATTTATATTATCTGTGAAAAATCAAATCTTACAAATGGTGAAAAATAAAGAAAAAATAATTTTCAAAAAGTTATTAAAACATCAGACCCCTTCATGACATCTTCCTTCATATATGTCCTTTGTAATTAATTTGGGTGTTTACAATAGTTAAAATAACTTATTTACTCACAACTGTTCTTAAAACAATTTTGCTGTTACTGTTATACAATATTCTCTTGGTTTTGCTCATTTTCTTCTTCCTCATTTTATTCAAGTCTCACCATGTTTTTCTAAGATCATCGAGCTCATACATTTCTTACAGCACAGTAGTATTTCATCACAATCATATACCATGACTTGTTCACACTGCCACTTCATTAAATTGTTTTGGCTGTCATATCACAATATTGACTCATATGGACTTTGATAGACCAACTTTACCTCTTTCAATCTTACCCCATTCTAGGCCTCCACCTCTCAGACATCTCTAGTAATGCTACCAAATGTCACCCCAACCCCAGCCTTCAACTCCTCTTTATGCATTTTCTCCCATTAGAATGTAAGCTCCTGGGGGCAGCTAGATGGTACAGTGGATAAAGCACTGGCCCTGGATTCAGGAAGACCTGAGTTCAAATCCGGACTCAGACACTTGACACTTACTATCTGTGTGACTCTGGGCAAGTCACTTAACCCTCATTGCCCCACCAAAAAAAAAAAAAAGAAGAATATTAAGAATGTAAGCTCCTGGAGGGTCTGACTTTGCTTAATTTTATTTGTTTCCTCAGCACTGTCTGATAGTAAACACAGTATCCTCATTCTGACCCATAGTAAGCACTTAATAAATGTTCCACCTACCTAGAGGCAGGTAGATAGTAATGCAATGGATGGAGCCATGGGACTGGAGTCAGGAAGGCCTGGGTTGAAATCTGACCTCAGATACTGACTAGCTATGTGACCCTTCACATAGTAACTACTATGTGCCAGCGACTATGCTAAATATGTTTTATAAATATTATCTCTTTTTATCTTCCCAACAATAATGTGAGGTAGATGTTGTCACAGTTCTTATATCATAGTTGAGGAAACTGAGGCAAACAGAGGTTATGTGACTTGCCCAGGGTTACAAAGCTAGTACCTAGCTGCCTTCATGAGGTTTGAGGAAGAGTTCCATCATTGAGATGCAGAGGTATAACCCTCTACCCAAGAGAGAAGGCAGCTATGGAAAAGAGAAGCATGTGGGCAAATATTAAAGATCCGAACCCCAGTATCTTAGATAGAAGAGGGGGGATTTTCTGGGTAGTCCCAGACCTTTTGATTACTTCTCTAGCAGCCCCACATTTAGGAGTTCTGAGTCCCAGCTTTGTATAGAGGCAAGACCTAGGCAACATCAGCCTCCCTGGGGGTTGTTTCTCTAACAACTTCAAGTTCAAGAATGTGGGACTCTAGCCTTCCAAAGTAAAAATGGAAATTTCTGGACACCACCAGTCTCTTGGGGTGAAGAGGATTACACAGGTGCTCCCTTAGCACCGAAAGGTACATCAAACCACAGGAGAGGAAACAAAAGATTTGGACTATTTGATTTGGACAGCATAGGTCCAATGGGAAGAATCCTCTTTAGAGAACCCAAAGGGAACCCAAGCCTTTGAGTAGTACTATAATATGCCCATAGGGATCTCTTGGGTGAAAGAGGGACTCATTAGAACACTGCCTTCCAATTTGAGTTTATTTTCAAACCATAGAGCCATACCAAGGATATGGAGGACTACATAGCCTCTAGGGATGGGGAGCTCACTGGAGAGGAAATAACCATCGGATTGATTGTTTATTGGCTACTAGGGATCCTTTTTGCCATTTTTTGCATCTTCTATGGGTAGAATACAAACCCACCCTTTTGTGAAATCTATTGCTTTCATAGACCATCCCTACAACACAATCATCTGGATATGGCCAAGTTACATTGATTTTTCTCCCCCAAAATGGTTGTGATAGCTTAGAATAAGTATAAATAGTCATTGTTTTCTGTTCTGGCCAACAACTCTGAAGATCTTCCCCTTCCAGATGGATACCAAGTCATCTTTTTTTTTTTTCTCAATTCCTACCTAGCCCTTGAAGGAGCACTGCCTCAGACAAACTGAGACTTGGGAAAGACCTGGATTTATAAAGGCCAAGGTCACCAGCTGTATCCTGCGTCATTGCCCATCTTGCCACTGGACTCCAATGACTGGAGGAAAGAGTAAGGCTGAGACTCTGCTCAGCTCTGCCTCACTTAAATCCAATTCACTTGCAAGTCAAGACATCATGCTCCTGATGTCACTGGTCCTCTTTGAGAACAAAGGACAAACAACCACCACCACCAAAAACTTTCCTCACTTCATATGTATTTTATTATGTTTATAGGAGATATAGGAACTATTTAACCCACATATGAGCAGATGTAGATATGAACTACAGTCAAGCTATAGTGTGAAATTTCCAGAAGGAAGTTTGGGAGGGGGTCAACAAAGGTCAAAAAGAATGATTTTGATCAATTGGTCCTCAAATTGGCCCGAATCTGTTTAAGCTCAGGGTGTGGGGTGTTGTGCCATGCATATGAATTATAGAGATCCTTTCATTAATTTTTTATTGCCTCTTTTCCCCTTATTTATTAGCACAGAGATGGGAGAGATAACTCACATTCATCCATATTTAGTGTTGCTCCTGTAACTTACATCCATCTCGCCAACAAACTGCATTTTATTTTTCTTTTTTAGGATGACTTAGAGTAACATATTCCTTCTGTCTGTCTGACTACACACTGACTGCTCTGTTCTCCAAGTGACATAGTCTGGAGAAATAATTTATACAAGTGTAGTGATTTGGGGGGGGGTAACAAATAAAAGTGAATGGAAAGGCAGACTTTATCTATTTAGCTGTAAATTATACAATTTCACATGCCTGGGAGATAGCCCTCCTATTTATTTTGGGAGGAAATGGTTCTCAGAACACCACCACAGACATCCAAAAGCTCCCATCTCTACCTCTGAGCAGAATACTTGGTTTTCTTTACCAAAGAACGGATTGGATTGTGGATTTGCGTTTTTCCACTTACTATCCTCTATTTCCAAATGTCTGGTTCACATAGAAAGAGAACAAAAAAGAATGAGAGTAGCAACTTACATTTACATAATATTACATTACAGACATTACATTTATATATATCTTCAGAGTTTATAAAGTGTTTCACCTTTATTATCTCATTTCATCTTCCCAAGAGCTCTGTGATGGACAGAGTTTTAACTATTGTTACCTTTGTTCTACTGATGAAGACTTGCTCCTTGAGGGCAAACATTATCTATTTTCTATTCTTATATTTTTCCCTAAGACCAATAGGTAATTTTTTATTTTTATTTTTATTTTATTTATTTATTTTTTGACGTGACAAAGGCTTTATTTTCTTCTCATGAGAAGGAGGCACCCTAGTGTGCAGCTAGTGGGTGCAAAGAAAGGGGGCTTGCAGGCCCTGTTTTATACCCTAGTCCCTAACGCGAATGGACCTTCCCCTTTTTCATCACTGGTCGGGGTTACAATCTATGCGCAAAAACTAGCTAATCAGAATGCAGTATTCCCACCCCTCTTCCTTGTATGGGCATAACTCAGGAGTGGACCTTAAACTTCCTTATATGGACAGAACTCTGGAGAGGACCTAATTGAGACCAGGGCTCCTTGAACCATGTGACCTTGCTAACCTGAGGGGGAGGCAGGGATCTGAGACCTTTGTCCTACAAACAGGTCAGGGAAGTATGACTGACTGTTATATCCACATTGAGAGGAGACAACTACCCATTTCTCACAATCTCTCCTCTTTATTTTTGACTATTTGGCTCCTCTCATTCCATTTATTGAATATTTCCTCTGCCTTTTGGTCTAAATCTGTGAATCCTATGCTATCTAAGCAGATTAGAGCATCAGATGACCCTTTTTGCCCCTCTGGGCTATGTTTCTTTCTTGATTTAGACTCAAGATTTGGAGAAATGCTCAGATGCCATGGTAAAGAGGGTGGCCAGCCTCACCAACCCACAAGTCCCAGCCCAGTTAGGGGGTAAGGTTGATCTTCCACCACAATACCACCATAGGTCGGCTCAGGGGAGGATCAGGGATGAAAAATCTACCGAGTTGTTCTCGGTTACTTCCCATGTTTGGACACAACTCATATTACCCAAGACCAGAAAAACTGTTCCAGTGAGAGATGCCAAGAATGCCCCATGCTGTTAAAAATTTCCCCAAGCCACCTGCAAAGGAGTCCATAAAGTGATCATCTTTACCCTTCTAATTTAATAAGACAATTAAAGAATCTAATACCATTGATACCAGTTGCCATGGCCAAATTCAACATTGTGTTTATCATGCCACCTGAGATGATCATGGGGGTTACCATAAAAGAACAGAAGTTGGCAAGCCTCATGGAATACAGTGTAGGGGTAAATCCTCTCTCCCTGAGGATAGTTGGTACCTTGTTTGTTCAGATCTGATAACTCAGAAGAAAGGCAATTAATATAAAAGAATGAATATCTAAAAGCTTCAGGGAAGGCTTTCAGTTCACCAATAAACTCAAACAGTATTTAACCCTTAGCAAAATCACAAAACCAATTTACAATAGCATGCAACAACTGCTAAATATTACCGTAATTTTCATCTGTCAATAGTTTACCAATTAAAACATGGAATCAGTTTTCTCAGGATATTAAACTAGAATTCTCAAAACTTTTTTTTTTTTAACTTTTTCTTTTCTAAGAAAAGGCACTGAATTCACACTCCCCTTTCCCAAGCAAATGAATTGCCTGGGGCTAACGATTTTTGTTAATCCCAGACTCTTGAAGGACCCTTAGGCCTCCCTCACCTTTCCCAAGCAAACCCTTTTGTTTTTCTAATGGTCCTAGTTTACCGGAGAAGTTTCCTGAAAGCAAATTAGAAAGAACCCCCTCCCCACAAAACCAAACCAAAGGACAGACATTCCCAAAGAGATACAGAGTAACTCCAAGACCACCACCCTTCACTCCAGTCTCTTCCACCCCCAGGGAAGACAAGATACGGTGTGGCTGCTGTCCCTGTGGTGTGTGTGTGTGGGGGGGAGTGAGATGACCTGAGGGATCTGGAGCTGCCCCTCACCCAAATTCCCTCAGCCACCACCAGTGGGGGATGGCCCTCCCCCAACAAGATATCCCTACAGTCAGATGATGACCCCATCAGACCGAGCCATGCCTCCACACCATGCTCTCTTCTCATTAGATGAAATTCAGGGACCTCTCTCCTGGCTTTCCCGCCCAAAGAAAACATTATACTAAACCTGGATAACATTTTGCTCTATCCTCACAATCCTGGGAGGTAAGCTTTAACATTCATAAATTCACCTAATACCTCTGCAAAAGACCTATAGCAGTGACTCCTGACCATGAGCCTAACAAACCAGAGCGCTGGCTTTTCCTTCCTCCCCAAGGCAATCCGTGTTTTGATAAATTCTTACCCCCTTGGTGAGCATGCTCCACCCTGCGTTTGCAACGCCTCTGCTGAGTTCCTTGAACTCAGGAGTTGGGGGTGGCCCCCTCCAGGCTCCAACCATCGCTGGTGAAGGGCTCTGGGAATGCTGGAACCCAGAGGGCCCCGCAGCTCCTTACATCTCCGTGGGACCTCCAATTGTGAGGGAAAAATTCATCCTCTTCTCAATAATTCTCAGGAACTCAGCAGTGAGGTGACAAAGGCTTTATTTTCTTCTCATGAGAAGGAGGCACCCTAGTGTGCAGCTAGTGGGTGCCCCAGACCAATAGGTAATTAATAATTTTTTTTATGAATAACTGAATGAACAAATGAGTGGGTGAATGTGTCCTTTAGAATGATTTTTAACTACCTTTATGGAGAATAAATTGTCAATATGAAGAACATTTCAGCATTAATGTAATAAGCAGTCCTAAATCCATTCTAGGGAGATTCTGAAGTATGTGGTACTGTGGGAAAAAGACTGGACTCGAATTCAGAAAACCTTAGTTCATGGCCAGGCTTTTGTGCTTACTCTGTGACATAGAATTTCAGTTTTTCACTGGTAAAAAGGAAGGTCCTTATAGCTCTAATATTTTTTCCATACGTACCATGATTCATTCAACCATACAGTGAGATATGGCCAAAAAGTGGCATGATTATGGCCAACCACCTGGGCCACCAGAGAATTTTCTTATCAGTTGTAGGGTCAGTTACATGGATTACCAGAAATTCTCCCTCTAATACCTTAACCACTCATTTTCTCTACCTGCTTACTTCCCATGACCTACTCCTTCACTCCAAGTCAGCCACACACAAAGATGGTCATACTTTTTTTTTCTTTTGATGAAAGGCAATTCGGGTTAAGTGACTTGCTCAGGGTCACACAGCTCGTAATTGTCAAGTGGTGTCTGAGGCCAGATTTGAATTCAGGTCCTCCCGACTCCAGAGCCAGTTCTCTACCCACTAGGCCACCTAGCTGCCCTGATGGTCATACATTTGATCTTGCTAACACCCACAAATGTATCACCTCTACATTTGAGAATACCAAAATTTCCTTATATAACCATAATCTATTTGTTTTTCACCTGTCCCTCTGCTTTCCCTTACAAAACCCTACTCTTCATCTGTACTATGATATCCAATCCCTTGACCCCTTAATTCTCTCCCAGGCCATCGCTCCTGCCCTAGAAACTGTCCTCTATTTGCCATATTGAACCCTCAATGAACCAATCCAACTCTGTCCTTCTCTCTTGAAACCTAGCCTCCTTATCATATCCCCAATTATGCCCTGCCAAGCCCCAGCATTGGATCACTCCCACAAGTCACTGCCTTTGTTCCTACACACATGCTATTGAATGCAACTGTTCCAACTGGGTAGATGACAAATTTATTTTATACAACCTCAACTGGGTCCTCACTGCTGCTAAGAAATCCTCTCATACCTGCCTTATCAGCTTGCTATTTCACTCTCCACCAATTCTCATCCAAACCTTTTCATCCCTCCTCAAACCTCCCTTGGCTCCCCATTCTCTCATCCTCTCAGCTGAGAACTTTGCTTCATATTTTACAGAAAAAATTAAAACCATTTGCCATGAGGGCCCTCTTCTCCCCTCTTCCCCATTTCATATCACTCATATACTTCTGTCACTATCTCCTCCTTCACCCCAGTCTCACATGATGATGAGGCCTTACTCCTTACCAAGGCTCACTCCTCTACCTGCTCAAGCAACCTCATTCCTTCCAGTCTTATCCAACAGATTATTCCCTCTGTCATCCCCACTCTGACACTTATTTTCATTCTTTCCTTGTCCACTGCCTCGTTTCCTACTACTTAGAAACATGCCCATGTCTCCCCCATCCTGAAAAAAAAAAACTCATTTGATCCTTCTATCCTCACTCTCATCCCTCTCTTTGTAGCTAAATTCCTTGAAAGAGCCATCTACAACGGATGTCTCTACTTTCTCTCCTCCCATTCTCTTTTTGACCCTTCACAGTCTGATTTTAACCTTATCATTCAACCAAAACTTCTCTCTTTGAAATTATAAAATGATCTCTTAGTTGTCAAATCCAATGGGTTTTTCTCAATCCTAAATCTCCACTATTTCACTGTAGTCTTTGATAATGTTGATCACCATCTCCCCCTTGATACTCTTTTCTCTATAGATTTTTGAGTTACCACTCTCTCCTGGTCCTTGTCCTGTTTATCTGATGACTCCTCAGTCTCCTTCAATGGATCCTCATCCAGATCACAGTGTCCAACTACAGGTATTCTACAGGTTTTGATCCCGAGTCCTCTTCTCTTCTCCATCGGCACTACTTTACTTGGTGATCTCATCAGTTCCTATAGATCTACTTACTATCTATACTGAAAATTCTCAAATATGCCTATCCTGCCTCAATGTCTCCACTGACTCCCAATCTCATATCTTCCATTGCCTTTCAGACATCTTGAATTGGATGTGTGGTAGACATCTTAAACTCAATATGTCCAGAAAGGAATTCATTACCTTTCCCCTTAGACCATATCCCCTCCTACCTTCCCTTTATTGTAGATGATAACCATCCTCCCCATTCCTCAGGCTTACCCTTTGGAGTTATCATCCAGTCATCATTATCTCTCACTCTTGTGTATCCAATCTATTTCCAAGGCCTGTTGATTTCATATTTGTAACATCTCTCAAAAACACTCTCTTCTTTTCTTTGACACTGCCACAAATCCGGTGCAGGGCCTCATCACCTCACTCCTGTTATTGCAAAAGCCATCTTTCTATCTCTAGTCTATCCCCACTCCAATCCATCCTTTAGATTCAGTCACTAATGTAATTTTCCTAAAGCACATATCCAACTATGTCACAGAATGCTTGAACATGTTTAAAGGTAGCAGGGAAGAAAACAATAGGGAGGCATTTAAGATTAGACAGAGATAGGGAAGACTGAGGATGCAATCTGCTGAAGAAGATGAGAGTGAAAGGGTTCACAGTTACACTTACTGATGTTTCTGGATTCACACAATCCTAGTATAGGGCATGGTCCATGAAGAGGTACAGATAGGGCTAACCACATAGGCCACCAGAAATTCTTCCCATCATCTCTCATGAGAGCATCTCCATATATGTTTGATATGAAGAAAAGAAATTACTTTGATGGCCATTACAGAACCTGATGACTGGTGGAAAATCCAAGAAAACAGAGAGAGGTAAAGGAAGAGGGTTTTCTTCCCCTGGTACTATGAGGTGTGTATCCTTCACTCCCCCTCCTGAAAGTGAAGAAGAAAACGGGGCTCTGGCATCTTGGCTTTGTGAAATTTGTTGTGTCCACCATTTTAGACATTTATTTTATCTAAACATTTATATTTAGGAAGATTTGTCCACCATTTTAGACATTTGTTTTGTCCACCATTAGTCCACCATTTTGTTCACCATTTTTGTCCACAGGCTCTTCTTGCCTGTGTCCTGAGAGTGGGGATGAGAAACCTAACAAAAATAACTAAGTAGGTTTATCCTTACTCAACCTCAAGGGAAATTGAAAGGATCTCAAAAGCATAACATTGACCAAAACTGACTTTCCATGGAGACTCTCCAAGCATCTCAACTGAGGGTCAACCCACTGGACTATTCAACCTTTCCCAAATGCTTAAGATGTTTATTCTGCCACTAAGTTTTCTGTCTAGGATGGATTCCATCCAATAGTGGCCAGGAGAAAATATCTCTCATCCTGTGGGGAGTGAGGATGCCCACCCACTTGAAGCTATTCCACAACTATGTGAAATCTGTGAGGGCTAGTTGCAGTTCCAGATCATCCAGCTTGTAGGGCCCCTATCCAAGAAGGCACTGAGCCCACATGGCATCGATTTGCATAAGGCACTGGGCAGCAAGGAGACCACAGTTGTCTTTCTGGATTGTCGTTTCCAACTTCTTTCTGGTCTGCAGCTGATGGGGAAAGGAGAGGTTTGGGAGGGACAGTCAACCAATCAACAAGCATCTATAAAGTGCCTCCGTGTGTCAAGCTCTGTGCTAAGCAATAGAGATACAAAGAAAAGCAATAAACAAATCCCTGTTCTCAGGGAGCTCACAGTTGAAGACAACATGGAAACAACTATATACAAATAAGACATCTATGGGATAGATCAGAGATTATTAGCAAAGGGGAGGCATTAGCATTAAAGGGGCTTGAGAAAGGTTTCTTATAGAAGGTGAGATTTTAGCTGGAACTTGGAAGGAAGCCAGAGCATGGGGCAAAAATTCCAGGTATAGGACACATGAAGTCCAGGGCAGAGACAAATGGACATAAAGGCAAGAGAGTAACATTTTCTAGGGCCCCTTGATTTGAGACTTGAGAGTCCCTAGTCAGTCAGTCGACAAATATTTATTTAGCACTTATTATGTGCCAGGCTTTGTGCCAAGCACTGGGAATACAAAGAAAAGCAAAAGCATGGTCACTTAAGCTGCCTTTTATATAAAGAGTAACTAGTGTTGCATAATGCTTTAAGGTTTGCAAAGTGGTTTACCCATGGTATCCTGGTTGATTCTTTTTTTTTTTTTTTTTTTTTTTTTTTTAGTAAGGCAATTGGGGTTAAGTGACTTGCCCAGGGTCACAGTAAGTGTTAAGTGTCTGAGGCCGGATCTGAACTCAGGTACTCCTGAATCCAGGGCCAGTGATCTATCCACTGTGCCATCTAGCTGCCCCCTGGTTGATTCTTACAATAGCCCTCAGAGGTAGGTACCATTCATTACTATCTTCATTTTACAAATGAGGAAACTGAGACTTACAGGCATTCAGTGTAGCATAGATATTATGTCCCAGACAAGGTTGGAACTTAGTTCTTCCTTACTTGAAGTCCAGCATTCTACCTGCTGTGTCACCAGATGGCTTCCATCAGGGACGAGAAATGGAAAAATCGCATTGTCTAATGAATCTTCCTTGGGAAAGTCCCTCTTGCTCTTGATTCACCTTCAATTAAAAGAAAGTGTTGGGAGAGGGGGCAGATAGTGAAAGGAACTCTTTATACCATATTAATATTCCTGGAGACTTCCATGGGTGCTGTCCACACAACCAGGTCTGGCTGTCAAGAAACTGTAGCACCTTGCTTTTCCTCCTGACTCAGATATCTAATGCGAATTGGTATTCCATAGAATCAGGATGGTCTAATATCCATAAAGCCTGCACATTTCTCTCTCTCTCTCTCTCTCTCTCTCTCTCTCTCTCTCTCTCTCCATCCCTCCCTCCTTTCCTCTCTCTCATTATATTAAATAGATAAAATATATTATATAAATGTACTATATCAATGATATAAATACATAAATTTATATAAATTATGAATATATAATATTTAAATAAATATATGACTTATAAACATCATGTGTTAAGTATATGGTTTTTACATTATATATGTTTGTATAATACATGTATGCATGTATATGTATTGTGTGCACACATATACCTGTTTATGTTTATATATACATGTAAAATATACATATGTATAAATATGTGTATGTATGTATATATGTATGTGTCTATATCCATATCTCTCTCTCTCTCTCTCTCTCTCTCTCTCTCTCTCTCTCTCTCTCTCTCTCTCTCTCCCCCCATCTCTACCTTTGTCTCTATATCTTTCAGGAGTGAACCAGGGTCATTACTAACCCAGTTCTATTCAGATGATATCTGTGGCTGTGCCTCAGTTACTTCCAAAGGCCCACGAGGCCCTTGAATTTCTGTACTGGCACACTATATTACATGGGACTTTCCATCACATAAAGCAGAAATGTCACCCTTGGAGCTCATAGGGCTACCCTGCTAACCAGTCTCTCCTCCCAAATAACTTCTCCTCTCTGGGTTTTTATGAAACTACTCTCTCTCCTTGTTCTCCTTTTACATGACTAACTACTCCTCAGTCTCCTTTGTTGGTTCATCATCTATATTATGCTCTATAATTGTGGATTCCTCAAGGCCTCTGTTCTTGGCCCTTTATTCTCACCACATTCTCTTTTTTGGTGACCTCATTGGTTCCCATGGGCTTAATCACTGACTTTTTGAGACAGTAGAAAGAGTGTTGGATTTGGTCAGAGGACCCGAATTCAAAGCCCACCTCTGATATTTACTACCAATGTGATCTTGGCCAAGTCCCCATTCCTCAGTTTTATCATCTTTGTCCAAGGAGGTTTAACTAGATGGCCTCTGAAGAGGACCCTTCCAGTTCTGTCCTATAATGGAGTCATCCTATGACCAAAGCCCACTTCAGAACCTTACAGATGATTCCCACTGACCCCAAAATGGGAATGTGCTGCTGTACTCTACTTTTAGAAGAAAGAGTTAAGAAAACTTCTGGTAGGCACTGTGTCAGAAAGCCAACAGGTGGGGGAATGGCCCTGGAGCCAATACCCATTCAGTCCCACCTCCTACACCTTCTGCATCACCAACAAGAGTGGTGCACAATAACCACAGAGCTTCCAAATAGTGGCAAGGACCCTGCAAAGCCTTTGGTCACCAAACAAAGATTCAGTTATATTCACTATTCACATTTTATTTACTAATTCAGGAAAGAGAACTGAAATGTCTCAGAAAAAAATAATTCAATAAGGGCTGAAACAAAAATACTGAGTCGGCTAGAAAAACACATTCACCTAAATACCCTGTGGACCCCCCCCAAAAAAAATTCTAGTGAATCAAAATTCTTTGGTATAAAGGGGTTCTAGACAAGTCCAGATTACCCATTTGAAGAAGATAGTCAGGGAATGAATTTTACCATCTCCGGGACCTACTGCAGTCAATCAGGAACCTGAAAAGTTATTTCTGGGGCACAGAACCCAAATGGAAACTCAGTAAAATGGACTTTCTTCTCTGGGAGAACATGAAGCAGTGACTGGAAAGGTAGACAGGAAATATACCAATTCAGAATGAGAAGAACTGCGTTTGAATTATAACTTCCTTACTTCCTACCTGTATGGCTCTGGGCAAAACACTTCTTTAACCTCAGTTTCTTCATCTATAAGATGAGGCAGTCAGACCCAGTGATCTCAAAAGTCTTTTCCACTCTCAATACTATGATCCTAAGTCTTAGTGCTACTGGATCTGCTGAACTAATTTTAGTTCAAATGAATATGGGAAATACTGAAAGTCATTTTTTTCCTTGCATTTTTGTGGTTTTGTCTTTTCAACCCACTTTCTGCTATAGAATCATGCTGGAGACAATGCAGTTGTCATATAAATAAGTGCAGCTGAAAGATACCCCAGGAAAAGACATCGTACTTCCCCAGGGGGCCACCCACTCACCCAGACTGCCGCTAAAACTGTGTTTAGATTTCCATCTTTAGGCATCACTGGAAGCTGAGCATTTTCTATAAAATGTTGGCATAACCTTTTCTAGTCCTCTGGGTTTCACTTCTCAGACTGAGGAAAGGGTGAGGGGTGGGGAGAGTGGGAGTGGGGGTGGTGGGGTGGATGAGAAAATACATAAGCATGTTCCTGTGTGCTGTTTATGTTTATGTCATGAAACATCTGGTCCTAGCTTCTTCTGAGACATTCTTCTCAAGTGTTAGAATTTGGGAAGTTATTTTGATAGAGAGTACTTGGCACACATACCTCAGGACGTATCTTCCAATAAGGTTTGCTGCAGAACACAAGGATTAAGCGCCTATCATTTTTCAGGAGGGGGGCCAGCATTTGTTTAGTTCTCCCAACATATTTCTTTGATGCATTCATTTTTCAAAACCAGACCCTGGAAGAGCCCTGGCTCTAGCCTACCCATACCATAGAAAGAAGTCAAAATGCCAAATTAAATTATTCAATATTGTTGGGAGAGAGATTGAAGTGTGGGAAAGTGATGCCTTTTGTGCAATCCTTTTCTTCTTTATAGAGAAGAGGGGAGTGGGGTCAACATTTGGTCAAGGTCTTGTACCTGACCTGAACGTTGATTTATCTTTCAGGTTATGAGAGAAGGAGATTATGAAAGGAAGAAAGAGTAATGGTAAGACAGCCAAAGGAAAGATATTGGAAGGCATCTACCCACTTCTTGGGACTGTGGGGATAGATAGCTGCATATAAGATACTTGTTTGATTTTTTTAGTTTTGCTGAAATGTTTCACACACACTTTTTTATTTTTTGTTTTAAGAGATGGCTCTCTGGGAGGCAGAAGGAAAAAGAAATATTGAGAAATTTAGGTGATGTAAAGACAAAATATATAAATAAAAGATCTTTTTGAAATGGAGGTATATCTGCCAACTAGCAAAATGTGAAATAAAATATCCTCTGAAGTTTAATCAATTTTGATGCCAATTCACTGTCAAGTTCTCTTCTTGTTCCTATACACATTTAAGTGTGCTCTCCCTCCTTCTCTCCTTCTCTCCCCTCCCACATTCTCCCCTTCTCTCCTTTTATTCTCTATCTCTTCTTCCCTCCTCCCCCTTCCTTTCTCTCTCTCTCTCTCTCTCTCTCTCTCTCACACACACACACACACACACACACACACACACGTCAAGTTGATAGAAAAAATGCACTCTTAGGCTTTTCCCACCATCACTCTCCACATTGAGTATTATTTTTTTTTCCTGATGGATTTCTACCCCACCAAAGTGTATAAATCTTCATATGTTTGTGTCATTCATTGAGCATACAGTGAGTATAAGCGGCTTATAGGGGCTTATCTCTGTGTCAGGGTAAAAATCATACCGACTCAAGAGGCTCTCTCCTCCCTTTCCTTCTCTTCCATCCTGTCAAGAGCTTCATAGATTTTCCAAATATTTCTGACAGATTTTTATTCCCAGTGCAGAGCTCTACAGGAAGTTGGGGATTTCAGAAACCGAAGGCCATGAGATAGGTTATCCTATCCCACAGTCTAAGTCCTAACGTTGGGATAGTAAGATGACTGAAATAAGATCCATAAGTAATACAGATAAAAGGTAATACAGAAATGTCATCCATAGTTTTAGGGGAAAACTACAAAGCTCCTTCCTTGTCCCCTTATGCTTGGTCTTACAAAGTCCTTCCTTGCTTTTCAGGTCAAACTCTGAGAAGAGCTTCATACAATCACAGAAGCTCAGAGTTGGAAGGGAATGAGGTCTGTACTCAAACAGAAGTCTCATCTATAACATTCCCAATAGGTGGGAATCTAATCTCTGATATTTCCTAACTCTTTCAAAATAAGTCTCCCCCAATAAATGAAGGCACATGTGTATGTTGAAGAGTTTTGTTATTAGGAAATGTAAGGTATGTTTTGGAGACATTAGAAGAAAGATGGAATCTATATGGTGTATCCTTGAGAATTTACACTATTCTACTGCAGGTCTGGTTTTTTTTCCAGCCATCAGCATGACCGAGTGGAGAAAGTGCTGAGTTGACCTGGATTAAATTCCCTTCTCTGAAACTTACTGGCTACATGAAAATACAAGTTACACCATCTTTCTGAGCCTCAGGTTCCTCAAAAGTAAACAGGGTTGATAATACCTGTAGTATCTATCTCACAGGGTTGTTGTAGAGACCATTAGGATGTTGTTTGTCCTTCATTCTCAGAGAGGGCCATGATATTGGAGTGATGCCATGACTTGCTCTGAATTTAAGTGAGGGAGGCTGTGCAAGGTCATCAACTTCACTCTCTCCTTCAGAACCATCTGGTCCGCAGTGGCAAGCTATACATCAGGATGACTGGAGATGGCCCCAAAAGTTTAAGGCAATTGGGATTAAGTGACTTGCCCAAGGTCACACAGCAAATAAGTGTCTGAAATGAGATTTGAATTCAGGTGCACCCAACTTCAGGGCCATTGCTCTATCTACTGCACCACCTAACTGCCCTATATTAGGATGACTGATTAAAGGGAAAGAGGCAGCTATTAGATATGTGGAACATTTGAATAACTAGTAAATACAGTTGAAGAATTGTCATTTGGACTTTTTAAAAATACTTGAACATATAAAAATTCTAGTCTATCCTGCAATTTAAGGAAGATTTTGTGTGTCTGATACAAATAAAAAGAAAAAAGCCTACTTTCTCAGAAGAGCCCAAGGGCAGCAAGGTGGCATAGTGGATAAAGCACTGGCCCTGGATTCAGAAGAACCTGAGTTCAAATCTGACCTCAGACACCTGACACTTACTAGCTGTGTGACCCTGGACAAGTCACTTAACCCTCATTACCACACAAAAAAAGTCAGGAGATCCCATTCCTTCACTACCTCCACCCAACTCCCAGTAAAATAATAGTTATCGAAACAATTTGAAAATGGTTTTTAAAAATAGAAAAGTTGATCCAAGGAACAAATTAGACACTCAAATTGTTATTGTTGTTGAGTCATTTTAAATCATGTCCAACTTTTTGTGACCCCATTTGGGGTTTTCTTTGCAAAGATACTGGAGTGGTTTGCCATTTGCTTCTCCAGCTCATTTTGCAAATGAGAAAACTGAGGTAAATAGGGTTGTGACTTTCCCAGGATCATAACCCTAGCAAGGAAGATGAGTCTTCCTGACTTCAGTCCAGGCACTCAATCCACTGTGCCAACTAGCTGCCCTTTGGGTATTCAAGCTCTATAAATGATTGAACATGGTAGCATATATTGGATAACTCCTGGATACTGACTATTTGAACAAGGATTCATTATTTGGCAAAAATTGGCACTTTGCAAAATTAAGCTGTGGCAAGAATTGGGCTTAAATCAATATTTTACACTATATGCTATAAGTTTTAAATAGATACTTGGCCTTTACATAAAAGATCAAAATAAGGAAATTAGAGAAGAACATAGGGATATGATTTTTACAAATGTGTATAAAAGTACAATTTTTGACCAAAAAATGTTTTAAATGACCATTAAAGAGAAAATGGACAACATTGCTTAGTTCAAATTGATTTGTTTTTGGACAAACAAAATCAATGCAGTTAGAATTATAAGAGAAACACTGAACTAGGGAATAATTATTTGTAGCAAATTTCTCTGTTAATGGTATTATATCTAAGTACATAACTAATTCATACAAATATATACAAACAAGAGCCTTTCTCAAATAGTCAAAAGATTTGATTAGGTAGCTCTAAAAAATAGAAATGCAAATTATCAATAACCAAATGAAAAATGGTTCAAATTGCTACTAATAAGAGAAATATAAATTAAAATAACTCTCAGCTTCTACCTCATATCTATTAAATTGGAAAAGATGACCAAAAAAAAAAAAGAAAATGGCAATTGTGGGAGGCCATATACATTGATCCACAGTTAGTAGAATGGTGAATTGGTTCAACTATTCTGCAAAGCAATTTGGAACTAAACCCCAAAAGTCTCTAACTTGCACAGACCCTTTGGCCCAGTAATACCACTGCTAGTCATATATTCTAAAGAGGTTGAAGATGAAGGAAGGAAGGAAGGAAGGAAGGAAGGAAGGAAGGAAGGAAGGAAGGAAGGAAGGAAGGAAGGAAGGAAGGAAGAGAGGGAGGGAGGGAGGTATAGAGGCAGGGAGGAGGGAGGGAAGGAGAAAGGGAGGGAAGAAGGAAAGAGACCTTTATTATCTATTATGTTCTAAGTACTGTGTTAAGAACTTTGCAAAAATTATCTTGTTTGATCCTCACAACAACTCTGGGAAATAGGTCTATTATTATTATTTCCTTTTACAGTTGAGGAAACAGGCATACTGAGCTTAAATGACTTGTCCAGGATAATACAACTAGTAAGTGTCTGAGGCTGGATTTGAATCCAGACCTTCCTGAATCAAAGAACAATACACTATCAACTAACCATCCCTTTGGTAGGAAGAAAAAGACTCTTAGGTACAAGAATAGTTATGGTAGCAATGAATTGGAACCCAAGGGATTGTCCATCAATTCAGAACTGGGTGAACAAATTATAATATATAAATATAATGGAATAGTGGTGCTTTTTACAACACTGGTGGTCATGGGCACTGCTTTAGAGGGTGCAGCTGGTTAACATAAATTTTCGTCACTTCTCACTACCCACTTTTTCTAAGGAGATTTAATCAGACACAACTTATTAGAACAGTTCAATATTTAGCTAAGAGGCATCATAATGGTCTACATTGTCTCCTCCTCTGTTTCACTATTGAGCCTAGATAAAATGAGAAATTGGGTAGGAAAATCACAATAACCCAAATACCCCAATTAGAAAAGTTCCTAAGCCTCATAGTTTTATCTCTCTGCCCTAATGTCAATTATGCCTATTTTTTGCATGTTATTAGAGGGATGCATGAGGAGGGAAAGTTGAGGAAGAAGGAGACCTTTTCATGGGAACTTCCCATAGTCCTTAAATTGGCGGATACTATGGGTGACTTTGATTTTAGGTTTTGGCTCTGAGATGCCTATGTAGGAGAAGGCCAATCCATGGACCTTCTTTCAATTTCTCCCCTTGCCTGTTGCCCTTGTGCTATCTATTCTTTCTGATTTGGCTCACTGAGCCATGGGCAGGGCTGGGGAAAATGCCCCTCATTTTTGCTGCTGCTTTGCTCTTAAAATCCTCATTCCTTCCTCTTAGTCTGTCTCATAAACTGTGTATGTCTCTTTCATACCTCCAGAATTTTTCTCAATTCTATATTTTAGCTTAGAGATTTCAATATCCTTCAAATCTCTCTTGAGCTAAAAGGGGACTGATTCTACCTCTAAACTAAAAATCTCAGGCTATTCATAGTCCCCAAATCCCTATTACATTTGAAAGAAGTAATGAAGGGAACTAGTCAGAGACATCTGGGGAGACTTGTATGATGGGAGGCAGAGTACAGTGAACAGAATCAGAATATGTTACATGATGACTATAATATTGTAAAAGAAGGGGGCAGCTAGGTGGCGCAGTAGATAAAACACTGGCTCTGGATTCAGGAGGACCTGAGTTCAAATCCAATCTCAGACACTTGACACTTACTAACTGTGTGACCCTGGGCAAGTCACTTAACCCTCATTGCCCCGTCCCAAAAAAAATATTGTAAAAGAAACAACTCTGAAAGACTTTAGAGTTCTGATCAATGCAATGACCTGGTATGACTTCAAAAGATAGATGATGATGCATGAGCATCCTTATTATTATCCCTATAGCAGAGAGAAGGTGGATTGGAAGTACAGAAGGAGACATTTCTAGACAATGTGTGAATTAGTTTTGCTTAACTATACTTATTTGTTAAAAGGGAGGGCTTTTGTCTAGGGGAGGTAGCTATGGGGTGAAGGGAAGAATAGTGATGATGCTGAAAAGGAGAAGGGAAGAAAACAGCATCAAAGAAACATTTACTATATGAAAGAAAGAGTATAAGGAAGTTTATACGGGGATATAGACAAACAGCATACTGTTGGTAGTCTTATATTAAATTTAATATAGACTTTTAAAAAATAAGCTGTATGTAATAAGGATTTAGTTTCCTAGATGAGCCTATTTTTCTATTTTCTGCATATGGGAATGTTCATGTTAATGGTTTTCAAATTCATAATTAAGAAAACTTAAAAATTAACTCTGAAAAATGGTGCTGGAAAAATAAAAGAACTATGTATATATCAGTAGGTGAAATCCATCTGTAAAACTTTTGTGTGCTTGGCAGTGTTCTGAACATATTTCTGAAGTGGCCTCATCCTGAACAAGATAAGATATTTTGCCAAGTAATTCAGGCTTAGACTATATGCCACAGGATTGTCCCACAAACAAGGTCATGAGTAATCAGAAGGCCCTCAAGCCTCAAAATGAGATAAAAATTTTGGGGAATGCAATATTATAACATCTTTCAACTAGTTAAAATACAGAGAAGACCAAAGTGGAGATCAAAAAAACAGAACAGAGAGAGTTCCTGAGAATGAAGTATATTAAAACATACCCAGAGAGTAATAGAATGACCAGCCTCCTCTGCTTACATCTATATCCCCCCTCCTTTTTTTTGCATTACTGTATTTACTTTACAATCCCAGGAGATATGCGACTCTGGAGAATTAGAACTAGAACAAATACACACAAGGGAGCTAATAGCAGAGCAAAAACTGGAACAAATATACTTGTAGGTATTGCAAAATACAAATGAACTCAAGGACCTGTGTGTGTGTGTGTGTGTGTGTGTGTGTGTGTGTGTGTGAGAGAGAGAGAGAGAGAGAGAGAAAGATGTTACTTCCATGTCTCACTATGATTCACATCTTGAGGTTAGAAGAGATCGATCATGCTACCCATCTCGTAAGGAATGATCATTGGACTTTTTATGAACTGTATTCTTGATATCCCCAAATAGCAAATCACTTCAACTTTCTTAGCTTGAATTTACTTATCTATAAAATAAGGAAGTAGGGGGCAGCTAGGTGGCGCAGTGGATAAAGCACCAAGCCCTGGAGTCTAGAGGACCTGAGTTCAAATCCAACCTCAGACACTTAACACTTATTAGCTGTGTGACCCTGGGCAAGTCACATAACCCTCATGGCCCTGCAAAACAAATAAATAAAATAAGGAAGTAACTCACAGGTTTGTGTGTGTGTGGTTGTTGTTGTTTTTGTTGTAAGGGAAGCTTTGTAAGCCTTAGTGTATTTCATAAATGTAAGATTATGATTAACTCTATTATTAGAAGTCATCTATCAAAACTCTGAGTTTTACATATAAATGTAACAACAGTGATGGTTAGGTGTGCTGTTGGTGGGTGTTCCAGGTGATGTTTGAGGTTCTGTAGCTGCCCATACCCAGCTCATGCCTCACCTTCCATAAGCTTATAGAAAAGGTGTCAATTACTATTTACCAGCATGGTAGTATAGTTTATCATATTATCTAACAAGTGGTACATTGTTCCAGCCACCAGCCCAGTGGTGGCTTCAGCTTTGATGTATGCGCTAAATATCCCCTCTCTAGGAGCATGCACAAAGAACCCAAGCCTCATAGCTTCAAAGCAGGGGATGAGCAAGCAGAGAAAACCATCAATGACCAGGTTCTGAATGAATCTAGGGTATGGTATAAAATTATTGCTTGGGATTATAAAGTTAGGAAAATATTGCTCTAGAACCCTTATCTCATTGTCCTGAGAAATTTTCTATTCTCCGTCAATCCTCAAAATTGATGATTCATGAGCAATCAACTTTTCTGTTCTTGACAAGCTATCTGCCCAAGGTTATATGAATCCAAATGGAATGGATCCACAAACAATTGATAACAAGGCCAAGCTTCCTGTTTGGGAAATTCGAGGTGACTTCTATCCTTGGCTCTATCTTTGTTTCCCTGTGGCTGCCCTGTGAACAGTGTTGTTATTGTTGCTCAGCCACTTCAGACTCTTCATGATTCCATTTGAGGTCATCTTAACAAAGATACTGGAGTAGTTTTCCTTTTCCTTCTCCAGCTCATTTTACAGATGAGAAAGCTGAGGCAAACAGAGCTAAGTGACTTGCCCAAGGTCACACAGCTTATAAGTGTCTGAGCCCAGATTTGAAGTCAGGAAGATGTCTTCCTGACCCCAGGCCTGGCACTCTATCCACTGTACTACCTAGCTGTCCCTTTTCTCCAACTAGGCAATATTTCATGTGCTGAATAAACATATAAATTATCCTAGAAAAATAGAATTTTAAATCATGCTGTCACTGAGCAAAAGGGAACTATTTAAAGACATGGAAAAATACCACCACCAACAAGAACCAAACAGGCATTACTTTTTACCCTTATATTATTCTCACGAAGCATCTTATAATGGCTTTGTATTCTGTCTTGTGATTATGCTTAGGAGCAAATATTGTCCAATCAGAATAGAGGAAGGGTAATGGAGAAGGAGGGTGTGTGTGTGTGTGTGTGTGTGTGTGTGTGTGTGTGTGTGTGTGTGTAGAATAAATAATATGCAGCCTCTACTCCAACCATCATTCCACTCCTTCCCCAATGGAGACCTGATCTACATATTCTTCAACAATGGATATTGATACAATAATGTTGATATAGATATATAGATTTCCTTGTAATAGCACTATATGTTAGTAATAGTGCTTATTTGATAATAATATGGTGCCATATATCTGGTTAGTTGCATTTGAGTTATTGATTTGCTCAATATAATTTTAACTGAACAAAATGAATGGCAAAACCATTGAAAGATTTTGTGAAGCAATAGATATAAAAACACAAAGTCTGTTTGTTTGTTTTTTTCCTTAGGAAAAGGCCCTAAGTATACAAATAAAGATGGCCCAAGAACATTTAAGATGGGTTCAAATAGAGTGGTCAATTGCAAGCTACCAGGTAACACCAATTGGTCCTTTAGTGAATTATCAAGTACAGTTGAACAATAAAAAATTGATACCAGATATACATGGAGATAGATTACTATGCTGTCTCCTTGCCCCACAAACACCTCTGACACAATAATTGAACATAAAATTTATGGTATCCATTTAATAAATATATTCCTTGCACTATAAGAAGGTCATAGATCTAGAAATGGAAGGGACATCATTTTGCCGATGAGAAAATGGAGGTCTAGAGAGATCAAATGATACACCCAAGGTCATGTAGGTAGTAGGCATCAGAAACAGGATTTGAACTCAGGTTCTCTGACTGCAGAACAAGTAAAAAGAGTTATCTCATGATAAAAGGGCAGAGTCATCATTTTTTTAAAAAATGAAAACAAAACAAAAAACAGGAAAGGATGGGAATAATTTTCATAAGCCTAGGATAGGCTAAGTAATTAGAGAGATTCAGCCACAGTAAGATGATAAAAAACCAACAAAATCTAAACAGGAGCTATTTTAATTATAGAAAAGTCCATAATAGTTCCCTCTTTCTATTTTCTAGATATATTCTAGATTGACTCTCTGATCATCATTTTCCTTTGTCATGCAATAAGTTAGTGGAAGACAATCCTTTATTTCTCACAGGAGGAGAGGACCAAACAATCAAAAACTTACCATATTAAATCTGAGAGATTAACTTAAGCATATCTTGCTCTGGTTTAGCTAAATCCATCTAATGGAAAACTAAATAACACTGAACATAGCATTGAGCATGAACAAGAGCATTGACTCACAAGCTCTTTGCTCTTCATGGACCATTTGAAGTTCTATGCTAACTCTAACACAGCATAACACAATGGTGAAAATGACCAAGAACTTTAGTGATGAAGTACAAATGGAGCACTCTATGGTTGACTGCCAGTCAATACAAATGATAGAAGGATAACATTAGGTGATAAATTCATTCACTGTCAGTCAAAATAAAATGATTTAAGGTTTAGTGGGACTAGAAACCCCAAAATACAGTGGCTTCTAATAGCTGAGTCATATTAACCATATAAAAACTCAAGAAAGTTTAAGAACAATCTCATTCATGCGTAAGAAAAAATATTAGTTTATATGTATAGAAAACAAGGTTAATGGAAGAGCTGTGAAAAATTAATGTAACACTATCATGAGTGTTGATGGCAAAACATATACATCTCTTGAGTGCTTTCATAGAAGGTCCCCAGAAGGTAGAAAGGGAATAATTCACATCAGCTATTTATGAAGTTTTTTCAATTGAAAAAGTGGTGAGATGTTTCTTCAGTTAGTGGTCCATTGGAAAGAAGAGTTGGGGATAATTTGCCCAACTTCTATGAACCTTAGTTTCCTCACGTGTAAAACAGGGATAATAACACTTATATTCACCTACCTTATGGGGTTATTTTTTGGGGGGAAACAAAGTGTAGACCTTAAAGTGCTAATTAAATGTGTGTGTTTCTTTTAACTTCTCCTCTCCCCTTTACACCATACCATGTTGCCTCACATAGAGCTTTGTTAATTAAATCCAAAACCTTCCATCTAAACCAGAAATATAAGATTCTCTTTATTCCAGGGCTACTCTACTCCTGTTGCTAATATTTCCCAATAGGGAGCAGGATTCTATTGAAAGCCTTAAGACTTAGGGTTCACAATAGGCGTACTTGAGTTAAAAGGGACAGGACTATAGAGATATTCACATTAGTGCCCTTACTTAAACATCCATCCGGCTAGGATTTAAAGGTTTACCTTGGACTCTATGCCAAGTTCTCAGGGCAAGAGCTCTGTCTTCAAAATTCAAAGAAGTTTATCTCCAAAAGAAGTGTAGTTCCTTGGATAGAAGTTGTATATCAGAAGATAACACCTAAAGTATCACTGAAAGATTTTTATTCTGCATCAGGCTGTTATAATACGCTTAGTTAATAAGCCCCATCCTGTTAGGAATTTACTATTTTGAAGATGTGATTTACCTGACCTATATAATATTGGCTCCTTTCCTTATGTAGTCAATTCTCAGATCTGTACATCCATTTGGGTGGTGTGCTAGATTGAATACTAGTCCTGGAATTTGGAAAGACCTGAGTTTAAGTTCCTGCTTTGAACAATTATTAGCTTGTGACTTGGGACAAGTCAATTAAACTGCCAGTCTCAGTTTCCTGCTCTGTAAAATGGGGGAGAATAGGAGTACCTACCTTGGAAGGTTGTGGGGAAGATCAGATGAAATTACAAATGGTGTGTGAAAAGTCTTGGTGCAGTTTGAAGCTTTAATAGTTTAAGACTCCACTAAGACTTTTGGGATGCCCTGTCTGTGCAAAGCACTTTGCAAACCTTAAAGTACTATATGAATATTATAATAAATCTCTCCACTTGGATGTCTCATAGGTATCTCAAAGTCAACATGTCCAAAAGGAAACTGGAGGGAGACCCACACAGTAGAAACATGCACCATGCTGCTTCTCCTGATAAGATTTCTTTTCTATACCAACCTAGGCATTTTTTGTCATCCCTTCAAACCATTACAGTGCTGAACTTTGTTGTAATTGGAGGATCAGGGTCATATTCAATATGCCATTTTTCTTGGAGGAAAAAATCATTCCAGAACCAACATACTCTGTGTTCCCCACAATATAGCAATGGAACAGGTCTACTGTGACTGCTCTACCACATCTAGACATTGGAAGCAAAGCAGATGTCTATATTTTATCCAATTCCCTTACATTCCACCCATGCATAAAGAAGTGCGAAATTCTCATCCTCGCGTCCTGTGAACTCTCCCATGTGTTACCTTTGCAAACCCATTTCCCAGGCCTTTTCACTGATCCCCAACTTTTCCCAATGTCAGGTTAATCACATCACATACTGATTACTCAGACTCATCCCATTATGGCTTCCCAGCTCCTCAGTAAATCTACCTCCTCCCAGACCACAAAAAGAAAATACTAGTAGTACTTGTGCAAGAAAAGGCTCAAAGACTACCTTGTTATTCAGACTGTTCAAAGTTACTGTAACCTTTTGGCCTATTTCACTTAGTTCTTTGAGCTCCCAGAACTAAGCTCTCATCCAATTCTCTTTGCTTGTCTGTTGTATATATTCTAAATACATTTCTATTCGTTTCTTCCTAAGAGGAGGGTTGGCCAGATTTTGAAACAAAGAAAACTAAGGAAAGATCTATCCTCTCATAATTGAGGGTGGAGAGTAGGATGGGAAACAGGTTATTTTCTATTAATAGGCCCTCAGTGAGAGGCAGTTGTAGTGTAGTGGGCAAAGAATTGACCTTGGAATCAGAAAAGGGTGAGGTCCTGCCTTTGGCACCAGGAGAGCCTGGGCAAATCACTCAATCTCTCAGTACTCTAATCATCTCTCCAAAACTACTGATGTGCATTGGTAAGGGAAGTTTCCTCATCGGAACCATCTAATGCCAATAAAATCATGGGATTCGTTTTTTAAAAATTGTGTTTGGGGCAACTAGGTGGCACAGTGGATAGAGTACCAGCCTTGGATTCAGGAGGACCTGAGTTCAAATCCGGCCCCAGACACTTAACATTTACTAGCTGTGTGACTCTGGGCAAGTCACTTAACCCCAATTGCCTCACCAAAAAAAAAAATCACTATTAATTGTCCAAGTACTTTAGGATGAAATGGAATTTAGCACTAAATAATATGAATTTTTCATGCAAACAGCTTTTAAGAAAATGAGTAGTTAAATTAGATCTGCCTACAAAAAGTTGGGATCCTTGTTTTGCAAGTGCATTTAGTTTCCACATCTGTAAAGTGGGTGGTCCAGACTAGCTGTCCTCTAGGTTCCTTTCCAGATGTAAATCTATGATCCTAAAACTCGATGTGAGCTACAAGTACTTTCATTGGGCCTCAGTTTACACGCAAATTATGTTACATTTATTTATTTTATAGATCAATTCATTTTAGCAAACATTTATTAAGCATCTACTGTGTGCAAGGCACTGTGGAAGGTACTCAGAATATAAAGACAAAAACTGAAAAGGTCCCTGCCTGCAAATGCATACATTCTTCTATGAGGGATGGGAGATAGAGGGAGGATGAAGCCTATACACAGATAAGAATAAAAAAAGGTATTCAGAGAAGGGAGAGTATATTGACAACTAGGAAAACTTCTTGAAAGGGATGAAATCAGAACTGAATCTAGAAAGAAGTTAAAGATTTTGAACAGGGGAAGCAAGGAGGTTGTAGATTCCAAGCAGAGGGTTCAATTTGTGGGAGTGCATAGATGACAGATGTAATGCTAATTATGGAGATCATAGAGCAAATAGAAGGAAGTAATGTGGAATACTACTGGAAAAGCCAGATTGTGGATGGCCTTAAATGCTAGGCTGAGGAATTTGTACTTTATAATTGAAGATTATTGAGCAAGAAAGTGACATAGTCTTGGGAAAATTATTTTGGCAGCTACAGTAGGACAGATGTGATTTTACCCAGAGTCACACTGTGTTGGACTTTGAACCCTGGTCCTTTCATTCCAAATCTAGCAGTCTTTCCAGTATGCTGTTTTTATACCTCAAACAAGTCTTTCTTTTACATGCTTATGTTCCAGCACTTAGCACAGTGCCCAGCACCTAGTAGGTACTTAATAAATATTTACTGACTGATTGACTGATTGCTTCTGCTTTAACTCTAGAAGCAAAGTTATATTGATTCATACCTGCAAAATTCTGCTCTCTGTACTGCCAACCACAGATTTCTTTTTTAAAAAATCGCCAGGCGGTATTTCCTTCAAAAACAACATTAAATCAAACCTCTAAACAGATTCTGGAACTATAGAACCTACAAAAAGAGAGACACAATCCTGCTACTTGAGATAATTTAGAAGACTTCAGGAAAGGTCTGTCTCACCTGGGTGAAGGGGGAGGGCAGATCAGCACTATTTGTCTCAGCAGGCAGCTCACCTCAGCAAAGCTCTGCTCAGGTTCAGCGGGCAGCTCAACACTGCTGCAATTCGATACAGCTGAGAGTGGGGCAGTTGAGAGCAGTAAGAAGCTTGCAACAGTGAACCCTGTGCCCCAGGAGCAGACTTTAACTTTATAAGTTTAAAAATAGGCTACAACATGAGCAAGAAACAAAAAAGGATGCTTACCATTGACAAATTCTTTGATGAAAGGGAAGACCAAAACTCAAACGCCTACAAGTGAAGACTAAAGTGGGAAGATGATCTTGTCTCAAGACCAAAAAGCCTTCTTTGAATAGCTCACAAAAGCTTTTAAAAAGCAAATGAGAGGTAGAAGAAAAAATGGAAAAAGAAATGAGAGAAATGAGAGTTACACTGCAAAAAGAAAAACAAAAATTGACTGAGGAAAACAATTCCTTAAAAAATACAATTGGTCAAATGAGAGAAAAAATGGCCAAATGGGGAAAAAAATTGGCCAATGGGAAAAGAAGTACTAAAGCTTATTGAGAAAAATAAGGCCTTAAAAATTAAAATTGAGCATATGGAAGCTGATAACTCCATGAGACACCAAGAATATGTCAAGCAGAATCAAAATACTGAAAAAATAGAAGAAAATATAAAATACCTCATTGGAAAAACAAATGACCTGGAAAATAGATCCAGGAGAGAGAATCTGAGAATTATTGGACTACCTGAAAGCCATGATCAAGAAAAGAGTCTAGACACCATATTCCAGCAAATTATTAAGGAGAACTGCCCTGAAATTGTAGAATCAGAGGATAAAATATCATTGAAAGAATCCACCAATCACTTCCTGAAAGAGACCCCAAAAGGAACACTTCAAGGAATATTGTAGCCAAACTCCAGAATTATCAGGTGAAGGAGAAAATACTCCAAGCAGCCAGAAAGAAACCATTTAAATATCATGGAACCACAGTCAGGATTGCACAGGACCTGGCAGCTTCAACATTAAAGGATCTCAGGGCTTGGAATATGATATTCAGGAAGGCAAAGGAGCTTGGATTATAACCCATGATCAACTACCCAGCAAACTGAGCATTCTCTTTCAGAGGAAAAGATGGATATTCAATGCATTAGGGGGCTTCCAAGGCTTCCTGAGAAAAAGACCAGAACTGAACAGAAAATTTGATCTCCAAATACAAGACTCTAGAGAAATATAAAGAGAAATGATGAGCAGGAGGAGTTCAGAGAAACCTGGAAGAACTTACATGAACTGATGCTGACTGAGAGGAGCAGAACCAGGAGAACATAGTACACAGTAACAGCAACATTGTGTGATGAACAATAGGGATAGACTTGGCTCTTCTCAGCAGTGCAACAATCCAAGAGTTTCAAAGAAGTCATGATAGAAAATGTTCTCAACATCCAGAAAAAAATAACTGTGAATTATGAAGGAAGATGAAATCATACTGTTTCTACTTTTGGACTGTATTTTTTCTTCTTGTTTGAGGTTTTTCCTTTGTGCTCTGATTCTTCTTTCACAAGATGACTAATGTAGAAATGTATTTTATGTGATTGTACATATATAACGTATATCAGACTGCTTTCCGTCTTGGAGAGGAAGGAAAGAAGGAGGGGGGAGAAAAGAAAAATTTGGAACTAAAAATCCAGTGCAAACAAATGTTGAAAACTATCCTTATATGTAATATGTAACTGAAAAATAATAAAAAAAACATCATCAAGCATTTTTTCTCCCTCGTATGTGCTCCCTCACTGAAAAGTAAAATTAAAAGAAAAATCCTTACAACAAATAGGTATGGTCAAGCAAAACAAATTCTCACATTGGTCATATGGAAAAATGTATGCTTTGTTCTGCATATTAATTCATCACTCTATATCTAGAGACAGGTAGCTTTCTTTATCAATAGGTTTCTGGATCATGGTTGAGCATTGTATTGATTAGAGTTCTTAAGTCTTTCAGAGCTGTTTGCTTTTACTCTTCATCAACACATATGAGTCTTTCTAGGTTTATCTGGACCTGTTTCTTGTCATTTCTTATAACAAAAAAGGATTCTATTACATTGATATATCATAATTTGTTCAACCATTCTTCAAAATGATAGGGATCCTCTTAATTTCCAGTTCTTTGTCAATAGAAAAATAGCTGCTATTAATATTTTTTATATCTAGGACTTTTTTCTTTAATATTTTTGGTTTATGAGATAACAATTGTATCACTGGATCAAAGAGTATGCACGGTTGGGTGGTTTTTTGAGAGGTGTAGTTCCAAATTTCTTTTCAGAATGGTTGGACCATTTCATAACTTCACCAACACTTTATCAATACAAACACAGATTCTTAGCATCCATAACATCTCCAATTTACAGACTGATTCTTTGTTTCTGTCTAATATTTAAATTCAGGACACTTCCCCCCATTCCTTCTCCACCCATCCCCATTCCAACCACATAGAATACTCAAGGATTAGGGAGGAAACTAAAGTCCTGTGCCTTTGAATTAATCAAAGCATCTCTAATCTGCAATGTTTAGCAACTAGTAAGTACTCAATAAGAGCCTTGTTGATCACATGAATGATTTTTAGATGATATCACAGGGACTTTGTTAGTCAATGAGACCTGTGTCTTTAACCCATTTGAGTAAGATACACCTGTCTTTAAGGAAAAAAAGATATATAGATATATAGCACACACCAGAAAATGACTTTATCTCTCCAAGCACCAGTTAGCCAAATTGGATGAAATCCTCTGCTGGGTCTAAACAAACACATTTTTCTACAAAAATTACTTGATCGGGATATTTTATCAGAAGACATATCTCCTGGAAATCTATGCAGTTTTATCCCTCCCAAAATCATTCTTCTCCCTTTTGTAGAAACAGTAAGATCTAAATAAGGAATAAATCATTTCATTGTACTATTACTATTTGGCTATACAAAAAAAGTCTAACATTTAAGGTTTTTCCAATATTTCAAAGCAGCATCCAACAGAAAATGGCTTTAAAAAGGCATGAGACTTCCATGATTTCTCCTTGTCTAAACAGAATTCATTTCAAGGCTTTCTCACCATTTACTTATCATACCTAAGTTCCTCTGAGAACTATCTCAGATCACCTTGCATTCTATGCTGGGACAAGGGCTGGATTCAGAGGCATTCAGAAATGATCAAACATGCAATTGTTTTTCAAACACTTTGGGGTTGCCACAAAACCTAAATTATATTTTGCCAACTGAGCACTTTCTCTCTGGTTTGTATTCTTTTTTTCAGGGAAATTTAATTCAGATGTTTCTGATTCACTTGCACTTAAATCATTAAAATGCTGTTTTGCAGGAGCTGATTGATGGGCAAGAAGACTCTTGGGTCTTTGTTTAAGCTTCTTTAAGCCTGCTTTCTGAAAAATGGGAAGTTCTGATGCGCCAAGTACAAACAAGCTCTAATACCATATCCAGGTCCAGAATCTGAGTTCAGCTCATGACACCATAAGCCATCCATTTTGAGAGAGGTCCCATCTTGTCCAGTCATCTCAATTCCTTCATTCTTTTCCTCTTGGAACCAGAACATTTCAGCTAAGGGCCTTGCTTCCTTCCAAGGAGCCCAGCTAGACCCAAACTTTAAGTTTACGGAAAAAAAGAAGCAAAAACACAGTTTCACCTTAACACAATTTGCAGATTTCAAGTCCAGGTGTGGTTGGTCCTCACATATCTAGCTAGGATGAAGCTGTGCTCTGGTAAGGGAAAACAAACCAAACAAAAACTTTGTTCCAGTGAATTTTATAATATCTGATCCCCTTCATTTCTTTTCTTTTCTTTTCTTTTCCTTTCTTTTCCATTCTAAGAATGTGATTACACAAATAAAACAACTGGCCAATGTAAGTATTTATCTGGAAAATGCACAATTAAAAAGAAATTGATATTAGTGATGGGTATTACCCTGATTGATCAGGTATGAAAATTTAGCTGTATTTTTCACCTTACTGGTGTTGACAAATCTACAAAAGATCCTGTGTTTTTTCTCCTTTTATCACTAATTGCTATCAAGTTGTCTATCTCAGAAGACTTGTGACATTTCTGTAAATCTCTTAAGGGCTGGGAACCATGTGCTTTTTTTTCAAAACCCCTTGCTCTCACATAATCCCCTTTTAAAGGAAACAGATGGTCTACGTAATTCATGCCTACAATATCATAGAGTTTCAGAAAATGGCATACTTCATACCGCATCTTACCTTCTACCCATCTAGACTACAGAGTACAAGGACTCTGGTTCAGTGTGAAAATTTGTCATCTAAGGAATGCATTTTAAAAGCAACTTGTATAGATTTCAATTAATTTTTTTTGCATTTGCCTAAATTTTCCTTAGTTCTCTCTCTTTCTTTATCCAATGTTATGACAATTTGTTTTAAAAAGAAAAAGATGAAAAGAGAAATATTCAGTAAAACCAATCAATCATCCATTAAAATCTACATTAATTCCTCATGAATTCCTCTCCCTACTTCTGCAAAGGAGTGGGAAGGGGTGTTTTGGGGGGCTTCTCTTGTTCTTTATAACTTCACAACATTCTTTTTGTATTGTTTTGCTGTCTGTGTTCTTTCTATTTCCATTGTTGTCATTATGTCTATTCTTGTTTCTGCTTATTTCACTTGGCATCAGTTCATGTAACTCTTTCTGTATTCCCCATGTCTGCCATTTCTTATAATACAGGAATATTCAATTACATTTATTTGCCATAATTTGGTTAGCCAGTCCCTAGTTGTGGGCATCAAATTTATTTCCAGGTCTTTACTAACACAAAAAGTGCTGCTATAAGTATTTTGGTGTATATAAGAATCTTTCTTTTTATTATTGTCTTCCTTGGACTATACACCTAGCAGTGTAATCTCTGGGTTAGAAGGTATGAACATTTTAACCACTTTTTTTCATAACTCCAAATTGTTTTCTTAACTGGCTATACTAAACCACAGTTTTACCAACAAGGCATTAAAATGTTTATTTTTCCATAAATTCTCCAACTTCGACTATTCTATCTTTTGTATCTTTGACAATTTTCTGAATGTGAGGTTAAATCTGGGTTGTGTTGATTTGTATTTCTCTTATTATTAGTATTAAAACCCATTTTCTTATAAAATATGAACCTTCAAGAGATCATATTTGACTCACAAAACAAGCTATTTGGTATCAAGTTATCCCATCAAAACACAGCAAAATTAACAATACAATTCATCAAACATATATTAACTACCTACTATATTATACTAATCTACTTTATGTTTCATTAAAAAAGAAGATTGCATTCATTAAAAGCATTATGCAATTTCCAAAATGAAATTAAGTTCCATCTCTTCCTTCTGTTCAATTCTGGGTTCAGTTGATTGTTCATACATACTGTCTGAAGGATATGTGTGTGTATGTATGTATATATACACGTGTGTGTGTACACACATATACTTGTGTACTAGCACTATAGGCAGTCAATCTAATTTCATATCATAGTCCAAATGTTCTCATCTCAGTACCTTCAATTTATCCATTTTGGGCTCTGAGAGACAGATTGTTGTCGTTTGTCCTTTGTTCTTAAAGAGGACCATGACTTTGTGGTGATGTCATGACTTGCAGTGAACTTGATTTAACTGAGGGAGGTCACTAACCTTCCTCCTATAATATAGCTAACATCCCAATCTGAATGTTTTTTATGATTTTTTTTCTTTCTTTCTTTAAAAAAGCATCTTTGTCATAATACCTAGCAGATGCTAACACTAAGTATACGATAGGTATCAAAAAGAGCTTGTGAAATTGAGTTAATGGGTTCAGATTAGGAATTTCACATTTTGTGGTGTTTGGATAGGAGAGGAGGGAAGAAATAAAATTACATCTTGTACATAATATGCAGATTATGTTAAAGAACCCTGCTAAACTCCAAATAAAGCTATAGAGTTTAAAACCAATTATAAATGGTGGTGGTGGTGGTGGTGGTGGTGGTGATGACCAGCATAAAAAAGAATATTATATAGTGGATAGAGAGCTGACTTCAATGGCAGGAAGACCTAGGCAGGTAAAGGCTTCCATGCAGATCAGAGCAGGCCCATGTGTAGCCTCTATATTTCCAAACTGTAAGAGATGGGGAGACCTCATCCTAAAAAATAACAATAATTGTCATTCCAGGATTACCAGTTTCACCTCATCCATTCATTTCTTGTTCTCCATTGGTACAGATGAATGAGAGTTGGCTGTATCTATTCTTACATCGATTTACTCAGCAGACACAGGCCAAGTGGATAAATTAGCTTTCTATCTCAGATTATGATCTTCAAAATGAGGGTAACATCACCTACAGCATCCTGCCAGAACTGGACTTTCAAACCCTCCCAGGAAAGAAACACAACATAGATGAAGTGGCCACTTCTTCCAAGAGAAACATAGTTAAGTACTCCAGAGACCACCAAGCTGACTTCCACAAAATCATTATCAACACTTAGAAAAAAGAATGACGTTGATGAGAAAACAAAACATTTCATGACAACAACAACAACTTTTAGTACAGGTACCTCCCAGGCTACTGTGAACTAACCAGGGACCAGAAAGAAACCTGGTCACTTGCTTACTCTATATAATTTTCCCTTGAGAATTCCCCTCTGCCTTCCCCCTCAACCACCCAAAAAATAATCACATTTTTCTGCACAGTCCAGAAGCTTTCAGTCTATAGTAGATGCTTCCAACTTAATAAAAAAAGTATTTTACAAATGCCCATAAGGTGTGAGGTAAACCTTTTTAAAAATTATTCTTCAGAGACACGGTGGTACAGTAGATAAAACACTGGATCCAGAGTCAGGAAAACCTGAGTTCAAATAAAACTTTGGAAACATTTATTAAGATATTGCTATTAGTAAAGTTAGTAGAGTTGATAGAATTTCATGTGAGCTATTTAAAAATCCTAAAATAGGATGTTGTTAAAGTGTTGCACTCAATATGCCAGCAAATTTGGAAAAATCAGCAGTAGCTGATTGGATTGGAAAAGATCAGTTTATGTCCCAATCTTAAAGAACTGTAATGCCAAGGAATGTTAAAATTTTGAACAATTGCTCTCATTCCACACACCAGAAATGTTATGCTTACATTTCTGGAAGCAAGGCTTCAACAATATATAAAGCAAGAATTCACAGAAGAGCAGGCTGGTTTTCGAAGAGGCAGAGGAACTAGAGACCAAATTGCCAAAATTCACTGGATTGTGGAGAAAGCAATGGAGTTCCAGAGGGGAAAAAAAAATCTATTTCTGCTTCATTGATTACACTGAAGCCTCTTACTATATGGATCACAGCAAAATGTGGAAAGTTGTCAGATAGGAGTACCAGGTTGCCAAGAAGCAACAGTTAGAACCAAACTGATTGATTTAATATTGGCAAAGGAGTATGACAAGGCTGTATATTGTCACCCTATTTATTTAACTATATTCAGAGTACATCATGTGAAATGCCAGGCTGGATGACTTAAAAGCTGGTATTAAGGTTGCTGGGAGAAATAGCAACAATCTCAGATATGCATATGATGCCACTCTGATGACAAAAAATAAAGAAGAATTAAGAAGCTTCTTGATGAAGGTAAAAGAAGATAGTGTAAAAGCTGTCTTGAAATTTAATGTTAAAAGAACAAAAGCAAAAACAAAAACCCTAAGATTTTGACAAATGCTCCCAAGACTTCCTGGCAAATAAATAGAGGGAGAAGAAATAGAAGAGTGTCAGATTTTATATTCTTAGGCTCAAAGATCACTGCAGATGGTGACTGCAGCCATGAAATTAAATGATGCTTCCTCCTTGGAAGGAAAGCTATGGAAAATCTGGACAGCAAGCAGGGAGACCTCATTTTGCTGACAAAGGTCCATATAATCAAAGCTATGGTTCTTCCAGTAGGAATGCATGGTTATGAGAATTAGACTATAAGAAAAACTGAGTGACACAGAATCAACAATTTCAGATTGTGGGGCTGGAGAAGACTTTTGAGAGTCCTTTGGACATCAAGAAGATCAAATGAGTCACTACTTAAAGAAATTAATTCAGGCTGTTCACTGGAATTTCAAATACTGAAGTGGAAATTTAAATACTTTAGCCACATTATGAGAAGACAGGACTCACTCGAAAAGACCTTGATATCGGGAAAGATTAAAGGCAAAAGGAGAAGGGAACGGCATGGGATGAGATGGATAGATAGTGTCAAGGAAGAAATAAACATGAGCTCACACAGACTTTGGGAGACTGTGGAGGAGAGATGGGCCTGAAGTGCTATGGGAGTCATGAAGAGTGGTACATGACTGAATGACTGAACAACTTTGTTTTTCTGAGGCTCATCTGAAATATATGGATAATAGCCCACCATCTGGGCAATAGCTGAACAAATTGTTGTATAGGAATGTAATGGAACATTGTCATACTTTAAGAAATGGCAAATATAAAGCATTTGGAGAAACATTAGAAGACTTATAGGAAATGATACAAAGTGAAGTGATGATGAGAATTAGGAAAACAATATACAAAGGACTATAGTAAAATAAATGAAAATAATACTAAAATAATCCCAAATTCTGATCCCGTGACCTCTATAATCTCATTGGAAAGGTGGGGGACTAAGGGTATGGAATATCACATACATGATTAAATAGGGTCTCTGTGTTAGCTGTTTTTGCTTAATCATTGTGTTGTTTTTTTCATTTGTTTTTGTTAAAAGGGAAGGTTTAACTACATCAGATAACTTGCTGTCTTGGGGAGGGGGAAGAGAGGGGAGGGAGGGAGGGAGAAAAATTTGAAACTAGAAATCTTATAAAAACAAATGTTGAAAACTATCTCTAAATGTAACTGGTAACTAATAAAGTATTTATATGAAAAAAAAATAACTTTCTTGTAAAGAAAAAAAAGGGAAGGTTTAAGATGGAAAGTACATGAGGGAGGGAGTTAGAGGATAATTTTCCAAAAATGACTGTGATATAAAAACAAAAGGCTTGAATAAATGTTTTCCTGAATATATATTTTTTTGTTTTGTTTTTTGTTTGCAAAGCAATCCGGGTTAGGTGACTTACTCAGGGTCGCATGGCTATTAAGTGTCAAGTGTCTGAGGCCAGATTTGAACTCAGGTCCTCCTGACTTCAGGGTTGGTGCTCTAGCCACTGCACCACCTAGCTGCCCTGTCACAAATATTTTAAAGGGCATAAGAGTCCTCATTTCATAAAGTTACTGTAATGCTCCACTGTGACAACATAAGGCACCTGATTTGTAAAAATTAAGAACTCTATAAATGTCAGCTGGTAGTGGTTGAACTCAGATTTCCTGATTCCTAATCCAGTATTCTTTTCCCCTTACCTTATTGCCTCCTTACTTTTATTTCCCAAAGAAGCAGCTACTAAAATACTTTAGTGAAAAAAAATTCATTATATATATGTGATAAAACTACATTACTTGTATTCCGCTAATTCAGAAATTAAAAGGAATAAAGAGAATTTATTCAAAAGGAATAAAGTTGAATTTCTTTTTAAATGTTTTCTAATTCAAATTCTTCACTCATTCCTCCTGACTTGACTCCTTAGATGCCTGAATGAATGTGGTTTTGCTGTCACTAGGTAGGTAGGGCACCTTCCTCAATTGACCTGGAAGTCATTGTGGCTTAGGCCCCCTGATCCTCTCAAGAAGCCAAAGCCCAAATGAGAAGAAATTAGAGCAGGTGCTGAGGAAGAGCCAATTGTGCAGTCCCAAGCTGGGTAGGGAGAGGCTGGTCCTATAGTTCACTGAGGGACACCACAGGACCACCCACCAAGGGCAGCGGAGGGAGAACTATGAGAGGAGCATGGTATAGGGGATTGAGAGGAAGATTTAAGCTTATTTTTTGTTTGTTTGTTTGTCTTGGTTGGCACTGAAAATTCAGAAGAAGGTTTCTAATATGCTCATATAAGGTAAGTTACCTCAAAAATTCCTCCTCAGGGAGGTTCATTAAAGCAGATGCCCGAGGGCCTGCCTCAGTAAACAAGGGAATTGGAAGCAGTGTTAATCTAAACAATTTTTCCCCCTGGTTTATGCCAGCATTCACAGATGTCAAAAAGTAGGCATAATATTGCCTCCGAAAATAAAAAAGTGATTATACTCTTTCTAACTAAGGCTACCCTTAGCAGTGCCAGTGACTATCACTAGGCAGAGGGGAGAAATATATCTTGTGGTGTTGTCTTTGGAAAGCCTCCAGTTAGAAAACTGTACAGGGAGCAAATGTGTGTCTTGTTGAAGATGGGCCGAGTATCCTTGTGGTCAGGACAGACTGGTGGCTTAATGGAAGTCCTGAGAACAGCTTTCCTGCTGGGAAATTAGCTGGGGCTTGTGGGGTGCCAGGCCTAGGATCTTAACCTCCTTTATATGGCAATATTAACGAGGGAGAGGTGAGAAGAGAAAGCATGGAGAACATTTTCTTGGACCACCAAAGGCAGAGAAAACATGTAAACTTCACCCCACAATCAATTATCACTAAAAAGTTATACATGGACTCTTATGAAATTAGAGAGTAAAATAAAGAGCAAAGCCCTGCAAATGTACTGGGTAAGCGGCTCTCTTGCAGCAACTATCCTGGTGGAAAGGGGAATTAATTTAGGATTCTCCAAATCTATAGACTGCCTGGTTCTTGGAAAAAAAACAAAAAACTTTGGAATTACCTGCAAGGGTACTTAACAGATTTACCTAAAAGTATGGCCAAAGACAGAGAAAGAATAGTCTTAGCAAGGGGTTGCAGTGGTAGAATGGTGGGCCTGGAATCAGACCTGAGTTCAGATCTTATCTCAGATACTCAATTGTTGGGTGCCCTTGGGTAAACCACTCTGTTTGCCCTAGTATAGAAATATTAGCTATTATTATTATCATTTTTATTATTATTATTCTGCTGCTTTGTGGCTTTTCTATAGGTAAATGTTGACCTGTTGATCCCCTAATGATATTCTAAGCCCCTTCCCCAAATCTTCTCTCTTATTCTCTTCCCCAAAACTTTCTTCTGTTCCATCAAAGAGTCTTTTACTTTTCCAAAAGGGACACCATCACTGTTTTTGTGTTACCAATCACTAGATAGTCAAAAGGAAACCCAAACTGAAAGGGAAAACAACATGCAAATCTTAAAGAGCATATACTTCAGATGTCAAAGAACTACCATGGGGATGTTTTTTCCCCTGGCTGATAAAGAACAGAAAGAAAGAAAAAACAAAATAAAGTGGTGAGTTAAAATTGCCCTTCTTTCCCACAGGGATGTTTCATAATTCCTTTGAGTTTTTCTGACATACAGCATCACATACATGAAGAGTATTTGTGTATTCAAAGGTATTCCTGAAAAATTATTCTCTTTTTCCTGCTCCTCCCCTATCTTTGGAAGTTCCCAAAAAATTACATCATTTCAGCTTTAAAAGGGACCTTAGAGATAATTATAATCCATTACGTCTGTGATCGAGGATCTTCTCTATAGCATCCAAACACCTAAAGTAGTGGAGTGAGTATATAGAATCCAAAAGGTGGACCTGAAAGAGGAGCAAGCATTTTATAAGTGCCTACTGCATGGCAGACCAGTTGCTTTACAAATATCTCATTTGTTATCTTCCTCATTTTACAGTTAAGGAAAATGAGGAAGTTTGGGGAAAAGAGGAATTTAGGAACTGTGGTAAAAAAATATGAAAGTTTTTTAACAGTCGGTTAGGATAACTGAAAGACACCAGTTTTTTTTAAGGACCACCCTTTCGGGGAGGAGACCAACGGCATGAGCTACGCACGCCAGTCCGCCTGCTGCGCACGTCAGACTGCCTGCTATGCACTCGACTTCTGGGGTGCGAGCTTAAAAGGCAAGGAGAGAACAGAAGTGGGAACTTTTTCCTTCTCTGCTGGTCTCCTGACTGCGCTGCACAGGCTGATGCTGACGAGAGTTCGACTGGGCCCGGCTCACGGTTAACAGCAGCATGCACTTGACACAGTCTCTCTCTCTCCCCAAAGGTGGCCTTCGGCTTTTGGTGAGTTTTATATGGAATATAGACCAAGCTTAGACTTAAGATGATTTGCTTTGCATTTCTACTTTCCTATCCCTCTAATCAACATCACCTTGTAACTACCATACAATAAAAGCTCTAACTAGAAAACCAGAAGCTTCTTCCATTTACTAGTCTGGGAGATAAATTTAGGGAAAAGTTAAGTAGGGGAGATTTATGATCTAATATCCAATTTTAAATCTCACAGTTTTGGCCCCATGTTGAGAACATAATGTAGGTAGGATCTAGAATCATAGATTTAGCGCTAGACAGAACCTGAGAGGTAGGCTGGTTCTCCTCTCTCATTTTTCAAATGAAGAAATAGAGGTGCAGAAAAGGTAAAGTGATATGCCTGAGGTCACACAGTAGTGATTGGCTACGTTGGAATTCAAACAAGATCATCTGATACCAAATCCAGTATTTCCCAAGGCACCATGATGCTTCTAGATACATGGTCAGTTACCTGTCCTCTTCATTTATTCTTTGTCTTTACTGATCTATCTTCATACTTGCAAGTTTAAATCCTATGTGATGCTGAGTGAAATGACATTTGTTAGAAAATCTAGTTATTTTGGGGAAATTAACCAAATACCTAACTTCTTTTTTCCCCCTTTTAAATATATTTTATTATTTTCCAGTTACATGTAGAGATAGTTTTCAACATTTTGTTTTTATAAGATTTCTAGTTTCAAATTTTTCTCCCTCCCTTCCCAAACACACAACTTCTAATTAATGGGCTGCACATCCAAAACTTCAAAACATCTCATTAATGTGGGAGTCTATAGTGTTTTTTTTGGCTTTTTATTTATTTTTTTGTTTTGGTGAGGCAATTTGGGTTAAGTGACTTGCCCAGGGTCACACAGCTAGTAAGTGTCAAGTGACTGAGGTCGGATTTGAACTCAGGTCCTCCTGAATTCAGGGCCGGTGCTTTATCCACTACACCACCTAGCTGTCTGGGAGTCTATAGTCTTAACTGATTTTTCTTCTCTGACATACAGATTTTTAGCAATGGCTAGGACAAAATGGTACTTAATAAATATTTATTGACTTGAATTGAACAGACCTAGTAATGGTATCACTGGGTCTAAAAGTATGCATAGTTTAATAACTTTGAGGACGTAGTTCCAAATTTCTTTCCACAAAGTCAAAATGAAGGATACTTCATTATCCCAGTTCTACTCCTTACTACTGATTGAATGAACTTAAACAAGTCACTTACCATCTGTAGGTCTCAGTTTCCTTCATCAGTAAAAGTGAAGGGGGTTTTATCAGATGAGGTCCCTTCTATCTCCAATCAACAAACTATATAATATAGCATCTTATACAACATGACACCAAATATAACACATTATTTTTATTAATTAACTAATTAATTAGTTCATTTATTAAAATTGTTTTCAAAAGTGGGCAATACAAACTGAGACTACATATTCTATACATACAATAGTTCTCATGGTTGGCTGCCCTGTGCCAATTCCCCTTGATTCTAGTGCCTTTCTGTCTCCAGTTTATCCTGTATAAATCTTGTCTGTACATAACTGTGGGCTCCTTGAGAATTTAGCATAATCCCTGGCACATAGTAGGTGCTTATTGATAGTCTGACTATGCAAAGACATCAAAAACAAGGCTTTAAAAACATGATTATGAAGCATAGGCCTTAATAACTAAAAGAACTCTTGGAACACTTGTTTCCCGGGGCCCAGGAAACGTACGGACTGTGGCTCATTACTGTTCTTGAATGCATTAAATACCAGTAACTCAGAGATATTGTCCCTCTATAAGACAAAAGAAAAACTCTACAAGAACATCAAAGATCTGAGCCATGGCACTTCACCAAAAATGTCTGCCTGGCTGCTCTAAATCTATGATCCTCTGAAATGTTGAAGTTCACTCTTAAGTGTGACTCCTTCCAAACTGCCCTCAGGGAATCAAGGCAACACAAGTGTGTTGAACAGCTAGGTTTGTGGGGTCATTTCACTAGGAATCTCCTGCCACAGCCCTCCTGGCTGATCGCCTTGCTGAGTTGCCAGCATTTCTGTGAATTAGAGAGCCAGTGATTTCTTGCAGTTCTGCTTACCATCGTCAAAAGGCATTTATTAATAGGTCATCTGGGCCTGTAGTTGGGCTAGGCTCCGTACATGTATGTCTAACAGATCAGTCTCCTGCCCTTTTACAACCTAGTAAGCTGCACTGAAATGAAATACCCCCATTACAAAGGACTGAACAAATGGGGAGAGGGTGTGGCCATTTTCTCTGGTGGCCTTTCAAAAAGCAGAAAGTGAAATCTCTGCCATCAGTTTCCTAGATAAGTGTCTCATTTCCAAGACAGATAAGGAATTGATTCAAATTTATAAGCAGATGAGCCATTCTTCAAGTGATAAAATGGTCAGAGGATATAAGCAGGCAGTTTTCTAAGGAAGAAACTCAAGCTATGAAAAACTGCTCCAAATCACAAATAATTAGAGAATTGCAAATTAAAGCAATTCAGGTTCCACCTCACACTCATCAGATTAACAAAGTTGATTTAAAAAAAAGGAAGATGGTAAATGTTGGAACAGTAGCAGAAAAACATGGACATTAAATGTGCTGTCTATGGAACTGTAAATTGGTCATAGCCTTTGTGGAAAGAAATTTGGAACTACGTCTTCAAAGTTATTAAACTATGCATACTTTTAGACCTAGTGATACCATTACTAGGTCTGTTCAATTCAAGTCAATAAATATTTACTAAGTACCTGTGATGTGCCAAGCACTGGGCTAAATATTGGGAATACAAATAAGAAAAAGAAAGATAATTCCTGCCCTCAAGGAGCATACAATTTAAGGAGACAACATACAAAGGAAGCTGAAGGAAAATAGGTAGGAAGGTTCTAAGGGGTATGATGTTCCATGGAGTTGAAACTAAGCAGAACTGCCGATGGAAAATGAAAAGTTTCAGGGTTGTTAAAACCAGTTAAACAAAACCAACTGACACAAAGACCCTATTTAATCGTGTATGTGACATTCCATACCCATAGTCACACATCTTTCCAATAAAGAGGTCATGTGATTAGCATTTGGCTTTATTTTAGTCTTTCCATTTACTTTACTGTATATTATTTTCCTAATTCTGTTTACTTCACTCTGTATCAGTTCCTATAAGTCTTCCAATATTTCTCAAAATTCTTTATATTTGCCATTTCTTTAGGCTCTGAAAGGCCTATATAAAGGGAGACTTTAGGAGAAGTTTAATGCTTTACTCTCTAGCCCTTTAATCAGAAGGGACAAGAAACTGAGGGGGTTGACATAGTATTGAGTCTCAAAAACTGAGTCAATCAAAGCCTGAAAAAGATCAAAGAAAGAGGAAATGGTCCCATATTTAATTTTTTTAAATTTGTAGCAGCTTTTATTTTTTCAATGGTAAAAAACTGGAAACTAAGGGGGTGTCCATCAACTGGGGAGTGGCTGAATAAACTATGGTATATGAATGTAAGAGAATATTACTGTGGCATAAAAGGTGATGGTTTCTGAGAAACCTGAGAAGACATATGAACTTAGGCGGAACCAGAACTCTTTAGACAATAACAAGTCTGTAAAGACAAACAATTTTGAAAGACTTAAGAATTTTGTTTAACCATTATTCCAGAGAACCAATGAAGAAGCATACTGTCTACCTTCTGATATGGAGGTGACAGAGTCAGGGTGCAAATTGAGACAGATTTTTTTGGATATCACCAATGGTGGGGCTGGGGTAGGGGGGCTTGTTTTACTTAACTATACTTATTTTCTATAAGAAGGTTTTTTTGTTCTTGTTTTTGTTTTTTACTTTTTTCAGTTGAGGATGAGAAGAGGTGGGAGGGAGAGAGAATAGATTTTTGTCAGTCGAAAAGAAAGAAAATAAACTTTAAATAAATAAAAAGGAAGAATCTAAAGGCTAGCAAGATATATATGTATATATATGTATATATATATATATATATATTTTTTTTTTTGGTGGGGGCAGGAGAGTAGGATTATGAAAGCAGCAAGAACATGCTATAGAGGTCAACTAGTTTATCTTTGTTTTCTAGATAAGGAAACTGAAGGCCAGAGAAAGGAAATAGATTGAACAATGTCACACAGATACTAACAGAGTCTGAATCTTCTGAATCAAAATCCATGGTTCTTTCTACACCACTACCCTGTTTCCCACCAAGAAATCAGCAAGTGTGATATCAGAATCAGTTTCAAGAAAAATTCGGTAGTGAAAGGAGATGAAATCCAGGGCTGTAGAAAATAGCCACAGGTCAATTTTAGATCAGCTAAGAGGAATCCACAGCTACCAAGGCCATGACACAGTAATCATGAGCTTTATTACTAGCTAAGAAGAAATTCTTCATTGAGAACATCAAAATCTGTCAAAGTGTTTGATCCCTGGATGACCTTGGCTGAGAGCCTGTGTTCTCAGGACCTGTTCTTTGTTTTCAGGAGAGAGCTTCACCTCCCCCAGGTAAAGATATTTCAACATAGAAACCAGCACCTACCAGAGAGACATTGTGGTACAGTGAACAGAGCACTAGACCTAAAGTCATGAAGTCCTAGGTTTGAATCCTGTCTGTCTCTGACTCTGTCTGAATAACTACAAGTCTTTTAACTTCTATTTGCCTATTTTCTCATATATAAAATGGGGAGAATAATACTGGTAGTGCCTACCTCAAATCATTCTGAGGCTCAAATACCAGAGGGTGACACAAAACTCAACAGCTTCTGGCTGTGCTGACCTCAACTGGCTCTTCCCCACATTGTCTCCACTTGCCTTCTCACGTGGGCTGGATGATCATTAGTCAAGGAGTCTTTACAAAGCTTCATCATGTCTGGGGTTGAATCACAGTACATACATGTGTTCCATGTTCTTGGTCTGTGCTGCTGAAATATCTATTCCCCTTGGCTGTGGGAAGTTTTCATCTGAGGAAGATTACACTCAGTGCCCCCAACGCATGTCTCATATTCCACTGGGCTTTTCTTTGGCATCTCTTCACTCTTTTTAAAAGTTCACTCTCCAAAATCAAGATCTGTCTCCAGAGGTGATTATGCATATACCAAAATTTTACCAAAATACTGGTACTGTTTTGCCATCATGGTGTCAAAAAGAACTATAAAGATTGGCTGATAGATGTGTTCAGCATAGTCAAAGGGAGACAGACAGATGTGGATGGACATAGATATAGACATTGTACATACACATATATACAGATGTACATATACATATGCATGTGTAAATATGTACATATAAGTGTATTATGTGTATATAGATAGCACACATATATCTGTATGTATACATATACGTATATGTATATATATATATATATATATATAATTATATTACATTATTGAGGAATTGCTAGTATTTCCCAAATGCCCCCCCATCGTTGCTGACTATAGGAGTAGAGGTCAATGATCATTTTAGACTCTTAAAGTTGAGAGACTTCAGAGGTCTCCTAGGCCAACTCCCTCCGTAATATGTACTATCTATCCTACCTCTTCTTGAACACTTGCTTTTTTTATTTTTTATTTTTTTATTTTATCATAAAAGTATTTTATTCTTTTCTAGTTACATGTAGAGACAGTTTTCAAACATTTGTTTTTATAAGATTTCTAGTTCCAAATTTTTCTCCCTCCCTCCCTTTTCTCCCCCTCCCCAAGACAGCAAGAAATCTGAATATAGGTTATATATGTACAATCACATTAAACATATTTCTTCATTAGTCATGTAATGAAAGAAGAATCAGAACAAAAGGGAAAAGCTCAAAAAACAAAAACAAAGTAGAAACCATATGGTTCAATTTGCATCTAGATTCCACAGTTCTTTTTTCAGGGTGTGGAGAGCATTTTCCATCTGAACACTTGCATTGACAGGAGACTCGCTGTTTCACAAGGGACCTTATTCTATTTTCCTTTATTTTAAAAAAAATGGACACTTTCTTTTTTAAATCACTTTTGCTTCCTGATAGTTCCCAATAGTATATTCTATTATTTTTTAAAAGGATATAACTAAGTCAAAGAAATCATACAGCAGCCATTCCACTGCCCTGGTCCTACCACCTTTCTGCCAAGGGGTGGGAGGTGTGCTTCACCATCAGTGTCTTGACATCATGGTTGTTAACTGCTTTGATCAGAGCTCTGAAGTTATTCTTCTTTATGTTACTATATTCATCTTATGAAATGTCCTGATTCTTGTTATGTTATATTAGCAGTTGCTCTCCTGAAGTGCTAAGTGGGCAGACAGCGTTGTCAGTCATTTTACGTTTCCTGACATTTTGTGGCCCAGGCCAGCCATCCTCATGTGGGAATGAACTTCTCTTCTGCTATTTCCTTGGGCCTTCCCTTCAGAAAACATTTTTTTTCTTGAATCAGGCCTGGAAACAAATGGTAGCCACCAGTATCAATGCCAGTCCATCTTGTTATCTAGCTAGGACTGCTGACTCATTTACATAGAAGAAAGGGGGAAGGAAACAACTCTTTATGAAGTACCTACTATGTGCCGGGCATTATGATAAGCAATTTACAAATATTATCTCCTTTTTATCCACAAGAGAACCCTGTGAGGCAGGTGCTTTTTAAAAAAAAAATCTCCATTTTACAGCTGAGGAAACTGAGGCATACAGAGATTAAGGAACTTGCCCAGGTTCACAATTGGCAAATGAGGCCAAATTTGAACTCATATTTTTCAGATTCCAAACCCAGTGTTACCCACTTCACAAGCTAACTGCCTAGAGAGATTCTGGTAAAAATAATTTTCTGTGCACTGAGAAGTTGCACATTTGAATGAATAACTTCATTCTCTATCTGCTCTGAGCACCTAGTCAGAAATCACATTTGGGCAAAAATAAAGTTTCCAATTTTTCTCTCTTCCTTCCAGTCCATTCCCAATTATTTCTCTTTGTTATGTTTGAAAAGTATTAACACACAGAGAGAGAGTTTAGCAATGAGGGTGGTTAACAGTTTTCTCACATTTTGCTGGCTTGGTAAACAAAGTAAACATTGAAACAAAGAACAGTAAGCTTATTTTTAAAGAAAGAAAACAAAACCTCCCCTGACCCAGGAAAACATCAAGTTCATGGACATGAACTTGCATTGTCAGGAGAAATAGAGAAAGGGTGAAGACACCAGCTTCACCTACAGCCTGAGCAATGACAGCTCCACTCAACACACACAATGCCTAACTTGCTCACACAATTCAGGTTCAGGAGTTTGGTGTTGCTGATCTCATGCATCCTCTTTCAATTTCTACATCCTCCAGCTCAACATGGTTCCTCTACTTCTCTTCTTCCCACAGTAACAAAAGATGAGAGAGGTGGGCCTAGGAGTCATATCAGCCCCAGTGGCCAGATCCCAGGTTATGTCAAAACTCCCTGGTCATCAAGGAAAATTCTAGGAGACTTCTGTTAGAAATCAGCACATATCCTGATCTGGATTTCTGATCTCCTTGGTGATGCCTGAAGTAGGGATAATCAAGACTTTGCTTCCCCTTTTTAAAATTTATACAAATCTTCTCAAGTTTCTCTGAACTCTTCATAGTCATAGTTTCTTAGGATGTAATAATATTCCATTAATTTTATATACAATAATTTGTATAGTCATCCCTCAACCAATGAATGTGAATTTTATTTCCAATTCTATGCTACTATTAAAAAAGTGCTGGGGCAGCTAGGTGGCGCAGTGGATAGAGCACCAGCCCTGGACTCAGGAGTACCTGAGCTCAAATCCAGTCTCAGACACTTAACACTTACTAGCTGTGTGACCCTGAGCAAGTCACTTAACCCCAATTGCCTCACTAAAAAAAAAAAAAAAGTGCTACTGAAAATATTGTTGCATAAAGGCATCCCAAAAGTCTTAGTTCAGTTTTAAGCATTAAAGCTTTTGGGATACTGTGTTTGTGCTGCTTGACCATTTTGGGAATTCCACCCCAATGGTATCACTTGGCTAAATAATTTAGTGACTTTTAGGGTACAATTCAAATTGTTTTCTAAAAAGATTTGGACCAATTCACAGGACCTCCTATGAATTAGTGTGTCTGTCTTTCCATAGCCGCTCAAACATTTGTCATTTCCATCTTTTGTCATTTTTGCCAATCTGATGGGTCTGAGGTGGAAAAAAAATCAGAGTTGTTTTCATTTGCATTCCTCTTCTTATTAGTCCTATTACATTTTCCTCAGCTTCCAGTTTCCACTGAAGCCAAAATATGGCATATGGTACCCTTCAAAACATTTTCTTCCTTCTTAATTTTTTATAAGCTAAACATTTCTATATTCCAAGAAGGAGGAGGAGAAGGAGAAGGAGGAGGAAGGAAGAGGAGGAAACGAAGGAAAAGGAGAAGGAGGAAGAGGAGGAAAAGGAGGAGAAGAAGGAGGAGGAGAATGAGAAGGAGAAAAAGAAGGAGGAGGAGGAAGAGGAGGAGGAGAAGGAGAGGAAGAACAACAACAACAACAACAACAACAAGAAGAACAAGAACAAGAACAAGAACAAGAAGAATTGCATAGGAAACTGGGAACGGCTTCAAAATATTTACCATACTCAAAAAATATATATAAAATAAAATAAAATAAAAAGGGGCAGCTAGGTGGCACAGTGAATAGAGCACCAGTGCTGGATTCAGGAAGACCTGAGTTCAAGTTCAGCCTCAGACAGTTAACACTTACTATGTGTGAGACCCTGGGCAAGTCACTTAACCCCAATTGCCTCACCAAAATAAAATAAAATAAAATATTTACCATACTCACCACTTTGGCCATGTTGCTTTTCTGCCCATCATCACCCTCCAAACCAATAATCACCATTCTCCCAATTAGGTATCCCTCTACCTCATGCCTCTTAGGCATGGAATCATTTTCCTTATCCTGTCTACTATATCACAGAAGTCCTATCCCCTAAATCACCTCTCCAATCTCACCTACACTAGGAAACTATTACCAATTATTCCCACTTGACCTTTCTCTCACATTAGCAAAATCCCTTCCTTGATCTTTTTTCAACCAATTTCAACAATTAGTGTACTCATCTGTACATATTTATGTTAATTAAAAGCTTAGCTATCTTATTTCTCTTATTAGACTGTATGCTCCTTGGAGACACAGAAATGTCTGATCTTTAATAATTATCATCTACAATGCCCCCTTTTAGGAAGTTAGGTTTAGTTGATTTATTGTGTTATTTACCTCTATTTGGGGGGGGGGAATGGGGAATTGAGGGTTAAGTGACTTGCCCAGGGTCACACAGCTAGTAAGTCTGTCAAGTGTCTGAGGCTGAATTTGAAGTCAGGTCCTCCTGAATCCAGGGCTGGTGCTCTACCCACTGTGCCACCTAGCTGCCCCCTATTTACCTGTAATTTTGAATAATAGCAGCTTGAATTGATACAATTCACTCATTTATGGTGGTTGTTTTTTTTTTTTTTACATTTAATTAAACCTCACTTTCATTATCTGTAAAATGAAGGGTTGAACAAGATGGTCTCTGGGCTTCCTTGTAGCTCTAGATCGTATTAACAATTGAAAGTGAAGAAGACTTCATTCCTACTTAGCTTCAGTATCATCTTGGAATTTTGCCCAGTACCTTGTTGTTCTTTTGTTCTGGATGAGGACCAATGACATCACAAGGGTGATGTCTTGACTTGCTTGTAAATTGAGTTTGGTGAGGCAGAGCCTACTCACCCAGGCCCTTCTTGGCTACCATTCCAGTCCCCTTTTCCCATTGATGAATTCCTCCCAGAGCCTCCATTTCAGTGAGGGAGGGGTTCAGGCTGGCCAACCTTCATTCTCTGAATGTCTGAACTTTATCACCATGCCCCCTGCATGTAGGCACCGTCTTCCCTCCACCTTTTTAAGCAACCTTGTATGTGTTGTCCTCCCCCCATTAAAATGTAAACTCCTCGAAGGCAAGGATTGTCCTTTTTTTTTTTTTTCTTGTGTAAGTGTCCCTGGCCCTTAGAACAATACCTAGCACACAGTAAACATTTAATAAATACTTGTTACTTTGTCTTAACAGAGGTTTGTAGGAGAGTGTTTACACATAGGGATTACATGAGCATATACCCCTGAAGCTGCTCAGAATGAGAACCACCCATGTCTTCTGATGGTCAACCATTTACAGCATTGCTACAGCTTTTTGGCTGGAATTCTGATTATGCTTCCCATAGACTCACAAACGGCATTGCTTTGTTGCTCCCACCTGGCCTCAAGGTGTCTGATGGGTTACTAGCATCTCGACTGACCTCTCGAAGCTACCTGATGCCTATCTCGGCTTCAGTCTTCTAGGACATAGCAACCAGAATCTCCACTTTAATCACTCTTTGCTTTATAGCCACCATACCCAGTGATCCAAAGTCTGGCAGAGTGCCCCAGGCAAGGATTCTGTCTTTTCTTCTGACTCTTATCTCTGGGCCTAGATTAAATCTTTCCAAGTATCTCACTTAAGGCTAGATATTCCCAAGATTCTCTCTGACAACATGAAAATGAATTTGAGGAAGAAAGCAGGTAAAACTAAGGAGAAATGCTTTATCTACCTACCTAATTCACATTCTTGCCTGTATCATGCATATATGTCAGCCGTGAAGCCTGCTATTTCATAGGGATATAGATTTAGATTTAGAAGAGAATTTAGAGGTGATTAAGCCTGTCCCTTCCATTTTACAGTCAAGGAAACAGTTGAGCCCTAGAGAAAAAAAGTTATTTTCCTAAGGTCACACTAATAGCAAGTGGTAAGTGAAGCTAGGCCTTCTCCTCAAAGCAGTCTTTCCACTGCACTATGACTCTCCCTTGATGCTTTATTCTGGCCAGAGAAAAAACCCTGTTGTCTCCCTAGATGTGCCTACAGCTCTACATTTGAGACAGAGATAAACCCATGCCACTCTCATAAGTACTACTTCTCAGGTAGAACTAATTCCCCAAGGTGGACACCCTTCGTGTTTCTAGTAAAAGACACATTCTGACACTGACAATTTTATGTCTTCAAATCTTGTTTCAATTAAACTCTTGCAATAAATAAAAATGCCAATGGAAGAAGAGCTAAGCTGTCACTTTTCACTTTGCCAATTTTCCCAAGTAGCAGCAAAAACTTTTTTTCATAAGTGCAAGTTTTGGCAAAGTTTCCCAAATGGAGTCAGTTTGGGGATTTCATTGCTTTTTTTCCAGCAACAGGTTTTTTTTGGGGGGGTTGCTTCTTTTTGTTTTCACAGGAAAAAAAGTGTGTGTGTGTGTGTGTGTGTGTGTGTGTGTGTGTGTGTGTGTGTGTGTGTGTGAGAGAGAGAGAGAGAGAGAGAGAGAGAGAGAGAGAGAGAGAGATGAAAGAGACAAAGAAACAGAGATGGACAGAGACAGAGAGAGGAAGACAGAGGGAGACAAAGACAGAAGAAGTGAGAGAGACCGAAAGAGACAGAGACAGTAAGACAACAGAGACAGTCAGAGAGAGAAAGGGACACAAAGATACAAACAGAAAGACACAGGGAAAGAGAGAGACAAAGAGAGTGGGGGAGAGAGATAGACACTTGAAGTATAAAGTGGAGACTTTATCCTTGGGTGGGTGGGCTGGGGTGCGTGGGGCCCAGGGAATGGTGTCAAGTCAACACTTTTATCCAGAGAGATTTAGACACTTTCCCAAAATAATACTGGGTATAAGGAACCTGAAATATCCCCTTTGTTTTTATGAAAAATATATGGAGAGAAATGACATAAAACTCCAAAACTGTCCTGTCTCTTCTCTCTTTCTTTTCTCTTTCTCTCCTCCCTTCCTTCTTTCCTTCCTTTTTTCTTCTCTCCCCCCCCCCCTCTTTTCTTTCTTTCTTTAAAAGAGAACATTCTTTTTGGCCAGCAGTGCAAATGTTTTTGTACAGCTCAGCTCCCAAAACGCCTTTTGATGGCTGCCAGTTTTTTTTTCCCCTCCTTTCATAATTGAAAGATACCTTTTAAAATGAACTAGCTGGTTCTCAATTGGGCAGCAGCTGCAGCAGCCTCCCTGCATCTGGACTCTTCCTATTCCTTTAGCAAGGCATAATTCCTTCAGGAACTTCGTTTAAGTCCAGTAACTTTGAAAAACACACTCCTAGAAGGACTGTTTTGTATCCTTGTTTCAGATCTATTATTCTCCAGAATTCTGATGGAATGCTCATTGGCAATGCCTGGTCATTGTCAGACAATCAGTTTACATGTGAGAGCCTTATTGGACTCTTGCTAATAAAACCAAATCTCACCTTCATATTGAAAACCATGCAGGCAAGCTGAACTGAGAAAGCGACCAAATAAACAGAGGGGAGGCAAACACTAACTATTGTTTTTGTAGCAGAAAAGTCTGCAAGAAGACACAAAAGTATGTTTTCATTGCACTCCATCAAGACTTTTAATAAAACCACTATTTCTCACATACTACTATTTAACAGGGAGATTTTTTTTTCTATGACCCAGCAGGATGCTAGCATTTGAATCCACTAATCTTTTGAGTTGTAAATTCAATTTTAAACTTCTTATTTTAAAAGCCTCAAAAGCATCTCTCATTCTAGGCAGAAGAAAGCTAATACTAATACTATGAAGCTTTATGAATTATTACTTTTTAATCAAGGGTGACAGTCTTTCTTACAGGAATGAGATAATCCTTTTCACAAATGGTGCATCGTCATCCAAGTTCTGCTGACTTAATGTTGACAAAGGAAAAACAGGGAAAGAAAGAATGGAAGAAGAAAAGGAAAAAAATACAAACAGAAATATGGAAATTCAGAAGGAAAAAAGAAAGACAAGGAGGAAGGGAGGAAGAAGGAAGGAAGGAAGGAAGGGAGAAAGGGAGAAAGGAAAATAAAAAAAATTTTAAATGAATTTTTACCTAAACAGAATCTGACCAAAGCTTTATGCTTGAGAAGGTTTGAGCATTGGGTGTCTGAAAAACAAAGGTTATAGTATCTTTATATTATTAATGATGTTTTTCACTACTTAAATTTTAAGTTTGTCACCAATAAAGTTGGCTTCAGAACTTAATGTGACTCTTATGAATGCTGGGGATCTCATCTCAACTCACACTCACACAGATGACTCAGACCAGAACAAGACAAGCTACACCTCCCTTTGGGGGTTCCACTGAACCCCCGAGGGTTTGGAGGTGTTTCCTCTAATAAAATAATTAGAGCCAAAATAGGCTCTGGTTCCAGTTCCATTGTGCTCTCCCTACTATTAATCATCTGTGACCAATTAATATTAATTATCTTTTGAAAAGGATACCTAATACAAAGATCAAGCAAGAACAGATGTACAAATAGTTCACACACACACACACACACACACACACACACACACTTGTGTCTACACTAATCCCTCTCCTCCCTTGGTCCTTTGAACAAGACACTCCATCTCTTGGTCTTAGGCATCTTTTCAGGCTGTCCCCTTGCTCCTCCACTCTGACTGCCGACTTTCCTGGCCTCTTGTGAGTCCCAACTAAAACCCTGTCTTTTATAGGAATCTTTTTCCAACTCCATTTAATTCCAGTGTCTTCTGTTAATTATGTCCTATTTATACCTAATGTAACTTGCTTTGCATGTATTTGTTTGCTTTTTCTCTCCCCGTTAGATTGTAAGCTCCTTGAAGGCAGGGACTACCCTTTTGCCTCTTTTTCTATCCTCCGTGCTTAGCATGGTGCCTGGCGCATAGTAAGTGCTTAATAAATGCTTATTGATTAATCAATTGATTGATGTTTACTTCAAAAGATGCTGTAGTTCCCTCTCACCATCTTTGGTGTGTTCTGGGTCACACAGATCCCTTGGGATTTTACTTCTCACTCTCTGAGCTGACCACAAAACCCAGTGTGGATTCCAGTTCCCAGAGCTCCAGTGCTTTGTGGTTGTGACCTTTGGAAGCTCAGGAGGTCATAGCAGAGCTTTTCCTAAGACTCCTTTGCTTAAAAGCAAGAAAGAACAAACAGAAAGCCAGAGGCCCATATTAATGGGCCACCTGTTGAGGCCTCTCCCCTTCCAGCATTGTCTCCCTCACTGGAACAGCTGCCAGGCAGTCAAGACCCAGAAACCCATTTTGGCTGGTTGGTGCCTTTTTAATGTGCCCAGTTCCAGCTCAGCAGCCGGCCAACAGCCCATCTCTTCACCTCGTGCTTAGCTGACCAGAACTAGTTACAGAATTCAGCCCATGCTCCGGATCTGGGAGGAAGGCCCTTCCATTGCATGTCAATCTGCTTCCACATGGGAATTGCATCAGCTGAGCACACTGCTCATGCTCTGGCAACCCCTCCCCCACTTTGTTACATTCAAAAGGCTGAAAACAACTGTAATACAGTAAGTGAGTCATTCGGACCAGGAAAGAGATGAGACCAAGAAGGAGACTTATGGTTGTTTGGTTGACTTCCTACTATTTTTTTTTTCTCTTTTCATTTCAATTTCAATGCAAAGAACTAGTAGTATTTGCTAATCTTAGATTCCATGCTGTTGAAAACGTGGGGACGTGGGCAAAGCTGAATAGCAAAGCAGGTGTTTACTTAAAAAAAAAACCCACCAACACTCCTTGTATTGTTATCCCTTCTCATTTTTAATCAAACAAAAAGATTTTAAGAATTACTGAGTAGAAACAAAAGACAATCCCCAGTTTTCAGAAAAAATTCAACCTCTAAAGGCTCTTATTCTAATTCTTCTTATTGTGGATTTTTTGGGGAGGAAAGGATGAATTTTAGGATAAGGATAACAGAAAGGACAAACTTCAGTCAAAGACAAAAATCAACAGCTGGGCAAAAGATACATTTCTAATAAGAAATCAATAGAGTATGGGTGTTGGCTAACAGTACATTAAATGGAATTAATTCAGTCCCCTGCTAATTTGTAATTTGCATTACAGACCCCTTCCAGAGAAATACTAAATAATTCAGATGCTAATTGGGCAAACTGCTCTGTCAGCACAGCAGAAGGTATTGTAATGTATTTGAATTCAATTCATTTCAATTAAAAAACAAAAAACATTTCTTAAGCCGGGAGTCACTCTACAAGAAGCTGGGGATCCAAGGGTAAAGGACTGCAAAGCAGGCTTGTATTCCAGAAGTTTACAATCTCCTGTCAGGCATAAAACATTTACACAAATAAATGTAATGCAAGGCAACATATGCTAAGTGAAAATGTGGTCCTTAGACAAGCACTGAATTACTTTTGAGGAGGAATTGATCACTTTCATTAAAGAAAAAAAAAATCAGTTAAAACTTGCCTTTGTATGAATTAGTGAGATTTTATTCAATTTTGGGGTGTAGGATTTGGGGTTAGAAGAGATCTTTGAGATCATTTAGTTCAACTCCTTTATTTGACAGATGAGGGAAACTGAGGCCCAGAGAAAGGGGCTTTCCAAGATTCTACAGCTAGTAAAGAGCAGAGCTGACATTCAAAATCAGTTCCTCTCTCTCCAGATCCTGACTTTCCCCATTGGAGTTTCAATATATCTCAGGTCAGCATAAGAAATTAAATGGGAATTTGGGGGGAGTTTTGTGGAAGGCACAGATAATCTGTGAAAGCCAGCAGATGATACAGAAAAAATTTAGAAACTTATAAATGCATAAAATATATGTATAGTATTGTATAATATCAACCCAAATTTTACAATAAGGTACTGTAAACACTCCATAAAAGAAAAAGAAAAAGTTCAGATTTCTTCTCTGGTATGAAGGGAGGGCCAAAAAATTTTCCGTGGATTTCCCAGATTGGAGGGAAGGGGGGTGCCATGTCCCTAACCCCTCTCCCCACCATGTGGAAGGGATAACTATACTAACTGATAAGACTTTAAATGCTAAGGGGGCAGCTGGATGGTGCAGTGGATGGGGCGCCGGCCCTGGATTTAGGAGGACCTGGGTTCAGATCCGGCCTTGGACACTTGACACTTAGTAGCTGTGTGACCCTGGGCAAGTCACTTGATCCTCATTGCCCCACCAAAACCCAAAACAAAACAAACAAAAAAAAGACTTTAAATGCTAAATGAATACAAGTTCTCCTTGGAGTTGGGGATTGAAGTACCTAATAGAAAAGACATAAAGAAAGAGATCATCAGGAATGGGGTTGTGAGAGCTCCCAGGATATACAGATCAGCCGGTCTAGTCACGCACGTGGCTGCTCTGACCGTCTTGGAGACTTAAAGCCTAGTTCAGTCCAAAGTTCAGTGACTTATTAGAGCTTCATTCTGGTCCTGTTGTTCCTTTCCTATTCAACCCTCCCTCTCCGCTATCCCAAATCACCCCAAATACAACCTGTCACTATTCTAAAGATATTTCTTATTTCCAGAATCAGCCATTCTGATCTTTCATGAAGATTACTGATTGGCAGGGCAATGGATTGGGCATGTAACCATGAAGAGAGATTACTGATCGTCAGGCTATGTGTTCCACTGGGATCACCAAGACCTCAAGAGAAAACACAGAACCGGGGCAGCTAGCTGGCACAGTGGATGGATAAAGCACCGGCCCTGGATTCAGGGGGACCTGAGTTCAAATACAACCTTAGACACTTGACACTTACTAGCTGTGTGACCCTGGGCAAGAAACTTAACCCTCATTGCCCCACTTAAAAAGAGAGAGAGACAGAGACAGAGACAGAGACAGAGACAGAGACAGAGACAGAGAGAGAAAGCACAGAAGTATGCTGGGTAGAAGCCCTATGACCAACTCTGAGAAGACAGAGGAGGACAAATCAGGCACGGATGTCTTGGAACCTGCATCATGGGAGAGAATAACATACCCCCAGTGATGAGATCCCAGATCTGATTTTGTGTTTGAGTATCAGAGAATCAGAGTGCTGAGAAAATTATCTGTCCAGGCTATATATAATGAGGCCTTGCCAGCCTAGTCTAGCTGGCTTCTCTAGCCCTCATATAGCCTAGCCTATTTTGAAGCGTCAAGGCACACAAAATCACACTTCATTTTTCTGGCACCACTGGTCACTAAACTGTTCCACATGAGTGAACTTTCCTATAATTGAGGCTTAGAATTTTAGGTACCAAAACCAGTCTTATTTTAACCATTTTAGTTTGAAATCTGTCTAAAAGATATTGCCACATCCCTGCCTATTTAAACAGAGTAGATCAAACTGAATTCACTATTTTCTGGGTGATTTAAGATCATCATTATGAATGATTAATTGTTATACTTGACTGAAATGCAGTGTTGCCCTGAGGGGCTATCGAAGTTTCTCCCCATAGTAAATGGTGCTATGTCTGGAAGTGCTTGTTTCTTTTATGAATAGTTTTTCTCATTCTACCCTCCCTCTAGGGTAGCTTCTCAACAGTCATTTTTCACTCATATAAGGATGCTGACTTGTAGTAGCCCCATTTTCTGATTCCCCTCACTATTTTTTCTAATTTGTTCATTCTTATCAATTACAGGCTAGGAAACCAGTCTTGTTAGAATTGTGTCTAAAGTTTGAATAAATAAGCTCCCAAGGAGGGTCTAAAAGACTCTCTTGGAGTAAAATTCATTAGATTTAGTATATATAAAAATATAAATATTTAAGTGTATATATATATATATATATATATTAACGGCTCAGAGGTCTTTGAATACTTCCTGGTTCTTGGCTGTGTTTCAAGATGTTGAGGTTACCATATAATTATAGAATTTTAAAGTTAGAAGGAACCTTCTAAATCTAAATTATTATAGATGTAGAAACGGAGACCTGGAGAGTTTGCATGATTTTCCTAAGGTCATAAAGGCAACATAAACAACATGGCAACTAGGTGGTGCAGTAGATAGATAGAGTGCTGGGCTGGGAGTCAGAGGACCTGAGTTCAAATTTGACTTCAGAAACGTATTAGGTGTGTGACCCTGGGCAAGTCCCTTAACCTGTTTGTCTCAGTTTCCTCATCTGTAATATGGGGATAATAATAGTACCCACCACCTTGCACAGTTGTTGTGAGGATCAAATTAAATACTAATTATAAAGTGCATAGCTCAGGTCCTGGCACATAGTAAGTACTTAATAAATGTTTGTTGATTGGTTGATATGTTAATATGTCAGAGAATCTTCTGAGTATACTAACATAGCACTTAAATTCTCTAAAGAACCCAGTATTTAAGGGATAGTTTTAAATTAGTATTGTTGTTATTGTTTAGCTGTATCTGACTCTTTGTGATATCATTTGGGGTGTGGTTTACCATTTCCTTCTCCAGCTCATTTTACAGATGAGGAAACTGAAGCAAACAGGGTTAAGTGACTTGCCCAGGGTCACACAGCTAGTAAGTATCTGAGGCCAGATTTGAACTCAGATTTTCCTGACTCCAGGCCTGGCCACTGTGCCATCTAGCTGCTAGGCCTCTGAAAACAAATGGAGAAGGGAGATGGAATACTATGTATGGAGAACAAGTAGGTCAGTTTGAGGTCTACATATAGAGTATATGAGGAAGAAAAATGTGTGATCGGACTGGAAAGAGGTTGGGGAGCAGCTAGGTGGCACAGTGGTTAGAGCACTGGCCCTGGATTCAGGAGGACCTGAGTTCAAATCCGGCCTCAGACACTTAACACTTACTAGCTGTGTGACCCTGGGCAGGTCACTTAACCCCACAATTGCCTCACCAAAAAAAAAAAAAAAAGAGGTTGGAACCAGCTTATAAAGGGGTTGACATTCCAAAGATAATAGTTTTTGTTTTATCCTGGGAGTAATAGGGAGCCATTGAAACTTCTGAAGCAGGGGAATGACATGGTCAGACCTGCATCTAAGAATAACTATATAGTAGCTTATCTTTGGGTGATAAACTGTTGTGAAATCCATTCTAAGCCTTTTTTATTTGATAGGAACTGAAGAACCTTCAAAAATCCAATTTCATCTCCACAACATTACAAGGCATTGGAGGAAGACATTAGTAACTCATCTGTACATGTAACCAAGGATTAGAGGTGATGGCAGTAGTCATAGGGGTAACTATCTAATAGCACTTTATTTAATTAGTATTGACAAGACCAGACAATGGGCCTCTAGAAAATTCAAACACTTATATTAATCAAGACTTACAAGAACATTTTTCTCTGGCTAAGTTGATAAATTAAAAAAAAAAATCAGAATACTTTGGCTGTTGAAAAGTCTAAGATGGTCAATTAAAAGGATTCCTGAGACATTCCCTGAAAATCTTAATGATTCAATACATCAAGGTTTTCTGCATGGATATAAGCCACCCAGACAGTTGGCAACTCATCTATAATTTGGAAGATGATCATTAAGGCAAGCAGGTTCAAATCTAGTCTCAGACACTTACTAGCTATATGATCCTAAGTAAATCACTTAACCTCTGTCAGCCTCAGTTTTCCCATCTGTAAAGTGGGGATAATAAGTATCAACCTCCCAGAGTTGTCGGGAAGATCAAGCAAGAATTTTAAAAATACTTAAGTTAACATAGTGCCTGATATGGGTACTTAATCAATACTTATTTCCTCCCCTTCCCTCTGATTAATATTTGCCGTGGCTAAAAAAATTAACCGGCCTGTTGCAACTAGGCAATAAGCCTTTCTAAACATAGCCAGGCTAATCCTAGAATAGCAATGATATTATCCATTGCTGAATCCATCCTCAAAGACTTTTAAGTTTATGAGGATTTTCCAGAGCCTATTCTCCAATACTATCACTTTTGAAAATTCAAGGCTACCAGGACACCATAATCTGGTACCCAAGCAGAACTTTGTGGTTTCTCTCTGGATAACACTGTGTTAAAAATTTGGACCTTGTCGATTTATGGAAAACACACAAAAGTCTACTGTGGTCAGAATATAGGTAGAGAGTCACTATCCTGTGAACCTTTGGAAAGTTTTACTAAACAAGAAAGACCTTAACTCAAGATTTATAGAAAAGGTGACCTGGTCCAATCTACATGCAATTCTCCAGTCACACAGCAGGGGGAGCCCATGCTTATATCAATCATGGAAGACATGACAAATTCCAAATTATCTCTAAACTAACAAATTTAGAGGCTCAAAACCAGCCCAAACCTTTTGTTGTTACAGTACTCTTATTCTGGTGTAAAAATATGACTTCTTATCTTAAAAGGAAAAAAAAAGAGTATAAAAATGATGGAGTGGTTTCTTTTGCGTCAACTAATTCTTTAAAACATTTTAACTGGTTAAGTGTAAATGAATCTGAAGTACACAGATTCAATTTCTCTGAGTGAATTTTTAAATAAAGGCAAAGAATTTAGATGAAAGCTTCTCTCATATTTTATTAAACTAAAAAGGTTTGAGAAGAGAGAAGGCATTTGATGAATGGAAAATACACTTTGGGTCTCAATTAACTTCCCGTACAGTACAATATTCTTATTTTTGAACACTCCCAAAGCATAGTCATGATCATGTTTGGTTGGAAACCATCTTTGCTTTGTCTACAACAGGCAGATGACTACTGACTTCACTGACTCCCAGCCCTCTTGCTAATCTAGCTCCAGTAGCTTCCTCCACAGGATTAAGCCTTGTACTTGGCCCAACTGCAAAATGGGATGACAAGTCCAGACAGGCAAGGAAGGGATAATGAAGAGGCAGTTGGGGGAGGGGAGGAGGGAGAAGACTCCTTATTAGACTAAGCAAAAGTTTCGTAACTTCTCCATTCTGCTCCAGGGCACAATGGTAAGTCTGGTCTGCTGGTATTCAACTTCATTATATGTTAGTAACATTTATGATGATTGCAACAAAGGGCTTGCTAACCTGCAAAGTAGTGAGAAATTATCTTCTATAACCTTTCCTCTCTGCCCATCCAATCAGTACACAGAATGAAAATTCAGTCTAGTGGTGAGTAACAGAAAGGTGTAGGAATGAGTGACTCTTAGGAACCAAAATGGAGATTCAAAACCCTTGGAGAAGAGCTGGGATCTGAGAAAAGTTTGAAGAATGGATTAACTGAAAATCATAAACTGCCTAAGAAACGAGTCTTTGGGCTTAGGGAAAAGTTTCTTTTATTTTCTCTCTTTTGTCATTTAAGATAATGTTTGCATACTTTCTTTTCCTGATACTGTTTTTTTTCCTCTCTGATTCTGCATACAAGGTTTGGGTTCCTTTATTATTCCGTTTAAATACTGGTGTAAATAAACCTATCTGAGGTTTAATGTTACCCTGCTGGACTATTGCCTGTAAATACAAAGCATGCAAAAGGATAAATTGCTTAACTCGATCCCCCCTTGAGACATGCTACATTAAAAAGATACACCCTGGAACTCTGGTCTGCCTTGAGGTTGTTCGAAAATGGGGAGTGAGTAGTGTTGTAGTGTTTGAGAGAAACTCCCCTTTCCCACTCGAGGTAGATAATTTCCAGATTTATTAATGTGCATTTAGCCTGTATTTCATATTTCGTCAAGGGTTCCCCTATGCACATGCTTAACAATCATCCTTTGTAGAAAAGCTCCGGATTAGTTTGGTGCTTAACAAATGAGAAATGGGAGAAGGACAAATGGACTAGGGCTTTTAGTCAAAGTTGCCAGGCATCTGAGCTGAGCTGAGCCCTGACTCCAAACCCTTGGAGGCCCTGACTCCAAGAAAATAACCAATCTGGGGAAAACCTTTTCTTGATTGTGGATCTGTTTCTTCCACCTCCTTATCTCACTCAGAAAAGAACTGCTCTTTCCCTTAACCTTTTCTGGTCTTAATGCAAATGCCCTTTTAATTGTTTCTAAGGTAAAGAATGTCAGTTGAATCTAAGTTAACTGAAAGAATACTAGCATTGAGTCAGAGGACTTGGGTGAAAATCTTATAGAGAGAGATATGTATGTTTACATATCCATATAGATATGTCTATCTATCTATATATATCTATATATCTCCACATATATGTATATACACATCGGTAAGAATACTAGAATTGGAATTTGTATGTATATAAGATATATGTATGTGTGTGTATACACACATATATACACATCTGCATATATTACATATTCCAAATACATAAATCTTCCATACATATATCTATGTACATGTATATATATTCCGATTCTAGTATTCTTATGTGTGTGTATATAGCCATATCATCTTGGGCAAGTTCCTTCACCTTTCTAGACCTCAGTTTCTTCATCTTTAAAATATTAAACTAGAGGGGGCAGCTAGATGGCGCAGTGGATAGAGCACCGGCCCTGGATTCAGGAGTACCTGGGTTCAAATCCGGCCTCAGACACTTAACACTTACTAGCTGTGTGACCTTGGGCAAGTCACTTAACCCCAATTGCCTCAAAAAAAAATATTAAACTAGATTACCATTAAGTCCCTTCCAACCCTAAATCCCCTGTGCCTCTTAACCTAGATTCCATGATGGAGTTCTTATCCTTTTGGGCTTGCTATGGGCCCCTTTCACAGTCAAGTGAAGCCTGTGGATCTCTTCTCAAAATAATGTATTTAAGCACATAAAGTAAAAGACATAGGATTACAAAGGAAACAACTTATATTGAAATACAATTATCAGAACATTTTTTAAGACTATGGGATCTAGATGAAGAAGCTCTGTTTAGTGATTGATGGTCCTAACTAGTCTTATTATGTTTCCTGATTCCTGGATTGAATTTACCCTATGTTAACTTGTCACCACTGTAGAGATGTCTTTCTAGAATTCTTAGTAGCCTGTTTCCCCTAATAAGTTTGTCCTTTCTATTCTTATGAAAACAACGTGAAACACGCCATAAAACACACAACCACACATGAACATGTAGATATAATCCCCTATCTACCCTCAATCGATGTTAAACATCTGAAAAGGTACAATTCTTCCTCTTCCTCTTTACACAGTTACAGAACAATCCATCTGAGATTCATTCCTTCCTATTTGTTGCTGTTGTTCATTTGTTCAGTAATGTCTGTGTCCAGCTCTATGTGATTCCATTTGGGGTTTTCTTGGCGGAGTTCTAGAGTGGTTTTGCCATTTCCTTCTTCAGCTCATTTTACAGATAAGGAACTGAGACAAAACAGGATGAAGTGACTTGCCCAGGGTCACACAGCTAGTGAGTGTCTGAGGTCAAATTTGAACTCAGGTCTTCCTGACTCCAGGCTTGGCCCTTATCCATTGTGCCACTTAGCTGTTCATTTGGGGTTTACTTGGCAGAAATACTGAAGTAGTTTGCCATTTCTTTCTCCAGCTCATTTTGCAGATGAGGAATTGAGGCAAACAGAGTTGAGTGACTTGTCCAGGGTCACCCAGCTAGCTTAAGTGTCTGAGGCTGGATTTGAACTCACAAAGAATCTTCCTGACTATCCATTGGGCCACCTAGCTACTCAGATCCCTCCTATGCTTATCTATTATTTGCATAAGTAACACTTTAAAAAAAAAATGTTTTTGTCTGACTTTCATTTTCCTAACATATTCCTGTAGTAACTTGTTGCTCCTTCATCTGGAGTTCAGACCATGGAGTAAAGAAAGCCTGAATTTCTAATACTGCCTCATGCACTTACCAACTAGTTATGAGAATTTGGGGAAGTCACTTAACCTTTCTCAAGCTTATTTACCCCATTTCTAGAATGAAAAAAAAATAACAGCGCCCACTTAACAGAGTTGTCTTGAGGAGCTAATGAACTAATAAGCTTTGCAAAGCTTAAATCACCATGTAAATGAAAGTTACTATCTTTCCTCATACTACCATCATAGAGTAAACCTTTATAACAAAATAAAAAAGAGGGAAAAAATAGTTTAGCAAAACTTATCAATGATCGACCAAGTGTGACCTTCTTTGCAATGTTTCATACCCATAAGTCTTCTTCCTCTGCAAAGATGAGAAAAATGCATTCTTAGGTATTTTCTTTCAGGACAAAATTGGTCATTATAATTCCATAGCATTCATTTTTAATGTCATTGTTGTTTGTTATGTTGCTTGCCATGATGCTCCATTGGAGGGGAAAGGGTACTAGCCTTCCCCCACCCTGACCCAATACATTCCCCTTTAGAGAATTAATGGTTAAGCACAGAATTTGTGGTCAGAAGCTAAGAATGACTAAGGGAGGGTTCTTCCCTTTAAAGTTCCACTGAGTTAGGGGGCAGCTAGGTGGCACAGTGGATAAAGCACTGGCCTTGGATTCAGGAGGATCTGAGTTCAAATCCATCCTCAGACACTTGACACTTAACTAGCTGTGTGACCCTGGGCAAGTCATTTAACCCTCATTGCCCTGACTATATCACCTCCTTATTCAATACACTCCAGTGGTTCCCTACTACCTCCAGCATCAAACATAAAATCCTCTGGCATTCAAAGCCCTTCATTACCTACTCTCACACACACCTTTCCAGTCTTCTTAGACCTGATTCTCTTCCACATGCCCTGCCAGCCAATGCTAAAGACCTCTGTTCTTCCTCACACTGAAAATTCTGTCTCCTGACTGACTCCTAGCATTTTCTTTGACTCTCCCCCATGACTGGACTGCTCTCCCTCCTCATTCCTATCTCTTAGCTGTCCTGACTTCCTCCAAGTCCCAGCTAAAGTCCCATCTTCTTTTTTTTTTTTTTTTTTTTTTGCAGGCAATGGGGGTTAAGTGACTTGCCCAGGGTCACACAGCTAGTTAAGTGTCAAGTGTCTGAGGCCGGATTTGAACTCAGGTACTCCTGAATTCAGGGCCGGTGCTTTAACCACTGCGCCATCTAGCTGCCCCATTAAAGTCCCATCTTCTACAAGAAGCCTTTCCAGTCCTCCTTAATCCAGTCCTTCCCTCTGAGAAGACGCCTAGTTTATTCTGGATCTATCTTATTCATACCTGGTTAATTTGCATGTAGTCTCCCCTATTGGACTGTGAGTCCTTTGAGGGCAGGGACTATCTTTTGCCTTTCTTGGTATCTCCATTGTTTACCCCAGTGTCTGGCACATGGTAGATACTTAATAAATACTACTTGGCTGACTGCCAATGACAGAAGTATTTTATCATTCAAAATTCAAGAGTCCTTCAGGGTTGAGTTACATTTGGCCAGAAGTGTCCAACTCTTGTGCATGAGATCTACTGGGATCAGGAAGGGTTGTTTATTATGGAATATACTATTTTCCCTTCTGCTTATTAAGTGATATTTCTTGATGTCACAGTGAACCTTCCCAGCCTGTAACCAACTCTGCTATTTCTAGGCCCACTCTGCTCTACTTCAATTCAGTCTGCTTGGTATTCCTGTCACTTAGTGAATGATGGGAAATATAGCCAATGGTGCATGCTAAGCATGATGCAGCTGTGAGATGGATGGAGACAGAATGAAAAAAGAGAGAATTTAAAATAACAGCCATCATAGTCATCATCAGGGTCCTCAGGGAAACCTCTTGGAGTCTCATGCCAGTGTTTTCCTTTCAATCAAAAGCTGAGGAGAAAGTTCCTTCTGTACACTCAAGTGGAGCCATGGATTCCGGTTACCTCTTCCCTCCTTCCCTTTCTTCTCCAGTATCTGCCACCTACCTACTATGTCAGTCAATAGCATTTATTGGGTGGATATCGTAAACCATGGGAAGATTTCTAAATGAATGCAAAGATCTAGTAGCATCCCTTAACAAGCTCCTAATCTCAGGAAAGGGACAATAAAAGCGCACAGCTTCTTTTCTCTCCTCTCACTCAGCTCCAACTGGCCTTGCCACTTCAGAATTTAGGGGTAAGTTCTCTGTAAGGTGGCCATGGTGACAATGGGATCAGAAACCATCATCGCCAATGCTTTCTGTTGAGGCAAAAAGACTTCTAGGTAATAAGGCAGAAGTCTACTTTTGAGGCCACTCTACCTGCCTTCCCACAGAGGAATGAGATTGCAGATACACTGCCATGGTGTTGGCCTCCTGCCTGTTCCATGAACAAAACACTCTATCTCTTGGCTCTGGAAATTTTCTTTGGCTGTCCCCCCCGCCCCCACCCCATACCTGTGATGCTCTTCCTCCTGAAATCTACCTACTGACTTCCCTGCCTTTCTTTGAGTCCAAACTAAAATCTCATCTCTTATAGGAAACCTTTCCTAACCCTTCTTAATTCAGGTGCCTTACCTCTTTGAATTCTTTACAAATTTATCCATTATGTAGCTTGCTTTGTATGTATTCATTTGCATGTTGTCGCCCCACCTTAGATTGAAAGCTCCTTGAAGTCAGGGACTGTCTTCTTGCCCCTTTTTGTATCCCCAGTGTTTAACGCAGTGCCTGGCATATAGTAAGCATTTAATAAAATTTTATTGATTGATATGGTCACATTAGAAATCCCTGGAGACAGCTAGGTGGCACAGAGGATAAAGAAAGCACCAGCCCTGGATTCAGGGGGACCTGAGTTCAGATCCAGCCTCAGACACTTGACACTTACAAGCTGTGAGACCCTGGGAAAGTCACTTAACCTTTATTGCCCTGCACAAACCAAACAAACAAAAAAAATGAAATCTCTGATTAAAACTGAAACATTGGCCTCCTTGAAATAGCCTGTCCAGTGAAAGAATAGAAAAGAATCCTATTACTGACCTTTTGTAGAAGGGATGGTAAAAGTCTGAAGCCATTTCAGTGAGATGCTAATTGTAGTGTGATTATATGTACATATATATGTATATAATATGTATATATACATATGTGTATGTATAGAAAGGGAGGGGGTATATATATATATATATCACTGAAGGGTATATTATATATAATATCACTGAAATTAAACATTTATATATATATTGCCATTTCATCAGTGAGATGCTAAATGTAGTGTGATATATATACTATATATCTTTTATATAAAATATCTATTTATATATAAAATATATAATCACACTACAATTAGCATCTTCCTGAAATGGCTATCTCTGTCTACTATGTATGTATGTAAGTATGTATGTATGTATGTATGTATGTATGCATGCATGCATGTATCCATCTATCTATCTATCTAACTCCCTTCTCCCTTCCCAGAGATTCCGAGGTCGCCCAGTAAAAGGCAGAGATCAATGACCTTGGGACACAGGGGACAATGGGAATTTATCATTTTGTGCATTTAATTACATGAAAGAGCATGGAGCATTTTGGAATAACTAAAACACTTACCTGGAATGGAGGCTGAGGGAGGGAGGATGGGGGTCAATGCTATAACATATAGCTGAGCTGGAATAGTGAACTCTTCTGTATCCCTGTGGCCAGCCCGTGGTGTGCTGGGACCCTTTCTTGTTTCATTTGTTTTTGTAAGCACAGGAAAGGCAGGCAATGCACAGTCATTTGAAAACATGCAATCAACAGGGCAGTATATCATCTGATGACAGAAACAAAGAAGAATAAATCCACTCGGAGCCAACAGAAGCAGAGGGGGTTATGCATCAGGTGGGTGTCAAGCAGATCTCCCAGCACAGAGAGGAAGAGGAAAGTTGATTATTAGGGAGCAAGCAGGATGGTTGAAAAGCTTTTTCACAGAAATAGAAGCCAGTGAAAGGTGGCTTTTGGCCAGTTTAACGAAACAGATGGGGGATGCGGGGGGGGGGGGGGCAACACTCTCTGCCAGCTGCAAATTTCATAAGCTTTTTAAACCAAGTTTGCTCCACAAAAGGAGCACTTGCCATCATTGTAGGATCTAAAACTATAACCAATGGATCTGCAAAAAGGGGGTAAATTAGAGCAAGCTATCCATGGTCAACAAAATGCAATATTTTTTAAAAGTTTTGTTCAGCTCCCAAAGCTCACAGTATTCAATGACACTCCCATTAACACTGACATTCCCAGCACTGAGGACACTACAGAATTCCCTATCTCTTCTTGCTCCTCTCCCTGTCCCAGTCCCTCTCTCTGTCTCTCTGTCTCTGTCTCTCTGTCTCTGTCTCTCTCCTCTCCCCATCTGCATGCGCATGTGCGCACGTATACACACACACACACACACACACACACACACACACACACACCATACACAAGTACACACCAGCTAATTGCAGTAAAAGAACTGGATAACATTACCGTGACCTCCAGCACTTTTTAGGAGATAAATGTCTAATTTTACTACTAAGTCTGGCTAATTCTCTAGTGGTCTGTGACAGAGAAAAATGGGTTATCAGTAGCAGAACCCTATTCTCCAGTTTCCACTGCACATTACCGGGAGGTTAGGACATATTTCTGTAAATATAGTAATTGCTAAATCTAATGGTGTGTTACTGCATAGGCCTTCTTACCAGCTGTAACTTTCTATTTGTATGGCCATGTTATTACTGGCTCCTACTTTATTTTAGGGACATTAACCTGCTGCTGGTGCCTTACTAGTAACCTTTTGTACTTATGCCCAGCATAAAGACTCCTCAGTAAAAAGAGTCTTTGTGAGTCTTCCTCTTTAATGTGTTGGTTTGTTTTTTTGTAAATCTCTCTCTTTTTCTTCCCCTGCCCTCCCTTCTCCTCTCTTCTTCCCTGTTCAGGCTAGCCAGAAGTTTTAGCTTTCCCTTGAGAGCTCTGTTACCACAGGGACTCATTGAGAATATGGCAGGGTCACATTATCTTAAAACATTTTGCTGGGAGAAAGCCTTCTGTGGCTTAGATCTAGCTCCACCAAGTCACAGATTCGGGTCTGTGGAAACAGCCACTGAGACAAGAGGCTGTTCTTAAATTGTGAGCTAGGATTCCAACAACCAGCCTCAAATTTTACTAGATCCTTGTGGGTTAGAGAGGGAATGAAGAACTAGGCAAGCCACCTAATTCCACTACCCACACCAACAGCAAGGACATAGAGCATCCTATCAGGAAGGAGAGGAAGGAGGGGCTGGACTTGGGAGATGGACTTCCTCTCACTCACATCAGTCCTCCCTAGGTTTCTTTTCCTTAATAAAACCAAACATCCCAATAACTCTCTATAATTATGAACACAACTTTACTCTATTTTTGATTGTTTGTCTTTATAAAAGAAGGGGAAGGGAGACTGTTTCTATGTCCAATATACATATTTAGCTCCGGATCCTCTGCCCAACACCAACAGTGTCTACCAGACTTAGCTGGTTCCAGTCCCTGAATGAACTTGCTGTCAGCTTTGAGTGGAATATATTCAATCAGATATGGATCTATGGGTTGTTGTAGTTGTTGTTATTGGTGGTGGTGGTGATTGTGGTATGTGTGTGTGTGTTTTCACTTGTTTTACCCATTTCATTTGGAAATGTAAAAATAAGGGGTTTAAGAGAAGCAAAAGTGGGGTTTATGAAGTTCTGTGAGATGGACTCTCTTTGGAATTTGTGCATTCTCCAACATTAGAGACCTTTAAATGCAGGCCAGTTGTCTGTGTCCAGAAGTGTAGAGAAAGGGCTCCTATTCAGACACCAGATTTTATGTCTTCTGACATCCCTTTTGGCTCCAAAGTTTCATGTTTTTCTGTTTCCAGAAAAAAGCTTCTTTTGCAGTTGGAGAAATTCACTAAGCTACTCTTGAAGAGAAAAAGAAAGAAAGGTATTACAATTTTTTTCTATCATATGAGGCAAGGAAGCCATTGCACGAAGCAAAGAAATTAATAGAGCCCAAATCATCCAGCCAATCAGATGGGGAGTTAAGAACAGAACTTTGACCTCCCCATACCCTTCCAGAGAGAACTGGCATAATGGGTTCTCTTATTTTGCAGGCCTCAGCTCAAATCTCACCTTTTGCAAGATGCCTTCACCTCTCTTAATGCTAATGTGTTATGATTATCTCTCATTTATCTCGTATATAAACTGTATTTATCCTGTATATATCCTGTTGATTAGTTAGTTACTTGGTGTTTGCATGTCATCTACCCCATTAGATTGTAAACTTTTTGAGGGCAGGGACTTTTTTGTTTTTCTTTTTTATCACCAGTTCTTAGCACAGTATCTAGTACATATTAGGGTAGTAATAAGTGCTTCTTGATTTGGCTTATTAAAAATGTGGCTTGTGGAGTTAGTTGTGGAAGTAGCAAAAGCAGTAATAAGATTGGCAACAGTACTTCTACTAGGGATGAAATAACCATTAACCTCTAAGAATTTATCTGAACTGAATTCAACACAGACAATTTGCATTTTTCTTCATTGTTATTATTGAGATCTGAAATTATTTTGATATCTTCTTTCCAAAGTGTTTATCTTTATGCAACTTCTACAGAATTAGAGAGGTTAGGTTTCCATAGTAGCAAGTCAAAGTTTCCTTTGACTGAAAATGATGTTCTCATCTGAGAAGGTGACTCAACACTTGAGGGAACTTTGGGGAAAAGGCTACCAAGAGAGATAGTCAAATAGTCATCTTTCCATTAAGATATTTTAAAATAACATAAAATTTTGCATCCCAGGATCGTTTCATTCTTTGAACTTGTATCTCCGACTTATTGACACACAGCAGGTCCTTAATAAATGTTGGCTGATTGATTGATTTTTTTTTTCCATACAGTTTGTCTAAGCAGGAAATGGTCTAGGGAGTAGAGCACTAGACTTGGAGTTAGGAAAAACTAGGTTCATATTCCACCTCAGACATTTACTAACTGTATGACCCCCGGGGCAAGCCACCTAACCTACCTAGGTCTCAGTATTCTCATCTATAAAATGAGGGGATTAGACTCAATAATCTCTAAGATCCCTTCCAGGGCTACATCTATGATGCTGTAAGAGAACTACCCTGGGCCCAGCTCTCTTATTCCTTCTGAGTATCTCTCTTGGGTTGTTACTAAAGCTACAAAGCAATGAGCCAAATTGATTCAATTCAATTCAGCAAATGTATTATTGGCTTCCTTGTGTGGAAGCCACTTTATAAGGTGCTAGGATTACTAAGACAAAAATGAAACAGTCCCTGCCCTCAAGGGGCTTATATTCTATGGTGCTTAACTATAACACATGTATAAATGAATATGTGCAAAGTAATTTCTGAAGAGAAACCTAACAACTAGAAAGGAAAAGAGAAGAGAGGAGAGGAGAGGAGAGGAGAGGAGAGGAGAGGAGAGGAGAGGAGAGGAGAGGAGAGGAGAGGAGAGGAGAGGAGAGGAGAGGAGAGGAGAGGAGAGGAGAGGAGAGGAGAGGAGAGGAGAGGAGAGGAGAGGAGAGGAGAGGAGAGGAGAGGAGAGGAGAGGAGAGGAGAGGAGAGGAGAGGAGAGGAAAGGAAAGACTTTTGAGTTGAGCCTTGAAGGAAGCCATAGTCTAAGAGATTGAGGTGAAGCAGCATCCTTCCTGGCACTGGAAACTGCCCGGGCAAAAATACTGAGATGAGAATGCCTAGTACAGGGAACAGCTAGGAGGCCAATTTGCATGGAATGCAGAATGCATGAAGGGGAGTATTAGGAAATAAGCCTAAAGATAGACAGGACCCAGATTTCAGAAGTCTTGAAATATTAAGCAAAGGAGTTTGAATTTTGTCCTTAAGGTAATAGGGCATCAGGGTAGTACTAATGATATTGGTATTGGAAATCCCATTTTACAGAGGAAGAAACTGAGGCTGATGCACCCAGTAACTCTGAGTTACTATTTAAATCCAGGTCTTGGGTTATTAAAGGAATAAGAAATATACAAACAGTAAAATCTGCAATCCCCTTTGCCTATCTTTAATCTTTTTGGTACAGGATTCTGAAAAATCCTATAAATTCCATTTTTTGGGTTAGAAAAATATATGCTAACAGAGGTACATTTCCTGTAAAAGATAAAGAAAAGAAAGGAAATGTGGTAGGGGTATAATTCAGGATGTTCTCCTGGACATTAAAAGATAGCATCTCATTTTGCATCTACCTTTCCCAAAAGGTACCAGATACTCAGAACTGGTGCACGTGCAAAACCTGGTCCCTGTTCTTCCCATGGTCTCACAGAGTTACAGCAAGGTTTCTGACTAGAAGCTGTAGTTTCCAAACAAATAAGTTCCATCTCCTGCAGTGATTTGTGATCCTCCTAGATTGAGTTGACCAACTCAGCTAGGACTGGGTTAGTTTTGCCTTTGTGTTGCTACTTCCAGCATAATGTCTGATGCATAGCAGGGGCTTCCTGTCTGTTGAGTTGGATTCTTGCTAGTGGCAGATCCCAATTTATGTGTATACTTTATGGCGGGTCAGCTGATAAATGCCTCCTCTGGCCATTCCAACATGTGGTTTTCTTTCAATAAGATCCCATCTTCTACAGAAGTGGTGTCAAACTCAAATAGAAAAAGGGTCACTAAACCATCCTGCTGGTGACTTAGAAGCGCATATGAACGTTATCTGTATTTTCTTATATTTTCATTTATTTTTGTTAATTATTTCTCAATTGCTATGTGACCCTGGGCAAGTCACTTAATTGTTTGCCTTAGATCCTCGTTGTGAAATGAACTGGAGAAGGAAATGGCAAACTACTCCAGTATCTTTGCCAAGAAAATCCCTAAATGGCATCATGAAGAGCTGGACACGACTGGAAAATGACTAAATATCAACAACAAATTACATTTTAATCTAGTTCAGGACTCATTGGGGATTGCTGCTGCTTGTTTGATACCTCCTCTCTATAAGAAACCTTTCTTTCCCAAGCCCTATTAATTCTAGTGCCTTCCCTCTGTTAATTATTTCCATTTATCTTTTATATAGCTTACTATACATATACATATATATGCATATGCATGGGCATATGCAATGCACATGCACACATACATATATACAAATGCACACACACATATACATGTATAAATATATATATATATACACACATACATATTTATATGTTTGCTTGTTGTCTTCTTCATTAGATTATAAGCTCCTTGAGGGGAGAAAGCTGTCTTTTGCCTCTTTTTGTTTCCCCAGCACTTAACGCAGTACCTCATACATAGCAGCTACTTAATAAATGTTGTAACAGGAGGTGATCTGCAATATGAGAAGGGTTTGCCAAATGCAAACTTCCTCCCATTATTTTCAATCAACTTATTAAAATAATACAAAAATGTCACAGTGTACAATAGAGTTTTTGCAAAGGCAGAAATGATGAGGTGTGGTACTAGGGAAACGGATAAAAGGAAGAGGGTTCAAATATCCTCCCCTCTAGCACTAACTACCTGTGGGAATTTGGGCAAATCACTAAACCTCTGTGGGTCTCAGTTTTCTCACTTGAAAACTGAAGCGTTTGAGTTAGATCCTTTCTATCTCTCAATCTATGATCCTAATGGTAGGATCGCTAATATCCTGCCAGATAGCCAATGAGTGTTTATTAAACAATTATTTTGTGCCAGTTGTTGTCATTGTCATCCGGTCATTTCAATTGTGTCTGACTCTTTGTGATCCCATTTGGGATTTTCTTGGCAAAGGTACTGGAATGATTTGCCATTTCCTTCTCCAACTCATGTTATAGATGAAGAAACTGAGGCAAATAAAGTTAAGTGACTTACCCAGGGTCACACAACAAGTAAGTATCTGGAGCTGGATTTGAACTCATGAAAATGAGTTTTCTTGTCTTCAGGCCCCACATTCTATCTACTGTGCCCCTTAGTTGCCTCTATAATGTGCTAGACACTGAACTAAATTGTGGGGATTCAATAAGAAAAAAAAATGAACCTGCACTCAAGGAACTCACATTCTAGTTGGTGAGACATTTAAATAACTACATGAGTATAAGGTAGATATAGATATGTGTGTCTGTCTGTATACATGTATGCATATTTTATATATCTATATCTATAGATCTATCTATCAGAAATGCCTGAGTAGATAGTACATATAGATTTAAATAACTACATGGGTATAAGACACACACACACCGCATAAATGCCTGAGTAGATAGTACATACAGATTGTCCCAGAAGTCTTACTGAAGTTTTAAGCTTTATATATTCAGAAGCATAAACATACCAACTTACAAAATACAACATTTGAAAAGTTAGTTAAAATATTTATATATTTCTTACTAAAGTTCAACATACCCCAATCTTGTGCTATATATCTCCCTAGTTAATTTTTGAATTTGGTGAAATCTTTCAACAACTGCTACTCAGTGACTGAAAAATCAATTGCTAGTCTTAACCCTTTTGGGCAGGTGGGGCTCATTAGCCTTGGCAGGCAATCAGCCTAGGGGAAGGAAACCCTGATTTTAAACCTCCACTGCCTTGTGGCTATACCCATATATGGGAAAGGCTTCGGGAGTTAACCCTGAGGAAAAATCAAGAGTCGGAGTCCCTTAGGCAGTTGGATGTTGGACATCACATCCCTCTGGCAACTCCTCTGGCAGCACTGGTGCCAAACTGTATTGGCTCTGCCTCTCCTTTGGATCCACCAATGTTGTGGAGAGGGAAAACCTGCTACATGGGCAACAGCTTATTTTCCATATTGATCTGCCCAGACCAGCGCCCTGGAGAGGATACTCCAGCTAATCCTTATGGGGTAGATACAACACGGGATGTGGCAGTTACCAGTTATGAGTCACTCAGGAGCTGCGGCTCCCACATCAGACTGCACAGCCACACTGTGGCCTGTGGCTCTTCAAGGCACTGATCCATGGTTGTCTGTGACTGGTGGAGGCCTACTACTACTAGTCTTAACCCTAAGATCATCCACAGAATGAGGTTCTGGTGCACACACAATTTTGATGTGATCTCACAAGAAGGCTAATGGAGATGGATGAAGTGACCTGAGGTGGCCAAATAAGAGGGCTTCCTCTGCTAACCCACTGGTCTGAGAAAGTATCATCCACAAACTCTTAAACATGCAAATGATGCAGTGCCTGGAGTTGTTAAAATTTTTAAAATTTAAATTATATTTTTAAAAAGCTAGAAAAGTAGATGATTGTTACAAATGCTTTCTTTATAAGCTTGTAGCATTTATACTTTTAAAATTATTAGGTCTTAAAACTGCACTAAAACTTTTGGGGTACCCAGCATTTGTAACACTTTAAACACTACAGCAAGTTTTAAGGGTGAGACCAGGCAGATTCTGCCATCTTGGAGTCAGGAGATGCCTGGATTTGAATTCTCCCTCTGGCAATGACCAGTCCTTACCAAGTTATTTAACCTCTATGAGACTTGATCTTTTCATATGTAAAATGGAGGAAGATAATACAACCAACTTTACAAGGTCAAGGTCATTAATGAGAAAATTGTTTTGTAAGCCTTAAAGCCCTCTAAATGAGCCATGGTGATGTGTACATATAGGGTGGGCCAAAAGTCACCAAGTCAAAAAGGGGTTTTGATATTTAATAACTCCTTTATTTTTTGCTTTTAATTCATAATACCATAGCATCACATATAGTATATATAGAAAATAAATATATCTAGGAAATAAAGAAAAAATAATTTTCAAAAAGTTATTAAAACACCAGACCCCTTGGTGACTTTTGACCCATCCTGTAGAATACATAGCACATAGAGAATTGTCCTCGGAGTTAGCAAAACATGGGTATGAGTCCCACCTTTGACATCTTCACTTTGTGACCTTGGGCAAATCCCTTAACCTTTCAATGTCCCAGTCAACTCTTCAAGACTGTAAAGTTACAGAGGATACTGACCCACATTTGTAGATGAATTTCTTTACCAGGCATTCTCAAGAATGACAGGTCCTTCAGAAAACAAAGAAAGAATCCCCGCACCCCCCCCCCCAATATTATTATTATCTATCCAGGTTGAGGCCAGCAAGGCAACAAGCATTTATTAAGTGCTTACTATTTCCTAGGCACTGTGTTAAGCACTGGAGTACAAAGAAAGACAAAGAATAGCAGTCCTGACCTCAGGGAGCTCACAGTGTATACAAAGGAAAAATGATGATATCAGCTGATGACCCTTGAATCGAAAACAAAAATCAAAGAACTTTAGCTTTTACTATCCATTTAGCTATAAAAACCAAAACCAAAACAGAAAACTATTTATCCTTTGCTGTGACTGTTTTATTTTTGTTTCAGAGACTCTGCTGGGGGATTATAATGGCACTTATTCCAAGGCCTTGTTGTGAGAATGGAGTGAGAGGAGATAGGGTGTCCCAAAAGTCTTAGGGCAGGTGAAATGTCTCATATGCATAACGCAGGTTGCAAATCTTATAGCAATATTTAAATGTCATCTATTATTTCAAAAATCAAAAGTTGGGCTACCCTAGGTGACTTTTTTTTTCTTTTGAGTTTGCACAGGAGGAGGCAGACCAGCATAGAAGGATTAGAGAGAGATCTCTTGAGATCCTGACCAGTAATTATTCTTTTAATTCATTCTGCAGCCCATGCCACAGACAGGGAATCCTACGTCCACACATCATGCAGTTGATGGGCAGAATGTCATTACTGCACCCATACACCGATGACTGTCTGCTAACAACGGTGTGTTAATGTAAAGGGAGTCATTCTGTAAGCGCTTTATGCCGTATTAAAGAAATGATTCAAGCCCAGGAAATGTGTGGGTTAAATGCTTTGCTTTTGTAAACACGGGTTACTGTGGAGGAAAAAAAAGATTTTAGATATTATGTGGAAAAATGCAGTAAAAAGCGCTGAATTAGCCCATTCCTTCCCATTGAATTGTTCAGTAATTATGGTCATTCCTAGGCCTAGAAAATTAAAGCATAGGATGAAAACCCAACCTAAAGATATCGACTTCGATGTCATTGGATAAACTGTGTATCAGGTTTTAAAAGTATTTTCAATCCTGATGACCGAAAAAAGGCCAAGGGCAAGGACTGAGCGAGGACGGTTTTGCTATCATCCAGTACATGTAAGCTTCCACTTGAAGCTAAATATTGCGAAGCTAAACCTATTTCATTCTTAACACTATGGGATTTATTGCCCCCCACTCTCATTTGGGGTTTACCCCCCTTATCCATGCCCAAATAATGAGTCACATTCCGAATGTATTAAGACATTTGCCCCTACAGAGCAGCAATGTAAAGCCTTTGGCTCTGGCTCTGCCCTACTCTCCTTCTCTCTCCTCTCCCCTTCCCTTGGCTTCCGTCCTTTTCACTCCTTTCTCTTTTCCTCCTTGTCTTTATCCTTGTCCTCCTTTCTCTCTTTGTCTCTCTCTGTGTCTCTGTCTTTCTGTCTCTGTCTCTCTCCCCTGCCTCTTCCCTCTCTTCATCCCTTTCTCTTCTCCCTCTCCTCTTTGTTTCTCTGTCTGTCTGTATCTCTCTCCCTGCCTCTTCCCTCTCTCCTCTCCACTCCTCCTCCTCCTCCTCCTTCTCCTTCTTCTTCTTCTTCTTCTCTCTCTCTCTCTCTCTCTCTCTCTCTCTCTCTCTCTCTCTCTCTCTCTCTCTCTTCCTCTTCCTTTCTCTCCCTCTCCTTTCTTCTTTTCTACTTTTCCCTCTCTGACCTGTTAGAAGAGCTTTTATTATTTTTTAAGGCCGTCATAGCTTTTTTGCTATTTTCCCAGTTGAGCTCAGAAAGCATGGACATACATGCCAGCTCACACGTGCGCACCCAGCACACATACGCAACACAAATGTCCCCTTCTCTGTAGTTTTTAAAGCAGCTACTTTAGCCAAGTTTTTTTTTTCTAAATTTAAAAATAATAACATGGTTTCTAACTATAAAATGCTTCCCCCTTTCCCCACCCCCTCCCCTGGTCCCCCTGGGGCTGTTATAGGCCTGGTCTGTAAATTAAGTGTAGTCACTAGGAGCCCTCAGTTAGCTTTTAGTCAAACCTCAGTGGCAATGTTTACCCTTGTGTAATCTTCAGTTTTGCCTTCATTTAAGGCTGGTCAGCATTTTTTTTTTAACGGATTCAGCCAGTCTTTGGTACGTGCCTCTCTGTTCCATTTCCTTCTCCTTTCCCCCACCCTATCCCAAACCAAGTTTTGATATTTAACCAAATTAATCAGAGTGCAGTCCTTTTCATATTTTTATGCTCTCCTAATCCACTTTGATCTTTTCTCAAGGAAAAAAAGTTTGCTTCATGTGGTAATCTAACACAAGGACTAAGGCTTTCATTTCCCGACTCCCCTTGGCCCTCCAACCCCCACCCCCACTTCAAAGGGCTCTGGCTACAATTTGTTTTCATTTTTATTTGCTGCTGAGCTCCCAATTGTCTGTGAGCTCTGGAAGATGGGTCCTGTCTTCCAATTCACATTTGAAGAAGTCTAGTGTGCCTCCCCTTCCCCCTACCCCAGCCCAAGAAAAACTATGTAAGACCAACTTGGAAGGGCTGTCCAGTTGACAGCTAAAATCAGAACACAGCACATCATAATCCACAGGCAGCCTTGTGTTCTTTCGATCTCCCTTCTCAGCCGCCTCCACCTCTAAAGAGAAATAAATAGAAATCTGGCTATTTCATTGTGCTCTGGGGTGACTTGGCTTTCACTCTCTGAGCAATAAATAAACAAATAAATAAAGGCAAAGGACTCTAACTACCACACAAACAACACTATAACAAGAGCAATGAAGATAAACAGCAAGGGAAGAATGATAAAGCTAGAGGCACTGATGATTTAGGTTTCAGTCAAACTAGAACCAGAATATTCTGCCATCCAGTTGTTTTGTTTTGAGACTGAGTTATCCCTATCTCTCCCAGGCTGGAGGTATAGAGGCCATTCTGGGACCCAATCCCACTATTGATGGGCATGGAAACTTTGACCAGATTCGTATCAAACTTGGATCAGTTCACTCCCTTAGACTGGGGGGGGGGTCGCTCTGCTGGGGGTACCGTTGAGGCCCAATCACCTTGGCCCTACTGCAGCTCAGCAATCCATGAGCCTCAGACTCCAGTCTCCAGCCACCACTCCCAGACTGCCATCGGGTTTTTAAGCAGAGCTAGGTGAAGAAGTAACTACTGGGGTCTGTTAGCTAATTCAACCTGAAACAACCCAGTGGACAATCAGATCTCAGGAAGCAAAGTGTAAGCTGCTTCTTTTCAGGGGTCAGTATAGAATATCCCCTTGAGCAGGTGGTGTGACCAGAAAGGTATATTTTTGTGCCTTAGGGGAAATCACATTTAGTCCCCAAACAACAGAAGCAGAGAAGGTGGTGGACTATGGGGTTCACTGAATCAAAACAAAAGATGCCCGAGGCCCTCAGCCTCAACTTTGCCACCGAAGACCCAGAAATGAGAGGCCAGCTGCGTGTTTAGGTTTTGCTGGCCTTCACTCCTGGGTGTATACAGCTTATTCAGATTCTTCCAAAAGTAAATAAGGCCTACAACTTTCCAGTCAAATAGAGCTTAATTATGTTCATTATTGGAGAAGGGTTTTCCTCACTGGCAAAGAAAGCAGCCCAGGTCCTTCCCTCCTGAGCAGGGGGTGCTGCTAAACCAATACTTTTGTAAAGCCAACTCTGCTCCAGGACTTACTGTGTCATTTATTATTATTTCTTTGTCTGAGTGCCTCCAGTGTCTGGTAAGAATAATTAAGATCTGTATGCAGTACACTGACTTTTCGAATGGCACTGAAGAGTGTGTGTGTGTGTGTGTGTGTGTGTGTGTGTGTGGCCTTAAGATAGCAACCCTCTCTTTCTACTGTATTGGCTCTAAAATCCTTATTTCAATCCCAAAGATATGAAGCAGGAAATAGGGGATCTTTGGAAGCAAAAAGCCGCCTATTCACCTTAGTGCAATACCTAATTCTTTCATTAACTTCTTTTCCTCCAGTTCTTCCTCTGCCCCAGATTTTTCTCTTTTCTTAGTGTTTCTATTATTCCTTACACAGTTGTGTGAGTGTGTGTGTGTGTGTGTGTGTGTGTGTGTGTGTGTGTGTGTGTGTGTTAAGCATCCAGAGATCTGGAGGGGAGAGCACAAAATGAATGTATAATGAGAACTTTTCTTTAGAAAAATCTGTCATTTGGTTTGTGGCTTCATGTATAATTATCAACCAACGATTGTCTCCTAAGGAGAGGGTCTGTTCAAATGCTGTGACAATTGCTCAAGATTCTCAGAGGATACATCTAAAAAAGCCAACATACAAGAAAATACACACAGACCCATTTCTTTTCTATTAGGTAATTCTTTCCAGTTTGCAGAAACATTTTCTGCCTTTTTCTCTGAAACAACTTAGCACATTTATGCCTGTGTTATGGAGGGGGGAAATGAAAGAGAGGGTTCTCCTGGACAGTACCTTGCTTCCCACTGCCCCCGATCCCAGGGCAATCTTTAGCTCCTGGTGCCTGCTTGAGGCTCTCCACAAGCCAACACATAAAATACCCCTGGTTCCCCAAGTCATTCACACCAATTCACAAAGGAGGAACCTTGGAAGCATTTCCAAAAAGTATAGGCATGTGAAGTTAAGACTGTAAGACAGCCGAGCTCAGAAATTTTCCCCAAAATCAGGGTTTACCTCAGCCCTGTTTATTCTTTAAACTGGTTTCTCAGCAGAAACAGCTCATCACACTATACCCGTATTATAAAGGCACCCAGAAAAACCTCCCCTACCACCACCAGGGAAAAAAAAAGGAAAAAATATATAGTGTAGCCCTGATAGTTTGGTAAGTAAGTCATTTGCAAGAAAAAGAATGTAGGATTTTCTACATTACTTTCCAGGATCCAGAGATAAAAATGTGCTTGCTATTCAACTCTTGTCCTTAAACAGGAGGAAATTTTATATCTTTCTATCTCTATCTAAATCTATAACTATAGCTATATATCTATCTCTATCTCTCTATATCATCTATATCTATAACTATCTCTATCTCTATATCTCTATCTGTATCTCTCTATCTATATGTACATACACATATTTATATACAACACATATGTATATATAAATTTATGTATTTATATATCATTAGGAAATAAAGACTTCTTTTAAAAAATATGTGATCCAAAGCTAGGTAATTGAACCCCTTTGAAATAAGTCATGGAAAATACCAAATATACAGTCTCATTCCCAGTCAACATGCAACGGACATTTACTGATACTGACCATGGTTCATGGGGTTTACAAGGAATTCCTTGGCAGCATTACCCAGCTATTGGTGACTGTTTTGAAATTATGCAGCAGCAAGAATGAAATGACAAAGTACTATTAAAAAGCAAGCAGGGTAGCAATCTTTAAAAGGAATGAGAAAAGTAAGTCTAAGAATAAGAATCATGTGGATAAAGCTGCAGTGGCTAAAACTATGAAACTGATATTAAGGTTGACATCCTAGGATATAGATTACATCTATAACCTAATTAGTGAAATGACCCTGTGAAAATACTTGCTGCAATGTAAAGAGATCTGGAATCAGAAAGGTCACCTGCTATCTGGGTGGCTTTGGGCAAATCATTTAACCTTCTCTAACCTCAGTGTCCTTGTCTGTAAAATGAGAAGGTTGGACCAGAGGGTCACTAAGATTCCTTTAGGTTTGGGACCTGGATTCCTATGATCCTGTGAACTCCATGGATGATCCATCTCCAAAAAGGAATGAGGAAGAAAATGAAATCAAAGCAGACTATCAGGAAGGAGGTATTTGGGTTTTGGCAATATTTCTCAATGGAAGCTTTAGAAACAGACAATTAGAAAAAAAATAGACGCCATAGAACACGAGTGACTTTCACATTGGAACTCTTTCAATCTAACGTTTTTTAACATTTTTTAAGCACCTACTCTGTGTAGGGCATTCTGCTAACTGCAGGAGGAGATATAAAGTTGAATTAGAGTCTCTGTGATATGGAGCGTGGGACCAATAAGACATATAAAATAGCTATAATTAAATATAGATAGATATAGTGAATGAGTGGATTAAAGTGTTATTCAAAATCTGAGATGGGAATGATAATTCCTAACTTGGGAGATCAGGTACTTCCAGATCTCCTTTCACCACTGTTCCTTATTAATTTATAAATGTAAATGGTAAAGAAAGAAAAGTACCAAGAGTAAGAGGACCCGAAAGGCTGTCTACCAAAACAGAAGCCAAATTTCAGAGTTTTTGATACTGATCTAAATGAAAAGTCTTGGAAGCTCACACCATTCTTCTGGACCTCATCCTGGTCTTAAAAGGGCCAACACCCTCTCTCCCTCTCCAGACCACAAAAGGGTGCTTGGGAGAAGTCAGTAATGTACTCACCTGAGCTCCCTCTCTTATTCCAGTCCTACTGAACAATGAATGATTTGGATTCTCTTTCCCCACAAGAGTAGGATTCCCTATCCTAGCCAGTTCTACTAGAAGCAAAAAAGAAGAGCAGAGTGGGATCCTTTTTTTTTTTTAATTTAAGGAAGTGGGGGCAGCTAGGTGGTGCAGTGGATAGAGCACTGGCCCTGGATTCAGGAGGACCTGAGTTCAAATCCGGCCTCAAACACTTGACACTTACTAGCTGTGTGACCTTGGACAAGTCACTTAACCCTCATTGCCCAGCAAAAAAAAAAAAAAGTACATGCAACTAGATACTCATATAGGTAGAAAGATGTGCTGGGTTTTTGTTTGTTTGTTTGTTTGTTTGTTTTTTTTACCTCCTCTGAATTCTACTGGTTTCTTATTAACTTACTGAATTTTACTGTTTATGTTTTTAGCCTGCCTTTATATCTAGTGGATATCTGTATCTTCTGACAGTTCCCTCACAGACATGGAGCAACACCAAAAAAAAATAGTGAAAAAAATTTTTTTAAGATGAGTCCATCTTTTGTGGGATTAGCTAGACATCCTAGGCACAATAAAAACTTCAGAATAAACTTTTGCCTGTTACAAAATATTCTTTTTAATGTTGAGTCTTTTCAGTTGTATCTGACTCTCTGTCACCCAGTTTGGGGTTTTCTTGGCAAAGATACTAGAGTGGTTTGTCATTTCCTTCACCACCTCATTTTACAGATGAGGAAACTGAGGCAAACAAGGTTAAATGACTTGTCCAGGGTCACACACTAGTAAGTATCTGAGGCTGGTTTTGAATTCAGGTTCTCCTGACTCCAGGGCCAGAGTTCTATCCACTGAATGATGTAGCTACCCACAAAATAGGCAGATCTCCCTCAAATCTGCCCAGTTCTCAACCCTCTTCCCCCAAAATGGCTGTCAGAATATCTGTGCCTTTCTTAAAAGAAAAAAAGGATTATTTCCTTGCTCTAATCTTAATACGTTCTCCATTGCTGTTTACGCTTTCCCTATGAAGACCAGAGCCACCAAGTAATGAATTCTCACCAATCTGGGCTAGTTACCTTTGGTACTTTCCCCCCAGTTTTAGAGAAATTATGTAAGTATAGTTTTGTTGTTGGTTTTTTTTTTTTTATGGAAACTTAATTATCTCTGCTAACACTCTGTAAATATCCTTCCTGGAAGCTGCAGAACCAAACTTGCTAAAAGCCCAGCTTCTATAAATTTGAGACAGTCTCTTGAGGCCCCTTCAGCCTCTGGGCCCTAAACATTTTCTTAGGCAATAACAATGCCTATATTTATCTTTGAATGGAAAGCAGAAAAAAAAATGTTTTTCCCTCTATCTAAATATCAGCATACTTTATAGTTGAGTACCATTGAAGAATCATTTTTGGCGGCTAGGTGGCGAAGTGGATAAAGAACCGGCCCAGGATTCAGGAGTACCTGAGTTCAAATCCGGCCTCAGACACTTGACACTTACTAGCTGTGTGACCCTGGGCAAGTCATTTAACCCCCATTGCCCCGCAAAAAACCAAAAAAAAAAAAAAAAAGAAAAATCATTTTTAATCTACTCAATAAGATTGTCTTTAAAAATATTATGTTGGGGCAGCTAGGTGGCACAGTGGATAGAGCACCGGCCCCTGGATTCAGGAGGACCTGAGTTCAAATCTGGCCTCAGACACTTAACACTTACTAGCTGTGTGACCCTGGGCAAGTCACTTAACCCCAATTGCCCCTCAAAAAACAAACAAACAAAAAATATTATGTTACTAGTTCTGCAATTGATATGTCTTTGGGAAAATCCTTTCATAATATTGTCTATGCAAAATATTACCCTTTGAAAATCCTCATACCTGACTTACCAATGGTGATATCACTATTGTGACCTTTCTTAGCTTGGTGGATATAGAAATCCAATCCTTTATACTTAACTTAGTGGATATAGAAATCCAATCCTTCATACTCAATAAGAAAAGTAGGTTTTTAGTCCTTGCCCCAACTTCATTAAATTACTTTATTTGCACAGGCTATCTCAGAGATAATCTAACTAATGGGATATAATTCTAAACATTAATGGGGAAAAGATAACCACACACACCCTTGTTATGGCCTTGAAAGTATAGGATTCAAATCACCAACATGGACGCACATACAAGGGATGGAAGAAATCCCATGAAAGTTGGGTCAAAAATGTTATTTTTAATTAAGACTGCTTGTTCTCTGACCATGCTGAGAGTTGGGTTCTATTTTGACTTCCAAAATGTCCCAAATGTAATGACTCCAAAGGTCCTAACCCAGACTGTAATGGACATCTGTCCACAGAGCAGAAACCACAAGACAATTTAGCAGACTTGGCTGATTTGCTGAAAAGGGGCCCACTCCTATAAAAAATCAGCAGGAGTGCAGGGATGAGGTGCATTGGCAAGAACTCAGTGTGAAAGATTTCACAGCTCGCCAGGGCTATCTGCCCTTTGTTTTTATAAGCTCTTGGATGCTGTTTCTCTCCCTTTTCTTTCTGTTCCCCTTTTACCCCTCAAACAACTAAGAGGTGAAACAAAGATCTGGAGCCAGTTTTCCAAAGGCTCTATTTGCATCTCTTATCTAAACTTCCTCTGAACAATGATTTCAGACAGAGGACACATTGGGTATCTTTTAGGAAGCCCACTGCAATAAACAGTTGTTGTTAATGATGGTGATGATGGTGATAATCATAATCTAACATAAAATAATAATAGCTACCATTTATATAGTGCTTACTGCTCCAGGTACTATATGAAGTGCTTTGTAATTATTATTTCAAGTAATTCTCGGAACAGCTCTGGGATGTAGGTGCTATTATTACCCCCATTTTACAGATGCGGTAGTTGAGGCAGAGGTTAAGTGACATGCCCAGATCACATAGCTAGTAATTGTCTGAGGCCAGATTTAAACTCAAATCTATCCTGACTCAAGATCCAGTATTTCATCCACTATGGAGAATTTAAAATTGTTCTTTTTGAAGTGAATTAGTCATAACCATCTCTGTATTCCAGAGCCCCAACCATATATGGGAACCCTCGTTTAAGATATTATTGCCACACACATGTACCAAATATTTTTATTCCCTCATAAACTTGATTAATTTTCTCAACCATGCATTTATGTCTCTCCTTTCTTATTCCTGGACCAATAGAAATTTTCTCTGATTTTTTTTTTTTTTAGTGGGAGGACATGATGCCATGGAATGCTGATTAAAATGGAACATTAAAGCCCAATAGCATTTTAAAACGAATCCTTAATGTAGTCAGAGAAAAACTTTGTCTGTCTCTATTGGACACTGTCCTTCAATATATTATATTATGACAGGTCATTCTCACAGAGAGAATCTGAGTAACAGCATCTGGTCATTATTTTGTCAGCACCACAGGAAAAATCCCCATTATTCTATATGGCAATTTAACTATTACCCAGTATGGGAGTATACAAATAGTGTAGGAAAGTGGGGGGAGGGAAAACACTGGACTCCCAGTTAGTAGACCTGGGTTCAGTTCTAGTTGTGATACCCCTTAGTTGTAAAACCATGGAGAAGTCACTTAAACTTCCATGATCCTCAGTTTCCTCATCTTTAAAAAGGGAATACCTTCAAGTATTATTATATGTGTTACTATTATTAACTCCAAAGTTAATTTAAAAAAAAAAACCTAACAAACTTCCACCCAAGCCAAAATCCAGACTACTACATGTTTCTATAGCTTGGGTTGTTAAAAGATTTTCTGAATTCCTTTCCTTTCTAGCAGAGGTGGGAGATCAGGCATATGGAATACTGCATACATTCCCAGATGAACTCAATGTGTAGGTCCTTTTTTCCTCAATTGTTTTTTTCTCTTTATCTTTTAATCTTTGTTACAAAGGAAGGCTTGTCAGGTGGGAGATGAAATGCATGTGATATTAACATAAGCGGCATCAATAAATAAAATTTTTAAAAAATGAATCAGATAGCTTACTAATAATGTGGTTGTTTGGAATAGAACATGAAACAGATTTCAATTTTCCATGAAACATTTCCTGCAAAAAATTTTATTTATTTAAAATTTAACTTATGGAATAAAACAAACAGTTCCATAACAGAGTATAATAAAAGAGATGATTGCACATAAAACTGCAAGTCCATTGTGTACAACTTGCCATTCCTTTTAAATACATAATAAAGTTAGTGTGTTAACTTTTTTCTCTCCCCCTCCCCCACCTTATTCTCTCTTTTTGGGTAAAATCTCATTGTTCAGCAACAGGTGTAACCACACAGCCCCAAAGTAATTAATGCCTTTTCTGAACCTGACTGTTCCCTAGATGTTCAATGACTATAGGAATATATAGCCAAGAAAATAAGCAAGGAGATTCTAAGAAATCCATATAAAAATCTGATTTTATAAGTTAACTATGAAGGGCAGCAGAGAGGGCAGAGTGGAATGAGATTCAGGAAGAGGGAAAGAGATGAGGAGAGAAAAAGAAGAGCAATGAACATCATCAGATTAAAACGAAACTAAACTTTTAGAACGTCATAATATACAAATGTAGGTGGCCATTTTCCACACCTATTCTTCCAATCTACCTGGAATACAGAAGTGGATGCTTTTAATATAAAACAACTGGTCTGATTAGATAGATATGTGATGTGAGGTCTGGCCCATTGGTCTCCAAGGGAGAGCACAATTTCTACATTTGGGTAGCATTGGAGGAAGCTTTGCAGTAGCCTAGCAAGAGAGAGAGTAGGGCAGGATCTCGGGCACCATATCTCTCCTTCATTCTCCTATTTACAAGAGAGATATTGGGCTAGTAGCACATCTAAAACATAGCAAATGCCTTTATTATATGTATGTGATTCTTTTGGGTTTTGTGAGAATCAGGGTGCCCCCCCCCCCGCTGAGAAAGACATTGTGAGAACCAGGGTGACACTCCCTTAAAAGAAAGCATGTGACTAGCATCTGAAAGCTGCCTGGTGCCTCAAGTTATGTCTATTCATAGACTGCCTGTAAGTCATGACAATCAATGGACCAGCCAATTAGCTTGGAGTTGTGTATGGGGACTGCCCATCTTCTAGTAGGAAGCTTCCACTGGAACTGACTGAGGATTGCCCTCTTTCATTCAGGAACAGGGGTAGGCTTAGTAGACAGATCTCCTAAATTTCAGAATTTCACGTGTTCTTTTTGGAAGCGTGGATAGCGGGTTGAAGGCGGCATTCTCTCTCTCTCTCTTTGCTAACCTCTGATATATTCTAATAAATGCTTAAAAGACTAAATTGTTGCCGAATTTATCAGTAAACTTAGCTAGTTCACACACACACACACACACACACACACACACACACACATACACGGGGGTGGGGCGCAGATAAGGCAATCACACATTAGATTTTCTTTTTCTTTTTTGGGGGGAGGGCAATGAGGGTTAAGTGACTTGCCCAGGGTCACACAGCTAGTTAGTGTCATGTGTCTGAAGCCAATTTGAACTCAGGTCCTCCTGAATCCAGGGCCAGTGCTTTATCCACTGTGCCACCTAGCTGCCCCACACAGATGTTAAACATCACAGTTTCCAGATAAAGATATTTTCCCTGATGGATCTTAAAGGGAGGGTAAATACAACTTACTCTTGCCATCATACTTCACTCCCAACAAATGCTGGTTACACAAAAGATGATCATAAATAATAATTAATTTCTTTACCAAAACAAGCAGTGAATAGGAATCAGAGGAGTTCTAAGGATTAGGGGAAGGGGAAGGGGAAGGGAATAAGCACTGGTGGCACTGTGCTAAGCATGTTAGACAATAGTATGTAAATGAGTGCTTCATTGGGGAACAGGATAAGATCTCAGTTCAACCAAGGAGAGGGAATGATCTCACCAAGGAGTGTCCTCTCTTAGCTGCATCCAGGATTGTAGGCACTAAGAATCTAGGGATAGATTGGGGGATGGCTTTCCCATATGTCTATGGCTCTGGGGAACTTTACCATCTGCCATTATCCCCATCCCTCTTGAATGCATTCTCCACTTTTCTGACCTACCTCTCTCCAAAGATGAGGTATTAACAGACTGATGAAATTTTTCAGGTCCTAAGGCTTCAAGTCTCCCTCTCCTTATGAAATGCTTATCATCCTGGGATGTTTTGGAGTTCCTCATGAAACTAGTTAAGGGAAGATTCTATTTGTGTGTCTATGTATGTATGTATATATGGATGGATGGATGGATTTATACACAGCACTTAGCTTAATTCCTGGTGCATAGTAGGCACTTAATGAATGTCTATTGACTTGAACATATATGTATCCATCTATCTATATCTATCTCTATATATACAGAGACATACTCATGTGTATACATACACATGCATACAAACACATATATGTCTGTATACCTATATGTCTACATATATTTGTGTGTATGTGTGTTGATCCCATATATTAAACAATATTCATATGTAATCAACACTCCCTATTCCCCTAGCCCTGCTGTGCTGTGTCAACTTAGCCTCTTGCAAATGTTTCTCTTTTTTTAGGTACAGATGCTCATCAATTAAAAGGTGACATACAATTATTTCACTGAAAATAAAATCAGTGTTTATTTTATGTGCATATAAAACATATAAAGAAGGAGAGGGGAGGAAGAGAATTGAGTATATGTAGGAATTTCAAACTAAGCTAAACTATGAGACTCACATTTTGGGCTGGTCACCTCCACCCCCTTCAGACTTCTCCCCACTTAGGGGTATCATGATTCTTCTGGAAGCCAAGGCCTATAAGATCCCAGTCACTACCCGAAGCTTAAATGGCTGGTTATCTCTGAGGGTCCTAGGCCATAGCAAATGTCACCAAATTATAAGGTTAATGACAATTTTTTTCTTATTTTCCCCTCTATTAATTTTTTATATTAGTTTATGTCCTGTGGGATAGCATATAATAGTGATGAGAGAATGTTCAAAACCACACAAAATACTAAAAAAGAAAAAATGGGTGGGGAGAGCCCACGCCCCTATGGGACAGTCTTAAAACAACTCCCAATTCAACTTTTAAAAATACAGTAAATGTTTAAAGTAGCCTGAAGTGAAACTTAAATGTTTAAATCTGCCCAGATGCCTCTGAAGCCTGGCCACTGGGGTGGGGTAGGGTGGGAGTGGGGAAGCCAGAGGAAGCAGCTTTTTGTCTCTCTCTGAAGCTTGGCTGCTGGAAACACTTCCTCCACCAACCTTCAGAGGGAAAGGCTGCTTTTCACTAACCCACTGCTGGGCTTAGGAGTTCTCCAGTGGCCAGATCTAACTTTAAAACTCTTGCTTTACCTTGAAAAAAAAAAAAAAGAATGGGGTGGAGGAGCCGGATAGGTCTGTCTGGTCAGATATTTAGGGCTTGCTATTACAGTTCTTTAGTGACTTTTGAATTTGAAAGTAGCAAAGATGCCTACTAGGTGGCACAGTGGATAAAGTGTGGGAGCTTGAGTCTGGGAGCCCTGAGTTCAAATCCAGCCTCAGACACTTACTAGCTGTATAACTGTAGACAAATTACTGAACGCTTTTCTACTTTGTTTTCCTCAATAGTAAAATGGGAGTTATAATATCATCTACCTCACAGGGTTGTTGTGAGGATCAAATGAGCTAATATTTGCACAGTGTCTGGCACATTACAGGTGCTTAATAAATGTTTGTTCTCTTGCCTGAAGCAGGAAGGACAGTAAGAGACAATCTGGTATAATATAAATGTGAGCAGAGAGTGTTGTGTAGTATAAAGAAATGGCTGACCCATATATGGCATAGATAGATATTTGATCTGAAATCTACTTCACCCTGTTCTCCCAGGGAGACTGCAATTTCCACCTTTGTGTATAGGAGAAGGACTTGGCTGGCACCACCAGCCTACTGGGGGAAGGGCAGACAGGATCCAGGAGAGCTGTGAGCAGTCTCTCCTTGAGTCTTCACTTTCCAAGAGGTATATCAAGTTAGAATTATATCTTCCCACCACACCTCAAATAGCCTGTAAGCAAGGGTCAAAACAAAGGCTCAGAAAAACAAAACAAAACCCCACCATTTTCCTTATTGTTCTCAAATAGAGAGTAACAGTTAATTTACTCCAACCAGTTTAGCTTCCTTCCACCAACAATGGCAACAGAAACAACAGTCAGCAATAGCTAGTACATTCCTTTATCAACGTAAGTAGTAAACAAAAATCAGAAAAGTAATACAGATTAGGAAAATGAATATATACAAGTAAATGAGCTCTTTAGGAGAGAGAACAGTTTTATGGGAGAGGGGTTGTCTGTTTTTAGAGGTCTCTAGGGATATAGGGTCATATTAGTGGCTAGCTTCCCCACAGGTCTGAGGATCCAGAGAGATTGGCCCATCTGCCATTTAGAAATCTTCCTTTACTGACTCTCACTTGAACTCCTTCTCTTGAAGTGTCTGCCCCTTATGCCGATCTGCTCTGTCATTGTGTCAGCAGTCTCTCAGCCAAATAGGAGTCACATCTCCCCCCACTCATCCACAGTATGCAGCATCACAGGGATATTCTTCAGGAAAATCTCCCCAGGCTTGGGTTGGAGTGGGCTTACATTTGATGGAAAATGAGTGAAGAAAGTTTGAGGCAAACAAAGTAATCTATTTTTTCCAAGTTTCTTTTATTTGAGTCTGCCCCCCTCCCCCTTCCCCAACCCCTCCCCACCTCCCCCCAAGGCTGGAGTGGGAGGTGGAGGTAGAAGGGAAGCAGAGGAACAGAATATTGAAAATATTTATTTTGTGACCAATTTAGAAATGTTTTACATGATTGCACATGTATAACCTATATCAGATTGTTTAGCATCTCAGTGCAGGGAGGGAGAGAGAGAATTTGGACCTCAAAACTTAAAAGAAAAAGAATGTTAAAAATTTGTTTTTATATGTAATTGGGGGAAAGTAGAATACTGTTTTTTTAATAAAAGGAAATATTTATTTTTGACAAGTTGGAACATTTCTTTTATAAATCACTATCACTTGCTGAGTAAGTTTAGAAGTCAGAGGAAATGCTTTATCAATCTTTGTTCTAAACAATCAACAATGGCCCCTGAATAGACACAGTGAAATGAGCACTGGCCACATCAGTCTCCTTGATGCATAGGGATGAACCTGATACACAGAAACCAGGCTCAATTGTTCTTTCAAATTCAGAATATCAGCATGGGAGCCTCTCTTTTATTCAACCTTTTTTTTTTTTCTTGTGGGGCAATGAGGGTTAAGTGGCTTGCCCAGGGTAATACAGCTAGTAAGTGTCAAGTGTCTGAGGCTGGATTTGAACTCGGGTCCTCCTGAATCCAGGGCTGGTGCTTTACCTACTATGCCACCTAGCTTCCCCCTCTTTTTTTGTTTTTTGTGTTTGTTTGTTTTTTGTGAGGCAATTGGGGTTAAGTGACTTTCCCAGGGTCACACAGCTAGTATTAAGTGTCTGAGGCCACATTTGAAATCAGGTCCTCCTGACTCCAGGGCCGGTGCTCTATCTACTGCCCCCTCTTTTATTCAATCTTTAAAACTGTCTTAAACTCAACTTGTCCAAAACTAAACCAAGAAAGTCACCAAAAGGGCCTCCCCCTAGGCACAGGTCCCCTCCTCAGTCTTTCACCAGACTGTGAGCTTAGTTCCAGATGATAGTGGCGCTTCAGCTGATTCAGAGGCTCTGGGGGTCTTCTTCTCTGCTGAGGCCTTCCTGGGACTGGATCTGTGTCAGGGTGACTGTGGGGTTGGGCTCCACTCCTGTCTCAGCACAGCAGCTCCCACCTTCTGACCTTCCAAGCCATCCTTGATTGGAAATGATCTCAGCACATGTTTTCTGGAGTAATCGTGTTGTGAATTCAAGAGCTCACTGCCTTTCCTCCACCATCTTGGCTCTGCCCTGGAAGTTTGGCACCTACTCTTACACAACACAGAAGGTCACTTCCCTCAATGCTGGATCTGGAAAGTGGAAAAAAGAAGACTGCTTAGTACAGCAGTGTTATTGTTATTGTTGTTATTGTCATTATCATTGTTGTCATCATTGTTATATTATCATTTTTTAATTTGAATGCCTATTTTTATTATAGGGTCATCATTTAGGACTGGCAGGGCCCTTGACAATCCAACCCTTTCAATTTACAGATTAGGGCGGTTCATCAGCAAAGGGAGAGTTAATTAACTTGCTTATGGAAGACAAAGGAAAATTTATATTTAAAAAATAGTCAAGTCAACAAGCATTTATTAAGCACTTTCTGTAAACCACAAATGTGCTAAGTACTGGAAGTACAAGGAAAGGCAGAAACATTCCCCGTCCTCAAGGAGCTTCCATTCTGATGAGGGAGACAACATGCAAACAACGCCAGTATGTATGAACAAGGTCTGTAGAGACTGAATAATAACAGAGCAAAGGCATTAGCACTGAGATGGGTAGGAGGGAGATGGAGGGAGAGGGAGAGAGAGAGAGAGAGAGAGAGAGAGAGAGAGAGAGAGAGAGAGAGAGAGAATGGAGTTATAGATGATGCTTAAGTTGTTTTGGACAATTTAAGTTTAAGATGTCTATGGGATACCCAATTCCACATGTCCAAATGATGGTTGGACATGCAAGACTAAAAGTAAGAGGGCAAAAGGAGAGGTTAAGGCTGAATGAATAGATCTAAGAATCATATGCATAGAGATGATCATTGAATCCTTAGTTGTTGATGAGACAACCAAGTGAGAGAGTATAGAGGGAAAAGAAAAAACACTCCAGGAGAGGCCTAGGGCGATACCTAAAGTGTGACCTGGATGAAAATCCAAGACTTGAGTAAGGGTGGTTTAGGGGAGTGAGAGAAAAGGAAGTGGAGGCATCAGTTGTAGGCATTGTTCTCAAAGAGTTTAGCTATGAAAGGGGGATTATATGATAGCTAACAATGATCAAATAAGGGTTTTTTTTTAAGGATGGGAGAGAGAGACATGTTAGACATAGGCTAAGATTGAAGATTAGTGAGATAGTGGAGATAACAGAGAAGGCAATCTATTGGAGAAGATGGAGTGGTATCAAGAGTGTTTGTAGAGAGGTTTACTTTGGCAAGGAGAGGAGCTACTCCTTCATGTATGATGGGGTGAAGGAGGCAATAGTGGGGAAAGACAGCTGAATAATATAAGATAAGGAGGAAGGAAGAAGAGACAATTCTCCTGGAAAGGTTTAAATCCTTTCACTGAAAAATGAGGCAAAGTTCCCAGCCAAGAGCATGGGGGTGGGGGAAGGGAGGGATGCCATGGGAAAAAAGTAAATCCTGCAATCTCTTAAATGACCCAACAAAAACTCTTGGAGCCATGTCTGGTGGATGCCAACACTGACTCCAAAAGCTGAATGCCAGGAGAAATGAGAGGCAAATTCCACATTGGAATCCACTATCCCTGATAGTGTTTATGGTCTTTTATCTGACCCATGAAATGAAGCCAGATTCTCATTCTCTCTCTCTCTCCCTCTGTCTCTTTCGCTATCTCTCTCTCTCAATATGTAGATATATACATACATATTCATATATGAATATGCATGTATATATGTAAAATTGATATTGTTTTAGTCCAGTTTTCCTTTCTATTTTTAAATTTTTGTTATATTTTAAGTTCCAAACTGTCTCCCTCTCCACCCTACACCACAGAAGGCCACAATTTGACACAGATATATACATATTATACACACACAGATACAAATATGTGTTCATACATACAAATGTGTATATATATATAATATGCCATAGTACACATACTTCTATTTATTTGTTCTTTCTCTGGAAGTAGGTAGCACCTTCCCTCGTAGGTCCTTTGTAGTAGATTTGAGTATTTATAATACTCAGCATAACTTAGTTATTTACAGTTATTCTTCAAACAATATTGCTATAATTCTGTACAATGTTCTCTTGGTTTTGCTCATTTCACTCTTTACTATATCATGCAAGTCTTTCCTTTCCCCCCCTAAAATCAACCTACTTATGATTTCTTATAGTATAGTATACCATCAAAATCATGCACCATAACTTGTTCAGTCATTCACCAATTGATGGCCTTAATTTGCCATCACAAAGAGAAATGCTATAAATCTTTTAGAACATATAGGCTCTTTTCCTTTTTCCCTAATCACCTTGGGTTTTCTCTCTATTTAATTTTTGGTTTTGTTTGTTTGTTTGTTTTGCAGGCAATGGGGGTTAAGTGACTTGCCCGGGGTCACACAGCTAGTAAGTGTCAAGTGTCTGAGGAAGGATTTGAACTTAGGTCCTCCTGAATTCAGGGCCAGTGTTTTAACCACTGCACCATCTAGCTGCCCTCTCTATTTTTAAATATTCCTTTGATTGAGATTCTAAAACCTCCCATAGGAGACTCCAGTTTAATTACCTTTAGAGCTAAGATGTCTTTCCTCAAATCTAAATGAACTGACTTATTGCAATTTATACTCCTTTCCCTTCTGTTCAATGTCCTGGCAAATTAAAAAAAAAAGAAAACTCATCAGCATTTTAATGATTAAAAAATAAGTGAACAGTTAGAAAAGTCACCTTAACTTTTCTAATTTAGTCTATGATTGTACCTTGAACCTTTCCTCATGAGACCTATCACCTAGCCCTTATTGGCTTTGTTCTCTGTCCTAACTAGTTTGTTCTACAAGTAGTCTAGTAGTAGTGTGAATAAAGGCAATATTTTGTAGTGGAAAATGTGCTGCGCTTGGCGTCAGCAGACTTGAATTCCAGTTCCAAATCTGCCACTCCCAAGCTCTTTAACCATGAGCAAGTCAATTAACTTCTGCCAGACTCAATTTCTCATCAAATGGAAATTGAGCATAGTAATGCTTCCACTACCAACTTCGGATGACTGCTGTGAGGAAAATACTATGTGCACCTTAAAGCATTATAAAAATGTGAGTTAATGTTATTATAACAGTAGAAGTAGAAGACATGGTCAATCATTTGATTAGTGTGTGGTGTGGTTTTTTATTTTGGGGGGGGGTCAGGGCAATGAGGGTTAAGTGACTTGCCCAGGGTCACACCGCTAGTAAGTGTCAAGTGTCTGAGGTTGGATTTGAACTCAGGTCCTCCTGAATCCAGGGCTGGTGCTTTATCCACTGTGCCACCTAGCTGCCCCCAATTAACTAGTATTTGAGAGGCCATATGAAATAGTGGAAAGGATATCAAACTCAGAATCAAAAAATTGGATAGTAGAATTTTACAGTGGGAAGGCCCCTTATGGAAAGGTAAGGTAAGGTAAGACACAACCAGAGAATTCTAATGCAGTGATGTAAGGTAGGAGAGGCAAGAGTCAGGGAAAGGGGAACTGCAAAGTCCAGCTGATGGAGGGCCTGGATGGCAGTGTAAGGCATTTAGTTTGCATTTAGTTCAAAGGACAATAGAGTGTAAGCAATCCAGAATATGAATGTAACAACTAAGGAAGGAAATGATATTAAGAAAATTACCCTGGAAGTTGTATATAGCTGTTTCTTTCTTCTGAAGGGTGGAAGACTGTTTAGGAGATTACTGCAGTATTGCAGACACAAGATATCAAGGACTTAGACTAGGATAGTGGCTTTTGAGGGGAAGGTTCAACCTCAGAGGTCACATAAAGGAAGAACGGCCAGGAATTGGTGAGTTGATGTGGGGGATTCAGGAAAAATATTCATAGATAACACCAAGGTTTTGGGAATGAGCTGAAACATTGACCTCAAAAGGGTAGCTGGAATGAGGAACTAGAAAATATTCTTTACAAAATGCAGAGAATACACACTTCTAATGGATATCAAAACAAGGGGACCTTAATGTAATCCTCAGACCCTGTTAGTTTTGTAAATAGTGTCAATACATGATTGCCTCACATTCATCTTTTAGTCTACTAAGACTTCTGGGTCTTTGTCTAACATTTGTAATTAAGCCCAGCTCGTCTCTCTTTAACATGTTTCTTCAGGAGGTAGATTGTTTTTTGAAACTAAGCAAAATGTCATGTTTTTAATGGGCCATTTCTTCAATTTTACAAGCTTGCTTTGAAGTCTATTTATGTCTTTGCAGGCATTTTCAGCCCCACTCAGTTTATTTTCAACTGAACACCTATTGTGCATACTTGAAATTCCACTTTGGAAGTTACTGATACTTACTTAGATGTTTCAATGTATCTGTGTGTAAAATGGGTGGTAGTGGTAAAGAGTATTTCAATTTTGTCCTTGTTCCTTGACTACTGTACCTAGCATAGTGTTTGGTTTAAAGCAGGCTCTAAATATATGGGTTTTGGGGTTGTTGTTGTTTTTATCATTCCCAATAGATGCGTATCTACCGATGTGGTCAAAGGCTACAAATGAATCATTCTCAAAAGGATTGCAAAGTTATCAATAACAACATGAAAGACTGCATCACCAATGAGAAAAATGAGAATCCAAAACAACTTTGACATTTCATTTCACACATAGCTAATTGGCAATGATGACAAAAGCTGGGAATGTTCAGTGTTGGAGAAATTATGGAAAGACAAGCCCACTAATACACCTCTTGGAGGAGCTGTGAATTGTTCTAAACATTCTAGAAAGGGGCTTGGAATTATACTAGGAACTTGACTAAAATGACCCTATCCTTTTATCCAAATCTCCCTGCTAGGCATATACACCCAAAGAAACCAGAGGTAGAGAGAAAGGGATGCTATTTAAAATAATATTTATAGTAACACACTTTGTAGCCATAAATAACTGGAAACAAAGTACAGGCCTACTGTTAAAGAAACAGCTAAACAATTGCTAGATGCCATAGTGGATCAAGTGCTTAGCACTGCCTGGCACACAGTAGGTAGTATGTAAATGTTCACTATTATTATTGTTAGTTATTATTGACATAATATCATTGGACTACATGAAACACCAAATATAAAGAAAACAGGCAGGCATGGGGAAGACGTGTAAAACTGACACAAAAATGAAGTAAACAGGATGGGGGGAGGGGAGATATGCACAAGAGTAATAGATAGTATTTATATAACACTTTAAAGTTTGCGAAATATTTTATAAATACTATCCCCCTTTATCCTTAGAACAACTCTGGGAAGTAGATGCTATTAATTATCCCCATTTTATAGATGAAGAACTTGAGGCAGAAAGAGTTTAAGTGATTTGCCCAGGGTCATGCAGCTAGAAAGTGTCTGAAGCCACATTTGAATTGAGGTCTTCCTGATTTACAGTCCAGCACTCTCTCCACTGCACTACGAAGCAAAAATATCGATGGAAGAACAATGGTGCAAACATTCAAACTGAATGATGCCTAATTATAAAAGTCAAGCTTGAGCCTCAAGAAGAAATAAGACTGTACTTCCCTCTTCTTGGGAGAAGCAGAGGACCATGGAGGAAGTGGACTATTGCATGGATTCCTGAACATGATTACCATGCATTTTGTCTTTTGTCTCTGAACTGCTTTTTACTCTTTCTTTTTATTCATTATGATAAGGGAGGGATTTCTGGGTGGAGGAGAGTGAAGGAGGAATATATTAGGGAATGAAAGGGGTTGTAAAAACAAAAGATAGTAATGTATTTTTAAAAAATAAATGCTTGTTGAGTGAATGCATGACTCTCATTGTAGTGGGTGTTCACTCCATGAGTGGATATTTTAACCTAGTCACATTTCCTCTTGCATAATCCTTATTCCCATATTAAGACATAGATCCTTCAGAGAGAATCCACCCCAAATGCCTGCAGTTTACTCCTGGCTGTTTTTGTATCTTGGAAGTAACAATATATCAGTTGTGCTTTTAGTCATTTATCATTCTTTCTACATAACCAGCTTACCCTTTTCCAGTCCTAATGTCATAATGACATCTCTCATATTAATTCTTGCATGGAAGCCATTGCCACATCTTACTTGTGCCCACTGTGAGCCTTTCCATTGGCTTTTGGGTCACCTGCAATTTGTGTGCCATTGTAACATCAATGATAAGAATGTCATATTCTCCCTAAGAGTAACCGTGTAGGTCCCAGAATTGGCAATGACTTTTAGATATGACCACTTTCCATGTAATTATGCATCCATAATCAAGAGCATTTTATTATATAAATTATAACTGTGTAAAGTATTGATAAGACTGTTCTATGAATACTCAAACACTTAAATGGATCTGCCAATTTTATTGGTGTGGATGTTACCTCCATTAATAGAATTCCCAAGCCAGTTGCACCTGCCCATCTTGTGTGACTCCTGTCCATTTTCTACTATAAGTACAATATAGGTGATCTACCTAATGTGCTATGGTACTCTGCTTGATTATATTGTGAGCTCCTCAAGGGCTGGGACTGTCTTTTATAACCTAGCACCTAGCAGGCATTTAATAAATGCTTATTGACTGACTAGGCTTCCCTGGTTTTCTCTTGACTTTGTGAAGATACCAACAAAGCACGTAGATGGTCTATCTATCCCTCACTCTCACCTATGCTTACTCACCCAACCCATCTTCTTTCATGTTCATACAGTTCTTTGGTAAAATACTTTCTTTTTTCTTCATTGGTTTTTATTTGTTATGTGTTACAATCTGCTCAAATCTACCACACACCTCTCTATTGCCCTCTGAATGCTATTCATTTTAATTCATCCAGGTCTGATGTGTTCAATGGCTCCAGTGATATACCACTACCAGTAAAATATCAGTATTAAAATACATGAATAAATAGCACTAAATATGTGGATGAATGAATCAGAAGTGTGGTTTTGGGGGTGGCAACAGGAAAGGTTTAAGTAGTTTATTCTGTAAAATGAGACAGACAAAACCTAGAAAACATCATTAAGAAAGCATCACATCTTTGTGCTAGGACAAGAGTCTGGTATGTATCAGCATGACATCATGTTTTAGAGCAGGCTAAAGGTATGCAAAGTAGAGATAATGTCAAACCTCTTAATAGATGTGAAATTTAAACCTTGCATAGTTGTTACATTCATCTTCTGGATCACTTTCATCAGCAATGAATATCAACAGCTGATGGAACACCCTCTTCCTCTTCATTATTTGTATCTAAGTGATTCATCAACTGCTTGAGCTGGAAGGAGTTATTGACTCCCAGCCAGTATGATCCCCATGTCTCAGTATTCAATTTAATAGTTCCTCTACTTAATAAGAAGTGGCAAGATCAGAGGATGAGTAATAAGGTTCTGGAGAACAATGCCACTGGAATAAGAGGCAAACGCAGGCTTGCTTAAGTTGTTTGATTTCAGCATGTGAAAAGCATGGGCTTTTGGATACTTGATGCCAATCACAGTGCTATCCAACCAGTCCTTTGTGGGCTACATAAACCCTTCAAGGGACTTGAGAGTAATATGTGTGCCACCAACACTGACTGAGCCACACAGTGTTCCCCACAGAAAGGAGAGCTTGGAAAGAACCTCAGGAGCCCTCAAATCCAAGCTGTACTTAAAACAGGAAGCACTTTTCTACAACTTCCTTGGCAAATGGTCATTCAATCTCTTCTTAAAGACCTTCAATGAGCAAAGAGCTCTGGGAAGAATCCATAAATATCATGCGTCCCCTCAGCCACCATCACTAACTTTTCTGCTGGCAATTTTTTTGCTACTTCTCCATCCTTACCATCATCCTCTAATTCAAATTAGATAATATTTTGTAAGGCACTTAATAGAAATTATATATAATATAAATACTATATATTATGTTATATGTGCATATAGTATACAATATATTATATAAATAGTATATATGATATAAATTCTAATCATCATCAATGTTGTTGCCAGCATTGTCATCATCACCCCCCCCTGCCCATCACCCTCATCACCACCACCATCCTCTCACTCATAACTGGCCCCCTTCCTACAAGTCTGGGCTTTAGCATTACTCCTTCAGCATCATAAAGAGAGCTCTTCTTAGTACTGAGTCGCTTCTGCTAGCTGCCCTGCATATCCTTCTCTTGCTACCAGGCCTAAGTAAGGCAAAAGCCCTAGGCCAGAAGCCTGGGCCCAAGAAAGCTGTTTAATGCTAAACAAACAAACAAACAAAAACAAGGAAACAACTGTCTCTTTTAATAACTATGTCTAAAATTCTCATTCTGTAAATCCTTAGTGATCAATTCAGATATTTGTTCAATATCCCCAACAAATATCCATGACATATACTTTGTTTTAATCACTATAAGTCACTTTTCTCCTAGTTTTAGCCCATTTAAAATTTAAATGCTGCAGTCTGTGTTGACAACTGCATAGGCCTATTTGAAAATGGACTTTAAAAGGGTGAAGAGCAAGTAAGTTCCAAAGTGTTAAGTTATGGGGTGACTGAGATGATTCATTAATTGAGCAAGAGTAAATTTAAAAGCAAATTTATTTTTTATTTTTTTGCATTAAAATGTGCTTTTTAACATAATTATCATTATTACTGAAGTACAGAAATGGGAAAGAAGCTGATAAATGCAAACACACAGATTATGTGTATATGATTGTGTGCATACACATGCACACACATGAACTGGTGAAAACTCTCAGATTACTGGAAAGAATGCATTTACAATTTAATTTCTCCCAGTTTGTTTCCAATTTTGGCAGCTTGCCCAGATCCTCAGTGGTGATAAAACTACAGAAAGGTGTGCACTGTCATCCATTTATTTCATCATCTGAATATCCCTAATGTGATATAACGTATCTCCTGCCATCAGCCTCAAAGTCAATCTCACCTAAAGTAACAGGTGATTGTAATTCTTTTGGCTATTCGCTGTCTTTTCTCTTACACTTACAACTTCAGTCTGCTAACTAATAAATAGTCCAGCAAAGATGTCTAAGTTAGGGGCAGCTAGGTGGCGTAGTGGATAGAGCACTGGCCCTGGAGTCAGGAGGACCTGAGTTCAAATCCAGCCTCAGACACTTGACACTTACTAGCTGTGTGACCCTGGGCAAGTCACTTAACCCCAATTTCTTCACCGCCCCCCCCCCAAAGAAAAAGATTTCTAGGTTTCTGGTTTATTGTCAAAGCTTATTAGGATACACTGTTACTCTTGCTATTTCCTAAAGACGCATCCCTCTATGAAAGTCTGGAATCATTTTAATAAAGAAATATTGCAATTTCTTTGTTTCTTTTCCAAAAGTAACACTGTGTCTATTCTCCTACTTCTTAAAGCATGGAAAAAGATCCAGCACTCATTCAAATATCTCTTAGACAAGGTGATTAAATTAGATGATGATGTCTAAGGACCCTTTCAGTGCTAAAATTCTAGAGTATTAGACATATTAACTTATTGTACTCAAAAATCCCTTGATGAGAAGAAATAAAACATAAGGAAGAAGAAGATGGACAAGGAGGAGGAGGAAGAGAAAAAGACTGGAGAAAGACAAGGGCAAAAGGAAAGAATAAGAAGGAAAAGAATAAATCCAATACATTGGGAAATAAATTCACTTATTCTTTTAATCTTTCATCATTACCATGTGGGTTTTTTCAATCCTAGCAATTCATTCAGTCCTTCATATGTTCAAGTCCTTACTAAGAGTCTCCTATGTGCCAGGATCTGCTATGTTTATAGCCACAGAGACAAAAGAATAATTAATTAGTTGATTCAGTAATTGATTGTTTTATTTATTTATTTGTTCATTATTTATTTATTTATTTGTTGGTTTGTTTATTAATGTCCTCAAGGAATGATTGAAGAAGCTTATATTCTGTTGGCCATTGAAGTTATATCTCTCTCAGAAATGAATTGTTCTGTTATGCCATACTATTAGATGGACAATGTAATGTGCATCAGTTCAAACCCAAGTATACACACTCTAGAAATACTGATAGTTCTTATCTCATGGCCAGCCAGGGTGCAAAAAAAATGGCCACTTGGTTATGAAATGCTTAACTATTAATGTGAATTCCCTCTTCCATGTTGTTCCATAACCTACTTTATTAATAGCAATTTTTCTGATTTCTTCTGGAATTTTGTCTTTATCTGAAAAAATGCAAGATGTCCCAGCCTAAGATGGCACTAAGATTTTTGGGACAGCCTGTACTTCAATGCTTCAAGGGGTCTTGATCTTACACGTGTGAATTTGCATTCTATCAATGCAGCTTTCTGTTCTACTATGCCTTAGCAAAGGGTTTCCTGGGATCTTTGAACTTCATTCAATTTTTTTTTCATAGGGCTTCATCAGACTGCCAAAGGGGTCCAGACACAAATAAAGTCCTTCTGGCCTTAGGAGAATGTCAGTGGCAGAACTAGTCAGTGACCAATGTCCTGGCAGTTAGCCCCTCAGAATGGAACCAACTGGTCCTCAGGTGACAAGTATGTTGTCTATCATTGGAACTGTTCTCAGAACCTTCCTAGAGTGGTCAAACCTTTCAGAGTTTATGTAGCTGGCATGGCCTTTAAGTCACCTCTGTGTACAAGGAGTACTAGAAGAGGATGTTAGTGAAAGGTTCAGGAAATATCCAAATAGGATATCTTGACATCGGATACAAGAAGAGGTACCTGAAGCTGGGGGTGCATGGCCACATCCAATTGGAGACAGTTTACCTGGGATGCAAGATGTCTGACCCAGATGCAGGTGCTGTCCTAAGTCACACCCCTGTGGTTAGTTATTACTGAAACATAAAGTGTTAGCAGCTCCACCCTGGCTATGGTACTTGCAACAATGGGGAAAGCACTGGATTTGGAACCAGAGGTCCTGGTTCAAATCCTAACTTTGTCAACTTACTGTTCCACTTGCATTTCCTTAGGCAAGTCACTTCATATCACTGGGTTTCCATTTCCTCATTGGTATAATGAGATAACTAGGCTTGATGACTTCTGAGGTTCCTTGTAGTTATAAATCTGTGATCTTATGTTCCTATAGGATCCTTGACATTTTTACTCCCTTTCTATACTTTGTTCCAGGACAGCTCTGAAACAAACCATAGAAGCTATTAGAAATTTTGTTCTACACTTGTCTCTCATTTTGTTTGTTTGTTTGTGGGGGCAATGAGGGTTAAGTGACTCACCCATGGTCACACATCTAGTAAGTGCCAAGTGTCTGGGGTCGGATTTGAACTCTGGTAATCCCGAATCCAGGGTCTATGCTTTATCCACTGTGCCACCTAGCTGTCCCCTATAGGATTCTTGAATATTTGAGATGGGCATCCTGTCCCCTGGGTCCAGAGAAACCTAGACCTTGACATATATGACAGTTCACTTAGCTTTCTTATGGAGACAGAAGTAAATTAGCATGGGAACCTATGATCAAGACCTGGAGAAAATTAGTTCAGGTCAAAAGTAAATTGGTCTGTGGTCAAGTGAGCCTCTCTCTTCCCCTTCTTCCCTACATAGAGGGAAGACAATCAGGTTGAGTATGTATTCCATAGACAGATAGTTTGATTTCTTTCAGTCTAGTGCGATGAAAATAGGAAAGAGTAGAAATGAATAGGAAATGAAGCAACAAAGACAAATAAACGAGATTCCCTGGCCTAGAGAAAGGAGTGATAGACCTTGGAAAACATCCCAGCTCTAACATTTACTAGCTGTGTGCCAGTGGGCCTACCCTGAGCCTCAGTTTCCTTTCAAGTCTGTTTCTACATCTATACAATGGGGATGGTATTTCTAAAACTGATCTCAGAGGGTTGCTGTGAAACTCGGCTGAGTAAGAGAATGTTTGTAGAGTGCCTTGCAAACTTTAAAGAGCTACATAAATAAATGTCAGTTGCTATTACCCTAAGAATGCAGAATTGGCCAGCTTCAGAGAAGGTCTGCAGCTTAAAGGTTGGTTTTTGTTTGTTTGTTTGTTTTGTTTTTAATTTGTGTCCTATCTTTTCAGTTTAACTCTTCTGTGTCTTCTTGGTCTTGGGTCTGCTTTTCTAGGGTTACATATTTTCCCTGATCCCTTTAACACCTTTAACTAAGGTGTTTTACTTTTGTATGTTGGGCATGGTAATGGGGATCTATCGCCTCTTGTAGTCTGGATGTCAATGTGGATAAGCAATAGCTAAGAAATAATCCCTCTGCCTATTGAACCTCTGGTAAGTGCACGCTGGTGTGGATAATGGTCGTTGCCTAGTTTTCTAACTGAAGGGTGTTATTATGTTCATATCCCTGGTTTTTAATTCCAATAAACCAACTGGATTTTAAATTTAAGGCAGGATGGGGGATGGCAAAAAGAGACAATATGACTCCTCTACAACCACACCAGCTCCTAGGGTACAGTACTCACTCCGCTATTCAAGTCTGGGTTTCCATTCATCTTGGCCTGTCCATGGAGGAATATCTTAACTATAAGCCCCCATCCCTCCATACATAATGAAGGAAGGCCATGCTTTGCATCTAAGAAAGCTGGTCTTTGAATCCTCCTCAGGCAAAAGAGAAAACAAATAGCCAGTTCAGTGGCTGAATTAATCAGGATGTGTCCAGATGACTGAGGCCCACAACCAGTTCCAGGCTGCCAAAAAGTCAGTAGGCTATAAATTGTACAGAGTTTCTACTGGAGAAAGAGAGGAGTCTTAAGCACTTGGAACAAATGACCATAGTGGTTGAGCTTTAAAACATGCTTCTGGTGGGTCTGAAGAGAGGTGCCAGCTGGCTTTTCCCTCGTTAGTAACAGAATCAACGATTATATGAAGCTCTTTGACTAATGTTTATAGTTTTAAGTCTGCAGATGAAACATCAGATCTGAGGTCTTCCATAAGCAATGTAACTGTGCCTTCAGTAGAAAAGAACAGGGATCATTCTAAAGTATCCACAGAAGACTCAAAAATGAGAGGACCTGGAGAACAGGGAGCAATTGTACTTAGTGAATGAATGGAAAAATATTCCACTGCATGACCCCTTGTCCTCCACTCCATACCACGACTCCCAGAAGACAATGTTCTTCTAAAATCCAGCTAATGTCCCACTCCCAACCTCCAGGTATTGACACATGCCTTCTTCATTTTGTCCCACACCTTTTCAGTCATAGGATCATTAGCTCTAGAAGGGACCTTAGAGGTCATCAGATGCAACCTTCTCATTTTGCAGATAAGAAAACTAAAGACCAGAAAGGTTGTATTCTGTCCAAGGTCACATGGGAAGTAAAATGATATTTGGACTCAAGCCCTCTGTTTCCATGCCATGCTCTTTGCATGGCTCCTTATCACTGCAGTAAAGATGAAGACTCAAGGTGTGCAAGGCAAATTTATGGACTACCCTTCCTGCATCATCAGGCATTGCTGATGATACATCAATCAATCAAAAAATCACCTCCCATGTTCCAAGCAGTCTGCTTGACATTAGGGATAGAGATAAAACAATGCCACAATTCCTACTCTAGTAATTTTTGATTGTTTTATTTGTATTTTGAAATAAAAACAGAAGTCCTGACCACACCTAGTTTCTTGCCAGAAGAAAGAGTAGAAGATAACTCCACAAAACCAGACTCACGACCCAACCAAGTGGACCCATAATCATCAAGGCCCTAGCATCCTTGAACAAGCACCACTGCCAATTACTCCATGACTCCAGGGACACAGTCAGGCTACATGTTTTCTCTGCCTGCCTTGCCCACTCCATAACAGTATTCTAGTCAATATGTGCATGGTGAGATGCAATAATCCAATCTGAAATTTCCTGGCACTGCCTCCCCATATACTAAATCCTTGATAACAGATTAGCACTCCAGAGTATGTGAGCAAATATAATGACTCTCCTCCCTGCTCCCAATCCCCATTCAATAAACCAAAGGCTGGAAAACCTATAAATGTGCTATTTCAGCTGTTTTAAGCAGCTTATCATGATTTTCTGAAAGTCTGGTCTCAAGACGTTGTATCCCCCTTCTTAATAACATTTAATGCTACCATTATGTAATTGAATCCATTTTGTCCGTGTTGTGGGAATATCATTAAACTGTAATTCATTTCACTGTCTCCTAGTTTTCAGGACCCTCAGGTTCCAGTCTGGAATGCCTTGGGCTTCAAGGAAAGAGTTATCCTAATCCTTAATCCTTCTACCACCTTACTGGCCCAGGCTGTATTTTTCCATACAATGCAGTTATCAGTTTCTTTTTCAACAAGTTTCCCCCCATCTCATTTTGTATTATATATGCTCAGATTGTATAATGGGTGATTCTGATTTTCAGAGTCTCAATTTTGGGGCTAGAGAATTTTTGGAAATGCAATCATGTCAGGAGATGGTACTTTTTACATCTGTTGCCCCCTCAACATTAAGTGTCTGGCACCTTGCCATCCAACTTACAAGTAGCCATATTATTATTGAAAACACATGTTCATTAGTGAGGCTGGCACCAGCTCAACAACCACTGTCCGAGGCTAACATTATATTCCATTATATTCCAGACAATAGGACAGTGCAGGATACAGTTTGGACATGAGAACAAATAGTATCTTTTGACAAAATCTGAATCTTAAACCATTAGAAATGTGACCCGTGTTCTATCTGTGAATGTGCCTGCCCTGTTGCTTCAGGGAGAGATGTGTTTTGAAAGAAAGTCATATTATTTTAGCTTATCTGTTTCTTTTCTTTTTAAAATTTTATTTCATTCTTTCCGTTGCTTACAAAGACAACAGGAGTCTGATCCATTGGCTCCTTTTTTGCTGGGCTAATCACTTCATCCCTGGGGATTCATACAAGAGTATTTCATTTAACATAAAGAACTGACTCATAATCATTGCTTTCAATTAAGAATGTCCTAAGAGAATTCTGGGAATGGTGTTTCCTTCCCTTGGAAGAGAGGAAAAGAAGGTGGGGGAAGGGAATAGTAATGAGGGTAAGAATGGGAGGGAAGGAAAGGAAAGAGAAGAAGAGAGGGAGATGAAAAAATTGGGAAGAGAGTCAGAGATAGAGAAACAGAGAGACAGAAGAGTAAGGGAAGAATAGAGGAGGGAGAAAAGGGATGGAGGAGAAGGAAGAAGAGGAGGAAGAAGAGGAAGAAGAAGAAGAGAGGAAGAGGAAGGGAGGAAGGAGGTGACAAATGGTATAAAAATACTCCCGAAAATATTGTGGCATGTAATTTTTTCATGAAATACAACTCCGATTGCACAAACATAGTTTCATTTATTTTCTGCATTCTGCTCATTTTCTCTTTCACTGCACCTTAGTTTTCTGGTAGGGAAGCATGTAAGCATTTCCCTAAACATATCAGTTTCATGGATTTTAAAAAAGACTTGTTTAAATCCATACAATAGAAAATTTCTAGGTCAGAAATTTACACTGTGGAAAATGAATGGAAGCATTTGCATATTTGTTTTGCTGCTACAAACAGCAACAAGTGAAATTCAATTTCCATTTCTTATGTTCAGGTATTAGAAAGCTCCTAGGTGTGGTATTTTTGTTGTTCAGCTGTATCTATCTCTTCATGATCCAATTTGGGATTTTCTTGGCAGGGACTGGAGTGGTTTGCCATTTCCTTCTCCAGATCATTTTACAGATGAGAAAACTGAGGCAAACAGGGTTAAGTGACTTCCCCAGGGGTATAATATAATAGGCTGTTTCTCAGAAGTCTGGGGGTGAGCTTTATTCAAGAGTTTCCCAGAGAAGTAAATTCATTCTATCTAAATATGAATAAGTAGCAACAACTCTCAGTCAGACAGAATCAAACAGGGAAATTCTGTTGCTATCTTGTTAAACTTAATGTATATTTTTAAAAACAAGATGTAACAGATTTATTGTTTTATGTACAATCTTTTGTAGGGGTTAATTTTGTATATTGATGATTGTTAACAATTTAAGAAAGGGGAAAAAAAGGAAAAATAATTGAATTGTTAGCCAGTTGATAACATTTATGAATGTATACCTGTTGTGTTTGGGTGATTCAACTAGGTCTGATAACAAGCAGTGACTTGAGCTTACTAGTGGAGTTAAGGAGCTGCTGTCTGTAACTTAGAATCTGAAAGTCACTGTACAAAGACTTACTTATTCCTTTTTTTTACATTCTGTTGTTGTTGTTGAGTCATTTCAGTCATGTCCATCTCTTTGTGATCTCATTTGGGGTTTTCTTGGTAAAATACTAGAGTGGTTTGCCACTTCCTTCTCCAACTCACTTTATAGAAAAGGAAACTGAGGCAAATAAGGTTAAGTGACTTGCCCAGGGTTACACAGCTAGTAAGTATCCTAGGTCAGATTTGAACTCTGGTCCTCCTAACTCCAGGTCCTGCACTCTATCTACTGTACCATCTAGCTTGCACCTCCATAATAGATCTTGCCAGAACATTAAACTAATAAATATTTAACTTTTCTTTTTTCACTTGAATGATAAGGAATACTTATAGATGTAGTGAAGAACTCATTTTCATTTAGAAATTCACAGGAATTCAGTTCTGTACTACAAGAAGATAGTGAACCGCTGTCCTTTTTTCTGAGCAGGGGAAGAGTTAACTCTGACAAATGATGAGCTAAATTTAGAGTCAGTTTTGCATGTGGTTACATGTCTAGTTTGAACTAGTCTGCCAAAACTCATTTTGCTTATGACCCTTTACAACTAGCAGAGAAAGAGGTTCATTGTTTTCTTTGTATTAGAGAGATTAAGAACACAGTCTCTGCAACTGAAAAGGCAAGCAAGGTAAGAACTGTCTAGGGTCTCAAATGAAGGATCTTTTAGTTCTAGAAAAAAAAATGCATCGACTTTACCTCCATACTGGTTATCTTCAAAACATGCTTTAAAAGGAATGTCTCTTTCAGTAGGAGCAATGTAAGATTAAAGATTGTAAACAAAAGTTTATGATATCTTTTCAAATCCCAGCTCTTCCATTAACTCAAAGTGTGATCTTGGGCAAGTTTGCCCTCACTAATCTGAGGCTCAGTTTCTTAATCTGTACAATGAGGCTTGGGGGGAATTATGTATAGGTGACATCTGTCCTAGAAAGACATCTAAGTGGTACAAAGGATAGTGTGCTGATTCTGGAGTCAAGAAGACCTGAGTTTCAAATCCAGTCTCAGATACTTACTAGCTGTTTGATCCCAGCAAAGTCACTTAGCCTGTCTGCCTTAGTTTCCTCAATAGTAAAATTGGAATAATAATCAGGGTTGCCATAAGGATCAAATGAGATAATATTTATAAAGCACTTAGTACAGCCTCTGACACATAGTAGGTGCTTAATAAATCCACCCTTCCTTCTGCCATGATCATTCTTCTAGCTCTACAAACTCAGACTCTATGACTTTCTGTTGTTGTTGTTGTTTTGGGGACATAGTAAAGATGTTTTCCTAGAACCATAAATTTAGAGCTAGAATGAACTCCAAAGCCATCTAGTTCAAATATTTCACAGAAAAGAAAATTGAAGCACAAAGACATTGAATGACTTCCATAAGGTTACATAGAGGAATAGGCATCATAGGTAGAATTAGAACCCAGGCCCAAGACAGTGCTACTGCAATCTTAGCTCTCATTCTGCTTTCTTCCCATGGCATGGCTTCTATTTTCCTTCAAAATCTAGGGATGGATGGTACAAGGAGTCAGTTCTTCCTTCACATTTCTAGATAAATTATATACTCTTCAAAGCTAAGAAGTAACAAAACATCTTAAAAATCATACCGTAAGGCCATACAAACAGACAGGTTCTGATATTCCAAACAAACACAGCGTTTTCAGGGGACTGACAGTTTGGGATCCCATATTTTTATTTATTTATTTTTTAATTTATTTTTATTTTTTGCGGGGCAATGGGGGTTAAGTGACTTGCCCAGGGTCACACAGCTAGTAAGTGTCAAGTGTCTGAGGCCGGATTTGAACTCAGGTACTCCTGAATCCATGGCCGGTGCTTTATCCACTGCACCACCTAGCCGCCCCCCGATCCCATATTTTTAAAGGTAACAAATTTTCAAAGCCAAAACTTCTTTGTTGTTGTTATTATTTTGTTTTGTTTTTGCTTTAAGGTGTGTGTGTGTATGTGTTTTCCAAACAGCTCTTCAGACAAACAGCTCAAACAGGCATCAAACAGGCATCAAACAGCTCTTCGAAACCAACAATTTAATATGGTAAGTGTAAGTGAATCAGAAACATATGTATTACGTTTCCTTTAATAGGCACGTGGGCTTAAAAATTAAGGGCAAAAGTACTTGGTAAAATGTGGTTAGGGCTTTATCAACTCTAAAGTGTATTTTAAAGAGTTCTGAAAGTGCAGCATACTCAGATTTTAACCAGGTTAACTGGGTCCTTGTTAAAGGTCTTGTATGCCCCCAATATAGCCCACCTTCACAGAGGAAGGTGTGAACCATATTTTCAAGGAATTATCCTTGCAAGGAATGAAATCTCTTTTCTTCTATAAAGGACACATCTCTTGCCATATAGTAATAATGGCTAATATTTATAGAGAACCCTGTGTGAGACACAAGCATTTCAGCAATTATTATTTCACTTGATCCTCACAAAAAACTTGGGAGATACTATGATATTATTATTCCCATTTTACAGATGAGGAAACTAAGACAAACAGAAGTTGAGTGATTTGCCCAGGGTCACACGGCTAGTGAGTGTATAAGGCTGGATTTCAACACAGGAAGTCCCACTATGACACCTAGTAAAGAAAAAATATATTTAAAGTTAGGAAAATAATAAAAATATTAACAAGATGTCCTTTACACAGTAACTTTAGGGACTGTGTATTTAATTTTCTTAATTTCTTCCTTGGATATTCCTGGCATAAAGTTATACACCACATGGAGGGATGATCAATAAATGTTAATGAAATTGAATTCTTTCCCTTCTCTTTCATGTATTCCCTTCAATTGTTTCTGATTCTCTCTAATTTCCTTCCCTCACTCTTATTATCGGAGGATAGTAACATTGTTTTGGTACCAGTTAGTATAATTGATTGAGATATTGTTTATGTGATATCCAATTATATATCCAAGTACTATTTCATAAGGATGTCTCTTCTCTCTTGGACAAAAGAAATAGATGGGAGATGAAGACACCCTACCTTCCATTGTAGAAGGTAACCTTTTTAGGACCAGGGACTGTTTAGTGTTTGCTTTTGCATTTCCGGTGTATAACCTGGCACAAAGAAGATATTTAATAAATGCTTGTACATAACTGTGCATGGAGTGTGGGATACATGTGTATACCTAGTTATGTTCTGTATAGCAAAGCTTATTAAACCATGGGTTGTGACCCCATATGAGGCCATTTAACTGCATGTAGGGATCACACAAAATGTAGCAATAGTAAAAGGTCATGTATAGCTATTTTGTATGCATATATACCTGGGGTCATGTAAAAATTTTGAACAAAGGGGTCATGAGTAAAAAAAGTTTAAGAAGCTCTGCTGTATGGGATGTAATGGTGTGGTATTGTGTGATACAGTGAGGTGTACTTTGGTGTGGTGTGGTGTTGTGTTGGTATATTAGCAACTTCAAAGATGGAGATGACATTTCCAAAGGATCTGAGCAAATGAATGCACCTGGCAAAATACTTATCAGACTCTCCTCCCTCTGGGAGATTCATTAGCAATTTGTCCAAATTACTACTCACTTAACAACTGTCTCACTGTTCTGCAGCTTTAGTCTTTGAATGATAGTCTATTCAAGGGCCACTCTCAAAGAGATCACACGCAACATTCAGATATTCATCACTAATGTCATCCTCTTTGTCTTACTTGAATTTAAATATAGTAACAAATCCCTTTGGGTGACAAGAAGCAAAGTTTCATGAACACCTAACTTAGTGCCTAGAACATAGAACAGCCCATAATAAGTGGGTTGGTTGATTGGTTGATTTATTAACAAAAAAGAAAGACATCTTACCTTATCATCCATGTAGGTCCTCCTCCAAAAACAAACCAAAAGAATAGCAATATCTTTCCATATTAATTTCATCATTTCCTTGGTTTTTTGGCAATACAATCTGATCCAAACCATTAAACATTTATTAATTATCCAGTGTGTGCATGGCACTGTGCCATGTATTAGGGATATAAAGACAAAACAAACAGTATTTGCCCTACAGTAACTTACAGTCTACAACCAATAGTTAATGTGAATATGTGTGTATATTTATACATGTACAAATATATATGTAAATACACACAGTTACATAGTCGTTGTGGTCCCAATTACCTTCAGCAAGTCACTTCTCTCTAGGCCACAGCTTACTCACCTTAAAATGAGGGGGCTAAAGCAGCTCATTTCTAGGGTCTTTTTCAACTCAAAGTCCTACAAACATGGTAAACTCAACGTTCAGATAAATTCTGACAAAGTCGAAGTCATGTTCGCTTTTGTACAGAGTGAAGACATTGTTTTCTTCCTCTTGCAAGTTTCTTGTGCGTGAGGGAAATATTGCCCAGATATAGATAGATATACAACACCCTGAAAATAAGATGCAAAATTCTTCTGAAAATACCTCTCCCATCACTATTTCTCACTGTTTGTTATAAAAGACTACAAACCATCCGGGGGACAGAAGAAGAAGAAGAGGAATCAGCAGGTGGTGAAAGTCTTTTGTTTTCATTTCTCTGACAAGAATTTTGCAGTGATGATGTTGTGAATTTTCAGCACATGGCAAAAGCCAGTAAGCCACAAATTAAAGGCAAAGCCTCTCTATAGAAGCATCAAGACTTGAGGCCTTCCAAGTACTAGAAATCTCAAAGATATGCATGTGTTATTGCCAGGACTGTCAGGTCAGGGTGTTCTCTGAAAAGAACATACATAGATTTGTTGGTCACTGGTTCAATCCAGGGTTACTCAGGAAGAAGACAGGGTCTTAGAAAATACTAAATTTCTAGGTTTTTTTGATTCAAGCTATAAAGGCCCTGGAAACAACTAGAAGGAATCTGATTTGGACAAGAGACTGTTATCTTCGGATAAGTGCTTATCTCATGCTTCTAAGTTGAACTTCTCTGTTCTAGTGTATAAGCAACAGAGGAAGATTGCATCAAATATTTATCACCCTAAATCTTTAATGGATAGATGGAGAGGCATGAGTTGCTGGATAGGTGTATTAGGCACAGCATAGTCATTCAATGGGTATCACACCTTTTTGAGCTGGAAAGAACTCTGAAAATCATGTAATATAAAGATAAAGAAACTGTGACATGGTAAGGTATGAGACTTGACCAAGGTCACACATCTACTATGAAACATAATTAGGATATGAAACCAAGCCTTTTAATTTCTGGTTCAGTACTCACTTATTATGCCACACATCCTCCCCCTGCATTGTTGTCTTCACTTTCTTTTATTCCCGTTCCCTTTTCACTTCTATGGGTTTTTTTCATTCATCTCCTTAATGAGCAAAGGAAAAATGTTGATACGAGTAGAATTATTCTTATTTAAAAATAGGTATTTCATAAGGCTGACCAGTATATATAAAAGATACACACATAAAAATATAATGCATTTCGTTGCATTTGAATCAACACTCCTCTTTGGCTTGTGTGTGTTTGTTCTTGTGTGTGTGTGTGTTAGTGGGTTTACACTCATGGTGAGTGGGTCATTGCTATATCTTTATTTTTTTGATAGTTCAGTATTTTATTATTTTCCAGTTACATATAAGGATAGTTTTCAACATTTGTTTTCATAGGATTTTTAGTTCTAAATTTTTCTCCCACCCTCCCTTCCCTCCCTCCTCCCCAAGACAGAAAGCAGTCTGATATAGGTTATATATGTGCAATCATATTAAAGATATTTCTTCATTAGTCAAAAAAGAAGGAAAAAAACAGCCCCAAAGTAGAAATAGTATGGTTCAATCTACATTCATAAATCACAGTTCTTTTTTTCTGGATGTTAAGAATATTTTCTATCATAAAATTCTTCAAAATTGTTTTGGACCATTGCATTACTAAAAAGAGCCAAGTGGGGCAGCTAGGTGGCACAGTGGACAAAGCATTGGCCCTGGATTCAGGAGGACCTGAATTTAAATCTGGCCATTTGATACTTACTAGCTGTGTGACCCTGGGCAAGTCACTTAACCCTCACTGCCTCGCCAAAAAAAAAAAAAAAGCACCAAGTCTATCACCATTGTTTATCACACAATGTTGCTGTTACTGTGTACAATGTTCTCCTGATTCTGCTCCTCTCAGTCAGCATCAGTTCATGTAAGTCCTTCCAGGTTTCTCTGAACTCCTCCTGCTCATCATTACTTTTCACACTGATTTTAAAAAATTTTATGTTCTAACTGTTCTTCCTCCCTCCCTCCTTGTCCCTCCCTATGAAATCCAGCAATTCAATACATTGCTATATCTCCCAAGATCAGAAACAAGTAGTAATTGCCTTTGTTTTCTTACCTCTTTACCTTCTTCTTCTTCTTCTTCTTCTTCTTCTTCTTCTTCTTCTTCTTCTTCTTCTTCTTCTTCTTCTTCTTCTTCTTCTTCTTCTTCTTCTTCTTCTTCTTCTTCTTCTTCTTCTTCTTCTTCTTCCAAAACTTAGTACAGTATTGAGTGCCAAAACAAATAGCATCAATTGATGAAACAATCAACATGCATTTATTAAGTGTAGGAACAGTTAATTGCTGGGTTAAAAGGGGAAAAAATAGTCCCTGCTCTGGAAGAGTTTACATTCTTACAGGGTTTACAAACTATGCATAAACTGGCACATACAAGACATATTCAGAGGGGCAGCTAGGTGGTGCAGTGGATAAAGCACCAACCCTGGATTCAGGAGGACCTGAGTTCAAATCCAGCCTCGGACACTTGATACTTACTAGCTGTGTGACCCTGGGCAAGTCACTTAACCCTCAATGTCACTCCAAAAAACCCCAAAAAAACCTAAACAAGACATATTCAGAGTAGTGAGAAGGTAGCCTTAGAAAGGAAAGCACTAGTAGTTGTGGGAGGAAGGGCCTTCTGTCAGAGCTATTACTTAGACTGAGTCTTAAAAGAAGGCAGAGATTCTAAGAGGGAGAGGATGGGAGTGAGGGGGATAGCTAATACAAAGGCATGGGGTCAGGAGATGGAGGTCTCCCATGAAGAAGAGCCACTCTACATCTGCTGCTCTGCCTAGTTTCAACTCCACAAGATGTCCCTCCAGGGGATAAGTATATCACTTCTAAATTCACCACCTGGTTAACTTAAGCCTGAGTGATAGTACCTCCCTTACCCCAGCTCTGATTAGAGAGCTGAAGGGTGGAGAACCAAACTCTTCCTAGTGCCTTCCTTTATGAAGAGCTTACTCCACTTTACATTTGCTGTTCTATCTGGTTTCAACTCCATAGAGCAAGATGCCCCCATGCCAGGTACCCCCAGTGTTCCCTCTCCCCCACTTTCCTGCTTCCTTTTTTGTGTTGTCTCCCCCAACAGACTATAAGCTCCTCGATGGCAGAAACTATGTTTCTTCTTATTAAATACATCTATAGCATTCAGCATAGTGCCTGGCACACATAGTGTTCAATGCAATAATTCAACTCAATAGACATTTACTAAGTGCCCACCATGTACCAGGCACTGCGCTAAGCCCTGAGGATACAAAAAGAGACAAAAGACAATCCTTGACCTCAAGGAGCTTACAATCTACTGGGGGAGACAACATTCACACACACACACACACACACACACACACACACACACACACACACACACACACATAGATTGAGGTGGTGTTGTTCTTTTTTGAAGAGGACCAATGATATCACATGGTAATGTCTTACCCTATATATGAACTGGATTTAAGTGAGGTAGAGTTGCACAAAGTCATCAGCCTCATTCTTTCAGTCATCAAAGTCCAGTGGCAAGACTAAAGTCAAGATAACTGGTTATGATCAGGGACTCAGTGAATGACCTTAGGGTCTTTGATGGCTGACCAAGCTCCAAATGCTCCACAGTACCTTCTTATGCTGCATTCATGGTCTCTGAAATGAGTTGTTCTCATCCACTCATTCCACCAAGGGACGTCTCCACTCCTCTAACTCACTGCTGGCTTTGAGGTCTGTCAGTTACTCTCAACATGGTTTAGCCCATTTGCTGAGACAGTTTACTGGACTGTGGATGCTGTGCAGGCTACAGCTTCTCGGAGCCACAGGTGAGAGCTGAATGCCAGGTAGACACCAAAGGTGGATGAGAGGCCCTGAAAAGGGCAGCAAGCCCTCACAGCAAAGGATGAAGAGGCAGCAAAGGTGACTGAAGAGTGTTTAGCAAATAGGAGAAGAATAAGTAGAGAGCAACATCCCAAAAATGCAGAGAGAGAGATAGTAAGTCCAGAAGAAAGTGGTAAATAAAGGGGGAAGCTAGGTGGCACAGTGGATAAAGCACCAGCCCTGGATTCAGTAGGACCTGAGTTCAAATCTGGCTTCAGACACTTGACACTTACTAGCTGTGTGACCCTGGGCAAATCACTTAACCCTCATTGCCCTGTAAAAACAAACAAGCAAAAAAAGTGGTAAATAGTCAAATACTTTCAGAGATGTCAAGAAAGATAAGGACTAAAGAAAGGCCATTAGATGTGGCAATTAAGAGAGGACTGGTAACTTGGAGAGCAATTATAAAGATAAGGTTGCAAATCCGATTGTAAAGAAAGGGAAAGTGAGACAAGAGAAAGCAGAGACACCAAAGGTAAACATCTTTTTCTATGAATTTAGCTGAGTAGGAGAGATGTTAGACAATAGGTAATGGTCCTCTTGGAGCTAGTAAAGGGTTTTTTTGTTTTGTTTTGTTTTGTTTTGTTTTGTTTTGGGATGGTATAGCCTTGGATGTATCATGGGCAGAAGGGGCCTATAGTTAAGGAGAGGTTATATAGACACTCTGATTAGCAATACTGATTGTGTGTCAACCCTTTTCTATGTTGAGTGGCTTGATAACACTGGCCTTAATTGCATACAGGAGCATAAAGAATTTCAGCTTGCTGATTGGAGGAAAGTGCAGTGAAAGTTCCAAGCCAAATTTAAGAATATAAGCATGAATGTGGGTTTAGTTTGACACAGGAAAATGGATGAACAGAAAAATCAAGGTATGCCAAACCTTACTCATTATTCCAGGTCTGGAAACCCTGGACCACAGACACACTCATGTTTCTAGAATGTGTCACTGCCCAAGAAAAGATTAGAGAAGTTGAAAGGAATGCCTTAGTGGCCAGGTCATAAACAGCTGCATGTCAGCATCTATACAGAAAATAAGGGGGAGGCTTAAAGCAATTACAATTTAAACAAGCAAACAAACAAAAAACCCCTTTGTCTCATTTATCTGGAAACTTCACATAAAACTGGAAGAAGCAGAACCATGGCATAGTAGGAATAATAATGCTAGGCCCCAATTAGTACAAATAATGAATCCCCCAAAGTGGTGTATTATTTAAATTTTTACTCAAAATTTCCATTGGAATAGAACCAATTGTTATCTATTACATAATTATAACTTTCCATAGGGTGAATTTGGATACATGAGACCATTTTAGGGGACTCATAGTGTGTGAATACACACTAATTGGAACCTAGTCATATTGGTTTTGGAGGCAGAAGACCTGGGTTTGAATTTTACCTCTGTTACTCCCTGTGTGACCTTGGGCAAGTCACTGAACCTCCATGGGTCCTGAGTTCTCATCTATAAAATTAGGAGGTTGGACTAAATGGATGCAAAGTCCCCTTCTAAGACCTTTGACCATATGGCATATTGACCTGAAATGGCTAATTGCCTCCTTTTTCCAGTTAATCTTCTGTGTGGAGTTGTGTTGTGGTATGCCAGAAAAAGCAACTGACCAGAAATCCATTGGTAAGGGAAGTCAGTAGACCTTCCTTCTTGTCCTGGTTCTGCCACTGACCTTGGGCAAATCTCTCAACTTTTTCAGGCCTGTTTCCTCATCTGAAAAATGAGAGTGTAGATCTGGATGATCTCTGAAATCACTTCTGGATCTCACTGAATGGCAGATTGGAAAGAGCACAATGCTTGAAGTCAGAAGTCCTGAGTTCTAAGTTCATCTTCAAAGGTTAATGGGATCATTCCTGCCACTTAATGCATCACTTCCGGCAAGTGACAACCTAAGCTTTAGGGAACCTTTCCACAAAGATCCTTAGTGGACATTTAAAGACCAGAGCATTCTCTTTCCCCCAGGGTGACCTTAGTCCATAAGCATGCTATGAACTAAAGATAAGTCAGAGCTAAAAGGGGACCATTAGTTGGGAAGGGAGAAGGCAAGTTCTAAAGTTCCTGTGGGCCCATCAATGGTTGTTATTATAAAATAATGATGGAGGAACATTGGCAATGTTTAGGGATGTAGATTATGGCTCTAGCACTGGAAACAACTTCAGAGGCTATGTAATCCAGTTATAATTTTACAGATAAGGGAACTGAGGTCCAGAGAGGGTAAGTGACTCTTTCATGATCAAACAGGAAGTGGTAGGATTTGAACCCAGGTCCTATAATTCAAAAGCCTGTGTTCTTTCCACTGCACCCGTTCCATCTCCTTCCAAATAATCCTAGTTGCATGCTCTGTGGAAATGGAACTGTCACTTCTACTTAAAGATAAAAAGATAAAGCATAATCTAACAGTGTACCCCTGGGTCTCTAGCCCAATCATTAGAAAAAAAAATGAATGAAAAATATATTATTAGGCCATTTGTCCATATCCCAACAAGTAAAGAAACATTATACAAAAACACCCTTCAGTATTTTGCATGAGTTTAAATGTATGATCTTCGGCAAGGGATTTAACTTCTCTGGGTCTCAATTCCTTCATCTATCAAATGAGAGGTCTGGAATTAGAAGAGCATTAAGGTCTTTTACAATTCCAAATCTATGCTTTTATCATCTCATGACTCAAATGATAGGAATGAAATCACTTCCTTTGAGATTCGTTCTATGGGATAAGGTCCTTCACTGTCCATCAATGAATGTTTCCTTTTAGTCTGGGTTGTCCTTTGCCTATTTTTCTCATAGTAACTCTGTGTTCTACATGGTTGACCTTCCAAGATAATCTTCAAATACCCTCTCAAGCTGTCCTCCCAACTTTTCCACCAAACTGGGTAAAACGAAATCCTTAGAAGTTTTCCTTGTACACCAATCTCTCCAGCTAAATACGTAGTCCAGGGGAGAAAAAGAGTCCTGTTATGGGGAATCAGAAGACTTTCAATTGTTCTCCTTGTCCACTAATGAGAGGGAAAGAGATTTTCTACAAATGGTTTCACTCCTGCCAACTAAATCCGACATCAAAATCTGGTCCTTGAAGCAAAACTTTCAGAAAAGTCCCCTTAGGATAATACCTTACACTTTAAGGGCATTTACATGCATTATCATCTATCTTTTCTTAATTGCAGACTGTACTTATTGCTTCCTTTCATGTTCTCCCTCCTTTCCAGAATTTCCTGCAAGCCAGGGGCTTCCTGGGTGGTATGAATGCCTAAACATCCAATGGTTTGCATTCCAAATACCAGAGCTGTAAGCTCTTCAGTCAGATGCCCTTTTTCTCCTCCAAAAAAAAAAAAATCTGCATTTCTGCTTAGTCCTAGTTACTGTTAAAATTATTTCCCCTCAGGTTATCAACTGAAAACTATACTTATTTTTTTCTCCTTTTTAAGTTCTTTGAGATGTTCAGGAAAAGGTAGCTTAAAAACTGACTCAGTGAACATAGCAGATTCACCTTTCTGCTTCTGATAAATAGCAGCTAAACATGGAATCACAGGAATTTTGCCAATTCATTTCACAGTACAGTGGATAGAGCTATGGATCTGGAGTCAGGAAACCAGTTCAAATTTAGTCTCAGACACTTATTATCTGTGTGACCTCAGCAAATTATTTAACCTCTGGGGCAGCTAGGTGGCTCAGTGGATAGAGCACCAGCCCTGGATTCAGGAGGACCTGGGTTCAAATCTGGCCTCAGACACTTAACACTTACTAGCTGTGTGACCCTGGGCAAGTCACTTAACCCAAATTGCTTCACCAAAAAAAAATATTTAACCTCTGTTTGCCTCAGTTTCCTCATGTAAAAAAATAGGGATAATAATAGCATCTACCTCCCAGAATCGTGAGGAAAAAATGAAATGCTATTGGGAAAGTGCTTAGCATAGCATCTGACACATAACAAGCACTATATAAATGTTAGATCATCATCATCACCACCACCACCATTATCATCATTACTGTTATTGTTGTTGTTATTATTGTTATTGTTATCCAAAAGAACTATCCCTGAACCATTGCAAAAAATGTTGAAAATATACCCCATTTAAAAGAGAGAATAAAATAAATAACATTTCCATGGGTTTCCAAGGAAATTAAAGGGTTTCCAGTATAGCTGGTTCTTTCCCCATATATGCTGATATCCTGCATCAATTAGATATAGATTTGGCCGAAAAAGAAATGCCACGCAGGTATGACTTACAAACCTTTCAGTGGCCAGAGACTATCACTGAAAATACACTCAGAAGACTAATCCATGTTGCCCTAGGGAGTGATTCCTCGACAAGACATGAAAACGAAATGGAAAGATCCATGAATTTGGAATCAGCAGACTTGATTCTAAATCCTGCCTCTTTCCTGCAACATCTCTGAGAATTAGGGGGTTGGAGTAGAGAGGAGACCTGGTCAGCTTCTCCTGCCCAGTTTAATACCTTATCTTAGGAACAAATGGCTCTCCACTTGAGTGATTATGTGACAGCCAAAGTGTCCTCACAAGGTAGAAGAAAAGGATATGGGTGCACGAGACTTATGTCTCCAAAGGAGACTCATTAAAGTATATTCTTTGGAACCAACTGGGGATGGGAACAGTATACTACAGGCCTCCAAATGTACTCCTCCTCTTCTTCCTCCTCCAGATTGCGGTGGTGAGTCAGCTCCAAAAATAGCTTTCTGGCTTTTCATTTTTGTATTAGAAGAGTCAATCCCCAGGCAGAGGTTCTTTAAACATTTTGTCTGATGGACTCTTTTGGAGGTCTAGTGAAGTCATGGACCATTAACAGAATTACAAAGAAAATCAAATATGTTGAAAAAGTTATCAAAACTTTTTTTTAAATCTACATAGACCACCTGAAATCTCTCCAAATCTATGTGTATAATTTGGGGTCTATGGAATCCAGTTAAAGAATCCCTGACTCAGAATGAGTCCAGTTACATGTAGCGATAGTTTTCAACATTTGTTTAACTTATTACTTTCAAAGACAGAAACCTAGATAAGAGTTAACTAACTAAAAGATGGCCTTGAAAGTATATAAAGTGTTTTTGTCAGGACTACTCTGTGGAAAAGGCAGTTTATTATCTCCATTTTACAGATGATGAGATTAGTTCATAATCATTAAATAAGTTCATAACCGTTTGGTTTTCTGCTTGTGATTATAGACTTAAAAAGTGCCAGAGACTTGATTCTAGGTAAGATATTCTAACTTGGAAGCTCCTTCTACTCTTTCAGTTCCTACAACCTCCCTAGGTCCTTATTCCAATGTCAAACAGACATCAGTTTTTTAGTTCCTTCCTTAAATATTTTCCAGTCTATACAGCTCATTGTAAAACAAAACAAAACAAAAAAAGCATTCTGCCTAATGTAGTCTCATTTATTACCATCATCAAAATCTCCTAAGATAGCACACCTTTTGATGAGATATCAATAAGGGATTGTGTAATTTTTAGTTTGGGTTAGCAACAAGTGTATATCATTTAAGTTGAAGGAACTCTATGGTGGCTGTCAGGAAATCTGCATTCTGTTCCTCACTCTATCCTTAATTATTTATGTGACAAGGCTCACTTGGCCTTAGTTGCCTCTTCTGTAAAATGAGAAGCTTGGATGAGGTCATCCTTAACATCCCTTACAGTTCCGACACATTATAATACTATCCCAGATAATTCTCTTCATTTTCAATAGTAGATAACTACTTTGCCAGTCCAAGTCTTTCTCCTAGTAATGGCACTTTGAGTCCCACAGTTTCATAGTCAGGCTCGACTTAGTCTGGTCTCCTAGCTCAAGATTGGAATGAAATGGGACTATAGTAGAGTGTCTTAACAGTTAACAAAAGGAGATTTTCTTAGCCATACACTTTCTTACAATCAAAGTGCTCTGAGGTAGACATTAGGAGGTATGATCTAGGGTTGGTAGCAGCTTGCCTGGAGTAGGCAAGAAGCAACAATAGGTCAAAAATAACCCACCAACCCCAGCCCAAACTTTGAATAAACTGGACATTGATTTTAGGGGGTTTATTAGTTCCCCTGTTGAGAGAAATATACCATCCCTCTTTAGGGTTGTCTATTGGTATACTTTAAGGTTAATTAATTTAATAAAATGAAAAAAAAATTTCTAAAGCATATATAGCACAATGCCTGGTACAAGGTAGGTAATTAATAAATGCTTCCCTGCCCTTAAGTAGGGTAATTGAATTGATGTACTTTTTTGAAGGGGAGGTAAGGTTGAAGGTGACAAAGAATGTGAGGAGAAGGGGAGAGAGAAAGAGGAGATAGGCATCATCATAGGCCAATCCCTTAGTGCCAAGCATCCCTTCCCTACCCCTTATTCCTTCCTTTCCATATTTACCATGGATATTCACAGATCCCAGGGAACCCTAGGTCCCATCTTTCTATAAACTTAACTTATATAGACACACACTCCCCTATATACACACTCTCTTCCGTATAGCACATGTGTGGTATATTATAATGTATATCACACTAGAAGCATTAATCACTATACAGACAAATCCAGAGATTCTATAGAGGACTCTTATGGCCCATCATTTGTCTATGAACCATAGACCAATAGAGAACCAATCTACTACTATAACTATCTAACCTAAATGATAAACTACAATTTAAATTTGTTTCCTCTGCTTCTATCATTAAGATAAATAGGAACAGATGGCTCTTTGCTGTTATCTTGGAACAACATGATTATCACCCTACCACTTTTTTGGTCCAGATCTCATTGGTGCTGGGAATTCCATCATGGAAATGTTCTATCATAACTTATAGTTTTAGAAAGCTGCCATGATCACAGGTGGTATGCAATCATCGAATTGAGCAAAGTCTTCCTAACTCTAGTGCTGGAGTCTACCCTGCCTCCCTTCCTACTCTTACTAGAACCAATCACATAGTTAATTTTCAACTTCATTAATAAGGTTTATTCTTCTCTTTTGCAACTTTTCCCAATTTTCCCACAATGTAGATTTCCATGACCAAGTAAATTACCCATTAACCTCCTTCACCCCCTCCTTTTTTTTTCTGTTGCCTATGGACATTTACCTAAGATTTCATTCACTGTCTAGGGATGTGAGACATGTATAAGATTTGTTATTCTAGACACAGACAATAAAGCCCATGTTTGCCTAATGTCTGAATGTAATGACAGCAGAAAACTTTCAACAAATATTAGAACGAAATAAGAATATTAGCATATTTAGCAAGACAAAACAAACTGTAGGCAATATTTTTTATATAATTAGTTCATAATGGATACAACATAACATTTTAGAAGCAAAAATCAAAGACTAACTCATTAGGTAGCTCCTACATTGCTGTGTGAACTCTATGGAATCCTGTAGAGGATTTATTTTTTTCAGTAAAAACCATTTTTCTTTATAGTTTTGAGTTTCAAATTTTATCCCTTCTTCCCTCCCTCCCCTTTTTCCTCCCTAAGGCTATAAGCAATCAGATGTGGGTTATACATTAACATCTTCATTTACAAAACATGACTAGACATTCATTTGCCTCGATGAGCTATTGGTAATATTAATGGATTAGTGTCTAGATATCATACATATAAGTGTGTATTACATATATGCATATACATATATATTTTTGCATGTAAACACACATATTCCTTGATGCCCTTTATGTCAAAGAAACCTATAGCATCAAAGACTTGGGTTACTTTATATGGCAGGTCACAATTCTGTTGGTTTGAACACTCACCCTGGTCCCTACTTTACCTCTACATTGTACTACATTGCCTCTTCTTCTTTGCCTATTTATTGTTGATACTGTTCCTTTTGTCACTTAGCCTCATACTGTTTTGACTTCTCAGCTATACTACAAAGCCCTAGAAGGCAGGGGAACCAAGTATACAATCAATCAATGAGAATTCATTAAATATCTACTACCTGCCAAACACTATTTTAAGCACCCAGGCAAAAGTGAAACAGTTTCCACCTCAAAGAGCCTATATTTAATGGAGGAGATATGTACTTATATAGATTTATAAAAGATCCAAGATATATAAGCTCCCCTTAGAGAAGAAGCAAAATATTTTGTATTACTTAGTTCCTAATACAAGCTATGCACACAACACGTAAAATAGTGATGATTTGAATAAATATATAGATGAAACTATTTTGAGTACGAAGCTTTTCAAAGTCATTCGAATGAAACAATCTAATAAAGCACTGGCTCTGAATTCAGGAGAACTTGAGTTCAAATTCAGCCTCAGATACTTAACACTTACTAGCTGTGTGACACTGGGCAAGCCACTTAACCCTCATTACCCCGCAAAAAAGAGAAAAGAAACAATCTACTTGTAGATATCCTTTTGAGTTATGGTTTCTGACTTCTGGTTGAGTGGGTCTCTTAATTTGATTGTCCTTATCCTCTAACATTCTTCTTCAGCCTTCCTTTCATTTCCAAATTTTCAGTGTTCCATGGGAAGGGAATCAATGAAAAAAGAGAGCATTAGAATGGGCTCTAAGCTGGGAGAAAACATGTATATAATTACCATTCAAAGTTACTAAGCATGGGGGATGGAGAAAGATGAAAGATAAAAGAGGTCCCAGCATCTTTCTCCATACTGTATTAAATTGGAAAGCTGGAGAGAAGAGTTCTGATATTCATATAATTTAAGTACATTATTGGTTAAATAGGCTTTTGTTAACTAGCCTAGAAATCTCATCACACATAAATATCATTGTTTCTTTGAAAAAATGAATTTCTATGTTCCAAGCAACTGACTTACAAATTGGGGACTACTTGTATACTGTATGTCATTTCTTATTGCATTTCAAGGTGTCAAGCAAAATGGTTGGACTCTTCCTAGCAAAGATGATATTGTTTTTTGTTTTGGTTTGTTTTGGTTTTTGAGGCAATTGGGGTTAAGTGACTTGCTCAGGGTCACACAGCTAATGTTAAGTGTCTGAGGCTGGATTTGAACTCAGGTCCTCCTGACTCTAGGGCCAGCTCTCTATCCACTGTGCCACCTAGCTGCCCCAAAGATGATATTGTTAATGTCACCTATTCATTTCTGTGAGAATTAGTATTGTAAAATAGATAAAAGACAAGTCATAGGGACAGGAAGCTTTGGATTCAAGTCCTGACTCCAACACATTCAAGCTGTTTAGTCATGGGCATGTCATTTAACTTTTCAGGTCACAGACAACTCTCTAAAACCACAAATTATAAACGTTGCTAATCCGAGTCAGTGGAGTGATTTTTCCACTCCAAAAGTACCCCACCCACATAAAAACACTATTCTGGGATCCTCAAAATGTATATCAATGAATGCTTATGTGACATGCCAGACAGTTAACAAACATTACTAGTTGAGCAGCTGATATACAGAAGATAAAAAAAAATAATAATTTTCCTTGGACTACCTTACAAGTTAATAGCAATTCCTTCCTTCTATCCCCATGATCTGAGTCATGTTCCCTTCCCACTTAACTCTCTAAAATGTATGTGTTACCCAAGAGATAATTTAGGCCTTATCTCATGTCATCTGAAACTTTGGGTGAATAAATTTATCTTCTATTTCATTGGCAATAAAATTGAAATGCAAGAGTCAAGTAAGCCATCTGATTAACTACCAAAAACAAAAGCAAAGGGAGCTGATCTGGAACACCAAGAGCTATTTCCTTTTCCAACATGGCTCTGAGACATCAAGCCCCTTTTCACTGTTCACTGTTTGCTTCCCAAATCATGCCATGAGGCCTAGTGATGAAAAAGGCAGCCAAATTCCAAATTGGGCTCTTCTGTTGGAAGAGCCCAAGGGTTAAAAGATGATCCAGAAAGAGAATTTTTCACACAGAAGTTCAAGCTAATTTATTTTCATCTGAAAGGCATTGTTTGCTATTTGGACTCCTTTTGTCCTTCCCTCTCCTTCCTTGCACCATCTCCCTCCCTATTACTCCTCTTCCCATCCTCTACTTTTTTATTAAAAGAAAATAAATCCCTATCTGCATTTAATCACACAACTAGCATGAAAATGAACTCAATGAATAAAAATGTCAGGAGAGTTAAATGATAGGATTCCCACTTAGCCAAGTTTTCTGTCTAAAATTAGACTGCCTTTCTGGATTTACTGCTGTTATTAAGTGAATGTCCTTTTCACAAGAAAGCAGGGCTTCTTGGATTTAGACAGTGTTGTGAGGCATAGGATAAAGTACTCTGTGATGTATGACTTTGATTGACTCGAGGGGCCTTACCATTTCGATGCCGGGGTCTGTTCTTTGTTCACCAGATGAAGACTGGAGGCTGTAATACAGAGCTTGGGACCAGAGCTTGGAGAAGGATGTGTGTAAAGATGTAGAGTACCTTGTTTCTGCCATGCTAACATGATGAATTACAGTGCATTAAGGAAGTGTTGACACATGTGGGAATAGGCTCTTGACAAGCTTGCCAGTAATTAAGGCGCATTGTATGTAAAATCACTACCAAAAAAAAGTTGGAGCCTTGTTCTTTGTTAGGAGGAGTTTTTGCCAAACAGCCTTTGATGGAAAATACTCATATCTTCAGAATCTTTGTGGTTCACGCAGTGATGAGGGCAACAGGGAGAGAGATTGGCTTTTATTAAAACTCAAGGTGTTCCTACAGCCTGGAAGGTACAATAATGATTTTTATGCCACAGAGGGAAACAATGCACTAACTTTAGAATTCAACAGCTAAATCACCCAAATTTTATCAGCTGCTGTTGCTCCACCATTTGCATTGACTTTTGAAGGCTCTGAAGCAAAGATCTCTTACCTTATGTCTCCGCAACACTTCTCTCTCTCTCTCTGTCTCTCTGTTTCTCTCTGTCTCTCTCTGTCTCTGTCTGTCTGTCTGTCTCTCTCTCTTTCTCTGCTTCCTGGAATTAAAATAGATACTACATGATTATGCATCAGGGCTTTCTGCCCTGTCAGGTTTCTTCAAGAGCACTGGTTTCCAAGGCAGCCTTTGGCTCCTTTATCTTTTCCACTTGCCAAAGGGCTATGATTCCTCTTCCAGATAATAGGTGAAGGAATCTGGAATGGACTAAGATTGTGGTGCATAGCCCAAACTTTAGGCATGAGCCACCTTCAGCAGTGGTCCAGGCATACAAATGGTCTTTACAATGTTGTTCCCCAGCCCCTTCTCAGGCCTCAATACTTGGCTGCAGGCCAAGGCAAAGCAAGGCATGGACCCTAGTTGCCTTTCCATCTGTCCAACAAGAATTGGGGAGTTTGTAATTTGGAAGGGCTAGATTGTCTGCAATCTGGCATTTTGTTTTAAAGACAGAAATGAAACTGAATTAACCACCAGTCCAGGAATAATGAAAATTCTAGGAATTGTCCATTACTAGAGACTGAGTGGAACCTCTCATTCCCATAAGAGATGTTGAAATGGGGAGCTCATGCAAATCACTTCAACATGCTTGATAGTTTAAGCTGAACAGCCGTCATCCACAAATCTTATCTTACTAGGTTGGACTGCATTCTATGTTGGAAAGTATTGAAGGCTTGTCATATGGGAGAAAGATGACATTCTGTTTGGGCCCCCAGGAAACTAAGTTTCAGGGAAACTAATTTCTGCCCCATATTTTTAAAAGCCTTTATAACAATTAGGATAATCAAAAAATAGAATAGGATGGCTCAGGAAATAACAAGTCTCCCCAGAATAAAGGTTATGAAAACAGGCAGAAAGAAACTTATCAGGGAAGTTGAAGGCAGGATTCATACTTTAGATATGGGGTTAAGTAGATGACCTCTCCCTGTTCTAAGATTCCAGGCTTCTATGAATCTTTTAAAATTTCTTTTTTGTTCAGCCCTATGATTTTATTAGTATGGCTCTGTCCTGTAATGGAACTCTGCCGATGTAAATCGACAGCAACTGGTCTGTAACTTACAGTCTCAGAATGCTGTCTGGGACATTAAAAGGTTTACTTTTCTGGGGTCACACAGCAAGAATGTGTCAGAAAGAAGACTTGAAAAAAAGTTAATAAAAAAAGAAGTTAATGTATTAAGCACTTGATAAATATTTGCTGAATTGAATGATACTGAAGCCATTTGCTTTCTGTAAAATAAAACTATCAGATTTCTGGGGCAGGGGGTGGGGGGATGAGAAAGAAGACTTGAAGTTGTCTTCCCAACTCTGAGACCAGCCTTTGATCCACTAGGTCACACTTCTCATTAATTCTTTGAACCTAAATAACAGAAATGCAAACCCTAATTTCTGGAGAACATGATAATAGAATTTGGAACCAAACAGCAACAAAATATATTTAATAAGCATCCTTTTGTTTCTTCAAGGAAAGTGTCCATTGTGTCTTGGTTTAGCAGCCATTACCCTTTCCCAGCAAGTGATTCTCTATTGAAGCCATTCCTTTCATGTGCTGAGAAAATCCAACCTCAGATTTAGTCAAGAGAGAGCATCGAAGCCTTGTTGTTACAACTATGAGAATGTCAGTTTCTTTCCATCCAGTGACTCCCATATTTGAATTTCAACAGTGTCCTTTGGTTGTTGAAAAGACCAGTGCAAGGTGCTCAGCTGTCACCGTGTTTACAAACTATGCTTAGGTAGTTTGACACTCCCTAGCTACTTTCTTCATTTTCTTTCTCTAGTCCTGTCTACTTTACAGACACTTTTGCAGGAAACACTGTTTTTGGATAGTAATACTGTCAACTGATTTACTCCCAACACTCTACTCTGTCCAATAAGGAATCTTACTTGTATCACAATTCATTTATATAGTCATTCAGGGCCAACCCTGCCTATGCTCAATGTGGAACAGACCATGCAAACACATAAATTCTACACATGTTTCTACTATAAACAATTGGCTTCACAATTATATCCAATTACCTCTCACGTCCAAGTATTCAATCACCTTGGTCGTAAGATGTTCGCTAAATTTTATTTTTTATTTTTATTTTTGCCTTCTTGGCAATTTATAGTGCTTCTAACTGCTGGCTCTGAGGAATCCATGGATAGCTTCCAGAGTTGTAAAAAGAGGTAGGCGTCTTTATGGATGACTCAATGAAGATGTCTGCTCGCTACCCAGTGGCAATCAAAAAAAAAAAAAAAGCTAGAAAGATGTTAGAATGTATTCAAATGGAAATCAAGAAAAATGCAGGCAATGTTATAATTCCATTTCATAAATCAGTAATATTTTAACTTTAAGAACTCTATTCACTTGGGATCCCAAAGAAAATATTTCAAGAAGACATTCCAAGGAGAGTAATAAAAAGGAGTAGGCAAGTTTGGAGGTGATTGCATGAGATGTTACAAAGTCTTTGGCTTCTATTTGGGAAGAAAAAGTTTAAGAGTAGCCAGAGAAATATAAAATAATCTGCATGGGAGCTTGATAAACATTGCTTTAATGAATAAACACAAGATTTAGTCAAACCTCCTTAGATGAGGTTTATGTGTGTGTTCAATCATTTTCAGTCAAGTCCAACTCTTTGTGGACCCTATTTGGAGTTTTCTTGGCAAAGATACTGGAGTGGTTTGTCATTTCCTTCTCCAGCTCATTTTACAGATGAGAAACTGAGACAAACAGGATTAAGTAACTTGCCCAGCATGGCATAGCTAGTAGGTGTCTGAGGCCAGATTTGAACTCAGGTCCTCCAGGTCAGCACTCTATCCACTGTACCATCTAGCTGCCCCTAGAAGTTTATACAGTCACAATTATACACACAATTTAAGTATAACTTATGTAAAGTGCTTTGCAAACCTTAAATTACTATATAAATACTAGCTATTGTTAATATTATTTTTAAAACCTTAGAAAAAAGTGAGAGATTTTCATCTCTTTTTGAATTATCTTTTATTATGTTCATTATTTTAATCAACTGGATAATTGTTTAGCAATCACATATTTTATACAGTTCAGATTTAAAAGCCCTTCCGTCCCCATATTTGAGAACATAATGCTATTTTATTAAACAGACAAGAATTCTTTTTTATTTTGTATTTCATGTAGATAAAAGATGGCATTCACTAACCAATCTCTTGGCCCTCAATACTTGAGAAAAACAAAAATACACTCCCACTTTTTTTCTTCTATAACAGTTTAAGGATAGCCTACTGCCTAAACCCAGCTTAAAAGGTTGTCAAATATGTTATCAAAAATGAAATAATAATCAGCTCAACTTAGATAACAACTTTCCCTAAAGGTACAATATTTGTGTTTTGTTTTTTGTTTTGTTTTGTTGTTTTTCTTTCTTTCTTTCTTTTCTTTTCTTTCCTTTTTTTTTCAGGGCAATGAGGGTTAAGTGACTTGCCCAGGGTCACACAACTAGTAAGCGTCAAGTTTCTGAGGCCACATTTGAATTCATGTCCTTCTGAATCCAAGGCCAGTGTTTTATCCACTGCGTCACCTAGCTGTCGCCTAAAGGTACAACCTTAAACAGCTAGATGATACAGCGGATAGAGCACTGAAGTCATGAAGACCTGAGTTCAAATCTGGTTTCAGACACTTACTAGTTGTGTGAGATGAGCTAGAGAAGGAAAGAGCAAACCACTCCAGTATCTTTACCAGGAAACCCCCAAATGGGATCACAAAGAGTCAGACACAATTGAAATGACTGAACAACATTCCCTTATGAAGTAGATCTTGTTAACATTATTACTCCTCTCTCTCTCTCTCTCTTCTCTCTCTCTCTCTCTCTCTCTCTCTCTCTCTCTCTCTCTCTCTCTCTCTCTCTCTCTCTCTCTCACTAGAGCTATGCTGTTGGAGGGAGTTTCCAGTGAGAAATTTTATCCACTCGCTCAGATTGGCATCTTCTCTATGATTTGATTTTACTTTTAGAGAGTTGCCTGGGGCACTGAGAGAGATTAAGTGTTTTATCCATGGTCACAAACCCGTGTAAGGCAGAGGTGAAACTCTAAGGCCAGCTGCCTATGTATTGCTTCTAAGCATTTTATAGGTGAGAAAATCAAGTGTCAGAGAGGTTCTGGGATATGAACATAGGTCATGAGTCTCCCTACCCAGATTAAAAACCAGGTCTCTTGATTCCACGTCCAACACTCTTTCCACTATGTCACATGACACTCCAACCATTTGGTTCAGCACAAAGATTAGCTATAAAGAGCCAAGAGTCCTATGGCAATTCTCATTTGTGTTAATAATGCTTTCCAGTGGAGTCCTACTTTTCTCTATGCCCTGTTTTTTCCAACTTCAGTCACTATTCCAAAATAGCCCCTTTCTTGTCCTTTTTTTTCTCTTTTACTCATTCAAACATCCATCCATCCATCCATCCATCCATCCATCCATCCATCCATCCATTCATTCCTTTACTTATCTATCCATTTATTTATTTATTCCTTCATTCATTTACCTACCTATTTATTTATTCCTTTATTTATTCATTCATTCATTTGTTTATTCATTCATCCATTCAATTATTAATTCATTTGTGAATTCATTTATCTGTTTGGTTTTTAAAATTTATTTTTCCCTGTCCTTCTTCACTGTCTTCTCTTAGACCATGTGAGAATTTGAGCAGTTAGAACTGACCACAGCTAGTAGCCATTGACAAGTTTTCCAAGGAAGTTATAGGTACCAAACACACTATCCAAAGTAAAGGCCTATTGAAATGGAAAGTTTTTATTGGAGGAATTAATCTGTGAGCACTGTGATTCTTCAGAAATAATGCTTGACATTGTGTCTTGCAAGAATGTCTGTAGTATGAGTCCCATAACAGAAAGCAGTAGGTGGATAAAGAGAGCCAAGCTATGTCAGGGATCTCATGACCAAGGTCCTAGCTTCTTCCCTGATGCTTATAAGACATAGGAGCTTGGGCAAGCCTCTTGCTCCCTTTAAGCTTTCTAGGGTCACTGGTAGAGGAGAAAGATCACTGGTTTGGAAGTCTAGGAATAAGGCTTGAAACCCAGATGTTTCATTGGCCCAAGTGACCCCAGACAAATCACTTCAGTTCTTAGCTTATTCATCTGTATAATGAAGTACACTAAGATAGGTTGATCCATTTGACTTCACTGACTACTTTCACCTCAAATATTCTAGAATTGTGGGGCAGCTAGGTGGCACAGTGGATAGAACACCAGCCCTGGATTCAGGAGAACCTGAGTTCAAATACAGCCTGAGATACTTGACAAGGTGAGAATTGGAATGACACCCCCTGCTGGGAGGGACATTGTGAGCTCTGGCCTAAAAAGAAATCATGTGACTTTAGCGTCTAGAAGTGACCTTTTCTGGGGTTTTGAAGGACAGATTGGCATAAGGAAGTGATGCTTGCTGCCTGTGGGTCCTGTCAATCAGAGCTACCAACCAATTAGCTCGGAGCTCTGTGTGTGTGTAGATGGCCCTGTTTCCTGTTTCATAGGAGGCTTCTGGGAGGAGCAAGGCCTTTCGTTTTGAGACCTCAGCTTGGTGGAAGGACAGATGCTGGGCTCTCTTAGATAGTTAGATGAAGTTTGCTTTTTACCTCCCTCTCTCTCTTCACTAACTTCTGATATACTTTAATACTTAAAAGTCTAAACTCTTGCTAAAGCTTCTAATTTAAGGCGAACGCTCATTAGATTTTAGAAATCATAGCTAGAATTTCAGGCCCTTACAGCACTTACTAGCTGTGTGACCCTGGGCAAGTAATTTTTTTTTGGTGGGGCAATGAGGGTTAAGTGACTTGCCCAGGGTCACACAGCTAGTACGTGCCAAATGTCTGAGGCCAGATTTGAACTCAGGTCCTCCTGAATCCAGGGCAAGTGCCTAGCTGCCTCCTGGGCAAGTCACTTAACCCTCATTGCCCCGCAAAAACAAACAAACAAAAATATTATAGAATTGTACTACTCCAGCAGTTTGTGCAGTGTTTAGAAGGTACAACAGAGATAGCAGGAAGACACAAATGAGGACAGGGAAGGTGGAGAAGGAAATAAGCATTTGTGTAGCACCTACTATGTGCCAGATTCTGTACTAAGGACTTTTTCTTCTTTCTTTTTTTTTACAAATATTTTCTCATTTTATCTTCACAACAATGGTGCAAAGTAAACACTGTTATTACCTTTTCACAGATGAAGAAACTGAGGCAGAGATTAAGTGACTTGCCCAAGTTCAAACAGTTAGCAAATATCTGAGGCTATATTTGAACTCTGGTCTTCCTGACTCCAGGCCCTGCACTTTATTTACTGTACTACCAGCTAGAAAGAGTGAGAGTGAGAGAGACAAACAGACAGAGGCAGAGAGACCTAGAGGAGAGAGAGGAGAGAAAAAGAGATCTTTCTTAGGCATGTGAAGAGGAAATTTTGAAGGTGGCCTTTACATTGTTTTGCTTGAGGGCCCAGGACTGAAAGTTACCCTACTCAGCAGTAAACACTTGTCAGATCCTGGCATCAATAGGTGCCTTTGAGAACCAAGAAGGGGCAGGGCTAAAAATTCCATTAAACTCATCCAAAATATGTCATTCTCCTCAGAGACACTGTTGGGGTCACTCATCTCCTGGGGCCACCCTTATTGCTGTCTAACCTTCCCCTATCTGACTAGCTACATGACCCTCTGGTACTAACTTCCTTCTTCAAATTAATTTTAGCATTCTTAGCATGCTTCTTCTTTTATACAGTCTCATCTTCTTACTTGTCAAGAACAACTTTTGCTATCAGATTCCTCCTATACTGCTCCATGTTCTGGTTTATGGAAAGAATACTGTATCCAAAATTCAAACAAACAAAAACACCACAGACTGGGTTTCAATTTTGTCTCTGATGCTTATTATTCATAGAGCTGCTGGCAACTAAAAACTGAAAATGAAAGTTCACAGGCTTTACAAATTACATTAGCTCTTCCTGTAGTACTCCAGTCCCCACGAACTTGATTCAGTAATCCACAGCATGAGGCCCACATAGATGTAGCACCTGCCTTCATCATTGGTGAGTTTCTTCACCTCTAATGATCTCTGTAACCTAATCTGTAAAATAAAGAGATTGAAATAGATGCCCACTAAAAGGCTTTCCATATCTGATATTCTCTCCCTCCACTCCATTTTATTTATTTGTCTTTAACATTCATTTTTTAAAAATTTGTGTTCCGTATTCTCTCCCTTCCTGCCAACCCTCTCTACCCATTGAAAAGGTAAACAATATGTCAATTATACATGTGATGACATGCAAAACATTTATTTCTATATTAGCCATGTTGAGAAAAAAAAAGCAAGAAAAATTAAGTTAAAAAAGTGTGCTTCAATCTGCACTCAGAGTTCAACAAATTTCTCTCTGGAGGTGGATAAGTTTCCATCATAGGTCCTTTGGAATTGTCTTGGATCATTGTAATCATACCTTGTGATGTCATTGGTCATTTTGAAGATGAAGAATGGTCAGCAACAAAAACAGAGTTCTTCACTAGTTCTCTACATGAGAGAACTTCCAGAGCAGGAAGTGGTTGTGAGTTAAACTTTTGTCATGCATATTTCTTACACATGTGCCTCACTGCTTAAGGTTACTCCTCTCATGGATGCTGTGTATATTTGTGGGAAGGAGTGAATCAAGTTTTTAGGAGAATGTTTTGCATTAACTATTGTTACCATGTTATCTAAGAGTGGTAGTAGCTGCCTGCCCTCTGGGAGTCCAACTTGGCAATTCAAGCAGAAGTTAGAGAATGATGATATTATTTCTTCTCTCTCTCTCTCTCTCTCTCTCTCTCTCTCTCTCTCTCTCTCTCTCTCTCTCTCTCTCTCCCTCCCTCCCTCCCTCCCTCCCTTCTTTCCTTCTCCTCCTCCTCTTCCTTTCTCCTCCTCCTCTTCTATAAGTCACATGACTTACAGATGCCTCAATTCCTTTGCTTTCTCCCTTCTGGCTACAATGTCTCTTAGTGGTTGAAAAACATTGCTGAAAAGTATCATGGCTGATAAAAGGAAATCAAGAAGAGGTACATTCTTATCCCCCCTCCCTCCCTCTCCCTGCCACTAGACCCCATACCTGCACATGCAAGTATAAGAGGAGAGGCAAGGAGTGATTTCCCTCTCAAAAGCTAGATTCTTTCTTTATAGATGACTTCCTTCCCAGCTGCCAATGATCAAGATTCTCCTGGGATCTGTACTGAGTCTTTAGAATCCAATGCTTGCTTGTCAAAGACCACTAGTGTATGGTCAATCTTTGGCCAGCCAATGTAAGTTGTCTTCTAATTATGTCCAGAAGAATCTGGTTCTTTTTTTTCTTTTCTTCATTTCCTTTTGCTTTTTGGTAAATAGTATTTTATTTTTTCCATTTACACGTAAAGATAGCTTTCAACATTCATTTTTATAAGATTTTGAGTTCCAAATTTTCTCCCTCCTCTTCCTCCTTCCTCTTCCTCCTCTCCAACATGGCAAGCAATCTGATATGGGTTATACATGTGCAGTCATGTTGAACATATTTCCACATTAGTCACATTGTGAACAAAAAAAATAAAACAAAAGGGAAAAAACCATGAAAAAAAGTGAAAATATTATGCTTCAATCTGAGTTCAGATTTCATAGTTCTTTTTTTTTTTATTGTAGAGAACATTTTCCATCATGATTCCTTTCAAATTGTCTTGGATCATTGCATTGCGGAGAAGAGCTGTCTATCATAGTTGATCATAAAACAATGTTGCTGTTACTGTATACATTGCTCTCCTGGGAGAATTTGACATTGTTTTTCCTTTTTTAAACAATAATAAACACTTTTATTTAAACTTTTGGGTTCCAAATTTTATTCCTCTTTCCCTCCCTCCCCTCCTTCTTCCCTGAGGCAGTAAGCAATCAGATATGGGTTATACATGGGCAATTATGTTAAAAGATGATCATATTAGTTATTTCGTATAAGAAAACTTGAATAAAAGAAGAAAATGAAAAATAGCATGCTTCAGTCTATATCAGTTCTTCCTTTAGAGGTAGATAGTATGCTTCATCATTAGTCTTTTGGGCTTGTCATGGATTATTATATTGCTGAGAATAGCTAAGTCATTCACAGTTATTCATCAAACAATATTGCTCTCACTATGCACAAAGTTCTCCTGGTTCTGCTCACGTCAGTATACATCAGTTCATATAAGTCTTTCCAGGCCTTTCTGAAATCATCCTACTTGTCATTTCTTTTAGCACATTAACATTCCATGATAATCATATACCACAGATTGTTCATCCATTCCCCAACTGATGAGCATTTTTTTGATTTCCACTTCTTAGCCACCACAAAAAGAGCTGCTAGAAATACTTTTGTACAAATAGGTCTTTTTTCTCTTTTAGGTGATGTCTTTAGGATATAAGCCTAGCAGTGGCATTACTGGATCAAAGAGTATGCACAGTTGTATAGCCCTTTGGGCATAGTTCCAAATTGCTCTCCAGAATGGTTCAATCAGTTCACAACTCCACCAACAGCAGGGTTAGCAGAACCTGACACTTTTTAAAGATAGGAAAATAAAAACCTTTCTTTGCACTTTGAGACATCCACACCTTATTGTCTCTATTACCTATTCCTTACTTTCTTTTTTATTTTTTTTAATTAAAAAAATATTATTCCTTACTTTCAAAAGAGATTGGCCTATCTACACTAGAGTTAAGATAGATAAAAGAAAAATGTGTATCACCTAACTTATAGTATATGGTTAGATGGCTAATCCAATGAATTCATACATTGGTATAAATATCTTAAGTAGATAATGACAAAGATCCAAAATTCACTATAAGGAAATAAGTTTATATATAGCATTTAAGAAATTATATAGTACTTTCAATGCCCCCAAGCTACTGGATAGTACAAAAATCGTTCTTTTAAATAATAATCTCCCAGTGATGATCCATGTAGCTGTGAATCATAGAGCATTGAGGGTGATCCAAAGCTTGTCAATTCACTGAAAGGATAGAATAAATAGACAAGGAAGAGGTAAAAGATGAAGGAAGCAGAAACCTTCATCAGAACCACATAGAGCGGAAAAGCTTCTAGACAGGAATCCCTATATATACCAGTATCTGCCCTTTGAAATTTACTCTGGGCAATAATCTGGGCCAGACCCCTACATCCCCAATGCTAGCATACTAACAACACTCAACCTAAAGGGAATCTATGCACACGTGGGAGACTCCAAAGATGAAGAAAGAAACCAGAGACCAGTGGCTAGAAATAGAAGAGAAAGGTCAAAAGGCCAAAAGGCCAAGAAAGAAGATCCAAGTAAAAACCTAGCTTTCAAACTAATAAATCAACAGAGTCTCATGAAGACAGAAGACAAAAATAAGCGAAAATCCAAAAGAAGCCAGAGCACAATCAACAAATGCAATTCATACCTAATGAACATTCCCATAAACCATAGAACAGCAGGAAGAAACTCTAGTGTGGTTCAAAGAATAAAACTTTTAAAAGAGGCTGGGAATGAAGTTAGATTGGATGTTTCTTGAATGTAGACTTTTAAAAAATGACAAATGGCAGGTTAGGGGAAAAGTTAATATTTGGCAGAGAGTCTCTCCAAGTAAGTAGAAGCTCTGAGAGAGAAAAATATATTTAGAACAAAAAATATACATGTAAAAAATGATTGGTAAAAGCAAAGCAAATGACAATGTTAAAAGAATATCTAAATTCTTTTTAAACACAATATATTTGTATTTATTCCATTAAATATTTTTCAACTACATTTTTAAAATTTAACATTCATTTTAAAATTTTTTGAGTTTCAAAATTTCTTCCTACCTTAGCCCTTGAAAAGGCAAACAATATGATATTGATTATATGTATGAAGTCATACAAAATATATTTGTATATTAGCCAAGAACACATAAATTCTAGACAAGTCCAAATGACTGACCTTGAAGATAGTATACATAGAGATGACTTAAATTAATAGGGCTCTCTGAAAAATGTGATCACTAAAAAGAAAACCCTCAATAACATATTTCAGGAATTAATACAAGAAAAGTATCCAGAATTTTTTAAATATGGAAAACAAAAAATGAGTGGTTAAACTCATTTTACAGATGAGGAAACTGAGGCAAATGGGGTTAAATGACTTGCCAAAGGTCACACAGATAATAAGTGTCTAAGGTTGGTTTGAACTCATGAAGATGAGTCTTCCTAATTCCAAGCCCAGTCCTCTATCCACTCACTACACCACGTAGTTGCTCTGCCAAAGGATATTACACAATTCTAGAAAAAAGAACTACAATTTATTAACAACAATGTAAAAATGTTCTATATCAGGAATAAGAAAATTCAAATCAAAGTAGCTCTAATACTTTGCTTCAGATTCAGCAAACGACAAAAGAAGGATATAGTTGATGTAGGAAGGGCAATAGCAAACCAGGCCCATTAATATACTCTTTTTGGGGGGGGGGCAATGAAGGATAAGTGACTTGCCCAGGGTTAGGCAGCTAGTAAGTGTCAAGTGTCTGAGGCCGGATTTAAACGCAGGTCCTCCTCAATCCAGGGCCAGTGCTTTATCCACTGCGCCACCTAGCTGCCCCCCATTAATATACTCTTGATACAATTGTGAACTGATCTAATCATTCTGGAGAGAAAAATTGATTTATTCTTTAAAAGTGACTAAAATTTCCAAACCCTTTGGTCAAGAGAATGCTAGATCTGTGACTAAAGGAGGTCAATGACAAAATATTCATAGCAGCAATTTTTGTAGTAGCAAAAACCTATAAAGTAAATGTCTATCAATTGGGGAATGGTTAAACTAAATATGGTATATAAATATATGTGATTTTACTATGCCAGGACAATGAAAATTTAAAAAATGAAAGAATAATAAATGAAGAAAAATATATATACCCTGATTACAATTTGGGAATACTTCCAACGTGCAAATAACTAACCTCACCAAAGAACTCAAATTTCCCAACTCACCCAATAAAACAAACTGAAACACATTTATAATATTAGTATTGGAATAATTGGAATGACGCCACCTGCTGGAAACTTACTGTAGGAAAGTGCCGCCATGAGGAGAAGGCACCTGAAGGCAAGACATGTGGCTTTTCTTTGGCATCAGGAAGTGATGTTTGCTTGTGAGAGGAAGAGGGGCAGATTAGCTTGGTCTGTGGGGGTGCAGGAAGCCCCAAGATTTGAGTGGAGAGAAGGAAAGATATATATATAGATCTGGGGGTTAGACTCAGGGAGATCTGACAAGAAGAAGGGGGCTGCTGATGAGACGGACAAGATAGAGAGACCAAGGGCTGCTGACGAGATTAGAAAGGTTGGAGCGTGGCCATAAATTAGGAGACAAGATCATCTCATGGTGCCATGGTATTATTTTGTGAACAAATTAGAGGTGCTATTGAATTTGACCAAAAGACATTTCCAAGAATATGAGCAGCATCAAGGAAAGATGAAGACAATTAATTATACAACTAATGATGAAGGAGAAAAAACAGAAACAGCTTTCTCCTCTGAGGGCTCCCTATCTCACAACTTCACTGTTTGTACCTGACAAGTGACCACAAAGTACGAGTTCATTCTCATGATAATAAATGATCTAAAGCATTAGTTCTCAAATGTTTTGGTCTCAGGATCTTTTTGCACTCTTCAAAATTACTGAAGATGCAAAAGAGTTTTTGTCTATGTGGGCCATATCCAGTAGAGTACTGGTAAATGTTTAATAGCTAGCTCCCTGAAAAAATAGCTACACATGACACACTTGTTCATTAAGTCTGTATTATTTTCTAACATTTCTTCATCATTTCCTTAAGTCTAGACAGTAAACAAAACAGGAAGTCAAGCCTTGATTTGAAGTGTTTGCTGATTGATTTTTGATGTGTAAATGCACACACTGAACATTTAACAATCATCTCTTAGAAACTGATTTGAACATTTTCCAGTACACCCCTGCCTATATCTATTGGCATTTACTTTATAAGAAATTAAAACATACTTTTAAATTATTTTAAAATTAAAAACCAATTACATATTTTCAGAAAAAACATTTTATAAAAATAACTATTTTCTAAAATTAAAAAATTTAGTGAGAATGTTGTTAATGTTTTATATATTTTTGCAAAATTCTTTAATGTCTGACTTAATAGAAGGCAATTGGGTTCTTATATTTGCATACACATTCAATCTCTTGTGATGTTGGTTTGAAATAGATGAAGAAAATCTCACCTCACACAGATAAGTAATTAGAATTGGAAGAATATTGTTAAGAGTCAAATAATGTTTTACAATTATTATGAAAATAGGCTTGATCTCCCAAACCCCCTCAAAGGTTCTTGGGGGTCTACAGGGGTCCATGGACCATACTTCGAGAATCACTGGTTCAAGGGTACATTACTATATATGGGTCTAGATTGAGTTTCATGTCTTAACCCTATGGTTACCTTGTAATTTGGAGGGGGGTTTGTCCGAGTAATTCATTGTCATCAATAAGTTTTTATTACTTTTCACTTCCATCAGCAATTCATCAAAAAATTATACTGAATAGGACTAAGTCCCAAGGTTCTCCCCTAGGGAATTAATTTTTTGATTGTTATTTTTCTTTTGTGTGTGTTTTTTTGTTTATTTGTTTTTTTAGTGAGGCAGTTGGGGTTAAGTGACTTGCCCAGGGTCACACAGCCAGTAAGTGTTAAATGTCTGAAGCCGGATTTGAACTCAGGTACTCCTGACTCCAGGGCCAGTGCTCTATCCACTTCGCCATCTAGCTGCCCCAATTGTTATTTTTCACTGGAATTAATTCCTAGTCTTACTGTTTTGCCCTTTAACTGACCTATTTTTAATCCATAATTGCTTATTCCTGAAGCTGCTGGGTATACATATAAACATCTTTTTCCTAAAACTTTTCAAAGGAGACTAACTTTTCTGGATGGTCTCTATACTTCAGAAAACTATGGTTTACCTATTCTGAAGATGTACTGTGGTGTTTTGGTTTTGGTTTTGTTTGTTTGATTGATGTTTACTTATTTTATTTTGAAACTATATCTTTCTATCTCATGCAGGCTGAAAGTGAAACAATCATTTATGGGCCTATCCCTGTTGCTGATCAGCACAAAAACTTGGGCCTGCTCCATTTCTAACCTGGGCTAGCTCATCCCAACTTGGGCAGACTGGCAGTTCCCCTCACTCCTAGGCCCCACTCCCAGGGACTCCCCATATCGATGCTGGTCTTAGTACATGCTTCACCCAGTTGGTTGCAGTCCTATTTCACCTTAGCACTCCTCAATTGAAGAGATTCACCAATTTCAGCCCCTCAGTAGCAAAGACTACAGGTGTGTTACACTAATGGCTGGATGCTATGATTTTCTTAAAGATATTTAGTTTACTTTTAAGGTATTATGAGAAGTTTCTCCAAAGTTAAGGAGTATGTGACCTACATGTATGGACTGATATCCTTTATTTTTTTGGTGAGGCAATTGGGGTTAAGTGACTTGCCCAGGGTCACACAGCTAGTAAGTGTCAAATGTCTGAGGCCGGATTTGAACTCAGGTCCTCCTGAATCCAGGGCCAGTGCTTTATCTACTGTGCCACCTAGCTGCCCCTAATGCCCTTTAGAATTGTAACTGTATTCGATGTTCAGGCCATGGCCTAAGCACACCCGCCCCCCAATATGCTAGATTATGTTTGTAGAAAAGTTTCTGAGTGTCAAAATTATGTTAGCTAATTATGATTTTCTCAAAGAAACAATGTATGCATGGAATTTTAAACAAAGAACCTAATGATCAACTTTTTTGTAGAATTGACTAGAAATTTCAGTTAATCAACTAAATAGGCAGACTGTATGCCATAGTGAATAGAGTAGAGGTCTTGGAGTTCAGAAGATACAAGTTCAAATCCTGCCTCTGACATATGCTAGCTGTGTGACCTTAGACAAATCATTCAAACTCTAAGTTCTTTGAGAAAGTCTAAGTGAAGGGGGAAGGGATAGGAATAAGCATTTATTAAGTACTGACTGTGTACCAGGCTCTATATAAATATTATCTAGTTGGCCTTCCCAAAAATCTTGTGAGGTAGGTGCTATTATGATTCTCATTTAATGGTTGAGAAAGCTGATGCAAACAGAGGTTAAGGACTTGCCAAGGATCACACAGCTGATTAATGTCAGTGGCTGGATTTGAACTCAGTTCTTCCTAATTTCATGCCCAGTATTCTAGCCACTGTGCTACCAGCTGCCAAATTGACCTAAATTGGTGGAGTTTCCAATTTGGGAATTGCCTACACTGATAAAAATCACAGGTGCCAAAAAAAAGAAAAAAAAACAGAGAGAGAGAGAGAGAGAGAGTATGAGTGAGCGAGCATGGCATGGCAGAAATTCTTCAATTCCACAAACCTTTATTAAGTATTTACTGCATTCAAGACACCACGCTAGAAACTGGAGCTTCAAAGGCAAAAATGAAAACCAGTCCTTGACCCCAGGAAATTTACATTCTACTGGTAGAATACAACAATTAATCAGATACACATATGTAAGATAATCTGAGGAAGAAGAGGGCATTAGCAAATAGGGGGATATGGACAGCATTTCTGTAAGAAGTGATACCCTTGCTGAGTCTTTAAGGAAATTAAATATTCTACAAGGTGGAGGTGGGAGAAGTGCATTTTAGGCATAGAGGACAGCATGTGAGGAAAGATGGAGATGGAAGCTTGACTACTAATTGTAGGCAATAGCGAAGAGTAAATTTTAATTGGTACATCATAAGGATTTAATAAATGATTATTGACTAACTGATTGACCGTGTATAGAATCATATGACCATGGGGAAAATTGAGAAATTACTCTTTTATCCTAGAGGAAATAGGCAGCCACTGAAGGCTTTTGAACAAGGACAGTGACGTGGTCAGATTCTTGTTTGGGATTGATTATTTTGCTCTCTATATGAAGGATGAATCAGAGAAAAAAGGAGCTACCAGCAAGAAGACCAATTAGGGATCTGTTACAATGGTCTAAGTGAGAGATGATGAGGGTCTGAAACAGAGCGCTGGCTGTTTGAGTGAAGAAAAGTAGACAAGTTAGTTGTTTGTGTATTGTCCTTTGTTCTTGAAGAGGACCAAAATGACATCACCATGTTATAGTCAATTCCAAAGTTCTTCAAAGAGGCCTTCAGAGTGTCTTCCTCTGACCACCACGTGAGTGATTGCCTTGTGTTGAGGTAGACTTCAGAAGAATTGACAACCAATTGAACATGAGGAGGGGAGGAGAGATGAAAGAGTAAAGGGAGGGGGGCAGCTAGTGGCACAGTGGATAAAGCACCAGCCCTGGATTCAGGAGGACCTGAGTTCAAATCCAGCCTCAGACACTTGACACTTACTATCTGTGTGACCCTGGGCAAATCATTTAATCCCCATTGCCTGGCAAAAACAAACAAACAAACAAGAGTAAAGGGAGACCCTAAAGAGATGAATATGGGTGACTATAAAGATGTGCTTCCTTCCATGGAAGACAGTTCATTTAGCAAAGGAAATATAGGTTTAGGGGACAATATAAATGAAATCTATGTTGTAAATGTTGAGCTTAAGATGCCTATTGGATATTTAGGTAGTTACATTCATTAGTCAATTGATGATGTAGAAAAAGATTTGAAGAGAAAGATTATAATTGAAATTCTAGATTTGGGTGTCTTCTTGTGGTGATGATATAGGATCATCCAGAGGGAGGAAGAGAAAAGGAGGAAGGGAGACGCAGATCAAAGCCTTGGGGCACACCCAGCATTTGGGGGCAAGAGATGGATGATAATCCAGCAAAGGAGATTAAGAAGGATTGAGATACCTCCTGGTCTCAAAGGCAGAATTCTCTACTATAGAAGGCTCAAGACTCTAACTCACCACTTTCTGGCTATGCAATTTTGAGCAAATTCATTTAGTTTCTTGACCTCATCTTCCTCAGAAATAAAATATGAGTAATAATGCTTACACTAAGGAGTAATAATTCTTTACAGGGTTGTTACAGGGGTTGAATGAGATCATGTATGTGAAAGCACTTTTAATGCCATGTTTAAAAAAATTTAAGGTATTAGCATCTATGAGTATACAATAAAAGTTTTCTAAAATTTATATGAATCAATTAAACTATGTAATATAGTAATTGATAACCTCAATTTGATCTTATTTTAATAAAGAAGTCCTCTAGAAAATGGCCACATAGGGAAGGGCAGGGGATGGAGGAATGGGATTGTAAGGAAATAGCCAAAGGATCCTTGGGAGAAGGATTGTGGCATAAGCCAGAGAGGGCCCTAGGAAAGGGACTGCAAGGGTCATAGAGAGGTCACTGGGGGACCAGAGTAGGGGGGGAAGGGTATATGGGCCAGAATCAGACTGACTGAGAAATGTTGTATATTCACTGTTCATTGTGAGTGCTATTAAGTACTTATAAAAAGGGGTGTATGGGATATTCAGGGAGGACTACTACCTTTGGTATGAGGGCTTACTAAGTCCTTTTTAAGTTGCTTATCTACCTTTGGTGTCCACTTTCACCCAACTCTCACCTGTGGCTTCAAGGAGTTGTAGCATACTCAGTGGTTACATCCTGGTAAAACTGTCTTGGCAAACAGGCTAAATCAGGTTGAGGGTAACTTATGGGATTCAAACCCATTGGTGGGTAGGTGGAGTGTCTAACCCAAGCATGTGAAAACTTCTCTTGGCGGAATGGGAGGATGAAAACAATTTGTTCCTTCTGCCATGAAGATGGCTGAAGCAGGTGCTTTGAAGTGCTTAGATATTGGTCAGATATTGAAGATGCAAAGATCATCCATTATGTCCTGGGTCATCATCAGTCATCTTGACTTTTGTCTTGCCACTAGACAACTCTGGGAGAGTGAGGCTGTTGACTGTGCAACTCTGCCTCACTTAAATCCAATTCACAGGCAAGTCAAGACATCACCCTGTGATGTCGTTGACCCTTTTCATAAATGAAGGATGAAAAAGAACAACGTATAAAGAAGTGGTGATCCTACTGTTCCACTGAGGAGATTCTCAGTCAACTCTAAATAGAACACAAAGGACTCTGAAGTCCATTTCAATCCTGAGATTCTATGACTCATCTCTTTTGGACCCAGCTTCCTCATCTGCAAAATGAGGTTGGGATAGTTCACCTCTAAAGCCATGCCCATATGGGGACCTATGATTTCATTTAGTATAGGAAATTCCTAGATAAAAATTCCCTCCACCCGAATGCCATTCAGCAACTTCTCTGAAACAAATAGTCTTAGAAGGGGCCCACAGCACTGAGAGGTTAAATAACTTCCACATACTCCATCAGTATGTGTCAGAGGCAAGATGACTGTAGAACTTCCTGGCACCAAGGCTTACTGCTATGCTCGGCTGCCCCTCGTGTCTGGTCCTCAAAATTATGGCTTTGTTTTTGTAAAACTTGTCAAAACTACACATGTTGGATATGGTTCTAGCAACCTTATGACAGATTCTAGGTATTAACATGGGTGTCACTGGAAGCCGTAAGTTTCACTGTGGCAGATTAGTGACCCTGGGTCCTTGAAAGTTATGTTGGGAAGATGTCAGCTCTCACAAAGTCTACCAAGGTAAAAAAGGCTTTGACTACAAGCCTGGTCATGGAATGTGTGTCTGTTAGTTAAGTTCAGAAAGGCCCTTCACCAGAAGCATAACCACCTACTGGTCAATTTGGATGTGGGGGCAGGGGGGGAGCGGTCACAGCAAGTTAAGAAGACAGAATTACCTGACTTTTTTGAACCTCAGATTTCTCATGTCTTAAATTGAGATAATGGTGCCTGTACTATCTACCCCTCAGAGTTAATTTTGCAAAACACTTCACTAATCTTAGTGAAGTATTACGGAAGTGTGAGGTGTGACTAAGGTATAGAGAGGGACTGCTATTCTGTATCAGTGCAGAGAATACCCACATGGAGAGAACCATGGATATATTGAAGCATTGAAATAATTAGTTACATAGTAGATGTGAATCATGGTAAACCAGATGACTGTGAGTCCAAGATTGCCTCAACAAAGAAACTGATGTCATTAGACTATACATACGGTCCCAGCTGTATACTCTAAGCAATATTGGCATTGATCATTGTCACTCAAAAACATTGTACAATGATTACACTAGCTCAAGCACAGAGCTGAAAACAATGTACCACCTGTGCCATGGTCCATTGGTTTCCCACACATAAAAATAACCCAAGAGTTAAAAAGTTTCCTTTCTATGTCTGGTATTCATACCAACACTCCAAAACCTTCTCTATATATGCCTCCCCTACGCCCAGCCAAATCTCTGTGTCTATTCAAAATGTGTGTCCTGATGGACCAGCTCTCTGGCCTGTCCATCTGACCACATTTCATAGTTTCTTTAGACAATTGTCATTGTTTGTCCACCTGGTTTTTCCTCCTATGAATAGTTGGTTTGATCTCTTGAGTTATTATCACCTTATCTAGGATACTCTGTAATATGGAATTTCCATACAGATCCATGAATTTATACTTTAGGATCATCAGATGATAGTCTAGAGGTGGAAGGGAATTTAAAAGTTTCCTAATCAAGCCCACTCATTTTACAAATGAGGAAATGATCTCAGAGAGGTTAAATGATTTGCCTAAGGTCACGGACAATAAGGGGCAGAGCCAGAATTCTAACTCAGCTCCCATGCTTCTGAATCAAATGTGCATTCCACGTGCAATACAGTTTCCCTGTGTGTCCCTATAAGACCAAACAGAACAAATGACGCTCATTTGTCAGTTTGACTAACTCCTGTTTTGTATTAGCTACAATGTTAATATCCAAAATGAAATATTACTTTTAGCAATATATAGGAATGATCCTTATAAAGCTAAAAGCCTCACCTTGTCCTTCTAAGTGTTGAATCAACTGCATTCATAATGGGGGAAAAAACCAAAAACATTGTACATAAGGTTTAAGATATGAGTTCTAGTCTCTGCTTTACCACTCAACTTTCTCTATGATCTTAAGGGACCAAGACTCCAATGAGTCAAGAGACTTTTCCAAGGTCACACAGCTAATCAAGAGGCCAGTGAAAGACTTCTGACTCCAATTGCAGAATTTGTTCCACTATATTGAGAACTGAAATCCAAGCTTATAGTAATAAAATGCTTAATCAAAGTGTCTCTGGTTCTAGGGGGTTGGAGAGATGATGCCTAGGCTAGTTGGCAGGTGCACCTTTTTAACTTTATCTTTTGGAATAACCTCCTTGATAATTCTTTGGGTTCAGCAAACAGTGCTTTAGTGTCCTAGAAAAGGGGACACTGTGGTACAATGCAGTGTTCTAGATCTGGAACTAAAATCTGGAAGACTCAAATCTTATCCTGGCTCTGCCACTTACTATCTGCGTGGCTTTGGGCAAATGATTCAAACTTCTCTGGGTCTCAGTTTCTTCTCATCAAAAAAGTGGGGATTGAATGACATGACCTCTAAGGCCTTTTCCAATTCTAAATCCATGATTCTGTGAATTAGGCCCTGAAATACAAAGAAAATATAGTCATGTTAAGGTCTTTCTGCACTAATGTCCACCAATCCACCCCTCATGATAATTTTTTTTTAAAGATCATAGAACTTAGAGCTACAAAAGACCTTGGAAATCATATAGTCCAACAGATCTTAATGAGAAATAAACCAAGGCACACAGAGATAGTGCCTCTTGCCCATGGTTATAGAGTTTGTGAATAGAAGAACTGAGATTGATTAGAAATATGTTCCTATGACTCAAAAACTGGTGCTTGTTTATAGAATGCAAATAGTCTCAGTTATTTTTATTAACCAATTTTTCTGTCCTCATAATAAAAGCAAAACAGCTGGAGGTCTTCAGCCAGATGTGGAGGTGACTATTTGTTGGAGAGGGTGGAGAGGAGATTCAAGCTTTAAGTAGAGGGTTAGACAAGATGACCTCTGGGGTTCCTTCAGTTCTGTGGTCCAGTATTTCCTGAAGGTATAAAACCTGAAGGAAGATAATGACCCAGAGATATTGAAAATGTTTTTGTCCTTGATAATGGCCAATGACTGTGCTTCCAAAGAAGGATCTATGCCCTTAGAAATGTTCACATCATTAAACAGAAATGCTCATTCCAGGGTGAGTTTCTGCTTTCGAAGCTCTAGGGGTTGGATACATGAGTCACCCTGTAGGATGCCATTCCAATTGGTAGGAAAGGGCTTTTCCTTCAAATAAATTTCACTTTCAGAGAAGGCTTTAAAGCACATTACCCATAGGGCCATGAAATGTTTGGCTCTGCGTAAATCCTCCCACAGCCAAAGGAAGCATCCTGATGGATCCAGAAAGCTTTCCCCAGGTCCAGGAAATTCTTAGCCATAGTGGCTGAGGAGTGATCTGGTGGAAAGACTTCTTCATTCCCTTTCTCACAAGGTCCTTTTGAGGGAACATATAATAATGGGAATTAATCAGCTAGAACCAAACCATGCACTGAGTTCCTCAGCACAGCAGGGCTTCTACTTGCCTCCCCCATATGTCACCATGGCAGCTCGTCCTCCACAGCTTTCCCTAATGGGTTTTCCTTAAGTCTCCTTTTGCCTCCTCATTTCATGGAATAAAGAAATAACGCCCATCAGCCTCAGCACCAGCAGATGTTTTAAAGGGAAATGCTTTATCTGGTATCCAATATGTCTCCCTTTCCCTCTCTCTCCCTGCCTCCCCAAGTCCCAGTGGTAGCTATAGACTTTTGAAAAAGAAATCACAGAGGATGAGATGTGTTTTGTTTGAGACAATAAGCCTTGCCTAAGGCAGTATGGTATGGGGGTGGGAGGACAAGAACTCTACACTTAAGGCTGGGAGATCTGAGTTCTAGACCGAGCTCCATTACTTACTGGGCAAATGACCCAAGCTTAGCCTCAGTTTCCTTCTCTTGAAAAAAATGGGATAAAGATTTTCCCAACTCAGCTCATGAGTTTATTGTGAGGATTAATGAGATAATGTGTAGGACTGATATGATAATATATTCATGTGTGTGAAAGCATTTAAAGCCATAAATTACACAGAGCAAATTACAACCAAAACCAGTGCTCCTACTGACTTTCCTCACCTAAAGTCATTTAATTGATCCACAAAAATGGGATCTTGGGGGAAGCTATGTAGGAATTGGGCAGCTCCACATCAAAAGATTCATAAATTCATAATTTATTTCATATTTTAAATTTAATTCATATTCATAAATTCAGCTAAAATTCAGAAGAAAGAAACTTAAAGTTGTTTTTTATAAGGAACTCTAAAAGGGCTGGGCTAAGCAAGATTGGTCAGATAAACAACAGATTCAACAGAAAGCCACCTAAGGTATATAGCTGGCAACCAGAAAATGAAAGGAGGAGAAGGTAGATAAATTGTACTGGATTCAGCAAATTTATTAAGTAACTACTATGTGCCAGGCCCTGTGCTAGGTACTAGGGAAACAAGGAGAAATATGATGAATAGACCCTGGCCTGGAGGAACTTACATGTTTCCTAGGAAAGGGGGAAGGGGAAATATGACATACATACATACATACATATATATATATATATACACACACACATATATATATGTATGTGTGTATGTGTGTGTATATATGTGTTTATGTGTATATATACATATATTACATACATACATATACATACATACATACATACATATATATATATATATATATATATATATACCTAAGTAGATTCTACATAAATTCAGGAAGGAGAGAATGCCAATCCATGGAAAAATCAGGGGAAACCTGAGGTGGCACCTGCCCTGTGATTTGAAATGAGTGAGGAATTCTATAATGTGGAGATGAAGAGAAAGGGCACTATGGAAGAGAAAGGAGTCACTATGGAACATTGTGAGAATAGGGAAATGCTAGCAGGCCAGTTCAACTCTAAGTAGTGTGTGAGGGGGAATAAAATGTAATAAGCTGGAGAGGTAAATGGGAGCCAAATCATGGGCCCATTTAACAATAGCAGCCGAGGTGTCTGTAGTTTAGCCTCATGGCAACAGAGAACCATTGTAGATTGTTTAGTAGGGGAGATCTGAATTTGGGGACAGTGTTTTGGCAGCTCTGTATGAAAGGTAGATTGAGAGGGCAGAGATTAGGAACAGGAAGACCAATTAAGAGTCTGCTGCAGTTGTCCAGGTGAGTACGGTTATGTGGGCCTGAATTATAGTAGAATTTGTCTCTAAGACAAGAAGCAAAGAATTTAGTGATATCTTGGAACAGAGGCGAGAAAAGGGGCTGACTCTTCCCTCCAGAAATCTATACATTAAAATGCAGCTCAAAATGAAAACTCTCAGATGGATTTTTTTAAGAAAATATATGGTTCACGGCAGGGAAAGGGACTGTCTCCCTGTAGATAGGGAGCATTGGAAAGAGACTGAGACCTAGCATAAAATGTGGAAAGGAGAGATTGATGACCAATAGGCATATAGTTGCTAAAGAGTTGAAAAACATTTGGGCCTCACTACAATCTTGGGATGTGAATGCTACAGGTATCATCCTCTTTTTACAGATGAGGAAACTGAGGCTTAGTGACTTGTCCGTGCTCACAGATCTTTCCTGATCCCAAATCCAACACTCTTCCTACTACCCCAGGCTCATAAGAGCATGGGCCTAGGGGTCCAGGAGCCAAATTTTCTTAAACTGCTCTTTTAAAGAGACCATAGATCTGTGGTAAAAACAAATGGGATGGTGACTTTAAACTTAAAGAAATTGTGCTAAAAGTTTTACTTTTTTAAAAAATCTGAGACTTTTTTTTAAGTTGTGCATCCAGTGGGTATTTCTCCCCACCCCAGGCCCCCAGGCCTCTGTACTGATACCTAAGACTGGAAATAATTTGGCCTTATTATTCAGCTTGATGTCTGGGTGTTTTTGTTTCTTTTTTTTTCTTTTTTTCCTTTTTTTCAGGACAATGAGGGTTAAGTGACTTGCCCAGGGTCACACAGTAAGTGTCAAGTGTCTGAGGCCAGATTTGAACTCAGGTCCTCATGAATCCAGGCCCAGTGTTTTATCCACTGTGCCACCTAGCTGCCCCTTGATGTCTGTTTTAACCCCATTCTTTCATTCCAACATGGACCCTACCCTCACGATAATATGGGTTTTCTTGGCAACTCAAGTTCCTTCAAGCTCCTTTTTGTGAAACAAATAGATTTTCTTTTTTCATTTTTTGGCTGGAGGTTAGTAAGACCTTCCCTGTATCCTACTTGGCAAAGCTTATTGGCTCACCACTGGTTCCACATATTAGTCCATGAATTAAGGAGAATATATGATATTTTGGGGGCAACTAGGTGGTATAGTGGATAGAGTACCAGGCCTGGAATCAGGGAAATTCATCTTCCTGAGTTCAAATCTGGTCTCAGACACTTACCTGCTGTGTGTCATTTAACCCTGTTGGCCTCAGTTTTCTTATCTGTAAAATGAACTAGAGGGGTGGCTAGGTGGCGCAGGTGGCCTGGGATTCAGGACTACCTGAGTTCAAATCCGGCCTCAGACACTTAACACTTGCTAGCTGTGTGACCGTGGGCAAGTCACTTAACCCCGATAGCCTCATTTAAAAAAAAAAATGAACTAGAGAAGGAAATGGCAAACCACTTCATTATCTTTGTCGAGAAAACCCTAAATGGAGTCATGAAGAGTTGGACATGACTGAACAGCAAAAATATGGAATTTTGTTTGGCACTGTGATTCCTGGCCTGACCCCAACATTTTGAACCCCACTCATGTATGACATGAAAAATGTATCTAAACTACTTAGCAGTCTTGAGACTACTTTCCAAAGGGAGGATAGAAGATGAAATCAGGTGAGTGCAAGGGGAAAAACAATGAGATAAGAAATCATGGAACTCCTTTATGTCTAAGTCTGGTAAGATGAAAACAGAATTAATTCTGAGACTGTATTGTATGGCATTTACAAAGGATATATCATAAAGGGAAGGGCAGGACCTAGAAAAGGGAATTTTTGTAACCAAGCACCATTACAAAAAAAAATGCTCCTAAACAAAGGTGCCTCTTCTTTGGAAAGGAAGACCTCTTTCATTGGAAGTTTACCTAGCTTACATTAGTCTGCATGTTGGTCTCAAAATGCTTTCCATGCTATTATAGCTTTCTATGAGAAAATAAGCTTATTGAGCACAAGGACACTTCTTTGCTTTATTTTCTGGCCACGGAGCCTAGCAATCCGATTCAAGAAACATATGTTAGCTTAAACCAATCTTCTTCCAGGTGGCATAGTGGTAAAAACACTGACTCTTGTAATAAAGGACTGGGGTTCAAATCACACTTCTGATACTTACTACCTGAATGACCTTGAACAAGTTATTTAACCTCTCTCAGATTCAGTTTCCTTCTCTGAAAAGTGATGGGATTAAACAAGATGGACTCTGAGGTCCCTTCCAATACTTGGCCTATAATTCTTTTTAGTGACTAACATGCCCATCAAGGAAGCCCATTCCTAAATGAATGCTTAACACAGCAGGAGATATCATTAAGTCCTGCCTTGCTCTGCTTTCATAAAATTTAGAGCATCTGGAAGTTCTAAAAGTGACTTTCTCTTGAATTACTACCTCACAGACTTTTCTCCCGGATATGAAGAGGCCAATGTCTACTAAATCAGATGGAGGGATTGAAGTCATGTCAGGACCTTGATCACTGGTTGCCTCAGAAGAACTTGGGTCAGGGCAGTGCATTATTAACTGAAAGAAGCATTCCACTGCTGTGCCAATGCTGATGTTGTCATTGACCAGACATTTCTGAAGAAACCAAGTTATTGCTGATACAGTCTAAGTCCCTGCTGTAGAGCCTTTTGTTAGGGTCATTATGAGAGTACATAGCAAACTGATCTATGCTGCTATCTCTCAGGAACATTGTTCCCCAAGACAGCTGACTATAGGGCACCACCCCTCAGTTATCTTTGCTGGGCATGGGAATAATAGGCATGTAGAACTGATTTTCCATGGTTTTCTTCACTGTTTTCATAGCACATGCTTCCATTTAGCTACAAAAATGTTGTTATTTTTTAATTAAATTTCCCTTGAAATACACATGGGTTTAAATTAAGGAGAAAAGTATTGAGAAAATAGAAAGATTTTGATAGAAAGACTTGAAAATCAATCTCTAGAGGTCTTGTGAACCTGGCTATTGCAGCTGAGTTTTTCCTTCCTCTGGTTGTCCTCAGTTTGGATCAAATTTAGGCCAAAAGTTTGGGTGAGCTCTAATTTGATCTGAATTGCATGGAATTGCCATAGAATCTTAGAAGGAATCTTAGAGAGGGGGCGGCTAGGTGGCTCAGTGGATAAAGCACCAGTCCTGGATTCAGGAGTACCTGAGTTCAAATCTGGCCTCGGACACTTGACACTTACTAGCTGTGTGACCCTGGGCAAGTCACTTAACCCCCACTGCCCAGCAAAAAAAAAAAAAAAAGAAGGAATCTTAGAGTACTTCAGGCTATCATTCATTGGTACTAGTTCTGCTTTCTGAGGCCAAGTAAAAACAAATCGAATCCTGCTTCCAAATGATTATCCTTCCAGTAGCTGAAGAACACAATCATACTACTGTCCACTCCTCATAATCTTCTCTTCTTCAAACTAAACATCCTTCCTTCTATTAATTAGTTCTATTATGAATTGATTTTTAGTCTCCTTATTAACATAGTCAAGTCACCTTCCTATACTTGTGCTACTTTCTTCTGGTGGTTCCCAAAACAGTCCAAAACTTCAGGAATGTCCTGAATGGGGTGGAATGCAATGAGATTATCATCTCTAGGACTCTAACCAGGTATTCTTGTATCGGGTAAATTCCATTGACTTGGTCATAGGTTGGGATAGTAGAGCACCTTATGTGCAAGGAGGAATCAGGATTGGACTTGACTCAACACACGCCCAAGTCACTACTCATCTTGGGTATCCTTTGGGAATGGTATAGTGAAGGTCCCAGGTTAATGGCATCACATGATGTAGTAGAGAAGAATAGGATAGTTTTCCCTTTATGCTAGGAGAGGAGGAAGTCCATGTCCCCATGGCATGTCACTGAACCCTTGATCTGCCACCCCCCCAAAGGAGAAAATGGGGACATAGAAATGAGAGAATATGGACCTCTGAAGAGGGGCATGCAACAGCAATGGAACCTTAGAGAGGCAGAGGTCAAGGACCAGAGAAGGAGCAGGAGCTCTCCCAATATATGGTGCCTACAAAGAAACACAAGGTACAGGGACAGTCAAGTCAAGACCATAAGCATTTAGCAAGCTCTTCCTATGTGCCAAGCACTGTGCTAAGCACTGGGAATATGAATACACGAAGAAAGATAGTTTCTTCCATCATGGAGCTTACAATGTAATGGGGAAAGATAATACGTAAAAAAAAAAAATTGAAAGGGATTGGTGGGTGGTGGCGGAGGGAAAAAATATTTACAAAGGCCATGGTGAAAAAGTCCAGAGAGTCAGGAGTAATGCCCAAAGAATAAAGACCATGGTTCAAATCCCAGTGTAGCTACCCTTTCTGCTCCTTGTTGATGCTCTTGGGCAAACTCAGCTGTCACTCTGTCACAGTTATGACTCTGATCATCTAACTCATAACTGTTACTAGATCACATTTGTATAACATTGAATAGCTAGCATGATGATTGCTGCATTAAAACCCCTGCAAAGTAAGCAATGCGAATAGCATTATCTCTATTGTACAGATGTGAAATTCAGAAAAGGTAAGTGACTTGTTCAAGGTCACAAAACTTATAAAAATTAGAATCAAGGCCCAAACCCAGTTCTTCTGTTTCCAAGTCCAATACTCAATCCATATACCTCTCCATGCTACTTTTATCAATTTGTCAATTAATTAAACATTAATCACTTTTATTAATAAAAATATTTTATTAAATATTAAAATATTAATTTTGATGATTAAATTAAGTTTTTTTTATTAATTCAATTTAACATCACATTAGGTGTTTTGGGTTTTTTTTGGTAAGGATAAACATATTTTCACTTTTATTTGCATAGTAATGTCCCATTTACTCCCGTGCTATAAGCTTTTGTGTCTTCAGTTTCTTTTGGGATATCTTTTCCTTTTGAGCAACCTCCTCTTCTGGTTTAGGAACAATTTGTTCCTTTTCAGTCAATATCATCTCAATATGTCAAGGGGAACTCCTGTATGGGTTGATTCGACCCTGAGCCCTGTAAGTACGCCATGGCACTTTGGGGGCCTTGTTAACCTGGATATGCCCAATGACAAGAGAATGCAGATCCAAACCCTTCAGTTCAGCGTTACTTTCTGCAGCAAGAACTCAGCACTCTTTTTGAGACAACAACCCTGTGTCCAACCCCACTGCTTGGCCTGGGCACACCCACCAACTCCACCATTGTATCCATGGAAGGGAACACATTGTTTCTTCAATGTGACATCTTTCAAATACTTGGTAGCTTTTCGGATGTGCATGCCTTTGATAGCTTGGGCTGTCTCACAGGTATTCTTTTGTTTTTTTGTTTTTGTTTTTGTTTTTTTTTGCAGGGCAATGGGGGTTAAGTGACTTGCCCAGGGTCACACAGCTAGTAAGTGTCAAGTGTCTGAGGCCAGATTTGAACTCAGGTACTCCTGAATCCAGGGCCGGTGCTTAATCCACTGCGCCACCTAGCCGCCCCCTGTTTCACAGGTATTCTTGAAGTGCACCTGGAGATTTGAACCCCTTGACTTGCATGATTTTGTGGGGTTCTCTGGATCAAGGGAGTACCTCACCATTTTAAATGATTACCTAGGACAGCTCAAGGGAAGAGCACATTAGGTTTTTTTTATTTATATAATTATGTATATCACTGATATATTGATATTTCATTGATATGTATAGAAATATCAATAGCTCTATTAAATATATTGTTAAATATATCTATTGAACTTATAGTCTACAAAAACCTCTCTGTTTCTTCACAAGTTTCTAATGAACCATATCTACCCCCATCCTGTACTTATGCAGTTGATTTTTTTTTGGCAGGGCAATAAGGGTTAAGTGACTCGACCAGGGTCACACAGCTAGCAAGTGTCAAGTGTCTGAGACCGGATTTGAACTCAGATCCTCCTGAATCCAGGGTCAGTGTTTTATCCATTGTGCCATGTAGTTGCCCCATATGCAGTTGATTTTTAACCTAAGTGTAAGAATTTATATTTAGTTCTATTAAATTTCATTTTGGACTTAAATGGTTGTTCAGGTCTGTCAAGAACCACTGAAATCCCAATTCTATCCCCCAATGGACTAGCTATCCCTCCCAGCTTGGCATCATATGCAAATCTGATAAGCCTGCCATGAATTTTCATTCAAATCATTGATAAACATTTTGATCACACTAGGACAAAGTGAAGAGCTAATATCACAGCATTAATTGATACTGTTGCCCAACTATCTCTGAATCCATTTAATCATACTATCATTGGATTCACATTCTTCCATCTTGTCTACAATTATATTGTGAGACTTTGTCAACTGCCTTGCTGAAACTACATCTATAGCATTGCCCTGATGGATCAGTCTAGTAACCCAATAACCAGGGAACTGCGGATATACCAGCATAACTGACTACATGAACCCATGCTGGCTTGAAATAATCACAGTCACAATCACTTTACTCAGTGCTTACAAACTATCTGTTAAATAGAACATTCTAGAATTTTTTCCAGGAATTTACATCAAATTCTTCTGTTAATCATTTAAAGACTGCCTTCTTCCCCTTTTCAGGTCCTAAGGGACTTTTCCTTTTCTTTATGATTCTCAAAAAATCATTGCCATTGACTCAACCATCAAATCTTTCAGGTCAACGGTCTTCTGGGATATAATTCATCGAGGCCAGGTGATTTCATAAGTAACATTATAACAAAGATAACACTGATAGTCATATGTGGAGCCCTTCTCTTGCAAAGGGAAGACCAACACTCCATAGAAGTGGGGGGGGGAAAGTTTGGCTAAAGATCTCCAGTGATTTGGTAACCAGACATTTCTCTTAGGCATTAGAAAGCTTGTTTTTTGTTGTTGTTGTTGTTTGTTTGTTTTTAAATCTGAGTTCTATCACTGAAAATCTCTCAGACTGAAATAGACTATGAGTTTTTCTTGGGTCTCTCTCCACTTCTGTTGAGCATAACTCCCAATGAAGTAGTACCTCTACAAATAATACTGACAAAGTGTCCCTGGCTGCCACTGCCCAGGAAAGTATTATCCTTTTATTCTGCCTTAGTTTTTTCTCTTAATTAGTGAAGCAAATTATATTCGTTCATTAATAATAGTTTCTACCAATAACTTCTAGTCTTTCTATAGGCTTTTAGGTTTATAAAGCTGTTTACAAACAGAATTACATTTGATCCTCACAACAACCCTGGGAGACAAACACTACTACTCTGCCTCTTTTACAGATGAGGTAAACAAAGGTTAAATAAATAGTCTACAGCTTATAAGTGTCTGAGGCAAGATTTGAACTAGATTGTCTTGCCTCTAGTCCTAGCTCTTTATCCATTGTGCCACCTAGCTGCCTTGTTATTTCTTTTTTTATATAATAAACATTTTTATATATAGTTTGGGGCTCCATATTTTATCCCTCCTTGCCTCCCTCCTTTGTCCCCTCTCACAGGTGGTAAGCAATCAGATATGGGTTATATATGGGTAATTATGTAAAACATCATATTAGTCATTTTGTACAAGAAGACAAATAAAAGAAAAAATGAAAGAAAGTGAAAAATAGCCTACTTCAGTCTGTATTCAGTCAATATCAGTTCTTTCTTTGGAGGTGGATAGTATGCTTCATCAATAGTCCTTTGGGATTGTCTTGGATCACTGTGTTGCTGAGAATAGTTGTCATTTATTTTTTGGAGGGTAATGAGGGTTAAGTGACCTGCCCAGGGTCACACAGCTAGTAAGTGTCAAGGGTCTGAGGCTGGATTTGAACTCAGGTTCTCCTGAATCCAGGGCAGGTGCTCTATCCACTGCACCACCTAGCTGCCCCATAGTTAAGTCATTTATAATTCTTCATCAAACAATATTGCTGTCTCTGTGAATAATGTTCTCCTGGTTCTGCTCACTTTGCTGTACATCAGTTCATACAAGTCTTTCCAGGCCTTTCTGAAATCATCCTGCTTATCATTTCTTAGAGCACAATAATATTCCATTACAATCATATACCACAGCTTGTTTAGCCATTCCCCAACTGATGAGCATTCCTTTGATTTCAAATTCTTAGCCACCACAAAAAGAGCTGCCAGAAATATTTTTGTACAAATAGGTCTTTTTCTCTTTTTGGAGATGTCTTTAGGATATAAACCTAGCAGTGGTATTACTGGATCAAAGGGTATGCACAATTTTATAGCCTTTTGGGAATAGTTCCAAAGTGTTCTCCAGAATGGTTGGATCTTTTCAGCACTCCACCAACAGCGGATTAGTGTCCCAGCTTTCCCACATCTCTTCCAACATCCAAAATTTTCCTTTTTTTATATTTGCCACTCTGACAGGTGTGAGGTGATACCTCAGAGTTGTTTTAATTTCCATTTCTCTGATCGATAGTGTTCTAGAGCAATTTTTCCCTATAATTATAGATAGTTTTAATTTATTTGTCTGAAAACTGCCTGTTTATATCCTTTGACCATTTATCAATTGGGAAATGACTTGTATTTTTGTAAATTTAACTCAGTTTTCTATATAATCGAGTGCCTTGTTATTTCTAACAAGATCAACAAAAATGTCTGGGCAGAAGTTAATCCTAGGCTTTTAAAACTTCTACTATTTTCAATATTTGCTCAACTAAAACATGGTTTACCTTTTTATTGAAAGTAAAGCTTAAAAGAAGAAAGAAAATATTTTTATCTCTAAAACACTGTAATTATTGAAAGTAGTCAAGAAAACTAGTGGGGAAATGTAGATCTAAATGGACACTTAAATAATTGTATCCAGAATAATGAGTGGTCAAAGAACAAATCATAGAAAAAACTGACACTATATGAAAGGGATGAATAACAATGAGACTTCACACCAAATTATAATGACTGTACCTGAAATGGTCCTCAGAAGAAAAATGTGAATATTCTGTGTGATGCTAGTAGCTTCAATCTGAACAGATTAAATGAGATGTCAGTTGCAAAAAAAAACCTAAAAATAGATAAAAGCAAAGACATTGATTCTGACTAGCACCACTTTAAAAAAATTTATAAGAAGCAGTCACCACAAAAATAGAAAAAGTCCAGAGACAACCTCAGCCAGAAAATACTTCACTTCTTTGCCAAATGCAGAGTATAACCAAAAGGAACATGAGTTTATAGTACTAGCTCATTAGCAAAACATTATGGAAATGGATCATGGAAAAACATTAGTATCCCTGAAGGAAATGACAAAGATCAACTTGCAAAATGCTAAAAACAACAATAAAAATAGAAGAAGCCCTTAATACCTTGGGTGTCTCTTCTATGAAGTATTTGCAGAAAAAAAATATGGGCAAGATTCACAGAAAAAGAGACTTGGAGGGTTTTGCAACCCACTGGAGGGACACTAGTGAAATCACAGATCCTCAGAGGTTTGGAGGGATAGGCATTGGTTTCCAGGACCTTGCAATCCCATATACATACCATCACCTATCATGTGAAAAAACTGACATTTTCTTAAAGAGCACAAAAACAATGCCAATACAAAATGCATAAAGTGCATTCTGCTCCAACAAGATTGGTTAGACCTGGCCTTTGTACATGATTATTTCCATAGCAATGCTATGGGGATCACTTACTATAGATTGCAAATGACACCCCTCAAGGCACTGAGTGGAGAAGTGCTCTGAATAACTAAATCAGTGAATTGGGGAAATTATCAATGACATGGGAGATTACAGAATTCTTGGCACTCCATGATGGATCTATCATCACAAGAATCTGCTGTTTTTAATCATACTTTTTATGCCCTCATAAGTTGTACTGTTTTACTGAAGCTTGAGCCTGGAGTAAACTACAAGACTGTGGGAGGAATAGCATCACTAAAAGAGAACCCTGATAACAAAAGTAAAATGCTTAGGAACAACCCAGCTAAAGTGTCAGGACCAAAGCATATGGCAATGCTGGAAATAGAAGCCTCAAGTGGGTAGCAAGAAAGGGGTCCCTATGCATTTAATAACTGACACATCTAAGGGACCAAATATTTTCGAGAAGAATTCTAAAAGCAGAATTATGGGCTATATAGCCTGTTAGAAAAATGTGTATACAGAAAATAGTTGTATATCAAATTCCATGTAGAAAGGTCAAATAAATTGTTGGGTTTTAAAATTTTGCATATTCTGTAGGCTACGTTTCCAGGAAAGTACAAAATTGTTAGTAAACAAGCTGAAATGGGGATTTGCTTAAACAAATTTTGAATAAAAAAAGGAAAGAAAAGGAGAAGAGAAGATGGGGACATTTAGGGGATGTAAAAGAGGTCTGTAAAGAAATTACTATGTGATTTTTTTAGATGCTCTATTGTGTTTGAAATGTCTCCTAAGAGAGGAAAAAAGTATATCCACTTAAAGAAGCTTCCTCAAAAATCCAGCATTGGAAGTTGCTGAGAACAGTTGAGCAAAGTTAATGAATAATCTTAGATTTGTATATAAATATCTGTACATCATGGGAAAGGAGGTATAAAGGAGTTAGGAATAAGTGGCATGACAATATGCAATCAAAAAGGCCCCTGATAAGGAAGTAGTCCCAGAGGCGAAATGTCAGATACACATGTGGTCACCTAGTTAGTTCATTTTTAAATAAAAGTCCAAGTAAAGATCTAGTTTAGGGAGAGTCAGCAACTTAATCCAAGATGAAAATCACTTGAAAATCAGGGCTTCATGAGATCTTAGTTTAGTAACTACAGTTAAAAGGTGGTTACTACTTAAAGTGGGCTGTCTCAAAGTAAATGCCCATTGACTGGGGAATGGTTAAATAAATTGCAGTACATGAATATAATACAATGTTAACATGTTACTGTGCTGTAAGAAATGATAACTATAATGAATACAAAGATGTATATAAAAACTAACTTGAATAAATGCAAAGTGAAGAAGAATCAAGAAAACAATATACACAATGACTGCAATAATGTAAATGAAACAACAACAAAGGAAGTGAAGAATTAATGTCGCCAAATTAAGGAGAATAAGTTTGACTTCAAATAAGAGATATGAGAATTCCACCCCACATATGCATGAATCTATTGGAAGGAAGAGGGTCTACAGGTGTGCAACATTGCAAATAATATCAATTTTTTTCAATGTATTGATTGATTTTGCTTATTTTTCTCTCTTCCTCTTCTTTTAAAATTTTTTTCTTCTTATTATTATTATAAGAAACAACTCTCTAAGAGGAGGGGGGAGAAATGTAGGGAATGTAAAAAATAAAATTCATTTATAAACCTTATCATTAAAAGATTAAATGACCCTTTTCATTCTAAGTCCTGACACCTGAATTACCATGTAGCTCTTCATGGGCTTAGATTCTGAGTGACTTTTCCATATCAAAACTACAAGTGTTTTTTTTTTTTTTCTGAAAGTCGTGGGTAAGTTTTAGGTATTAATGGTCTTACTTAGAATAAGAAGGAAAACTAAGTTTAGTTCATCAGTTATTGATAAAAGAAGTTGAAAATGAGACTGAAATTAATCTATACCTGGATATTTGTGTTTATTTGATCTTATTACAAATGCATGTTCTCTTCAAGTTAATATGTATAAATAATGAACATTTACCAATATTTATTGTTTTACTTAACCAATAACCAATCTTTAACCACCATTCTAATAAAGATAAAACTACAAGTGAAAAAGTTGTCACTGAATTATTTGTCATCAATTCCCAGAGAAAGACTATTTCAATTCAATTCAACAAGCATACTATTCATCTCCAAAGAAAGAACTGATATTGATTGAACACAGACTGAAGCATGCTATTTTTCACTTTATTTCTTTCATTTGAGTTTTCTTTTACAAAATGACTAATATGGTAATGTTTTACATGATTGTCCATGTATAACCTATAACTGATGGCTTACTGCTTCAGGGAGGGGGGAAGGGAGGGAGGGAAGGAAGGCTAGAATTTTGAACTCAAAATTTAAAATAAAAATGTTTATTAAAATAAAAAGTTTAAAATAAAGTTAAACTTTTAAATATAGTTATGATTATGTAAATTATGTGAAAATTATGTAAAGACATGAAAATTATGGGATTTTTTTGCAAAATTATGTTTTAAAATTAATATAAATTTCATCTGATAACTAATAACTGGAGTCAGAGGATCTGTGCTCAAATCCTGGCTCTGATAACTTTCTGCCTAAAAAAAAACTAAAAAAAATAATAACTTACTGCCTCTTTGAACTTGAACAAGTCACTTCCCCTCTTTAGATCTGTTTCCTCTTCTGTAAAATGAGATGATCTTTATGGCCCTTCTCATTTTATGATTATATTATCTCTTTGAGAATATCCAATTAACCTAAATCGATCATTCTCTGGACATCTTAGTTAAAAAGAAATTTACTATATTTATATGCACAGGAAAAGAAACAAAGTCTTCAAAGATTTTGTATTTTCAAGACTCTCTTCATGTTCCCATATCATATACAAAAACATTGGCTCAGTGAGGGAACTTGTGGTTCATTTCTTAGACTTGAAGGAGCAGGTGTTGTCAGAAATTGTGTCTATATTTCTTGTGAAGAAAGTAGGCTCAGATTTCTTTTCTAATCATGGAAAAGATGGTACATTAATATGACTACTACCCTCCCTTTCTGGAAACTGCCAAGCAATCAGATGCATGAAACAGGCATTCAGGAGGCATGAAGTCATGGTTAAAAGTCCCAAGCATTCTAGCAATGAAGCTCAAAGACTTATGTCAACCTACAAGTTCAAACGAGTTTTTTCCAGTCCACTCTGTCCCTAGTAACCTGTGCCCAAGGACTACTGAAAGACACTTCCAAAAATTCTTATATGTAAAAGGCATCAGTTGGGACAGCTCCAAGAAAATGCAACACCCACACAGGACTGTTTATGGATGAGACTGGAATACATACAAAATACTTTGGGAGATGAATTGAATTTTTTTGATTCATTGATGGAATGTAAAAAGCTCTACTAAATGAACAGGACATTCAGTTCTAACTGAACAGTAACCAAGAGAAATAGGAGTTCTTCCTTCTGTTACTCACTTCCAATTCCTGGGAGATGAGGGTAGGTGAAAGGGAATAAGAAAAGGGAAGTCCTTACAGGAAGATCAGCATTTTAGTCATTCATTCTGATCATGTACATAGGAAAAGAGAAGGTGCCAAAGTAAATGTTCACCATAACTTATAAAAATTGGAGGCAAAAAAGACAAGCAGATCTCAATTTTACATGAGTATCATGCTATGGATACTAAATAGTATCATAGAACTAGATAATGGGGGTCTAGAACTAGAAGGAAACTTAGATTAGAGATCATATAGCCTAACCATTTAATGTTAACAGATGAGTAAAGTAAGGCCCATAAAGAGTAAGTGACTTCTCCAAGGTCACAAAGAGTAGCATACATCAAAACTAGGTTTTCAAACCAGATCCTCTAACTCTATTACTATTTTTATTTTCTTTTATACATAGTTTACCTTTTTATAGCACTTTCAAGTTTTGCAAAGTGTTTTTCATATATACATAAGTTCTTTTGATCCTCACAATAACTCTGGAATATGGCTGTTATCTCCATTTTATAGTTGAAGAAACTGAAATTTAGGCAGATTAAATGACTATCCCAAGGACACACAGCCAGTGTCTTAGGCAGGATTTGAACCCAGGAGATTTTTTTACTCTAAGTTCAGAGCTTTACCCATTACTCTACCTCTCTCACAAGTATACACACAGACAGAGAAAGTGAAGTTTGGAGTTATGATGAAGTAAAATCTAGTCAGGTTAATCTAACACCTTTAATAGCCTCCATAATTGTTATATATCATCCATTCAACACATATTTACAAAAAGGCAATTGCTTTGAATAACTGATACTGTTTAATATGACTTTTTTTTTTTTTGCGGGGAAATGGGGGTTAAGTGACTTGCCCAGGGTCACAGAGCTGGTAAGTGTTATTGTCTGAGGCCAGATTTGAACTCAGGTACTCCTGAATCCAGGGTCGGTGCTTTATCCACTGCACCACCTAGCCGACCCTTAATTTGACTTTTAAACATTCAACTCAAATCAATAGTTTTTCTCTGTTCCCTTATTAGTCCTCCAGTATCTGTAATCAGTGTTAATGTCCATCTTTTGCCCTGGTGCTACTCCCATGTTAATTTTCAAAATAAAAGACCTGGCTCTGCACTAACTAGCTATGTGAACTTGAGGAAATCACAACTTCTCTGAATCTCTGTGTTCTTATCTATAAAATGAGGTAATCATATTAGATAGTTTCTAAGGTCTCTTTCCGCACAATATCTATGATTTTGTGATTTTTTTTTGATCGAGCTCTCAAATAACCTGCCCTGCTCATCCTGCCCCAAAGTAATCAACACGTGTTAAATCAGGTGTGTGGTAAAGATAAGCCTTAAAAGTCACAATGGTGTGATTTCAGGAACAAAAACTAATTCTCCACCTGGTTGTTAGTGCAAAGAATTTCTTTATAAGGATAATTAGAGATCAGGTTCAAAATATAAATACCAAAAAAAATCAATGTGAAGAAATTCATTCACACAAAAGGAATAATTTTATCAGCCTACCATTGCTCCCATTTAGGGGCAGCTGGATAGAGCTATTTCCTAATAGGTTATTGAAGTCACCTACCTCAGACACTTATTAGCAATGTGACCTTGGACAAAACATTCAATCTCTCAGTCTCAATTTCCTTGTCGATAATAATACCATCTACTTCACAAAGTTATTGTAAGGATCAAGTAAAATAGCATGTAAAATACTTTACAAACCTTAAAATGATATATAAATTCTGGCTATTGTTATTGGCATAATAATAAAAATAATAAGTATTTATTAATAATGATTTATAAGGAATCCATATAACATGATTTTATTGAATATTAAATAATTGCTGATAATAATAAGATTCTTTCGTGGTTTTTTTTAGTGAAAGGGATTAATAATCAGAAGGCCACTGGGTACCTAAAAAGGAGAGGCAGCCACAGAGTTGGGGGGAAATTCAATTTAATAAACATTTAAGTGCCCACTATGTACCGGGCATTGTTCTAAGTACTAGAGGCAAAAAGACACAGCCACAAAATCATAGAATTTTGGAGCACTGGAAGAGGATGACCTCTGCAGCAGGGCAGCCCCAAATCATGGTTTTTTATTAAGAAGAAAAGTTTTTTTCAGAGATCTTCACCTTTTGCTTATTCCTTTTTTCTTTGCTTCTAGTTTGGTTTTCTTAGTAAAGATACTGGAGTGGTTTGTCATTTCCTTCTCCAGCTCATTCCTCTATTTGTTCACGCATAATCAGGGTATGCTAGTACAAGTATATATGAATATGAAAGGAGTTGGAGGGAGCAGTGGTCACCTAAACTTCATTTTTATCTAATCTTTTCAAAGAGGGTAGAATACACGCAAACACTAAGTTCAACAAGAGTATAGACAGGAACAAGAAGGGGGCCAGAGGAGAGTAGGAGCCAGGGTAAACTCAGGGCAGCTAGGTGGTACAGTGAATAGAGCGCCAGGCCTGTAGTCAAGAAGACCTGAGCTCATATCTGACCCCAGACACTTACTGTGTGACCCTGGGCAAGTCACCTAACCCTGCCTCTACTATCTTTGCCAAAAAAAAAAATCCAAATGGAATCATGAAGAGTCAAACACAACTGAAACAACTGAACAACAACAAAATTTATCATAAGTAAAATAAACCTTAAGCTTGGAAAGAGAATAGAAAAAAATATTTAAAAATTAAAACAATAGCAAATTGAAATAAATAAAAAGAAAGGAGTAGAGAAAGAAAAAATATTAAGAATAGGATGGAAAGAATTAACTATCATAATTGTGAATGTGAATGGGGTAAACTCATTCATAATATGAAAAAAATAGCAAAATGGGATTGGTAAGTAAATTCACTAATATGTTGCTTAAAAGAAACATAGCTAAAGCATAAAGATTTATGGAGAGTTAAAATAAGGAGTTGGAGCAAAGTCTATTATTCATTAGTTGAACACATAAAAAAGTAGGAGTAGTAACAACCATGATCTCAGACAAGGCAATAACAAAAATAACCTTAATTAAAAGTGATAAAGAGGAAAACCACATCTTGCTAAAAGATAATATAGGCAATGAATTGATTTCAGTGGTTAACATATATGTACTAAATAGCATCATTTCTAAATACTTAAAGGGAAAAAATTTACAAGGAGAAATAAACAGCAAAACTAAAATAATAACTATATAACTATATTTTATCTCTCATCAGCCCTAGATAAATATAATTTTTAAAATAGACAAGAAAGATACTTAAAAAAACCCCAAAATTATAAAAGAAAATAGATATGATAGACCTCTGTAGATTGCTGAATGAAAAGAAAAAGGACTATACTTATTTCTCAGTTGTACATGGCACTTTTACACAAAGGCAGTCATTCTTTAGGACATTAAAAACCTCATACACAAAAGCAGAAATATCATATACATCCTTTACCAACCACAATGCAATAAATTATATTAAATAAATGACAGTTTAAAAAGTATTAAAATCAACTACAGATTAAATAATTTAATTCTAAATAATTGTTGGATCAAAAAAGAAATCATAGAAATGATAGATAATTTCACTAAAGATAATGACAACTATGAGACAACATACTGAAATTTTGGGGATGTAACCAAAGCAGTTCTTAGTGGAAAAATTAAATCTCTAAACATTTTTATTAATGAGAGAGAGAGATTAATGAAGTGAGAATATAAAAATACTAGAAAACTAATGAATTTTAAAATTCTAATTAAACATCTAAATGCAAATCCTATAACTCAAAGTAAAGGTTAACAAAATTAAAAACAAAAACACTATTGAAATAATAAATTAAACTAAAATATATTTTAAAGAATAATAAAATAGACAAACCATTAATTTGATTCTTGAAAAGCAAAAAGATGGGGCCAGCTAGGTGGCACAGTGGATAAAGTATCGGCCCTGGATTCAGGAGGACCTGAGTTCAAATCCAGCCTCAAAGACTTGACATTTACTAGCTGTGTGACCTTGGGCAAGTCACTTAACCCTTATTGCCCTACAAAAAGAAAACCAAATTATCTATGTAAAAAATAAAAATGATTATTCACAATAAATGAAGAAGAAATTAAAGATTTTATTAGAAATTATTTTACCAACCAAATTTGGATAAAACTTACAACTTAAATAAAATAAATCAACATTTAGAAAAATATGCAAAACCTAAACAGAACAAGACAGTATTTAAGCAAACCAAGTTCAGAGGATTAATTAAACCACAAAGAAAAAAAATTCTAGAACCAGCAGAATGTAGAGCTGAATTTTATTAAACATTCAAAGAACATTTAATTCTAATATTACACAAGCTTTTATTAAAAAAACAAGAGAATCTACCAAATCCCTTCTATAACACAATTATGATTGAATTTTTAAAAAATCAAGAATCAAAACAGAAAACAAGAAGTATAGATCAATATCTTTAATGAATATTGATGTAAAATTGTTAAATACAAATTAACCAAGAAACACAATCTATAACAAGTATTATATAATATGGTCAGGTTGAATTATACCAGGAGATCAGGGCTGGTTTAATATTAGTTTAATATTATCACTTTAATTATTAATAAAAAAACCAACAAACATTAATAGTTGCAGAAAAAGTTGTTGACAAGATACAATATCCATTTCTGTTACAAATAAAAAATATAAGAATAAATACACCTTCTCTTAAAATGATAAATAACACCTGTATAAAACCAAGAGCTAGAATTATATAAAATGGAGATAAACTAGAATCCTTTCCAATAAATTCTGGGGTGAAACAAGAATGTCCATTGTCAAACACTTATATTTGACATAATGCTAGAAATGCCAGGTATATCAATAAGAGAAGGAAAGGAAATTGATGGAAAAACCATAAAGTGAAAGAAAATTATCAATTTTTACAGATGATATAGTATCTTTAGAGAACCCTAAGGGGTCAACTAAAAATTAATTGAAACAATATGTTCAGCAAACTTACAGATTATAATATTCACCAAAATCATAAACATTTCTATGTAATAAAAAACACTCCAGAAGCAAGTCAAAAAAAGAGAAATTCCATTCAAAATAACCACAGAATATATAAGGTACATGGGAGTCTACCTACCAAGATACAGAAAGAACTATAATAATGCAATTGCAAAATACAGTTTATAGAAAGAAAAAACTATTGGAGAAATATTAATTGCTCATGAGTAGAATAAACCAGTATAACAAAAATGACAATGGCACTTAAATTAATATACTTGTTCAATGCCCTATAAATCAAATTTCCAAAGGATTACTTTATAGAACTAAAATAAATAATAATGAAATTCATGCAGAGAAATAATCAAAAGAAATGCAAAGGGGGCCAAGCAGTGCCAAATCTCAAACTCTACTACAAATCAGAAATTCTCAAAACAATTTGGTACTGGTTAAAAAATTGAGAAATTCATCAGTGAACAGATTGGGTTCACAACACACAAAAGCCAAGATATCTTGTAGCCTAGTATACTAGTAACACAAAATCCCCAGATACTCATGTAAGGACTCACTATTTGACAAAAATTGGTAAGAAAATTGAACGGCAGTACGGAGGAAATTAGATTCAGAGTAACACCTCATAACTTATACCAAGATAAGCTCCAAATGGATTCATGACCTAGATATAAAAGGTCACATCATAAACAAATTAGAGAAGCATGGGGGAAAATTACCTATCAGATCTACAGATAAAAGAAAAATTAATGACCAAATAAGGGATGGAAAGGATCAGAGAAGGTAAGACAGATAATTTTGATTATATACAATTAAATAGTTTTTACACAAAAATCTAATAAAGCTAAGATTAAAAGGGAACCAAGTAACAGGGTTAAAAATGAAATGAACAAGGAGACTAATTTATAGAATAACAACAACAAAAAAAGACAAAACAATTTTTTTTTTTTTCTGGCAGGGCAATGAGGGTTAAATAACTTGCCCAGGATCACACAGCTAGTAAGTGTCAAGTGTCTGAGGCTGGATTTGAACTTGGGTCCTCTTGACTCCAGGGCCGGTGTTCTATCCACTGTGCTACCTAGCTGCCCCTCAGTAGTCATTCTTGTAATTATGAGGTTCACTATTAAATCACTTTAATATGCACCAAAAATGTTTTGATGTTCCTAAAGCCTTTGCATTTTAGGATATATACGAAGGACAGATAGGCAGAATGAAAATTAATAAAATGAAGGTTTCTTCTTTTACAAATCTTGAATTTACATATTTCCCTACAAAAAAATGATTTGTACATAATATCTATTTGATATCTCCTATATCTCTGGGATAGGAAAACCCTGGAATTTTAATAGTGAAAATTCTATAGGGTTGGGTCTGATTTTTTCATAAAGCTTAACAGGATCATAATTTTGGAGCTAGAAAGGGTCTGAGAGCACATCTAATTCAATCCCCTCATTTTATAGATGAATAACTGAGGCACAGTGAGATTGTCCATGATCCCACATGGAGTGGATGGAAGATTCAGGATTGGAACCCCCGTGTCCTCTCGCTCCAAATCTAGCTCACTCTTTACTGTACCAAGGAAGCTACTACCAAGAGTTCCTCGAGAGTAAGGATTGTTTCATTTGTTATTTTTGTATCCCCAATACCTAATGGGTGCCTGGCCCATATAAGGCCATAATGGACACGAATTAAATGTTTGCTAATTGATTGATTATTTAATTACTGAGACAAAGAGGGAGGAGTCAGAATCTGAGTCCAATCACTAATACAGGATCTCTATGGGCACCAACACTACCCTCTCTCCCTTAGCCACCCTACATTGCTCCATGCATCATCCAACACACACCCTTTTACCCCAGGCAATGGAAAGTTGTCCTGCTTTTAAGGAGTACTCATTTAGGCAAAGGATCCCAGCCAGTTAAAAATCCTCAGGCTTCAAACAAAGATTTCCAAAAGGGTCCCCGGCCCATTTATTAATTTCCAAATAAACAGACCTTATTTTGGGCAGGGCCCCCTATAAGGAAAAAGCTACTTGCACATTGTCTGGCTAATTTTTATTGTTCTCGTTCTGATCTGGAGGGAGGTTGGCGTTTGTTTTAAGTATTTCTCTGATATATACAGAAGAGGAAATCTTGTGCCAATGAAAAGGAAACTGGAGCTTACCCCTTCATATATAAACACTGAAAAAGAATGTTTGCCAGCTTTTCAAAGGCCGTGCTAATGCTTACATTGGAATCTATGACCCTACTAGGCTTAATGATACAATGCCTTGAATTTTTTAATGTCACCATCATCAACATGGGTTGTCCAAGCTCCTACCACATCCCTGATAGGTGGCCCTGGGGGATGCAAAAATGAATCGGTTATTATCACCATCTCTGAAGAACTTTTAACTCATTAATTAGTTCGTTCATTTATTAGTCCGTTTATTTAGATTTGTTTAAGCAAATAGGAAATTGAATTTAATTCAATTAACAAATATTTATTAAGCACCTACCAAAGGTAGAGAACTGTTCCAAGCATTGAGGGAGATGAAGAAGTTGAGATAGTACTGGGGCACCACCTTAGGGAGTCTCTTGTCCAGCACCAGAATCTAACAACTACACAAATAAGTTTAATACAAAATAATACAGGAGTACATGAGGCAAGTATATAAATTGCTTTTTATGGTCTGAGGGACTGGGGGGAGGGTTATGTGGATGGGGGATGAGGTGAGGGGATGTAAGTAATTATCAGTTGGAGAAATCTGGAGGAAGCATTTGAGTTGGGCTTTCAAGGAAAGGTGGGAATTCAGTGGAAGAAGATGTCAGACATTTATGAGGTGGGGGAGTTGTCCAGTTACTGGCATGTAAAACATATGAGGTATGGAGAGGGGAATAATGTGAGAGATAGAAAAATAGAGCTGTGCCAGTTGTTGGAGGGCTTTGAATGCCAAACAAAGGCATCTGAACTTCACTAGAGGACAGGGAACCATAGATAGAACAGGATGCAATATGAGCATTTTGTAACTCTGTAAGTCTTAACAACAATAACTAAATTAACTTACAATCTATTGCTATACCAATCAAAATTTCAAGAAAATATTTTGTAGAACTAGACAAAATAATTGCAAAAGTTATTTGGAAAAAGATCTAGAATCTCAAGGGGAACCAATAAGGGAGAAAAAATACAAGAACTGCTTATTTTATAATTAATAAAAGACAGGAGGTGGTGGAGTGGAGAGACAGACACCCAGAATTCAAGTTCATGCCACCAGTTTGCCTTTAAATAGCTCAAAAACCACTTGCTTATTATTTTTGCTGGCTGGAAGCTCACCTCAACCACTCTGATCATTTGTAGGGTCTCAAAAACTTGAGCCTCTTCTTCTATTTCTTTTGTATATATATTTTTCTAATCTCTCCTATATGTGCCCTTCTCTCTTGTCTCTATCAGCTCTCTCCTGGATTACTATTACAGCTTCCTAAGGCATTGTTCTACTTCCAGCCACTCCCTTCTCTAATCCATCTTTCACAAAATAGTCTTCCTAAGGTACAAGTATGACCATACTACTCGTTTGCTCAAAAACTTTCAGTGGTTCCCACTTGCTTCTAGAATAAAGTAAAAACTTCCCCTCCTGATATTTGAAGCCTTTTATTCTCTGGCTTCAAGCTACCTTCCCAGACTTATTTAGTATAAATCCCTTTTTGCATACTTTGTTGTTGTTGTCATTCAGTGATGTCCTACTCTTTGTGACCCCAATTTGCAGAGATACTGGAGTAGTTTGCCATTTCCTTCTCCAGCTTATTTTACAGATGAGGAAACTGAGGCAAACAGGGTGAAGTGACTTGCCCAGGGTCACACAGCTGGTAAGTGTCAGGTCATATTTGAACTCAGGAAGACTCATCTTCCTGACACTCTCTTCATTGTATTACTATATTACATCACTCAAAGGTGCTGGCTGATTCAGGAGAATCTGTTAAGCCCTATCAACTTCTTCCTGTAGTGAATTTAATTGTCCTCATCCAGTAAGATAAAGAGTTTGCAATGTGTCCTGAGATAAGGGGGTAGGCTCTCTAAAAAAGGTGGTTTTTTTATCTTTTCTTTTCTTTTTTCTTTGTCTGAGAGGGCCCGGAGGCTCTCAGCAGGATGACTAATGGTGGCATTATGACAGAGCACTTTATACAGTATTGTACTTGAGACTTAGAAGGGTCCTCTGAGGTCTTACTAAAGGCATTATAATCATTTCACAGAAGAAACTGACTTAAGAGAAGTTGTGATATGTTCATCACACAAGAACTGTGTGTTAGAAGGGCACAATTTCGGGCAGCTAGGTGGTGCAGTAGATAGAGCACTGGCCCTGGATTCAGGAGGACCTGAGTTCAAACGGGGCCTCAGACACTTAATAATTACTAGCTTTGTTACCCTGGGCAAGTCACTAAACCCCAATTGCCTCACAAAAAAATATATAAATTAATAAATAAAAGAAGGGCACAATTTCAAACCTTGTTTGGTTACATTAGCATGCAGGAGGAAAGGGTCAATGGGAGCAGGCTGGCCACAAATCTGTGAGGGAGAGGGACTCCTCAGTTCTGGCCAACTAGTCAAGGAGTCTTTGCAATTCCAGAAATAAAAGCTCAAATGAAATAGGGATAAAAATTCTAAAGGAACAGCAAGTAGGAAGCTTCACTGAGTTCTCTCTCTGAGGAAGAGAATGAAAAGAAATAGAACAATAATTGAAGAAGGCTGTGAACTTTGCCAGGAACACTGTCTGGAAGCCAAAGGATCAGTAGCCTGAACTTGCCCCCCAAGAATAAAGAGCTCTACCAGATTGTCTTCATGTGAAAAGCAGAGTTGTTCTTCTACATACCTCCCCATACCAGGCAGGGTCAGTGTTAATTTAAGACCTGAAGAACCTGGCATGCTTTTCCGTAAGTGTAACCTGCATGGCCATTACATATACCTGCCTAGATCTATGATGTAGTCATTTTCATACATGTTTGATGCTCATTGATGATTAACAGAGCATTCTCAAACTGCTAGACACCAAATAAACCAGTCATTACCCCCAAGCATCCCTAGGAACTGAATAATATTTCTAAAGTATTCTTTTCCAGAGGCAAGGCAGCAGTGTAGAGAGTGGACTTGGAGTTAGGAAAACCCATAATCAAGTTCTGCTTCTCACACATATTGGATGTATGATCTTAGGCAAGTCACTTCATAATTTGCTGAGTTATGATCTGCATTAGTATAGGGATTTTCTTCCCTGGAAGTTCTCAATATGAATGAAAGCACAAGTTTAGACCTTGTTCCTGCCACCCCACAAAAATATCAGAAGGTAGAGGTCTCTGTAATGATAAATTTTAAAAGTAAGATGTGTGGATTAAATACTTCCTGAATTTCATGAAGAAGATGGTGGAAGAAATATTGCAACAAGTATATGGGGAAACACCTGCTTATGAATGATGATAAGGTATCAAAAGAGAAGACACGAACACCAGTAGTGCCTTCAACAAACTAGCTTCTATGATAGACCTCTATTATAAAGTATTACCCTAGAGAACAATGTGTCTATATCTACATCTCTCTTTATCTTTATCTATACCTATTTATCTACTTATAATCTATCTATCTATCTATCTATCTATCTATCTATCTATCTATCTATCTATCCATCCACATATTTTTCCCTCTTTGAACCAGTTCAAATAAGAGTGAGGTTTCAGTGTTGCCCACTCTTTCCCATTTCCCCCTTCATTAAAAACAAAACAAAACTTTTCCTTCTGCTTATTTTTCATGTGAGACAATTTTTCTAATACTTCTCCCTTCCCTCTTCTCCCATTACATCACTCCTTCCTACCTTCCATTTTTCTTTTGAGGTCATCCCAATATAATAGAGTCACATCCATATCCTCTACCTAAGTAGATTCTTTCTAGCTATCATAATGATAATAAAAATTTTAGGGGTTTGTTTACATGTATCATCTTCCCATTTGGGAATAGAAACAGTTTAACTTTTTAAAGTTCCTTATGAGTTCTCATTTATTTTTACCTGTTTGTGTTCCTTGTGAATTGTGTTTGAATGTAAAATTTCTATTCAGCCCAGGTCTTTTAATCAGGAATAAATCAAAGCCTTCTATTTCATTAAGAATCCATTATCACACCCCCCTCCTATAGAATTATACTCAGTTTTTCTGGGTACATTATTCTTGATTGTAATCCTAGCTACTTTGACTTCTGGAATATCAAATTCCTAGCCTTCCATACTTTTATAGTTGTAGTTGCTATATTTCATATAATCCTGTCTATTGCTCCAGAGTTTGGCTATAATATTCCTGAGAGGTGATCAGTAATTTTAGGAGGTGATCAGTGGATTATTTCAATTTCTATTTTGCTTTCTGGTTCTAAAATATATGGGCACTTTTCCTTGATAATTTCTTGAAATATGATGTTTAGGCTCTTTTTTTATTATGTATTTCAGGTAGTGAAATAATTCTTAAATTATGTCTCCTCAATCTTCCTAGTCAGATGATTTTTGCTATGAAATATTTCACATTTTCTTTTATTTTTTTCATTATTTTGACTTTATTTTGTTTCTTGATGTTTCATATAGTAATTAGCTTCTACTTCATCAATTACAACTTTTAAGGAATTATTCAGTTATTTTATACTTCTTTTGCCACTTGACAAATTTTGATGTTTAAGGAATTATTTTTACAGTATTTTTCTATGCCTTTTCTTAAACCAAGCTGTTAATTCTCTTTTTCCATTTTTGCGTTGCTCTTCTTTCCCCCTCCTAATTTTTCTTCCCCCATTCTTATTTTATTTTTTTAAATCTTTTTTTGCTCTTTTAAAAATGTCTTCCTTTAGTTCTTCTGAGAATTCTTGTTGGGCTTGTGTCTAATTTTTCTTTGAGGTTCTGCTTATAACAGTTGCTTTTAAGTTGTTGGTCTTTCTAAGTTTATGTCTTGAGTTTCCCTGTCACCATAGTAGCTTTTTATGGTCAGGTTCTTTTTTTAGTTTTTTTTTGTCCATTTTCCCAGCCTATTTCTTGACTTTAGACTCTATGTTAGAGTTGCATTCTACTTATCTCTAGTATCAAGAGTGGAAGGGCAGCTGGTAACTATCAAGCTTTAGACTTTTATGTCCCAGTGTTTTCACAAGTAGGTTTAGTGCCCTGTAAGTTTTCAGTGCTTCCAAGGTTGTGTTATTACGAGAGTTCTGGTCACTGCTTTCCTGGTCTACACTCTGGTCCTTACCCAGATAGGTCCCCTACTCCCTTGTGAACACAACTGCTCCTACCTGCCCTGAAACTGTGACCTGGAACTGGGTAATGGGCAATGGAGTTGCCAGTGGTTCTTGGTCCTGCACCCAGTATTAGCATGGGAGTACCTATAAACTCTTTTGGACCGAATGTTCAATCTTCTTACCATCTCTGGGCACTGAGTATTCCTGGTACTGCTACTGTTGCCAACATTTCTAGAATATCCAAGACCCAAAGGTAGTGTCATTTCTCCCTGAGTGTTCTCAGGAATCTCCTTCTGTCCTCTTAAGCTGTCCTGGGCTGGAAAAAAATGACTCAGTGTGATTTTTGTTGTTGTTGTTGTTATGCCACTTAGAATTCAATTTGAAGTGCTTTTTAAAATTGTTTAGAGAGGAGTTTTGGGAGAGTTCATCAAAAATGGTCACTTACATCACCATCTTCGATCTGTAAAGTGCTTAAAACAGTGCCTATATATAGTGGATAATATAAATGGTTATTACCTCCCCTTCCCATTCCCTCTCCCAAGCTATGTCTGTTTCTTTGGATTAGCAAGGTTTCATGTATGTCTGTACCATCATAGTTTAAGGCAGTATGTGGGCATGGGGTGAAAGAAATGGGAAGGAGTTTGGAAGAGTAGGGGGGGACCTTGCATATATAATGAGGTCTCCTGGTCTAATAAATGCTGCTCAAGTTGTTTTGTGTTCCAGTGATTGATATGAGTCCATAAAGGTTGAGCTGAATTTGTAAAAATGAAAGCAGAACACCCTTTACACAAAATATTTCTAAATATTTCATTCTATGGTATTAGAACAGGAAAGTCCCATAAATAGACTTAACAAAAAACTGGAGTAGGGACATAAATTGAGAGGGGAAGCAGTGTAATTCCTTGTCCCCCTCCCCTGGAATATTTCTATCATGTTTCCTCTCCAAAAATAAAAGCAAAAACAGAAACAAAAATTCTTCTGTTTTGCTCTTATTTTAACTTTAGAAGGGATCATGATTTGTATTTATTTACTTTTGCACTAACTTTGAAACTAGAATCTCTTTGCATTTGAGCCATCCGGTAGCTATTTTCTTCTTAAATTAGGAAAACTGCGCCTCCCCTATTTTTAGGCTTTCTGGTGACTTCTCTGGGAAACTGTTGATGAATAGAGAGGAAGAGCCAGAGGCCAGGAGGCAGATACCTGAGACCCAGAGGTGGAACCAAAAATATTACCCATAACCACAACTTGGGGAAACCATTGTGCTCTGACTTCATACCTAGAAATAGTGACTGGTCAAGCCCACACCAGGGAACTCATGCCATGGGCTCAAATGACATTTTCCAGGCTAGTGGATCAACTGAGAAATTCAGCTCAGATCTCTGACTTCTTAGGGTGTTGTGACTAATGTTGATTACAGCTCCATGTTCACCAAAATATCCAGGCTAGCCTTCTTCATGATAGTTTAACCAAAAAAAAAAAAAAGGCTGGAAATAAAATGAGTAGCCACTGACAGAGGAAAGGCTGAACAAATTGCAGCATATGAATGTGATAAAATATCATGATACCAAGAGGAACAATGATGCTGAAGAATTCAGAGAAAACCAAGAAGATCTAACTGTACTAACAGAGAGAAAGAAGCAGAACCAAGAAAATAATATTCACATTGACAACACTAATGAAAATGAGGAGAACATTAGAAGAAAACTGATTAATAGCTAGCTAGTATTTGTATAGTACTTAAAGCTTGCAAAGCAAATTTACAAATGTCTCATCCTCGCAACATCTGAGCAGATAGAGGTGAAGTGACTTGCCTATGGTCACACAACTAGCAAGTATCTGAGCATGAATTTGAACTCAGGTCTTTCTGATTCCAGGTACATCACTGTATCTACTATCCTACCTAGCTGCCTCTAAGCAGTAATTTTAATGGCCCAGAAAACAGATGATTAAAACTCATCCCCCTTCTTCCAGTAAGTACATCATATAAGAGCAGCAGCTTTGTCCTTTGGGTTTGTTTGGTGCCTTTTCTTTGTTGGGGGAGGGGAATGATGGTAATGGAGGAGGTTAGATATTTAAAATAAATGGGATGTCAAGATAAAAAAATAAAACTTTTTAATAATGATAAAAATAAGAGGAATAGTAACGAGCGATATGATTGCCATTCCTTTAGGCCAATTCTTCCAACTGACAAAATGGAATCTGTAGTCTCATGAGCTCTGTACAGGTTTATGAGGTAATAATGTAAGCTCATTGCAAGAATGGATTGTTTCATTCCTTGTACTTTCATCCTCAGTATCTAACACAGTACCTAACTACTTAATAAATAGTTGATTGATTGATTAAGGGGAGAGTATACAGAATAGGGCTTGTAAAAGGAGAGCTTCCTTCTCTGCACAGGTCCACAGGACTCATTGCTTTGCCGTGTTGAGATGAAAGGGGAGAACAGGGCTCTCTAATTGTATATGTGATAGCTTCAGTCAATCAAGGGGTATATTTAAAAAAACAAAACATTCACAAGCCATCTCACAAAGCATCCTAATTATTGCAGGAAGAGCTAGATTTGATGTTAGAGATCATTTGGTCTAATCCTCTTATTTTTACAGATGAAGAAACAGAGGCCCAGAGTAGTTGCCCAATCTGCTCAAAATCACATAGATAATTAGTTGCATAGCCAGTATCTGAACCCAAGTTCTTCAACTCCAGTAGTCTTTACATCATACAATAACTGTGAGCTCTCTTTACCTATCCTGAAATAGCAGCCCAGTAGCCCCACTGATTCATAAGACCCAGGGCCTTTATGGCCTTAGAAGGGCCTTTAGAAATCATCTAGTCATTTTACAGATGGGGAAATTGAGGCCTGGAGAAGGGAAATGACTTACCAATGCTCACTCAATCATCACTATCCAATGAAATCAGTCAGCATAAACTTTGAGTTCTTGAAATGTATTCGTACTTACCTGCATGATTGAGCATTTTCTCTGGGTGTTTTTTTTATTTGTTTTGTTTTAGTTTGTGGAAATATTTTGTTAACTAGGGCTAATTTGGGGGGAACTGATCTATGGATGACTAGAGGACTAATCTGGGGACTTTTGACTATTTGGCTATCTGACTTCGTTAATTTAATGTGGGCCGTTTATAAAGTTCCACCACACTACTCCGCTATTGATAATCTAAAGGTTAAGAAGCCTCTTAACCAAATAATCAAAGCAGAGTTTATTTATGAGATACTATTTCAAATTAGGAATACAGGGAAATAAAGTACAACCTGACTGCTTTCCTGCGGTCTCTTTCCCACCTGCTGCCCTTCGAACTTCTTGAATACAATAAGGGCCTCAGGGCACGTTACACTTTCCCTGCTCAGCTACTTTCTTCTAACTCCTCTTAATCTTCACTTTCTCCAACCTATACCCTGTGCTGACCGCTTCTGTGCTCTCCGCTGCCTCCTGTTCTGTCTGCCTTTATCGCCCTTCTAGTCACCCCTCTCCAATCTTGTCTGTCTAGTCTGTCCTTGAGTCCTTCCTTTTTTTTCCTAACTCCCAGGTCTGCTTGAGTTCTAGTGGGTGGGGGTTGGGAATGGAGGAGGAAGAGAAGTTGGAACAATTTTTTTAAAAAATTGATGTTAAAATTTGTTTTTACATATATTTTGGAAAATAAAATTCTATTCTAACTCCCAGGTCTATATATACCTTTTCTTCTCTCCACTCAAATCTCCGGGCTTCCTTTGCCCCCACAGACCAAGCTAATCCGCCAGCCAGGGCTGCGGCTGGTTGGGGGAGGGGGTTGCACTCCCACTTCACGAGCCTCAGCACAGGCTATCTTTCGGATAGCTCCTCTCAGGTCGGAGGGAGCTGGCGGCTTTTTTTCCCCCCAGTTGTCTGACCTGGCATCTTGTATAGCCCACAGGGCTTTTTCCGCTCAGCTGAAGCTGAGGAGGAGGGGGAGAGACCCTGAGGGCCTAAGGCTTTCTAATCTCAGCCTAAAGGTAGGGTCCCCAAATCAAAATAAATTTCCACAAGTTTTTAGTTTTAATCTCATGAATAATAAAGTTTGAGTGAAAGATCTTGAGCAGTCTTAGCTTACAGACCAAGAAACTACCCATGGTCATATTCAGACACCGCCCCTCAGTTAGGACCATATGATGTTGGCTCTCCCTCCTGGAATCATAGGCACAGAGACCTTTAGAATTGTTGGCTTAGAGCAGATGAAAACTTTTTAGCTAAATAATTTTTTATCCTTCATTCCCCCAATTTGGCCTCCTCTGAAAAATATGTACATTATCCGATTGATAAAACTCATCCCAAATGCACACACTTTAGATCCAAATAGGCTCCCGTAACCACATTAGTCAATCCAGACACATTAATCCATTACTTAATGCATTACTCAGATCTCAGTAACAGGCAGCATGTGACTGAGAGTCAAGTTCTGTTCTGCATGGATGAAAATAATAATACTGAAAAAACCTGCACCTGTGAGACAAGATTCACTAGTTTGGAAACTGCTGACTCTTTCTGTGTTTTCTAATGTGTAATTAAAAACGCATGTCGCATGTTTTATTTTTCCAGCACACAGTATCTTTGTGCTGGTGATCACATTTTCAACAATCACTACCTGATTAGACTTTAATCAAAAACGAGTCACCGACTTTTTAAAATTTTTACTCTCTCTCCATGTTTTACTTCACAAAAGCCAGAGATAATGCATAGACTTATCACTGTGGAAACCTAAAGGTAGGGAGAGAAGGCACAGTGTTTCATTAGAAAATTGACACAGTGGTTAAAAAAAACAAAACAAAAAGATGATGGATGATGTAGTTATTTTAAAGGAAAATCATGTCCTGAATGTTGAGGTTGAGTCAGCCACCTCTTCTCCCCGAGAAAAAAAAAAAGTTGTTTCTGATGCAAATGGTTTGAATTAGTGCCATGGTTATTTATAACAATAGTCTGGTTAGGGATCTTACTTGCTATTCATCAAGAAAATGTCCCTTAGGATTAAAGGAGCCCAAAGAAAACAGTTTTTAAAATAAATGAAATGTCCTTTTGGGTGGGAAGCAGCTATATTTGTATTCAGGACCACGACTCCAGGGTTGAATACTCAAAGCACAAGACCACTAAGACACAGATCCTGAAGGCTGACACTGGGAAAGGCCAGTGGACACATGTGCACCAGCTGAAGTGCCCACAAATGCGTCAGTATCTTCCTAAGTTCATGAGCCACGTAGCAAGTAGGAAGGAGAGCCTTAGGGTGGACTACTTTAGCTCTCTAAGTTTTTTGGGGGTTCAATACAATAAAGTATTTACTGAATATAACTTTGGAGAGAAAAGAAAGCAACACAAGAAATTTGGGGATTTTAAAATTGATGTTTTATATATGTTTTTACATCACCCTCATTTTGAAATATCTCCCTCCCCTCACCCAACCCAAAGAAACATCCCTTGTAATAAAGAATGAAAAAGAAAGGGGAAAAACCCAATTCAGCAAAATCAGCCAACACAAGAACCTTGCCTGGCAGTGTATGCAATGTTCCACATGGGGTATTTATTTTTGTTGTAAGTAATCATTGAAAAACATTATACTTGTGATAAAAAGAAAGGCCTGATGTACACCAAAATATTTATAACAGCACTTTTATTTTTGGTAGCAGAGAATGAGAAACAAAATAGATACCCATCAATTAGGGAATGTCTCAACAAGCTGTAACACATGAATATAATGTAACATTACTTTGATATGAGAAACAATGATGATGATAAGAATATAATGAAGGTAGAGAAGCATGGGAAGACTTATATGAACAGATGATTCATCTTGGTCCCTAAGAGGAGATAGGAGACAGCACAAGATACCATGGATGTAGAATACTTCATACAATGTCAGATATTTTCAATGTATTGATTCATTTTGCTGAATTGTTTTATCCCTTCTCTTTTATTCTAGGTTACAAAGGATTTCATGGAAGTAGAAAGGGGGGAGGTTGGTGTAGAGCACTAAACTGGGAAAGGCAGGTTATATATAGATAAAAGGGATCAATAAAATGTTATTTTAAAAAACGGCCCTCATTTTACTTTATAATATAAAATGTTTAATAATTTCTATAATATGTGAACATACAATGACTGATAAACTCTATACTTATATAATACCTTTCTATCAAAGAGATAAAATTATAATTTGACTTCTAACATATATACATGTGTCTATAAACACATGCATATAAATGTAAGCATACATATATATATATATATGTATATTGCTATTTCTATACTATATACTTAGATATTACCTCCCTACCAGAAAGGTAAAAACACTCCCTATCATCCTCATGTCTACATCACTGTGATGCCAACCAGAGAATCATACTGAATGAGGAAATGAAAGGAAAATTACCTTGTGTATGGTGTAGGTAGAAGAATCCAGAGATACTGTAGGTTTGGTTCCAAATCAATGCAAAAAATCCAAATTAGAGCAAATATCTCAATAAAGAGAGTCACATGAATTTTTTTGGTTTCCCATTGCATATAAAAGTTATCTTTATACTATGCTGTAATCTATTAAGTGTGCAATATTATTATGTCTAAAAAATGTACATACCTTAATTCAAAAATGCTTTATTGCTAAAAAATGCTAACCATCTTATGAGTCTTCAGCGAGGTATAATCTTTTTGCTGGTGGAGGATCTTGCCTTGATGTCTATGGCTCCTAACTGAGCACAGTGGTGGTTGCTGAAGGTTGGGGACAGCTGTGGCAATTTGTTAAAATAAGAAAATAATGAAGTTTACATCATCTATTGACTCTTCTTTCACTTGAACACTTAGAGGCCATTGTAGGGTTATTGACTGGCCTAATTTCAATACTGTTGTGTCTCAGGGAATAGGGAGGCCAGAGAAGAGGGAAAAAGACAGGGAATGGCTGGTCTTGGAGCAGTTTAGGAAACACACAATATTTATCAATTAAGTTCACCTTTGTATATGGAAGTGTGGGTGAAGCCCTCAAATAATTACAACAGTAACATCAAAGATGACATCATAGATCACCATAACAGATATAATAATAATAATAATAATAATAATAATAATAAAGGCAGCTAGGTGGTACAGTGGATAGAGCACTAGCCCTGGATTCAGGAAGACCTGAGTTCAAATCCATCCTCACACACTTAACAACTACTAGCTGTGTGACCCTGGGCAAGTCACTTAACCCCAATTGCCTCACCAAAAAAAAAATAATTAATAAATAATAATAATAATGAAAAAGTTTGAAATATTCCAAGAATTACTAGAATGTGACACAGAGATACAATGTAAGTACATGCTGTTAAAAAACAAATGTTGCCGATAGAAATGCTCGACATAGGGTTACCACAAACCTTCAATATGGAAAACAAAAACAAAAACAAACCGTGTGATATCTGTGAAGTGCAATAAAAGGAAGTATGCCTATACTTGAAAACCCAGCTGAAGGCAATGGAGCAGCTGACCCTTCCCGCTTGGTCTCCATAGACAGCTAGAGTAGACACAGGATTATTATAGATGTAAACAGAGTAGAATGTTGAAGTAATAATCAGAAAGATATGGGAGTAAAGAGCTTTGGACTGGGAAGCCAGAAACCTGGATCCTCTCCCTGGTTCCACCACCAACTTTCTTGGGTGACCTTGGAAATGTGGCTTAAACTCTCTGGGCCTAAAATCTCTTGACTGTGGGGCAGCTAAATCAGAGGGTTCTAAGGCTCATATAAAATGTTGCTTATAGGAGGCAGCTAGGTGGCGCAGTGGATAAGGCACTGGCCCTGGATTCAGGAGGACCTGAGTTCAAATCTGACCTCAGACCCTTGACACTTCCTAGCTGTGTGACCCTGGGCAAGTCACTTAACCCCAATTCTCTCTCTCTCTCTCTCTCTCTCTCTCTCTCTCTCTCTCTCTCTCTCTCTCTCTCTCTCTCACACACACACACACACACACACACACAAATGACTGTAAAATAAAAGGATTGGGTTATCTCATCTCTAAGATCCCTTCCAGTCCTGAAATCTATACCTTGTATATTTTAAATGTTTTACAGATAAAATTCAGTGAAGTTGGGTTTAAATATGCCTGAAAAATCCAGTTAACCTAAATTTCAACTTTTAAATGTTTAAATTAAAATAAGCCACAATTGTTGTCTTATACTCTTATAGCTCACATTCATATAATACTTCTCAGTTTAAAAAAATGATTTTCAAACGGCAATCTCATGAAAAAGGAAGTTTGCTTATCATTATCCCCAATTTACAGATAGGAAGCTGAGCCTCAGACTGGCAAACTGACCTCACAGTCAGTGAGCTGGTACTCAAACCTAGATGTTTTGATGCCAAGGCCACCATTTAAAGGGTGTTCCTGGACCACATTTTACAATATGTTATCTACTGGGCTGTAATTACAGTATTGAGAGTTTGGAAAATGGATTTCCTTGTGTAGTCTACCAAATACAGAATAGATATATTAGAAAAGGAACAAAATGTTGGCAGACAGAGGAAAAACTTGAAGCAATTACCTAGTAAACTCCCTTTCTGGGACCAGCCAGCCATATGCCAATGCACTCCTTATGAACAGGCTTCGTTGGTCTGAATGATGGATTATAGATAATTTACTATGGAAAGGGACCTCAATATCAGCTAGCTCAACTTGCTTGTTGTATCACTGAAGCCTAGAGAGTTCAAGTGACTTGCCTAGGATCTCACAACAAATTAGGCCGAGTGAGGAACTGCATTCCCAGTTCCATTCTCTGCACCATGCTAATATTTCCTCAACTTCCTTCTTTGTTTACCTATTAACATATAAAATGTTGAAACTCAAACTTTTTTGAAAACCTATGCTATGTCCCATAAGCTGTTTAAACTGATTCAGAAAAACATTTTTAAAAAAAATCAGTTGTTTTGGTGTCATTTAGACATAGCATGGGACTACAGAAGAACTAGTTCACTTTAATTGTTTATAAAGTAGCCACATAAAAATAATCTTTAAAGCAGAGGGAATGCTAATATTTATATCTATCTAAGGGAAAATAATAACAGTTTGTGATTTCCCCCCACACATGTACCCCAAGGGCATACATTTTGAAGGGAGGATTTTATTTCATAACATAAATTGTTTTCTATATAGCCCCAAAGAAATGACTTATTAATAGTGAGCTATAGAAAAAAGAGGCCCATAATTAGCAGCTTGGGCAGAGTCAGACATAAACATACATTTTGTTTATGAAACATGTCAGTGTGAAATGAAAATCTCATCTTCCTGAATGTCACAACAGGGTCAAAAAGCAAAGGAAAAGGACATCTATTTAAAACTAAGATTTCAGAGGGAGACCAAAGCTAGATGCAACACACACATGCATGTACACATACATGCACACATGTATGTACACACTTGCACATACTCCTTAACAGATTTTTTTTCTGGTTTCTTTATCATCAACATTCTTGTGACTATTATTTCAACTTCTCAAGTTGATGCAATTTTAACTCACTATAACATTCTGGATGTTGACCAAAGTAGATGATAATCTTCCCATATTGAGATAAGTGTTTCCTCATCATGTGAATTGACAAGCACATGTAATGAATTCATAATGATTTATATTATTGAATTAGTGCAGGCAGAACCCTCCTGGCCCATGAGATAACTGGCTACCCCTTGACAGCCCTAAGATCTTCATATGTATTTATTTTCTTAAGCTCCTCTGCCCTAGCTCCATTTACCAACAGCTGTTCTTAGGGTTGGGTCTCTCAGTGAAATAGCAGTATCGATGATCCCAAGGCTGACTGAAACTTATCAGTGACTGACTAGTCCATTATCCAGAATTCATTGCTGTTTTCAATCATTCCTTATTCAACAAGCATTTGTTACATTCCTATTATGTGTCAGGCATTGTGCTAGGCACTGGAGATATAAAAAGAAAGTATTTTGCAGCTCTGTTTCAACGCATTTTGTCCATAGTAACTATTTTCCAATGTACTGTCACATTTGGGGCAGCTAGGTGGTACAGTGAATATAGCACTGGGTTTGGAATGAGGAAGACTCATTTTCCTGAGTTCAAATCTGGCTTCAGACACTTACTAGCTGTATGACCTTAGGCAAGTCACTTAAGCCTGTTTGCCTCAGTTTCCTCATCTGTAAAATGAGCTGGAGAAGGCAATGGCAAACCACTCCAGTATCCTTGCCAAGAAAACCCCAAATGGGATCATGAAGAGTCACAACTGAAATGACTAAATAACAACGGTCAGATTCAAACTTATGCCTCGGTGTTTATTTATCTTAGTATTCATCCCCAAACTGAGTTGTTTATGGATGATTTTAGCATTACTATTCTGTTTGTGACTATTCATAGCAATAGTTGAGGCAGCCCTCACTATCAAGCAAATTTTCCTTTCTGGTGGCCTTGATATACCACTGGCCACTCTCAACCTGGCTTCATCCATAGATCAGACACTGTATCCTAGCATCTGAAGGCACTGGAGACATTTAATCTGAAAAACAGAAGACAGTCTTGGAACATAATGGGTTTTTAATCTTCAACTATTTGAAGGGGCTGTCATATAGGAGAGGGATTAGACACATTTTGTTTGGCTTCCAGACTTGCTGGTAGAAGTACAAAGATTTTGACTCAATGAGGAATCTGGAGAAAAATTCCTAATAATGGGAGTGAAATAGGCTTCCTGGTAACATAGTAAATTTAGCACCCTTAGAGAGAGCCAGGAAGGCCAAAACTAGGGGATCCCCTGTCAGGAATATTGAGAGGTATTCTTATGTACAGGATTTCCAGGTCAAGACTTCTAAAAGCCTATGATTATTTTTCCTACTTCCATTTTTCATATATAAACATCACTAAGCTGATGTGGATCAGTACCATACATGTCTTTTTGCTTCCAAATCTATTCTGGCCATTGTGTCCTTTGTAAATTTTCTGTTGAAAACGATTTAACATTTCCAAGTTTCAACAGTGGAAATTTGATCAGATTTGCCGATTACTTTATTAAGAATACACTGTGGCTCCATTTTTGCAATGGAGAACAATATAAATTGTACATGTAAACTATTCTTCTACCAACTAGTGTTAGTTGACACAAATAATGAAAGTACACTTTTCTTCACTTGTGAAAATTGTAATAAATATCAACCCCTTCAAATGCTTGTGTCACCACCTCTAATCTGTCTTCCCTCTTTTCTGCTATGTAAAATAATTATTTATCTTATTCGTTTTATTATTCATTAATAAAAGGACCAAGTCTAAAATGAAATCTAAAATGAAATTTAATAGTGAAAAACATAAGTCTTAAGCATAAGTCTGTGGTAAAATATGAAAGTTTTTAACAGTCGGTTAGGATAACTGAAAGACGCCAGTTTTTCAAGGACCACCCTTTTGGGGAGGAGATGAACAGTCCGCCTGCTGCGCATGTCAGACTGCCTGCCGGGTACAGTCCGCCTGCTGCGCATGTCAGACTGCCTGCCGGGTACAGTCCGCCTGCTGCGCATGTCAGACTGCCTGCCGGGGTTTTTTTTGACTTCCGGGGTGGAGAGAAGGGCAGTAGCCTTTTTTTTTGCCGGCTTGGCGGGACTCCTGGTGGCGCGGGACAGACGGTCTGACTCACTCCAAAGGTGGCCTAAATCGGTTTGGTGAGTTTTTATAAGGAATATAGACTAAGCCTAGATTTAAGACGATTTGTACTGTATTTCTATTTTCCTATCCTTCTAATCAACAACACCTTATATACAATAAAGGCTCTATCTAGAAAACCAGAAGCTTCTTCCATTTACTAGTCTGGGAGATAAATTAAGGGAAGGGTTAAGTAGGGGAGATTTATGATCTAATATCCAATTTTAAATCTCACAGTTTGGCGACCACGAAGGGACCTTAAGGACCCTCCCACCCTCCCTAGTTTGGCCATAAACCGGCTAATTCGGTGGATTTTCCAAATACCCCCCCCCCCGGACTTTCCCTTTGTCTAATCTCCCTTAAAGACTTTAAGCCTCTAAAAGTCTTGCTTTAAACAGAAAAGCCAGCCCAGTTTAAAGGGCAAGATGCTCGAATATTCTACCATCCCTTTGATTTTTCTCATCGGAATGTATTGGGACAGCATAACATCCCGACTTAGAGGAATAGTTTACTCAATGGTCCTTCATAACATTATTGGTTTTTTCCTCATTCAGGCAGCAAAAAGTTTTTTGTATAATAGTATACGTGAGAATCTTTGGGAAAATACGTTTAATATAAGTAGAAATTTTATGCCTGCAATTGAAATACCTTTTAATACCACATCCATAGTTCATACGACTAAGGATTTTATTTTTTTTTGGTTTTTTTTGGTTTTTGTTATTATCATTGTTTTTGTTATTATCATTGTTATGATGTGGGGGAAACTCTCACATATGGAGAGAGACCTCAAAATGGCTGTTTCTACTAGAGATGATCCAAGTTCAGAATCAGATCAGCAGAAACTACTCCCTCTGCAGGAAGCTATAGAACATAGTAAGAAGGGAGTGCCAATTCAAGTCAGAAAATATAGCCCCTTTAGACCAAGTGACTTGAGCGCATGGAAATCAATCATCCCTAGTTTTGAGAAAAATCCAAACACTGTAATTTCACAGTTAAGGACTATATTTAATGCATATCAACCCAGTTGGGCTGATGTTACTTGCCTTTTGGAAACTTTACTGTCCCCAACTGAGATTACAGATATTATCTCAGCAGGAAATGCCCTTGTTGCGAAAGGTAAGGCCGATGTGGAATGGCCTCTAAAGGATCCAGAGTGGAATTATAATGATGATAGGGATTTCCAAAGATTAAAAGATGCTAGAGAAACACTTCTGAAGGGAATGGAATCTTGCTCTAGAAAACCGGAAAACTGGCAGAAATTTTTAAGCCTACCTCAGGAGGCTAATGAAAGACCAAACAGATTTTATGATAGACTTTGTGAGGCCGCTAGACAGTACACCAGATTGGATCCAGTAGATTTAAGAGATTCCTGTATCATTCTCAACACATTTGTTTATAATTCACTGCCAGAAATACGCAGATACTTTCTGAAACAATGTCCAGACTGGAGAAATCTCTCAGTAGATAGAATTAAGGAACTTGCAAATTATGTCTTTGACTCACGTGAGGAAGATCCAGATCACCCTAAACAGAGCATTCTGGCACCAGCGATTCCTAGTCAGCCATGTGGACACCGGAACAAGGACACTAAGGTGTGTTGTTACTGTCGTAAGGAGGGGCATGAATTGAGAGAATGTAGGACTTGGAGAAGAAATTCTAATTCTAATTACAGGCGAAATAAAAATAGAAATAGATCTTTTTGGAGGAATACAGAAAGGCAGTACCAGAATAATGGTAACCAAGACCCCCCTCAGAAGAGGACACAGGAATGATGGTGTCTTGGGGAGGAATGGAACATAGATAATGAAAGCCATATATTCCCAGATCCGGATTTTTTGAATGCACTTGTGCCAGTCCATTCACCTCCCCAGAGTAATGAACCACATGTCACCTTAAAAGTGGGGGAGACTTATTATGATTGTCTGCTAGACACAGGAGCCTCTAAATCAGTATTAGTAAGCAAACCAGATGCTGGGTGTAGACCTGTAGGATTTTTGAATGTAGTGGGAGTCTCAGGAAAGAGCCAGAGAGTGGCAAAATTGAATCCTCGCATGGTATCTATGGGGCCCTTAACAGTGGAACATTCATTTTTACTCATGCCTGATGCCCCTGTAAATTTATTAGGTCGTGATCTCCTTTGCAAGCTTAGAGCAACCATATCTTGTGCTCCAGATGGGGCTGTCTCCTTACAATTGCCAGAGGATACTGTTCATTTATTACCAATTTTACTTACAGAAGCTCAAGGAACAGCAGGGGAGGTATCCAAAATCCCCTCTGACATTCCTGAGTCTTTATGGGCCTCATCCCCTAATGAGGTGGGGCTCCTTAAGTCTGCCATGCCTGTTACCTTTAAAGTTAAGGGGGGACCACCCCCCTCCATTCCACAGTATCCATTGTCTAGGGAAGCAATAGAAGGGATCACCCCTATAATTGAGGCTTTGAAAAGCCAGGGTATTATTATTCCATGTCATCACTCTCCATGCAATACTCCCATTTTGCCAGTTAAAAAACCCAAGCCTGGGCCAGATGGTAAACCTGTTTATCGTTTTGTGCAAGATCTTAGAGCGATTAATAATTATGTTATTCCTAGACATTCCATAGTTCCAAACCCGGCTACGATAATTTCCTCGATTCCCTATGAATCTACATGTTTCACAGTGGTAGACCTTTGCTCTGCCTTTTTCTCCATACCAGTACATGAGGACTTCCAATATTTATTTGCTTTTACCTGGAAAAATAGACAGTGGACCTGGACTAGACTCCCACAGGGATTTGTAGACAGTCCCACATTATTTTCCCAAATTTTACAGCAGGATCTGGCCTCTATTACCTTTAAGGGCTCCATACTAGTACAATATGTTGATGACTTACTTTTGGCCTCTCCTAATGCTGAAATTTGTCAGGAAGATAGCCGTCACTTACTGCTGGAGCTGCACAAGAGAGGACACAAGGTTTCCAAGACAAAGGTACAATGGTGTTTGCCCCAGGTAGAATATTTAGGATTTATTTTGGCTGCTGGAACTCGCTCTGTCTCTTCTAAGAGAGTCCAGGCCATTCAACAACTCTCTGCCCCCACTACTAAGAGGCAGTTGAGAGCCATTCTGGGAGCAGCTGGGTACTGTAGACAATGGATACCCTCTTTTGGTGAAATTACTAAACCCCTCATAGCTCTTACAAAAAGTTCTAACAGTCGGTTAGGATAACTGAAAGACGCCAGTTTTTCAAGGACCACCCTTTTGGGGAGGAGATGAACAGTCCGCCTGCTGCGCATGTCAGACTGCCTGCCGGGTACAGTCCGCCTGCTGCGCATGTCAGACTGCCTGCCGGGGTTTTTTTGACTTCCGGGGTGGAGAGAAGGGCAGTAGCCTTTTTTTTTGCCGGCTTGGCGGGACTCCTGGCGGCGCGGGACAGACGGTCTGACTCACTCCAAAGGTGGCCTAAATCGGTTTGGTGAGTTTTTATAAGGAATATAGACTAAGCCTAGATTTAAGACGATTTGTACTGTATTTCTATTTTCCTATCCTTCTAATCAACAACACCTTATATACAATAAAGGCTCTATCTAGAAAACCAGAAGCTTCTTCCATTTACTAGTCTGGGAGATAAATTAAGGGAAGGGTTAAGTAGGGGAGATTTATGATCTAATATCCAATTTTAAATCTCACAGGTCCAAAAAAATCTATATTAAAATAATAATAATAAAATAATAACAATAACAATTAATAATAATAATAAAGACAGGAAAGCCAGGCTAGACAGCCATTGCTATCCATGTTTGTTAGTGGACTGCAAGCTCAATGGCAGCATCAATACACAGTGACCAGGATTAGGGAGGTAATTATTTCAAGGTATTTGACCCTGGTCAGAGCATAACTAAAGCTTTGGGTTCTGCCTTGGCCACCAGATTTTAGAAACAATATGGATAAGCTGAAGAGCATCCTGAGGAGGGAAACCCCATTGATAAGGGGGCTTTAGATAACGCCATGTTGGGATTAGTTGGAGGGGCTAGGGCATTTGACCAGGATAAAAATAAGTGTTAAGGGGCACATGATAGCTGTATTTAAGCACTTGAACAGCTGGAATATGGATGAAGGGATTAGACTTCTTCTGCTTGGCCACAGGGAGCAAAAATTTAGGTTTGATATAGACCTTCCTAATTTAGCCTTAATGAAAAGCATGCTAATAATCAAAGTCATCCAAAAGTGAAATGGTATCCCTCAGGAGAGAGTGGGTTCCCCCCTTTATAAGAAGCTTTCAAGAATGTTTGACCCCTTGTTAGGTACCATTAGAGAAAGTTTTCCTATGGTTTGGACTAGTTGACCCTCCAAACTCTGTAATTCTATGACTCTATGAAAACCTAAAAATTCCTTTTGGTATGTGCAAAATGATTTATTGATTGTTTGGATTTTTTAAATTTAAATTTATTTTATTGATATTTAATTTTTTTAATTAAAAAATTGCTACCTGTAATACTTCCAATGATATGCAATGTTGTAATAACAGCTCACATAAACATAGATCTTCAAAGTTTTGCAAAACACTTTATAAGCAACATTCTAATATTTTGCTTTGTTTTGGTTTGGTTTTTTTGGGTTTTTGCAGGGCAAAAGTGTCTGAGGCCATATTTGAACTCAGGTCCTCCTGAATCCAGAGCTAGTGCTTTATGCACTGCACCTTCTAGCTGGCTCCTATAAGCAACATTTTATATGAGCCTTAGAATCCTCTGAGATAGGTATTATTATCACTTCCATTTTACAGATGAGTAAAGAAGCTCAGAGAGGTGAAGTGGTCAGGACCATCCAGTTTGGATGTATCTGAGGTGGGATTTGAACTCAATTCTTCCTAACTCCAAATCCATGGCTCTAATCCACTTGGCCATGCTACCAATATACTACCTAACCTTTCTCCCTCAACAGGACTTGCCAGAACTTGGACTCCATTGGCATGGCTTTCAATGTCTTAGCAAAAGAAATGTCAGAAGAGGACACAAATAAGCAATACAGTTTGGTCACCATCCTGTTAAATTTAATATGCTCTTGGTAAAAAAAAATGTACATAATAGTTTAATTTCACAAAAAAACCTACTTTTCTATCCTCTCTATATTGGAGTATTCTTGTTTGTTAACATTTGTTAAATTAATAATAAAAGAATTTTTAAAAAATACCATGGTCACCTCCATTCCATCTCCACTCCAGATCTCACACTAAGAAAAAATATCCACCTTCTTCACATGACAATAATTTTGTTTGAAAGTAGAACAATATCAAAAAGTAGCCAGGGCTTTCACTTCCTGATTTCCTATCTGTAAACCATATTGCATCATCCCAACTCAGAGCTGGGTTATTCTCTGCTGTGACTTCCTCTAAGACCTCAGTCTCTTACTCTTCCTAAGTGTGGAAAAGGCTCCTTTCCATCCTTTCTCAGATGATGACAAAGATGTAGCAGACAAATAAAAGAAGGATGCTGTTTCTGCCATTTCTGGCGTGTGCACTTCCTTACCTACAGGAACCCCCAGCCAGTTTCCTTAGCAATACACAGGTGTCCAGGATACTAACTCACTCCACCTTTCAGTGGTACTGGGCCAGCTGCCCAGCCCCACAGAGCTGAATATAGACAACATGAGTAGACAAAGCTTGCCTATTTTACTTGGGTTCAAATTACAGTTCTTTCTAGCTTACAAAGTTCTTTCTTCAAAAACAAGTCTGTGAAGTAGGAAGTGTGGTTATTATCTCCCCTTTCACATGTGAAAAAACTCAGCTCAAAAAATATTAAGTGACTTTCCAATAGTCACACAGATAGTAATGGCAAGAGAGTTCTGTAAACCGAAAGTCCTGGATTTTAAATGCCATATGTGTTCTGTCTCCATTTCTTTAAAATGAGGAGTGAGCACATGTTGTAGGCTACCCCATAGGCTGTCCAGGAAAGGATTTACCAACCTATTTGAAAAGTCTGATTCTTACCACAAGTATTCTAAGTAGCTCAGCCTTTAGCCTCATGTCTCCCCAAATCCACATAGGTTTTCTTCCTCTTTTCCTGTATTTTCTGATTTCACCCTTCTTCTTGGCTTCGGGCAATTGAGGAAAATTAAAGGGAAATTGTGAGCACCTGTTACTGCCTGGACTGGCTTCCTCTTTGTCCCTTTCCCTAATGCCCCCCTCCCCATTTCCTTCTCTCCATGCAGTTCCTTAAAGGGAGATCTATTCATTTCACAAACAAATCTCAGGAACTCCCAGCCCTGCATCAGCTGAGTAATAACCATTTGGAACACTGTTTGCATTTACTTCATGCCACTTGGGGGAGGGAATCCTGACATTCTCTCCAGCAATAAAACACCCTTTGTGCTTACAAGTCAACCTGGGGGATCCCCTGCAGGATTCATTTTCTAATATAAGTGGTGTAATTCTCCTGCCTTCTAGGACCTATAATAGCCTCCTGGTGCCAATTCCCCTGTTCCATAGGATCAGAGATTGAAATCAGGAAGGAATCAAGAGATCTTAGAGACAATCTAATTCAATTTCGTTTGACAAAAGAAGACATTTAGACCCAGAAAAACTGAGTTGCCCAGCGCCACAAAGGTAGTAAGTCATTCCATCTTCTGTGCTCAGAGTCCCCACCCCATCTTTCCCTGACGATCTATCTAAATCCTACTGCTCCTTCCTATCACATACTTCTACTGTGTATCCTTTCCCAAATACTCTAGCCTACACTGATTTCTCTTTCTCTTCTAAGAATTGCTATAGCATTTCTAACCTTGAAATTTGGCCATTTATTCAAATAACATTTCAGATTGTTTCATTGTATATATGTCTTGCATACCCAGTATCTTAAACCTGTGGTGTCAAATTTAAATAAAAAGGGGAGGGGCTGGGCATTAATTGATACATAGAGATTAGGAGGACAGCATATTGACTTGGTTTTAAAATGTAATGTTATCTGTGTTTTACTGTAGTTTGGATAATATTATTTATTAAGATTTGTTTTGTTTATTTAATGCATTTTTTTTTTAGTGAGGCAATTGGGGTTAAGTGACTTGCCCAAGGTCACACAGCTAGTAAGTGTTAAGTGTCTGAGGCCGGATTTGAACTCAGGTACTCCTGACTCCAGGGCTGGTGCTCTATCCACTGTGCCACCTAGCTGCCCCTTGTTTTGTTTATTTATTTACTTAATTATTTTGTTTAAGATTTTCCAATTAGATTTTGATCTGGTTTGAGCACTGGGTACTTCTGGCCAGGCATCATGTTTGACATCTTTGTCTTAAATCACTTCCGTGAGGTCAATGTTTGGCATATTTTGTTGTTGTTGTTCTTGTTGAGTCACTTTTTTCAGTCATATAAGACTCTTCATGACTCCCTTTGGGGTTTTCTTAGCAAAGATACCAGAATGGTTTGCCATTTCCTTCTCTAGCTCATTTTTATAGATGAGGAAACTGAGGTAGAGCTAAATGACTTGCCCAGGGTCACACAACTGGTAAGCGTCTGCGGCCAGATTTGAACTCAGGAAGATGAGTCTTCCTGACTATAGGTCTGGCATTCAATCCACTGAGCTACCTAGCTGACCCAAGTGGCATATAGTAAGTGCTTAATCAATGTTATTTGACTAACAGTGTGTAGAGGACATAGCATGTAGTCAGTAATATTTGTTAAATCAAATAGCATTAATAAAAAGCTAAGAAATGAATCTGCTTGCAAAAGAATGAGTCAGACTAAGTACCTAGTTTTTTTTCTTTTAGTATTAAAGCTCTATGTGCAACTAGGATTTAAATGGAAAATGAGGCAACCTATAATAGCAAATAAGCAGGGGAAATAAGCCTCACATATGCCATATTGGTGGGGTGGGGGTGGGGGTGTTAGGCCCACATAGGAAGACAACATTGCTAATCCTCCTAATGCATCTGTGGATGGTTTCATTAGTATCTAAGAGATCCTATAATATTTTGCTTATTTTATTAACTGGGTCTGGATTCAGTGCAACTAAATATTAAATTTTTAGAAACTGAATTCAATATACTATCAAAACAAATCTTTGCATTCTCATCCTTGCCTATATGCAGTATGACTCTTCGGTATCTGCAAATCCACACAGAAAGGCCCATCACCACCATGGAGTTTCATGGACTGAGTCTGATTTTGAGACTATCAATGAAGGCAAGAGGCTTATCTGTCTCTTGTTTAATTTTGATCCTTTTTACAAATGATAGGAAGGAGAAACTTTCTTGATTTTTAGGATGCCTCTAATTTTCTCTCATCGGAGAGCAGGGGTAGGGGGGAAAAAACCAGAAACCCTCTCCTTCTCACATAATGGGCTTCATTGAAAAGTAGACACTTCTCTCTGTTTGCTTAAGCAGGAGAGCTAGAATAGAGACCAGCCCAATGAATTCTAAACTTAGTTCACATCTGGTCCAAAAACCACAATCAATTTATTGCTGCATCTGAGACATTTTCAGTGTCTGTCATATAATATATTTTCACACGTTTCTAAGAAGACATTTTCTTGGACCCCAAAATAGACAGGTATATCTGTCAGTTCAATTTCATGCAAACGAAACAGAAGAATCTTGGCGTGGTTTCCCACACTGTCTTTGGAGCAGTGTGACTGACCATCATGTGAAGAGGCGGCTATTTCATAATGCCAAAAGCTCAGCAATTTCTTCCAAAGACTGGAATTACTGACTGCCCAGCACAACAAATAATACACATATATAGATCTGCATTTACATATGCACATGTGATCATATATCATATGCAGAGAGAGAGGAGAGAGAGAGAGAGAGAGAGAGAGAGAGAGAGAGAGATCCAGGTCCCAATCTGTGATTTCTTAAACTTAGAAAACTCCAAGTGTGGTAATTCTCTTCATTAATGGGTAACTCATTGTCACAGTACTAGAGAGCTGTTTGGAACTCTGAGAGTTTCATTGACCTGCCCAAAACCATGTTACTAACATTTTCAGAGGCAGGACTTTGAATTGGCCTGTCTCCAGAGGTGGTGGGTTTCTTGGACATCTTCAAAAAGAAGCTGGACAGGGGGCATCTAAGTGGCAAAGTGGATAAAGCACCAGCCCTGGATTCAGGAGGACCTGAGTTCAAATCTGGCCTCAGACACTTGATGCTTACTAGCTGTGTGAGCCTGGGCAAGTCACTTAACCCTCATTACCCCACAAAAAAAAAAGAAGAAGCTGGACAATCACATGTTGAATATGTTATACATCCACTCCTTTGATTTACTGATTGATCTTCAGGGCTACTGAGATCAGTCAATTAGCATTTATTAAATGCCACATCCCTTCCAACTCTCAAATTCTGTAAAACTCTATGATTCCGGGACCTGAATCCAAGTTTTTTCCAACACTAACACTGGGCCCTCAATCCTCTCTACCACCTGCTTCCCAGCTTTCCTTCTCCCCAATCACTCCATTCCCATTCCCACACCATGTGTGTATATACCTTTTCTTTCCCCCCACTCCAACAGAAATGTTATTGCATTTACTTGAAAGGGATATACCATGTTCTCCTTAAGGCCATCTCTCTCCCTCTCAGTCACACAATATTTGTACTCCTTGTTAAATGGAGTCTTTTGATCCCTGTGGCCCTTTAAACAGAGCTTTATTAAAAGTTTTATTAAAAATTAAAATGCAATAGAAAGAACATTAAAATGCTTAAAAGCTCCACATTTTCACCCAAGCCCCTCACGGGCATTCACAGAGAGAGCCACAAAGGTATCGGATAACCAGGGAGTACCACAACCCAATAAACAGGCCTGCCAAAATGCCCCTATATTGGCCCCAGTGCAACAGTTTACCACCTCACTTTTGGCTACATAAACTGCCTTTAAGCACTTTCTCCTTCAAAAACCCCAGGGTTTCTTTAAGAGCCCTGCCTCAGCATACACTTTAGAATGACTCACCCTCCCTTCACCCCTCCTCTTTTCTTGTCTCTTCTCCCAGGCCAAGAGTTTACCTTTTCTGATAACATGATCCAAAGGCTATCTATCTAATGGGGAAGCTGAAAGAGAAAAGACAGCGATAGCCAATATTACCCATTCTCTTGGGAGGTCATTGACAGAGCATCGGCTCAGTGACACCCTGTGAGGGCAAAGCAGAGAAACCCTCAGTGGTGACAAAGTCTGAGCCACCTACTGCCTAAGCTGGGCGCATAGGACAAAGACAGGAGTCTGAACAATAACACATTCCAGTGCATTCGACTATTTTAACAATCAAAGGCAGCTGAACATATACATAGCCAGTCCAACTGATGATGGGAGATACACTCAACAATTTATCTGGCAGAAGATCTGGGAGTTTCACAGGACTACAAACTCAGTCTGCAACAGTAGTGTGATTTGTCAGCTTAAAAAAGAAGAAGAATATGGAAGAAGTAGAGGCTTATAACTTTCAGAAATAAGGAGATGATAACCCCACTCTTCTTGGCCCTGGCCACACCATTATCTAGGATGCTGTATTCAGTTTGGGACACCCTATTTAAGAAAGGTGAATAGTTCCCCTGGAATTATAAAGGGACAAATTAGTTTGTGGTGCCCTCAGATATCTGGGAAGTCTGCAGTCTCTCTTGAGGATAAAGCTTATAAAATACTTTATGCTATTTCTTTTTAATAAAAACTATTAATAATATTGTGGATACAATGTTGTTTAAAAGATTGTTTTTATAATCATTATTAAGCAGGAAGGTATCCAGAGGAAGACAAAACAGGCAAGAGGATGAGGAAATTTAGACAGAGGGTAAATGACTTACTTAGGGTCACATAGTTATGAATCAACTTGATCTCACCCTAAATTAAGAAAGGAGCACAGATAGAGATGGCTGTTGGCTGGCTAAAAAGAAGAGTCAGAGGAAGTCAGGGGTAAAGAGTATAGTAAATGGGGATTTTATTTCAATGGATGCCTTTAAATATTAGTGAGATGTGGAAGATAAAGAACACAGACTACCAAAAACTACCAAAGACTTAGTGCTAATCAGTTTTCAGTAGGACAAGAAGGAAAATTCAATCTTTATTCAACCCAAAAAACTGCTTTGTACAGCTATTACTATCCGTTATGTAAAGGGAAAGTGTGTTTAGAAGAAGGTTGGGGGAAAAAAGGCTCTAATCCCAGATGAGCGCTATTTAAAGGGTCAGCCTGCCCACAGAGTAATGGGGAATTTCCCCAGTGGTCTGTGAGGTAACCTGTTCTTTGTATGCTTTTCCAGGGCAGGGATGGTGCTCCTGGAAATTGTGCCTGGCACGCTGGGGAATCTAGCCAGTCTACTGGGTGGAGGTTGCCAGACCCTCCCTGGGTAAACAGAAGAATCCAGGAGAAGGAGGAATGAACCAGAGGTGCGCTTATTGCCAAGTGGTTCTTCTAGCCCCCAAGGCCCAGTAAGAGGGTTTCTAGACATGGTGGACCATAAGGAGCCCATTTGTGGCTTGGTTTGGGGGAGGGAAAGGGTGTCTATAATTTAAACTGACAAAAACTCATAACACAGCTCATTCCTCCAGGATTCCTAAAGTAAGGTGTGAGAGACTAAAGGCAACTTAAATAACTCAAGACAAGGTGGCAAATGGTTTCTCAGGGACTATATAGGGACAAATTAGTTTGTGGTGTCCCCCAGCTATCTGGGAAATCTGAAGTCTCTCTTGAGAATGTCCCCAAAAGGGCTGAGGGAATACATAAAGCTTATAAAATACTTTATGTGATTTCTAGGGTATCTTAATTTTTAATAAAAGTTTTCAATAATATTGTGGATAAAAGACCATGGTGTTTAAAAGATTATTTTTTTATAATGCCAAAGTATTTGTGTAGTATGTGTGTGTTTATATAGAGAGTTACATATGTGTGTGTATCTCTCTATAGGTTTTATATGTATATACAAACATAAAACCCTGGACTCTGGCAAAGATCAAGCAAATTTTACGTATACCACGCTCTAGTTCCATTTATTATCCTGCCCCCTTAATATCGCCGAGGGCAAGCCAATACTTTGCCCTGGCTTTGTTTCATTTCCAGTTTAAAATAAAAGTAATACAGTAGTACTTTCCAGCATACATGCCTGCTGAAAATGTGCTTTGCCCAGCTGATGTCGATTAGCTATCTGATTTCTGAAAAACATACCCGTAGGCCGAAGCATGTTGATTTCCTGTAGGATAATGGGGCTTTGAGAATCATACTATTGGTTCAGCCGAGGCAGAAATGCTACAATGGAGACTATTAGCAAGAGTGTAAGGGGCCACTCTCTAAGCACCCCAAAATAAAACTCACACCCACAAAATAGCTACAGCTGCACAATAAAATAGCCACCCCCCACATTCAGTCAAGTTCTTTTTATATAAATGGTAGGTACATTTAGAATACTAAGTAAAGAGGGTATGAGGAAGATTTCAAGTTCAATTAGACACTGGTTGTACCCTGAATGAGCATATAATTTTTTAAAAAATTAATAAAGTATTTTATTTTTTTCTGTTACATGTAAAGATAGTTCTCAACTTTTGTTTATACAAGCTTTGCAATTTCAGATTTTTCTCCCTCCCTCTCCTCCCTCCCCCCTCCCCTAGACAGCAGGTAATCTGATATAGATATTTTATATATATATATATATTTATATATATATATATATATATATATATATACATATATATATATGTATATGTATATATATGTATATATATATACACATAATAACATTAATCCTAATTCTGCATTAGTCATGTTATAAGAGAAAAAATCAGAGCAATGATGAAAAACCTCAAAATAGAAAAAAACAACAGCATCAAAAACAAAAGAAATAGTATGGTTCATTCAGCATCTATACTCCATAGTTCTTTTTTTTTTTTTTCTTGGATTTGGAGATCCTCTTCTATCATGAGTTCCCTGGAACTCTTCTGTACCATTGCATTGGTGAGAAGAATATAGTCCATCACAGTAGATCAACACTCAATGTTGATGATACTGTGTACAATGTTCTTCTGGTTCTGCTCATCTCACACATCATCAATGAGTATATAATTTAGCATGGAAAATGTTGGGAAGATAAGGCCAATATGTAATATAAAATAATGAATATATATAGCATATTATAATTAATATAATCATTATATATAATGTAAAATAATGTGTCAGTAGTACATAATGCAAGATCATAAAAATTGACCAGATCCCTGATTTTTTGACATAGGGAAATCCCAATGAGGGAATACCGCCCACCAATGAAAATTTGTACCTAGTCAGCAACTTGTCTTAAGGAAGTACCTGGGATCACTGAGAGGGTAAGTGTCTTGTCTAGGTAGGGTCTCAGAGCCAATATGTGTCCAAAGTGATATTTGAATCCTGGGTTTCCTGACTCCAAGAAAGAGTTGTCCATTATATTACACTGACTTGGGCAGCTAGGTGGCACAGTGGATAAAGCACTGCCCCTGGATTCAGGAGGACCTGAGCTCAAATGCAGCCTCAGACATTTGACACTTACTAGCTGTGTGACCCTGGGCAAGTTACTTAACCCTCATTGCCCTATCCAAAAAAAAATTACACTGACTTTCATATAAAATAAAGTGATATGTTATGTAGCACAAAATTTTATAGAACAATGTATCAAGGAGTCTAGAGAAAAGAAAAATCAATGTGTAGTTCAATAGTATGAGTGCTAATGTAGAAAGAATGTTGGAAAATCAAGAGAGCATGGAATAGTTTATCTTTCAGATTTATGGACAGAGGAAGAATTTAGGACCAAAGAAGATATAGAGAGCAACATAAAATGTAAAATAGATCATTTTTATTATGTAAAATTTAAAAGGTTTTGCACAAACAAAACTAATGTAACCAAGAATATAAGGAAAGCAGAAAACTGGGACTTTTTACAAGTATCTCTGATAAAGGCCTCATTTCATAAATATATAGAGAACTGAATCAAATTTATAAAAATACTAGTCATTCCCCAATTGATAAATGGTCAAAGGATATGAACACGCAGTTTTCAGACAAAGAAATCAAAGCTATCTATAGTCATATGAAAAAATGCTCTATATCACTATTGAGCAGAGAAATGCAAATTAAAACAACTCTGAGGTATGACCTCATATCTATCAGAGTGGCAAATATAACAAAAAAGGAAAATATTGGATGTAAGAGGGGATGTGGGAAAACTGGGATACTAATCCACTGTTGGTGGAGTTGTGAATAGATCCAAATATTCTGGAGAGCAATTTGGAACTATGCCCAAAGGGCTATAACACTGTATACCCTTTTATACTAATGCTGTATACCTTTGATACCAGCAATACCACTGCTAGGTTTACATCCCAAAGACATCCCCAAAAAGAGAAAATGACCTATTTGTACGAAAATATTTCTAACAGCTCTTTTTGTGGCAGCTAAGAATTGGAAATCAAATGGATGCCCATCAATTGGAGAATGGCTAAACAAGTTGTGGTATATGATGGTGATGGAATATTATTATGCTATAAGAGATAACAAGCCGGGTGATTTCAGAAAGGCCTGGAAAGACTTGCATGAACTGATGTATAGTGAAGTATGCAGAATCAGGAGAATGTTGTACACAGTGACAGCAATATTGTTTGATGAAGAACTGTGAATGACAACTATTCTCAGCAATACAATGATCCAAGATAATCTCAAAGGACTAATGATGAAGCATACTATCCACCCCCAAAGAAAAAATGATATTAATTGAACACAGACTGAAACATGCTATTTTTCACTTTCTTTATTTCTTTTATTCAAGTTTTCTTATACAAAATGACTAATATGGTAATGTTTTACATAATTACACATATATAACCTATATCTGATTGCTTACTGCCTCAGGAAGGGGGGAAGGAGGGAAGGAGGGATAGAATTTGTAACTCAAAACTTTAAACAAAAATGTTTATTTTTTAATGTTTATTATTTTTTAAAAAAGAAAGAATGCTTGATGAAGAATCAAAGGATCTAGGTGCAAATCCTTCTCTTCCACTTATTACTCATGTGATCTTGGGCAAGCCACTTAATCTCAATGGACTTCCTTTTTCTCATCTGTAAAAGATGAGGTCTCTTTACAATACTTCTAAGGTTTCATGGAGACAATAGAATTGGAGTTCTCCTTTAACAAAAGAGAAAGATTCAGATGGGAAAGGGGATATTACTTCATTGAAGGCAAAAAGAAAAGGTAAAGAAAAGTTATATGTATAAAATAACTTGAGCTAAGCTGGTAGCTCAGAAGGGAGCTAGGGACTCAGTGGATAGAGCACTGGGCCTGGAATCAAGAAGACCTGAGTTAAAATCCAGCCTTATATACTTCCTAGTTGTGCAATATTGGGCAAGTTACTTCTGATTGCCAGACGAAATGGATCCACCAGAGAAAAAAAAATGACAAACCACTCCAGTATCTTTGCCAAGAAAACCCAAGTTGGGGCCATGAAGGGTTGGACATGACTGAAACAAATAAGCAACAAAATTATGAAATAAGGGCAGAGTATACTAGAGAAGTTATATTGGGGAGTATAGAGAAATAAGTTGAACAAGTAGGAAGTGGGGAATTAAAACAGAAGACCTTAAATGACACAAGGAATTAATATTTAGGAGCATTATTCAGTCATTTGCTCATTCATTGTTGTCCTTTGTATTTGAAGAAGATCAAAATGACATCAGGATGTTGAGGTCAGGGTACGCTAGATCTGATTGTGGTTAATTAGACCAATATGACTTTGGAAAACTCTACCACAGGTCAGGCACAAATAGTCCGTTGGCACACTTGGGATGAAGATATCTCTAAAATTGTGCATCTCACATTTCTTTTGAGCTACTACAATTCTGATTTGCTCATAGAGCAGCACACCTTCTTTCATGCAAATACACCATGCTGGGCAGTTCTGTGCCAATGTCCCCCATGTCTCACAGTTGATAGCAAAGTTCTTCAGAAGCACCTTGAGAATGTTCTTCTGACTTCCATATGCATTTCCCTTCTGTGAGTTCTCCATAAAATGTCTTTTCAGTTGACATTGAAATAACAAACAATGTAGCCAGTCCATCAGTCTTTGGTTTTAGGAAGTTGAAGAAACACATTACATTGTTAGATAATGAATTCTTTGGACCTACCTTATATTGAATGTTTCATTTGGAATAAGTACAAGGGGACTTTAAGTCTGGGAAGAATGTCGAGCTTCCCTTCCTGAAAAGGAACAAAGTAAATTCAAGGAATTTCCCAAACTACTATTATTCAGTTGCTCCATAGTCAGAAATTTCTGAAATCTGTATATGAAATAAATGGATTTTTAACTTCTTGAAAAATGTGTTGCTTGCAGTTTTTAAACCCTGTCCCCTGTTAGAAATTTGACTTTTCGTCAAAGGAATAGGAAAGTCACCACTATCCTACTATCCATTGAACTCCAAACAAATCCAGCTTGACTTGAGGAAGAAACCCAAACCATGAGGAAGTGGGAAGATTCATGTCTAGTATGCATCTGAAGCTCTGTAGCCCTTGGAGATAACTGATGTTCAACAAGAAAATTCTCACGTTTTCTCCTCACCGAAGTCATAAATAGTGAAGACAAGGTCTTCACCTCTCTTAATTCTGTCAGTCCTCTTTATGTAGGCTGCAAGCTGTCAGGAACAGACATCAAAATCCCATCCCTGCCATGGATCTGCAGCTGTGTGTATCAGGATGGCTAAGGAGCAGGTGAAGGGGTGGTGTGCTGTCCAGGGGTATCCCCTGGGTTTCTGTCAGATCAGGATGGCACAGAGCATGAAATCCTAGTGAACCTCCATCAGGCACTCTTTCTTCACATTCAGCAATGATTTAGAGGCAGATGTTCTATGCCAGGCCATATCAAATCAAAAATATGATATTTTTCAGGGCCCTTCTCCCCACCCCTATACATATGCAGGCAAAATTTCCAGTCCAAATCTTACCAATCTAGCAAGCCTAGACCAGAAGATACTAGTTTTGTTTTGTTTTTTTTTGGGGGGGGGATATGCCTTCTCAGAATAGAGGTTCCAGCTTACACCAATACCTTCTAAATAAACCAGAGACAATTGTTTGTGCTTTAAGTTTCTGTCTATGTGTTTCCATTGGGTTCTTTGGTTTCTAATAACTATAGAAAACCACCTTCAGGAAAATGCATGGAGCCTCCAATTTTCATTCATTCCCCAGGACTATGGGATCTGATCATCCTTTTTTCCTGCTAGTATTCACTGGGTGGTGCTGATGGCACTGTATGATGGCATGAATCACTGTGTTCTACCATTCCTGATCCAACTCTCCCTCCCCACCCCCACCCAGGTATTGGTTCTCTCTCCTTCTTGCAATTCCTTTGTATTTACTTATCCATCTCTATGCATTCCAGTAGAATGGAAACTCCTCGAGAGCAAGAGATTATTTAATTTTTACTTCATCTTCCAAGAACATAACACATAGTAGGTTCTTAGTAGATGTTCTTTGAATTGAATTGGATGATTGAATTCCTACTCCCTCAAAACCTGTGGGAAGTGATCATTTCAGGCTGAAATTTTCCATGCTAGATGTCAGCTGAATGGAAACTCCTTTGCCTTGGAAGGTGGAGTTACAATCCATTCCCTACTTTGGAAGAGTTGGCAAGAAACAACAACAGTCTCTTTTCTGCCCTAAGAGAAATTGTTGCTTTTTTCCAAAAAAAAAAAAAAAAAGAAAAGACCAAACATTGAAAGTTTAAACTTCATTTAGCACAACGTAGAGTAAGAGTGGAACCACCTGTTTTGCCTGTGGTCACAACACTTACTTTGAAGCTTATTTTGTATTGGGAGGTGGAGGGGGATAGGAAGGGAAGGGAGGGGAGGCAGAGGGGGTGAACTGTTTTGTTTTGACCTTTTTGAGACCTACTACCTTAGAACTGAAACTCTGATTTCTTGAGACTCTTTGTTCACTGATGGACTCTTGTCACTTTGTCTCAGTCTCTATTTGTATCTCTCTGAAACCTAACCATGTTCACTAACCCAACTAACCATATTTGCCAATCTTAAACTTAGTTTTATCTGAGGCTAAACACTGTCCTAGGCAGAGAAAGAAAATGGGATGGGGGCGGGGCAGAGGGGAAACAAAGGAAATGTGGTTGGTGTTCATAAGCAATTATTGAACTTAAAGCCACTGCATGAGGCAATAAACAGCTTTTCATCAGTTAGTTGCAAAGTGATGAATTTTTTTAGCCACAGTAATTTTTAAAGATTGTCTTCTAAGGCACTCCTGAAGGGCAGGGACAGTTTCACTTTTGTCTTCATATCCCCAGAACTTAGCACAATGCTTGATACATAATAAAATTTCTGATGAGTGGGATTTTTATGATTTCTGTCAATGGAGAGAGCACATACATCAGTGAAATAAAGCATTTTTAAGTACTGAAATGTGATTTAGAAGAATATATTGGGAAAATTTATATGTAAATAAGTGTATATAAACTATGTGGGTACATATGTCTATATGTACATACATACATACATATACACATACATATGGATAGGTATACATATACATATATGCATACACACACGCATATATATATACACTCACAGCTAGGTGGCTCAGTGGATAGAGTGCTGGGCCTGGAGTCAGGAAGACTCATATTCCTGAGTTCAAATCTGGTCTGAAGCACTTACTAGCTATGTAAGCCAGGGCAAGTCACTTAATTTTGTTCACTTCAGTTTCCTCATTTGTAAAATGAGCTGAAGAAGGAAATGGCAAACCACACCAGTATCTTTGTCAAGAAACCCTAAATGGGGTCACAAAGAATTGGACATGACCGAAGTGACCGAATAGCATACATATACATTTTATGCATGAATATATTGGAAGACATGAATTTAGGTTCAAGAGGAACAAGACCATGAGTATCAACCAATTTGCCAGGTTAGGGTTTGGGAACCACAGGAAAAACCAATGAAGACAGAAGCAAGTCTGCAGAGCAACAATAGCATAAAGGAATTTTGTTCCAAGGATTTCTAAGTCATCTCTTTCAAATGCCCCTTTTTCACCCTTGGCTAACAGGCCTCAGCTGACTCTAATACATATTTGGAAACATCTGAATAGCTGGCACTTTTAGACCAAACCTCCAGGGGGTTAGGTGTGTTTTGTTTCTGTTTTGGGGTTTTTTTCCTCATCATCATTGTGGGTTTTTTTTTAAATTTCATAGATGTAGCCCAATTACCATGCACTCTAAATGTTTCACAATTCTAACATGCTGGGGGAGCAAATCAAGAAATGACCTAGAGTCCCCCTTTCTCTTCTTGGCCTTAAAAGCCTGGTTCCAGAAAGCAAGAGAGGGGGTTGTAAGAAGTCCAGATATAGAAGTAACAAAGGTACCCTGGAAGCCAAGTTCCTCTTTCCTAGGTATTTTCCTAATAGAATATTAATGTTATATTGACTGAACTAAAATAATGAGTACTCACCCACCTCAGGAACCTGCCTATTTAGTTATCTTTGACAATATTGATGTTGTCTATTGGAACCTTAGTCCCTCCTAGGAGTTTAGAATTAGGGCTTAATTAAGTGCCTTTCACACACACACACACACACACACACACACACACACACACACACACTCAACCAGCACCAGAATACTACTAGATCTTGGAAAAAACTGAAAAGGTGTTTGTTTTTGTAAAAGGTTTGGATCTCCTCAATTCTACAAGGTGTCTCTTAAAAGAGAGGACCCCCTACCCCCACCCAGTGACCCTTAACTTTGAACATAAGCCTGAAATACAGAAGGTACAATTTTGCTTCCAGCTCTTGGAGGATGGCAAGGAATCCTGGGGAACTGATGATAAAGACTTCAACAAGAGAGAAGACCTGACTAGATCCAGCATAGTGAAAATACAAGGAAGATACACAGAGAAGTTTCTTTTCTTGTGGTAAGGTCAGGGGCCATAATTGAAGTTTTTCTCCAGTCCTCTGGAAGAGACTACAGCTGTACTCTTTTCTCTGTCTTTCTCTTCTCTCTGTGTTTTTTCTTTGCCTGTCTTTCCATCTCTCTTTCTCCTCACTTCTTTCTTCCCTCTTTCCTTTTTTTCTGTTTTATTTGGAGCTACTAGCCCATAAAGCTAGCACATGAAGCTTCCTTCAAGTCCAGAAAACCCAATGGAGTCTCAATATAGATACTAGCTGATTATTACCTAATTCCATCTGCTTTTCAGGAATAGGTATGTGCCTATAATCTTTCAAGTTATTGTTGGCCATTTTACAGATGAGAAAACAGAGGCTTAGAAAGGTTCAGGAAGGTGTCCAAGATGACATATATCAGAGGCAGGATCTGAAGCCTCCTAACAGCAGTCTCAGAATTGTTTCTGCTATACTATGCCCTCCCCTACAATCACTAAGCCGCCTTCCCCACAACCCCCAGACTTCCTCTACCACAACAGAAAGCATTCTTTCCACTAGGTCTTGGCGGTGCCTGACCTAGGCAGTCAGACTCAGAGCATACTTTAGATATAACCATGTCTGAGGGATACTGTACAAGGAAATTTCCTCAGAACAGTAACGATTGATGATGCTGATGATAGCTAACAGTTATGTAGCACTTGAAGTTTCTTAAAGTGTTTTACATCTATTATCTAGTTTTACAAGTATTATCTCATTTAATCCTTCCAATAATCCTGCATGGCAAGTGATATTGCCATCCCTATTTATAAAATGGGAAAAATGAGGTTGACATTAAATGATTAATAAGTCAGACATCAACCTCTAGTTTCTCTCCATCTTCATCTCTGCCTGCTAAAATACTTATTGGAGCTTCCTAAAGGTCCAACGCAGGTACAATCAATCACATCTTCCTAGAAGCTATCAAGACATTTTTGTCCTTTTTTATGCACTTGAGGAAGGCTCCCAAACCCTTGGATAGACCACTTCCCCACACACACACACACACCCCACACGGGCAAACTTACTGGAGGACATGAAGTCACCAGAATGGACAGCCATGGATGGTTACGGTATGCATTTTTTAAAGGATTGCTCTCATCCAAGAATTCACAGGATCTTTGGAGCCTTGGAGAATGCGTGCAATCATTTCCCAACTTGTATGGTGGTAATTTATACAAATAACCCCTCTGGCAGATTCTATAAACTCTTGGAGGAGGCTGTCTTGTTTTCCATTCTGTGCATCTAATGTGGAGTCTATGTGAATACAGTAGGTGCTTCATCAATATTTGGGAGAAGTGAATTGAATGGAAATTGCAGCATCTGGCAGGGTGAGCAGGCAGGATCATGGAGGGTACTTGCTAAGTATGGGTAAAGTGCCTTTTGTAGAAATGTTCCCTCTTCTCATGCTTACTCTGTACTCAGAGTCCTTATTTTCCTCCATAATTACTACTCTCTTGTTCCATCTCCTGATCAAAATTTGCAGTAAAGAGTAAACCTGAGAATTCATAAGAAACAAGCATGAGGGGTCTTAGGGGACAGGAGTAGATGTTTCTTGACCAATTAAAACAACTGTTACACCAAAAATTGCAAAGACTCACAGGACATCATTCTGATGGACTTTGTCCTGATGAAATGTATTTATTCACATTCATCAGGGATGGGGGTGGTGGGCGTGTGCTTTCTTCTGGTGTAAGGGCTCTTGTTTTCATTGCCTTTTTAGAAAGCATCGTTTTATACGGTATAGCTTGGTGATTATGGGGGTGCAGAGATCCAAATGAATCACAGAAGTAGGCAGAATGCACAAATATAAATTCTCCACAGGGTGTCTTCCTCCCACGCTAACCTTTCTCATATGGCTTTTTTTTTAACCTCTAGCATCCCTTCCCCAATTACATCATCTGAGCCCCAAAAGTACAATGAATATGCTCAGGAGCTTACCATAGAATAAAAAGGACAAAAAAAAGTGTGTACTTGGCAGGATGGGCACTGTCATTTCTTCAGTTTCTGGTACTTAGAAAGGGGCAGCTAGGTGGTGCAGTGGATAGAACATGGCCCTGAAGTTGGGAAGACCTGAGTTCAAATTTGACCTCAAACACAAGCTGTCTGACTCTGGGCAAGTCACTTAATCCCAATTGCCTTAAATGGGGCCATCTCCAGTAGTCCTGATGTACTTCTTGTCATTAGACCAAGATGCCCCTGTAGGAGAGAGTAAGGTTGGTGACTCTGAACAGCCCCTCCTCACTTAAATCCAATTCAGTGGAAGTCATGACATCATCCTGATGTCATGGTCCTCTTCAAGAATGAAGGACAAACAATAACAACAACAACAACAACAAGCATTTAGGACAAAAATAAAAACAGAAACACCATAGTAGAGTTATTCTCCTTTCATGGCTCACTAAAATGGACATCAAAGAAGTTTCTACAGAGGTTTGAAAGTCTCCTTATGACCAAAAGAAATTTCAGTGGGTACCATTAGCAAGACTGGTTAACTAGCTATGTACTTTGTGCCAAATAATAGCCATTTTTTCTACATTAGTTATCTCCTTCCTTTCAGTGTCAGAGTGGTCTAGGCTTCCTTTCAGGTCTCACTCCTCCAATGCTGCCCTTAATTCCATCCACTAATTTCCTTGATCCCATCTCTTCATACTGCTCTGGGATCTTAATCCATGGTTCCCTCTCTGTCTCTCTCAGTTTCTCTGTTTCTGTGTCTCCCTATTTCTCTGTGTGTCTGTCTTCCTCTGTCACTATCTCTGTGTGAATATCTCCCTGTCTTCTATCTCCCTCTATCTGTCTTTCATCTTCAGTCCATGAATCAGGAAAGAATTGGGTTTGAACCCACTTACTAGCAAGCTGTGAAACCATTTGATTTCCCTGAGCCTCAATTCCTTCATCTGTAAAAGAGGGTACCTATCTCACAGGGTTGTCATAGGATCAGATGGAATAGTGTAGTAAAGTGTTTTATGAATCTTAGAGTGATATATGTGTGTGAGTGTGTTATATAAACATCAACTATTATTACTGGCTCCTTCCCCCTGTCCATAAACATACTCATGTCTCCCCAATCCTAAAAATATTTTCCCTTGACTCTGCCAATCCCTCTTATAGCTTTCCTCCCCTGAAGTGCTAAACTTCTAGGAAAAATAGCTTATAGACAGTGAACTGCAAAGTATCTCCAAGGTCATCTAGGCTAACCCATAAAAACCAAGCCAGAATCCTATCTACAATGTCCCTGTCAAGTCACCATCTAGCCTTTTCTTGAAGAACACCAGCAGCTGGGAACTCACTGCCTCCTGAGACAGTCCATTGCCATTTGGACTCCTCTAATTGTTGGCACAATGGATAGAGCACCAGGCCTGGAGTGAGGAGGACTCACCAGCCTCTGTGTGACCCTGGGCAAGTGACTTAACCCTATTTGCCTCAGTTTCCTTATTTGTAAAATGAGCTGGAGAAGGAAATGTCAAACCACTCCAGTATCTTTTTTTTAGTATCTTTGCCAAAAAACAAAACAAAACAAAAAAGCCCACACCCAAATTGTGTCACAAAGAGTCAGACATGACTGAACAATGATTGTTAGTTTTTTTTCTCATTATTACTAGTTCAGCTTCCTGAGGCCAAAAAGAGCAAGTTTTATTCCTCTACCAGACAACAACTTTTAAATATTTGAAAGCAAAGAAAGATGTCTTTATTTTTTCAGATAAGCAGCTGTACTTCCTTCAACAAGTCCTCATACACCTTGGTCTTCAGTCCCCTCACTCTCCTTGCCCTCCTCCTCTGCAGACTCTCCTGTTTGCTGTCCTCCACATATGGAATGCTCCCTCCCATCTCTGCCTCCTGGCTCCTCCGGTTTCCTTCATGTCCTGGCTAAAACCTCACCTTCTACATAGAAGCCTTTCCTGATCCCTCCTAATACAAGTGCCTTCCTTCGGATGAGTATTTCCAATTTATCCTGTATGAAGCCTGTTTGCGCATCATTATTTATATGCTGTCTCGTCCATTGTATGGTGAGCTCCCCAAAAACAGGGACTGTCTTTCATCTTTATACTCCTAGTGCTGAGTGCAGTGGCTGGCAGCCAGTGGGCATTTAAAGAATGTTTATTGACTGACTGAATGAGTGACTGTTTTCCAGAACTGACCCAATCCTTGAGATGTCATAAAACCAGAGTAAAGGATTGTAACCTGTCCCTTATGCTAGCTAGACACTGTGCTTTTCATAAGGCAGCCTTAGATGCTAATAGTATTTTCCTTCTTTGAATGCCATCTCACACTTTAGGGCCTCCTTCTGATTTTGAAGCCCCCCAAAACCCTCAAATCTTTTTTTCATGTGAACTTCTACTTAATCACATCTCCTCAATTCTGTATGTGTAGTGAATTATTTGAACCCAAGTGTAGGACGTATACTGATCTCTATTAAATTCTGTTAAAATCTCTATTAAAAAGAGTGGCGGGGCAGCTAGATGGCGCAGTGGATAGAGCACCAGCCCTGGAGTCAGGAGTACCTGAGTTCAAATCTGGCCTCAGAGACTTAGCACTTACTAGCTGTGTGACCATGGGCAAGTCACTTAACCCCAATTGCCTCACTAAAAAAAAAAAAAAAAAAAAAAAAAAAGAGCGGCAAAGTCCTCTAAAAATGATGCATTAGCTTTTTGGCTGGTGTGTCAGACTGCTGATCCATATTGAGTTTGCAGTCAATCAATTCAATTCAATAAACATTTAAAGTGCCTACTATGTGCCAATATTGCTAAAACTCCCAGATCTTATTTTAAACCAACTACTATCTAGCCATGATTTCCTCCAGCTTGATCTTGTCACAATGATTTTTGAGCCATTTGTAAGACTTTGCATTTGTTCTTTTAATTTTTTTTTCTTTTGAGGCTAAGCCTAAGATTTCATTGGATGTTGCCTCTGTCGTGCATCACATTAGCTATCACTCCTGGTTTTGCATAATCTACATATTCAATAAGCATAATATCTATACCGTTTTCCTTGTCATCGATAAATATGTTAAATTACATGAATAATTCCCTGGGGCATCCCACTAAGGAACTCCTTCCAAGCTGACATCACACCATCAGTTACTGGGTTTTTTTGGTCCAATAATCCAAACAATTCAGAACTCTCATAACTGGGCTATGATCTAGTTCATATTTCTTCAGTTTTCCCCATAAGAATGTCATAAGATTCTTTGTCAAAGACTTTTCGAGATTCAGGTAGTTGTTTTCTGCACAACCAAACAAGCTCAAAAGAAGGAAATATATGCCAAATTTATAATGATTACATGAGAGTGAAAGTATTGAACAGCGAGAGATTTTAGAAAATTTTGATCCAACCCCCTTATTTTATAAATGAAGAAACTGAGGCCCGAGTAAGTTGAGTGATTTGTGCAAGGTCACAAAGGTATCAAGCATTGAGAGCAGAATTTGAACCCGATTTTGGCAGGGGAAGGGGGATTTCAGAATTTGTATTCTTTCCATTATAACAAGTTGCCTCTACAAGACAAGAAACTAGAAACATCACAGTGAGTAAAGGTTTTATGGAGTCATATGCTGAAATGGAGTCATACCTCAGCACCCATCTGCTTTGAAACTCCATAAATTCAGTATTCAATGCGTTTCAATGAGAAAAAAAGCTGTAACATTCCTAGCATTTGCTTGAAACTGAATGAGTCAAGATCCCGTCCTGAATCCTGTCTCTTTGGACAAAATAAAGACCTACGTGTTAGTCTCACAGTAGCTCCACTAAGTGCAGAACCCCACATGTTTCACTGTGTACTTTCATATGCTTTTTTCATTTTCCCAGAACAGGGAAAATTCATGATCACAAGACCAAATCCCAAGAATAGAGCATCCCCTCCTTTCCCCCTTGAGCTTGGATTTGCTCCTGAACAGACCCTTTTCACTCTAGGTGTTCATTGAATCACTATGGGAAAACTGAATTTACTTGGTGCCATTGGAGACAAGGACTTCTCTCTAAGTCATTAAATGTCATGTTTAAAAACTTTCACATCCATCTCTGGAGTACACTGGTGAGGCTCTTCTGCTGCCTGAGGAACATGGAATTTCTGGGTTAGTGTCTTTTAGTGTGCCAGTGGTAACAAGATGTTGGATTGAAAGTGGAGCCCAGGGGCAGCTAGGTGGCACAGTGGATAGAGCACTGGCCCTGGAGTCAGGAGTACCTGGGTTCAAATCCGGCCTCAGACACTTAACACTTACTAGCTGTGTGACCCTGGGCAAGTCACTTAACCCCAATTGCCTCACTAAAAAAAAAAGAAAGAAAGAAAGTGGAGTCCAATTATGCTCATTGGAAATCTGATCCCAAAGGAAAGAGGGCTGGCAGAGCCCAAATGAGAACCAGGCTGGTGAGCTGGCATCAGGAGCAGAGGTGGGTGGGGTCCCCCATGCTGCCCCACAAACCCAATTCCCCACCACTGTAGGTGACTACAGTGATACACTTGACTTGGCTTCTGGAACCAATTAATGATGGGTAACAAGTTACCACTGCCCTTCACCATCCTCACCCCTCAACCTATTCCATGTATCTAGTACAAAGAAATAACTTTATTTATTATTTTGTAAAATAATAATAAACATTTTTATTGAAAGTTTTCAATTCCAAATTCTACCCTTCCTTCCCCCCTTCCCACATTCGTCATTCTGTATAAGAAAACTTGAATAAAAGAAAAAAATGAAAGTGAAAAATAGCATGCTTCAGTCTGTGTTCAGTCAATATCAGTTCTTTCTTTGGAGGTAGATAGTATACTTTATCATTAGTCTTTTGGGATTGTCTTGGATGATTGTTTTTCTAAAAGTAGTTGTTATTCACAGTTCTTCAATGAACATCATTGATGTCACTATGCACAATGTTCTCCTGGTTCTGCTCATTTCACTATACGTCAGTTCATACAAGTCTTTCCAGGCCTTTCTGAAATCATCCTGTTTGTCATTTCTTACAGCACAATAATATTCTATCACCATCATATACCACAACTTGTTTAGCCATTCCCCAATGGATGGGTATTCCTTTGATTTCCAATTCTTAGCCACTACAAAAAGAGCTGCTATAAATATTTTTGTACAAATAGGTCTTTTTCTCTTTTGGGGGATGTCACAGAAATAAATTTCATTGGTATTTCAGGACCCAGCTGAGGTGGCCTCTGCCTGATCACCCCTTGGACATGGCTTCTCTGAATTCCTACAACCATACAAGATGATATCCATCCATGGATATAAAGGATAGGGACAGAAGACATTAAATAGTGGGAAATAACAGGAAAAGGCCACAATTCCTAAATGGAAGGGAGCAAATAGAATTTGCAGTAGTCATTATCTAACATGCATCCTAGTTTGGGGAAGAATGCATTTCAAAGAGTTGATCAAAAGGACCTATAGAATCCCAAGAATTCACTATTTAGACATAAGTGGGATCTCAAAATATTTTCTAAGAGAAGTATATGCATTAGCCTGAGGTCACCTCCCATCAACAACTACAGGGTCTTAGTTACCTGACTATCTCAGATCCTATCACCAAATTTCTCTAGCCTCAAACATACACATTGATAAGAGACTTGAAAAGGACTCGGCTCTCCCAGAGATATGAAGTATCTGATCTATCTGCCCTGAACCAGAACCCCAGGGGTCAGTCAAAAGGAAAATATAGGGGCTGGCAATTAAAAGGGAAAGGGACCTGGCCACCAGATGCTACAGAATGAGCATAAATTATAGGTTTATTTCCATAATAGAATGAATCTAAACATATTTCCATACTCTCAGATAATAATTCTACTTTCTTATTAGAACCTTATATAATTCTTATATAATCAGATGGTGCAATACCACAATTGTGGGTCTTCAATTTGTTTTACAGAAGTATTACTTGTCATTTCTAAGAAGTCTTGAGATCAGCAGGGAAATAAGATATTTATGAAGTCCCTAAGCTGAGAAAGGCTAGTATCTCAGAGAGATAGTGCACAAAGGATCATAGAATTTAGACTGACTTCCATGCTTTGGCTGATCCATAGAGCTGCTCCATAGCGCAAAGTAAGAATCCTCACTCCAGAACAAAGATAAGGGCAATGTATGTATGTAAGGGCAGTGATCTGCAGAGAGATAAGATACATAGGCTCATAAGGAGGGATGAGGCAAATTGAAACACCAGATCCATCTAATGTTCTTTTCTCAATCCGAATCCTTCCTGATCTCTCTGTACCCTTTGACACTTAGATCACCCCTTCAGAATATTCTCTTCTCTCTCAATTTTTGTGACACTGCTCTCTCCTGATTCTCTTCCTACTTATATGATTGCTTCTTCCATGTCTACTTTGTTGGGTCTTCATCCACATCACACCCACCAACTGTGACCACCCCCTTCCCCTTGCAAAACTCTGTCTGGGGTCCTTTTCTTCCTCTATACAATTCCACTTGTTGATATCTTCAAGTTTTCATAGTTTGTCATGTCTAACCTCTTTCCCAACCTTGAGTTTTGCATCTCCAACTACCTATTAGACATCTAGAACTAGATGTCTCATCAATATCTTAAATTCATCAGGTCCAAAGCTGAACTCATTATCTTTGCACAAAAACCTTCACCTCTTTCTGAACTATGCTATTACTGTTGAGGGTACCAACATCCTCCCAGTCACCCTGGCTCTCAGCTAGGCATTGTCTTCAACTCCTCACTCTAACTCCTCATAACCAATTAGTGGTCAAGTCTTACTGTTTCTACCTTTGTAACATATGCTCCCTGATTTCATCTGATACAACCACTACCCTAGTACAGGTCCTCATCATCTCATGCCTGGACTACTCCAATTACCTTCAATTTTTCTCCTTGCCTCAAGTTTCTCCTTTCTAATTCATCCTCCATTTAGCTGTCAAAGTTATCTTACTAAAGTGCAGGTCTGGGGGGCAGCTAGGTGGCACAGTGGATAAAGCACAAGCCCTGGATTAAGGAGGACCTGAGTTCAAATCTGACCTCAGACACTTGACACTTACTAGCTGTGTGACCCTGGGCAAGTCATTTAACCCCAACTGCCTCACAAAAAAAAAAAAAAAGCAAAAAGGTTTTGAGGGCAGCTAGGTGGCTCAGTAGATAAAGTAGCAGCCCTGGATTCATAAGGACCTGAGTTCAAATCCAGTCTCAGACACTTGACACTTACTAGCTGTGTGACCCTGAGCAAGTCATTTAACCCTCATTGCTCTACAAAAAAAAAATTAAAAATAAATAAAGTGCAGGTCTGACCATATCACTCCCTGCCCCCCTCCCCAAATTCAACAAATTCCAGTGGCTCCCTATTACCTTCAGGATCAAATGTAAAATCTTTTGTTTGACTGTTAAAATCACTCATAACCTGGTCCCTTGCTACCTTTCCAGTCTTCATAGAATTTACTCCCCTCCACATACTTTGCCATCCAGTGATGCTGATCTTCTTGCTCTTTTTGCCACATGACACTCCATCTCCTGACTCAAAGCATTTTCTTTGACTGTCCCGCATGCCCAGAATGCTCTCCCTCCTCATTTCTGCCCCCTGGCTTCGCCAGCTGCCTTTGAGTCTCAGCTCAAATCCCTACTACTTCAGGAAACCTTTCCTGGTCCTCTTAGTGTCTTTCCTCCGTGATGACCTCCAATTTATCTGGTATATATCTTGTTGCTTTTAAGTCATGTCTGACTCTGTGTGACCCCATGGACCATAGCATGTCCATGAGGTTTTCTTAGTAAAGATACTGGAGTGGTTTGTCATTTTCTTCTTCAGTGGATTAAAGCAAATGGAGGTTTAAGTTACTTGCCCAGGGTCACACAGGTAGCAAGTGAGGACAGATTTGAAGTAGTCTTCCCAATGCCATGCTCAGTGCTCTATCCACCAAGCCACTTAGCTGCCCCCTGCTTATTCATACCTGTTTGCATTGTCTTCCTCCATTAGACTGTGAGCCCTTTGAGAGCAGGAACTATCTTTTGCCTTTCTTTGCACCCCTGATGCTTAGCATAATGCCTAACATGTAGTAGGTGCTCAACAAATACTAGCTGACTGACCAGACCACTCTGAGAAAGGCTGTTAGTCAGGTGTCCAATAAGAATGCAACATGCCAATGAATTGGGCTGCTATAAGAGGAAATGGACTCCCCTTCACTTAATGTCTTTAAGCAAGAAGTAGATGACACATGCTAGGTATTTTGTACGAGGGATCCTTTTTCAGGCACAGGTTGTACTGATTGGTGGACCAACTGAAATTTAGTAATGTAGATTCTTGTCAATGGCAGACCAAGGCTCGAAGCTCTAGAACTAGAAATCAATCCAACCACCTGAATAGCAGATATCTCCCATTCAAAATAGTGGTAATGAAGGCAAGGTCTTGGCTGAGCATTTATAGTTCCCCATGCCACATCAAGCCCATGGGCTTTTATTAAGCACTATTTATTTATTTATTTAGCCCTATTTGGTTCAGGGACACCATTCATGTATTATTCCTACAGTGAAAGCATTGAGGATGCTGCCCCAGCCCAGTTAGCTCCCTTCCCAGGTGGACATCATGGCAGAGAGGAACATAAGGAAGACAATTCTCTTGAGACAGGCAAGGCTTTGAGAATTACCAATTGATTTCTCTCTATTGATAAGGAAACTCTTGCTGTATTACAACAATTTATTCTAGAAAAACTTTGACAACATTAAACATATTTCTGCATCAGTCATGCTATAAGAGAAGAATCAGAGCAATAAGTAAACACCTCAAAAGAGAAAAACAACAGCACCAAAAACAGAAGAAATAGTATGGTTCAATATGCATTCATATTCCACAGTTCTTTTTTTTCTGGATTTGGAGAGCCTTTTCCATCATGAGTCCCCTGGAACTTTCTTATACCATTGTACTGGTGAGAAGATTCCAGTCTATCACAGTTGATCAACACATAATGTTGATAATACTGTGTATAATGTTCTTCTGGTTCTGCTCATCTCACTCATCATAAGTTCATGCAAGACCTTCCAGGTTTCTCTGAACTCCTCCTGCTCATCGTTTCTTACAGCACAATAGAATTCCATTACATTCATATACCACAACTTGTTCAGCCATTCCCCAACTGATGGGCAACCCCTCAATTTCCAATTCCTTGCCACCACAAAAAGAGAAGCTATAAATACTTTTGAACATGTGGGTCCTTTTCCCTTTTCTAGGAAGACTTTGAAATAGCAAGTTCAGTCTCAGTGACCTACTCAAATATTCCCTCATTGATGCTGTAGAGTCTCTCAGCCTTTGTTTTATAAAATGGTAACACAGCAGGTATTTTGGGGGTAGAAATTAGATTTAATTTCTTTTTTTTTTTTTTGGTAAAAATTTACCCATGTCCTAAGAAGGTATACAAACATTAAAATTGGAAGCACAAAGCTATAAAACATTCCTATCAGCCTATCCCAATTTAAATATAAGCTTCTTGGGTGCAAGAATTGTTCCCTTTGTTTTTTGGGTATCCCCTTTGCTAGCAGAATGTCTGGCATAGCAGCGCTTAATAAATGCTTGTTGACTGCATGGTTCATTGCTATTCCACTGTACTTTAAAAAGATAAAATACACAAAAAGCTTTCAGCCTTCTAAGGAACCTCTGTTATTTCCCTAAAGTAAACTACATACACCCTGGGCTATAAAGTATAACAGAAAACTCTGCGCTCAACTTCTTTTATGGTTTCTTATTTTTCTTTTTCTTTTCCCATTTCCTGTGTCAATGTTATTACCTACCCTTGAACTACAGCTGAAGTGATCATTGTCACCGAATTGCCTGATTCCTGAAGGATATGTTCTAGATTAGTGGACACACCCTCCCCCAGTGAGCTACAAATGGGCATAGCGCGATGATGTTTTCATTTCCTAGGGACAATGACTGTTATAAATATGCTATTGTGTATATGCTTATGTTCTTTCCAGTAGGTATGGAGGGGGTCATTTCTGCTGAGGAGACCTCTTTCTAATGAGCAACTTTGGATCCAGATTTTTACCTTAGTAGGCACTCAATAAATATTTGTTGATTGATTTACCAGATGCATGAACATTTTTAGCCTTTGGCCCTCTTCCACTGGGATACCAGAGGCTCTTCTTTTGAAAAGATTTCTAAAGTTCCCAACATTTTACCCTAGTGCCCCATGAGCTCTTGGGAGATGAGCAATTTGTCCTCATTATCTTAGTGGGAGCACAAAATAGCAACCATTGGACCTTGTTCTGGAGCATTTTTCTGGGTGACCCTAGGTTGCAGAATTCCCCAGGCCACTGGCTAACAAGTCTAACAAGCAAGGTTTCCTGGGGAATGTTGTCCTCCCAAAGTAAAATGGCACTTAATCAAGACTGGCCCCAAATCAGGATATATTCTTTCCTCTCTTATTTACTTAAAATTATTTTAACTACAATTTTGATCATCACAACTTCCCTAGACCTTGGTTTTCTCATGTATAGAATGAAAAGTTTGAACTAGCTGGTTTCTGAATTGACCGACAGTTCCAGACCTATAACTTTAATAGGAAAGTAACACATTATAGTTGGTCTGTCTTAGAATCAGGAAGATCTGAGTTCAAGTTCTGCCTTGGTTACACACTGGCTTGGATCCTGGGGAAATCCCTTAGCCTCTCAGTGCTCCAGAAAATTCTCAAGAGACTATAATAAATTTTCAAAAAGAAAATAATGACAAAGTTCATCTGGAAGAACAAAAGGTCAAGAATAACAAGGGAATCAATCAAAAATACATGAAAGAAGGGGGCCTAGCAGTACCAGATCTTAAGTTACAGAGAAATTGCTGATCTGAAGCAATGGAAGAATTTTCCATACTGAGAGTTTCTCTATATTTAGAAAATCATGAGTCTAGGGCCAATCCCCAAATCTCTAACTTTGTATCTCTAAGTTTGGATCAGATGTAGCTACTGGAACAAACATGTTTTGACCACTTTGATTTGTTGATTACCTAATTGATCAGTTTCTGTTCTGCAGAGGTTAGGAGCATATTTTGAAATATAACAAAGTATAAGATAATTAAAAATGCATGACATTTTCCAAATTTGTGGAGGTCCTGAAGTTGGGGCAGAAGTATTGCTGTGATGATACATGCCTCATTCTTGCTCCAACAAATCTAACTCTCCCTCATTTTGACACTCCATAAGTGTAAATTTCTGATCGCAGTCAATGCATTAAAAAGCTATAGGCTCCAAAGACAATTAATAACTGGCTAAAGATTTGAAGTAAAAAAATATCAAACTCTAAAATGGAAGTTCATAATATTCAACATAGAAGGGATGCATTAGCCATTAGCCAAAGCGACCCTTCCCTCCATTCCCCTGAAAAGATGGTTTCTAAACACAACCATGATAGGACTAAGATGCTTCCCACAACTTCACTAGAAACTTAAGAGTGTCTCCCTAAAAACAAAACCAACCATTGGGAACACTGCTAATGGAGGATAAACTGTAATCCTGGAAACTGTAATAGAGTTGTCATGAGGAAGTGTCGTAATGACAGAACTTTCTGGTGACTCATGAAAGATTATTGGAAAAGGAGAGGGGGGTAGCCAGGACCTGTCAGTGTTTATTCCTTACTACCCAGGGGAGAGAGGGATGGGCTTTACAGTGACTAGAAAGAGATACTCTGTAGTGGAAGAGAGATGATGTTCCTGGCTCTACGACAGGCTGGGGATAGATTTGACAAGACAGTCCTGTTCTCTTTGCTCTGATTTCATGCTCAACAAACAACCTTCTGCTGAATAGATCAGTTTTTCAGGTACCTTCAAGTGGGGGAAGGTAATGTCCACTTAAATATTACAGTCACCTGAAAGATAAATCCCTTCAATGTAAATGAATAAACAGGCATTTCAGATTATAAACTGGGCTTTTATAAATGGGGTTAGTTTCTATGAGCCAACAGAAGTCTAGTCCCCCTTGAATGGGCTGATTAAATCAAATTCCTGATCCTGAAAAGCTAAAGATCTAGAGAACAAAGTGACTCCAGCAAGCTATTACAGTCCCATCGGGCTCTGTCAGTCAGCCAATCAGCCCTCTCCCTTTTCTTCACTAAGTTCCTTTCTCTACCTCTATTGAGGCAGGGAGCTGGCTCAGTGGATAGAGCCTTGAGCTTAGAGTCAGGAAGACTTAAGTTAAAATTTAGTCTCGGGGGTGGGGGAGGGGGGGCAGCTAGGTGGCATAGTGGATAAAACACCAGCCCTGGATTCAGGAGTACCTAAGTTCAAATCTGCCTTCAGACACTTGACACTTACTAGCTGTGTGACCCTGGGCAAGTCACAAGTCACTTAATCCTCATTGCCTGGCAAAACAAAAACAAAACAAAACAAAATAAACAAAAAAATTTAGTCTTAGACCTTGGCAAATCACTTAACCTCCAACTGTCTCAGTTTCTTCAAATATAAAGCAGGGATAGAGCAGCTAGGTGGCACAGTGGTTAAAGCACTGGTCCTGAATTCAGGAAGACCTGAGTTCAAATCTGTCCTCAGACACTTGACACTTACTAGCTGTGTGACCCTGGGCAAGTCACTTAACCCTCATTGCCCTGCCAAAAAAACAAACAAAAAAAATTGCAAAACATGGATAATAATACCACCTATATCCCAGAGTTGTTGTAAGGATCACATGAGATCATGTTTATAAAGCACTTAGTATAGTGCTTTATAGTATAGTATAGTATATAGTATAGTGCTTAGTATAGTATAGTATATAGTAGACCCTTAGAAATGCTTGTTTCCTTTCTTTGTTACTTTCCTAAAGTTCCCCCTTCCCCAAACATACCATCTCAACTACAATACTAATGCATTTTCCAATTCATGTGGATATTCTCTGAGATGCATTGCAAGACACAACAAGCTAGGATTCTCACACTTAGGGCCATTTTGCTAAGTATCAAGCACTTATAATCCACATAGTGTCTGGGCACTCCAAAGCCAGCCTTCCATCAACTTCTTTCTAAAAGAATGTCATGCCAAGGATTTGAACGTAAAGACCTCTAAATTATGAAAATAATTTGCTATTCAAATCCTGTTGTTCCTTTAAGAAATAGACACACTGGGGGGCAGCCAGGTGACGCAGTGGATAGAGCACCGGCCCTGAATTCAGGAGTACCTGAGTTCAAATCCGGCCTCAGACACTTAACACTTACTAGCTGTGTGACCCTGGGCAAGTCACTTAACCCCAATTGCCTCACTAAAAAAAAAAAAAAGAAAAAAAGAAATAGACACACTGGTGAGGGTTGGGTTGATACTGCGTTGTTGTGTTTGACAGTCTCCTCCCCTCTAAAAATGCCTATTTTGAACTTTCATTTCTATTCCTATTATCTGCTTAACATTTAGCTGTTGTACAAGGAATCATTAAAGAACTAAAGGAGCTGTACTCCCACTGTGGAAAGCCTGGGCTGCCAAACCCGAAGGCCACAGTGTCTATATATCATGTGAAACAGTTAGAGACAGGCTACCTGGTGCATGGGCATAAATGCATAGCATCATTAAACATCCTGCTTTTGCTCACCACAATTTCCATTTCAGTGGAGGGATAAACATGGCACCAGCTTCTCTTGCTGAACCAGCTCATGATATCTCTGGTATCTTGCACATATATGTCCTAACACTAGTAACACAAACACCCCCTGGCCCCCATGCTGAGCAATAAAAACCCCTCAAAAAACAATAACAACAAAAAACAACCAAGGGGAGTTCATTCTATTGCTGCTCCTTCTCTAAGAGAACTTTTTGAGCAATACAAGGATAGGCATATTTTTTTCTTGAGACTAGGTCTCCCTTTCCCACTCAGGCTTGAAGTACAGTGTCTACTCAACGGTCTGATTACCCTATTGATCAACATGGGGAGCTTTGACTTATTCCATTTTCAACAGAGACCAGAAACTTCTCTTTAAGTAACCTGGCTCCCCAATACCCATCTCCATATTGATTCCGGACTTAGTGAAGGACAATTGATCAGCTTATCCCACTACTGATCAAAACTCCTGAGCTCAAGAGATCTGCTAGCCTCAGCTTCTCTGGTAGGAGGGATTACAGGTATGTACCACCAAACCCAGGCGACCATACTTGTTTTCATTTGAAATTCACTTGAAATTTACTATGTTTCTATAAATCTGTATAATTCTTAATTATTTTCATAGATAATGGTTTGATTCAAAGAACTCTTCAGGGTAAGGGGAGAGGAGGAATGAAAAACATTATTGGAGAAAGTTGAAACCATACGCTTGAGAAAGAAAAAATAAATGTGGGGCAGCTAGATGGTGCACTGGATAGAGCACTGGCCCTGGATTCAGGAGGACCTGAGTTCAAATCCAGCCTCAGACACTTGACACTTACTATCAGTGTGACCCTGAGCAAGTCACTTAACCCCAATTGCCTCACCAAAAAGAATAAAAATAAAAATAAATAAATGTGAGGATCATAGATTTAGGGCTGAGAGGGATCTTAGAAGCTATCTAGCCCAACTCTTTACCTTTTCAAATTAGTTAACTGAGGCCTAAAGTGGGAAAGGTCACACAAATGGTAAAGACAGGATGCAAATCTAACACCAGATCCAGCATTTTCCCCACTGAAGTGTTCTTCCTTTAAAGGATGCTTTTTCCTTTGAATTTTGGAGGATTTTCTAAGTCAAAGCAGAGTTTAACCTATAGCTAGTCTAAGCACAGATATGTGTTCTTCTATACAAACTTAAAGCATCCACTTCTTGACAGGCCTTTTTTTTTTTTTTTTTGTATCGTGTCCATCTACTTCATAGCTTGAGAAAATGATATATGTCTTCAGGAAGACATTTTTTATGGAACTTAGTCTTAATTTTCTTTCTGTTTTGTATATGAGGTGGTTCTACTTAAAACTACACTTGGTGCTTCATCAAAAAGATACAGACAGTGGATAAAGCACCGGCCCTGGATTCAGGAGTATCTGAGTTCAAATCCAGCCTCAGACACTTGACATTTACTAGTTGTGTGACACTCAGCAAGTCACTTAAGCCCCATAGCCCTGAAAAAAAAGATACAGACAGGGGCAGCTAGGTGGCACAGTGGATAGAGCACTAGCCCTGGATTCAGGAGGACCTGAGTTCAAATCCAGCCTCAGACACTTAACACTTACTAGCTGTGTGACCCTGGGCAAGTCACTTAACCCCAATTGCCTCACCAAAAAAAAAAAGATACAGACAGACAGAAGGATAGACACACAGATAAAAAGAGAAAGGGAAGGAGAGTGGGGAAAGAGGGAGAGAGGCAGAGGGTGGAGAGAGGGAAGGGAGAGGGAGAGGGAGGAGAGAGAAAGGGAGATGGAGGAGAGAGAGGAGAGAGAGAGATGGAGGAGAGAGAGAGAGAGAGAGAGAGAGAGAGAGAGAGAGAGAGAGAGAGAGAGAGAGATTTTTGCATTCAGTGCAAATATACTTCAAGGGAGCTGTATATCAAATTGCTAGACTATGAAAAGTAGGGATTGGCTGAATAGCATAACAGTAACACAAATCCCAATGATTCCAGACTGTTCCCTAGTCCATAAACTACAGAGAAAATGATCCTGTTCGCTGCAATTTTTTTTTGCCAACTAGGACAGCTGCTATAGTGGAAAGTTTAATATGTATATAGAGAATTATTGGATAACTACTTTAGATAGTGGTAATAGAACCCCACCTTCCTTTTTCCCCTTCAATTGATTGAACTAAAGTGAAGAAAGCTGCTCCAAGAGGTGGGTTATGTAAATGTGTGTATGTTGGCAATGATGAAAGAAACCCAGAGCTGAGTAGAATGGGGACTATGGGGATGCTCAAACTAAAAATTAGAAGCCTAGCCAAAAAAAAATAAATCACATAAAATAAATCTACACAAATCATCACCATTTCTATATATTACCAACAAAACCCCACAGGAAGAGATAGAAAGAGAAATTAAATTTTAAAAAACTGAAGACTGTATAAAACACTTTGACATCTAATTTCCAAGATACACACAGAAAATAAATGAACACAATTACAAAATATTCTTCACACAAATAAAGACAGATCTAAATAATTAGAGAAATATTGACATTGAGTAGGCAGAGCCAATATAATAAAAATTATTATACTACCTAAATTAATTTACATATCCAACACCATATCAATTAATCTACCAAGAATTACTTTATAGAGCTAGCAAAAATAATAACAAAGTCATCTGGAAGGACATAAGGTCAATCAATATCAAGGGAACCATTGAAAAAAATGTGAAGAGGACCTAACAGTACCAAATCTCAAACTATACAAACATTATACAGCAGTAATCATCAAAATAATTTGGTACTAGATAGAAAATAGTGGTTGATCAATAGAAAGATTAGATATACAATGTACAAAAGAAAATGAGCACAGCAGTTCAGTGTTTGATAAACCCAAATATCCCAGTTATGGGGCAAGAACTCACTGTTTGCCAAAATCTGCTAGAAAAACTGGAAAGTAGTCTAGAAGAAACTAGGCATAAACCAATATATCACACTATATACTGACAGAAACTCAAAATGGATACATGATTTAGACATAAAGAGTGTCGTCATTGTTCATTCTTCATCCTCAAAGATGACCAATGACAACAGGAAGGTGATGTTTTGACTTGTAAGTGAATTGAAGTGAGGGCTATGCAGGGTCATCAGCCTCATTCTTTCCTCCAGTCATCTGGGTCCAGTGGCAACATATAGATCAGGATGATAATCAAGAGATGGCCTAGGACCATGGCTTTTTTAAGCTAAAGTCTTTCCCACTTCTCACTTTGTCTGAGGCAACACCCATTCAGTGATTAAGGCTAGGTAGAAAATGAGGCAAAAGATGACCTCTTTTACCTACTCAAAAAAAAAAAATCAATCTGGGAGGGGAAGACCCTCAGGGTTTCTGGCCAGAAGAGAAACAATTGTTATTTACATTGGCTCTGAGCCAACAAGTCCCAAACAACGACCAACGGAGCCTTGGGTTGGGACCTATTATTGGCCAATCAGTGAGAGCCAGAGTGATTTGGATTTATGGCATAGTCAAGTAGCTCCACTTGAATTCCAGTGGGTTTTATCAAAATCTGGTTTTCCAGAGCTCTATTACAAGAAATTTATATTTCTCATAAGGTCTTTCAAAGGTCTCAGATACAAATGATATCAGTTATATATAATATCACATAAAGGGTAATATCATAAACAAATTAGGAGAGCATGGAAGACGTTACCTCTCAGAGGCAGAGCCAAGATGATGTAGAAAAGCCAGCAAGTTGCCTGAGCTCTCCTGACTTTCCCTCAAAAACAACATTAAGTTGAGTCTCTAAAGGGGTTCTGGAACTACAGAACCTACAAAAAGGCAGAGAGACACAAACTTCCAACTTGAGATAATTTATAAGACTTCAGGAATGGTCTGTCTCACTTGGGAAAAAGGAGAGCACAGAGTGGCGAGGAGGGTGTCTGGGCAAGTCAGCAGGAGGCTCTTGGCTACAGCACAGATCAGCAGCTGAGGCCCCTTGGTCCTGGATCAGCAGGCTAGTGGTGTAGCAGGCCAGTTGTGAGACCCAACAGCCCTGGCTGAGAGGAAAAACTGCCAGCTAGAGAACCATCCACAGGACAGGCACAACTAGGCCAAGCCATCCTAGGACAGGGAGCAAGCATAGGGCAGTGAGAAATCCACAAGCCACAGAGGCCTCAGAGCAGAAAGCCAATGACAAGGCCCCTATCCCCCAGCACAAGAAGTTTGCAACAGTGGCAGAGCCAAAACAGAGAAAGAAAATTACAGACCAATTTCCCTAATGAATATTGATGCAAAAATCTTAAAAAATATTAGCAAGATTACTGCAATTTATCATAAGTATAATAAATTATGACCAGTTGAGATTTATACAAGGAATTCAGGGCTGGTTCAACATTAGGAAAACTATCAACATAATTGACCACATCAATAATAAAGCTAACCAAAATCATATAATTATCTCAATAGGTACAGAAAAAGCTTTTGACAAAATACAACACCAATTCCTATTAAAAACACTAGAGAGCATAGGAATAAATAGAGCTTTTCTTAAAATGATAAGTAGTATTTACTTAAAGCCATCAGCAAACATCATATGTAATGGGGATAAGGTGGAGGCGTTTTCAATAAGATTGGGGTGAAACAGGTGTTAAGGGCTAAAAGTCTAGCTAAACTGTCTAAACTATTTAATGAGTGGTCGCCAATAAATTATAAGCTTTAGCAAGAGTTAGACTTTTAAGCATTTATTAAGGAGAATAAGAGTTTGGTAAAGAGAGAAGAAAAGGCCTAGATTCTTATCTATTAAAGGGAGAGCACATTTCTAGCTCTGCTCTCCACCAGAGTCCAGAGGAAAGACTGTGCGCCAGTCTCTTCCTTCCTCCTCCCACTCGCCCGCGTCACTTCCTGACGCCAAAGAAAAGACTCCTGGTCTTGCCCTCAAAGACCTTCGCTTCATGGGCGGAACTCTTCTACAATAAGTCTCCAGCAGGTGGCGTCATTCCAATCGTTACACAGGGATGTCTATTATCACCTCTATTATTTAAAATTGTACTAGAAATATTAGCTTTAGCAATAAGAGAAGAAAAAGGAATTAAAGAAATTAGAATATGCAAGGAGGAAACAAAACTATCACTCTTTGCAGATGATATGATGGTATACTTAGAAAATCCTAGAGAATCAACTAAAAAACTACTTGAAATTATTAACAACTTTAGCAAAGTTGCAGGATATAAAATAAATCCACATAAATCATCAGTATTTCTATACATGACCAACAAAGTTCAGCAGCAAGAGCTAAAAAGAGAAATTCCATTTAAAGTAACTGTAGACAATATAAAATATTTGGGAGTCTACCTGCCAAGACAAACCCAAGAACTCTATGAGCACAGTTACAAAACACTTTCACAAAAATAAAATTAGATCTAAACAATTGGGAAAATATCAATTGCTCATGGATAAACCAACCTAATATAATAAAAAGTACAATTCTAAGTAAATTAATTTACTTATTCAGTGTCATACCAATCAAACTACCTAAAATCATTATATAGAGCAAGAAAAAAATAATAAGAAAATTCATTTGGAAGAACAAAAGGTCAAGAATATCAAGGTAACTAAAAAAAAATGCACAGGGAGGTGGGCTAGCCTTACCAAATATGAAGCTATACTATAAAGTGGCAGTCATCAAACCTATTTGGTGCTGGCTAAGAAATAGAGTGAAGGATCAATGGAATAGGTTAGGCACAGGAGACACAGTAGTAAATTACTTTAGTAATGTACTGTTTGATAAACCCAAAGACTCCAGCTTCTGGGATAGGAACTCAGTATTTGACAAAAACTGCTGGGAAAACTTGAAGAGAGTATAACAGAAACTAGGCATAGACCAACATCTTACATCATATACTAAAATAAGGTCAAAATGGGTACATGATTTAGACATAAAGGGTGATACCATAGGTAAATTAGGAGAGGTAGGAAGATTTTACCTCTCAGATCTATGGAGAGGAGAAGAATTTATGACCAAACAAGAGATAGAGGAAATGCAAAATGTATGAATTGGATTACATTAAATTTTAAAAGTTTTGTACAAAGAGGAACAATGCAGCCAAAATTAGAAAGGAAGCAGCAATCTGGAAAACAATTTTTACAGCCAATGTTTCTGATAAAGGCCTCATTTCTAAAATATATAGGGAACTAGATCAAATTTATAAGAATGCAAGTCATTCCCCAATTGATAAATGGTCAAAAGATATGAACAGTCAGTTTTCAGATGAAGAAATCAAAGCTATCTATCGCCATATACAAAAAATGCTCTAAATCATTAATTTTTTTTTTTGGTGAGGCAACTGGGGTTAAGTGACTTGCCCAGGGTCACACAGCTAGTAAGTGTCAAGGGTCTGAGACTGGATTTGAACTCAGGTACTCCTGAATCCAGGGCCAGTGCTCTATCCACTGCACCACCTAGCTGCCCCTCTAAATCATTATTGATCAGAGAAATGAAAATTAAAGCAATTCTGAGGTACCACCTCACACCTATCAGATTGGCTAATATGACAAAAAATGAAAATAATAAATGTTGGAGAAGCTGTGGAAAAATTGGAACACTAATGCATTGTTGGTTGAATTGTGAACTGATCCAACCATTCTGGAGAGCAATTTGGAAGTATGCCCAAAGGGCTCTGGGACTGTGTATACCCTTTGACCCAGTAATACCACTACTAGGTCTGTATCCCAAAGAGATAATAGTAAAGGAAAAGGATTCACATGTACAAAAATATTTATAGCAGCTCTCTCTGTGGTGGCAAAGAATTGGAAATCGAGGGAATGCCCATCATTTGGGGAATGGCTGAACAAGTTGTGGTATATGAATGTAATAGAATACTATTGTGCTGTAAGAAATGATAAGCATTCAGATTTCAGAAAAACCTGGAAAGACTTAGGTGGATGGATGCTGAGTAAAGTGAACAGAACCAAGAGAACATTGTAGCAGCAACATTGTGTGATGATCAACTGTGATAGACTTAGCTCTTCTCAGCAATACAATGATCCAAAACAGTTCCAAAGAACTCATGATGGAAAATATTTCCCACATCCAAAAAAAAGAACTGTGAATTCCGAATGCAGATGGAACCATACTGTTTCTACTTTTGTTTTTGTTTTTTTCTTTTTTGAGGTTTTTCCCTTTTGTTCTAATTCTTCTTCCACAACATGACTGATGCAAAAATATGTTTAATGTGATTGTACATATATAACCTATATCAGATTGCTTTCTGTCTTGGGGAGGGGGGAGCAAAGGGAGGAAGGGAGAAAAATTTGGAACTCAAAATCTTATAAAACAAATGTTGAAAATTATCTTTACATGTAACTAGAAAATAATAAAATACTTTTATGATTTAAAAAAGAAGTTATCTCTCAGATCTATATATAGGAAAAGAGTTGACAACCAAACAAGAGACAAAGATGTTCACAGATATAAAATGGATAATTTTGACTACATTAGATTAAAAAAATTTTATACAAAAAAAACCAATGTGCCCAAAATTATATGACAATTCTACTTAAGTTAATTTACTTATTTAGTGACATGCCAATCAAAATATGAAATAATTATTTTCTAGAGTTAGAAAAAGTAACAACAAAATTCACCTGGAAGAACAAAACATCAACAAATATCAAGGAAATTAATGGAAAAAAAAACAAGACAACATGTGAAGTAAGGTGACTTAGCTGTACAGATCACAAACTGGATTACGAAATGGTTATCATTGAAACAAGAAATACAGTGGTGGATCATTGGGGACGTTGGGGATTTGCAGCAAGTTCTCTGATAAAGTTCTCATTTCTCTAATATATAGAGAACTGAGCCAAATATGTAAAAATAGGAGCCATTTCCCCAACTGATTAATGATCAAAGGATATAAACAGGCAGTTCTCAAAGGAAGTAATCAAAACCATCAATAGTGATAAGAAAGAATGCTCTAAACCAGTAATAATTAGAGAAATGCAAATTAAAACAACCTTTAGGTACCACTTCAGACCCATCAGATTGGCTAAGAAAAGGAAAAAGACAAATGCTGGTGGGAATGTAGGAAAACAGGTACACTAATTCACTATTGGTAGAGCTATGAAGTAGTCAGATTCTTCTGGAGGAAAATTTGGAACTATATCCAAAGGACTGTAACACTGCATATCCTTTGGCCCAACACTATCACTACTAGGTCTATACCCCAAGAAGATCAAAGAAAAAGGAAAATGACCCATATGTTCAAAAATATTTACAGCAGCTCTTTTTGTGGTGGCAAAGAGTTGGAAATAAAGGGGATGCCCATCACCTGGGAGTTGCTGAACAAGTTATGGTATATGAATGTGATGGAATACTATTGTGCTCTAAGAAATGATGTTGGGGAGGCAGCTAGGTGGCGCAGTGGATAAAGCACTGGCCCTGGATTCAGGAGGACCTGAGTTCAAATCCAGCCTCAGACACTTGACACTTACTAGCCGTGTGACCTTGGGCAAGTCACTTAACCCTCATTGCCCTGAAAAAAAAAAAAGCTACATACAAAGTTACTATCAGAAGACCTGTCTTTATGAGTCTATCACTAAGAAGTCAGGTAACAAGTCTCTTCACCCCTCTGGCCTTTGTTCTTCAATTGTAAAACGAGGTTAGGACTAGAGCTGTATGATCCTCTTTGGGTGGATTTCAGCAGTTTTAGCCCTTCATCATTTATGAGACCTTTTCCCATAGCATGGCCCCTAATATCCCTAAGGGAAATGGCCGGACAGAAGGAGAAAATATTTATGAGAACAGTCAAAAGTGTCTATGCTCTTCCTTTCTCTCCAGCTGCTGCTTCATCACCGTCTCCCCAGGAGCCCTCAACACCACCACCACCTCCCAACACCTGTTTTTTTTTTTCTTTTTCCTCTTCATTCACAATCTGTCAACTAAATCTAAATAGGGGCCAGAAAGAAGGTTTGGGGCCGAACTTTCATGACCCACTAAAGACTATCTCCTGGCTAAAAAGAAACCTAAAATGAGGAGACTGGCCTGTCTCCAAGTCTCCCCGTGCACATCTTGGCTGGACTTGATTGTTTCTTGATTACTGAACAGTCCGAGAGAAAGGACAAGTTATAGCAGGAAGTGGTAATCACTGCACCACTAACTTCACAGCAGTAGAAACAAGCATTGAAAAAGGCCTTTGTAAACGACTCCCTAGACAGGGCGGAAGAAATACAATTCAGTTTTGCTAGTTCAAAATCCAGTGAGGCAGTAAGTCATTCTCACCAAATGGAGCTGACGTACCAGGCCTCTCTCCAACTCAATGCAATTCATGACTCATTTATTAGTTCCCCACTATGTGCAGAGACTTTGGATAGTTTGTTGTTATAGACATAGATAACTAGTTGGTTTTCAATCTAGGAAGGGTGACAAATGTAAACAAATAAATCAACTACACATTTAAATGGAAAAATATAGGAGTACAAAGTGCTTTGACATCAAAAGAAGGAGATATTACTTTCAGTTGAAAGCATCCAAGGAGGTGTCATGAAAGAGGTGGCATTTGGGCATGGCCTTGAGGGATGGCCAGGATGCCAAAGAACAGGGATGGTCGTGGGAGAGCCTTACTGACATAAAGCATTCTTTGAACAATGGAATCCATGTGGGACATATCAGGGGATGGTCTGTAGTACATATATACAATGTATGCTACAGTTACATAAAGGTGAATAATGTAAGATAATGTAGAAAAGGTAGTTGTGACAGAGTGTTAAGTACCAGAGTAATCAGCCTGAACTTTATCTGGTAAGTAGTTTTTGGAGCAGTGGGCTGATGTGATCATTCCTATGGAAGAGGCTTCATCTGACAGCAATAGATTAAAAGGAGAAGGGAATGGAGGCAAGGACACAAGTCAAGAAGGTACTTCAGTGATTAAGGCATGAGGCCTTGAACTAACCTCACCATTATCAGGTCAAATAATATAAGATATTTGATGTAGTCTACCCATAATCCAGGGTTGGTCACCAAGAGGAACTATGACCTGAAGACCTGAAACAAGAAAAAATTGGGTTTCTGTTTCAAGAGAATAAAAAATGGCCCAAATTCACCATGAATAGACCCACAATGAGCAACCAAATAGGAAGGTGAAAGAAACTCCTCTTGGAGCCCCTTGAATTCAAGATGAAATATTCTTACAGTTGCCATATTTCAGTGATCCTTCCTCCTCCTTAATGACCGTAGGAGCATTAAGCACCCCCATGACACGGTTAAAATTCAGAGAACAGGCTCTGCAGTATTGGACAACACCGGAGTTTTAACTGCTTCAAGTTAAAGAGGTAAATAAGTGTGAGTTTGGACAAGGATCTTGTTAAAAGAAAACACACATACAACACTAATCCTAAAATAATTAAGTTGCACCCTGAGCATATAAACATGACCCAGTCTTGGTTCATGTTCTACCCTCTTCCTGAAATGTGTTCCCTCTTCACCACATCCAGTCTTTTTCCTGTTGAAATCCTGCCCATCTTCAAGGACTATCTTCTCCAGAGGGCCATCCCTGCCTCTTCTGGTCAGAAATTATTGCTTCCTCCTCAGAACTCCAATAACACTTTGTAGCACTCTTATATCTGACAGTGAATTTCATCAAATTGTCATTTTTGTATTTTAATTCCTCTTCTATATCTCTGAAGGCAGGGACTATTGGGGGGATTTTTCTGTTTATTTGTTTGTTTGTTTGTTTTAAACTTTTTTTGTGTATCCAGAGCTTAGTACAGTGCCCAACCCTTAGTAGGCACTTAATAAATGCTTGTTCACTGATTTATTGATTTGGTGTCAGCTTCCTGTACCAGAAAAAGGGGCCCAGCAGCCACAGTGATTACTAGACAGGAACAAAAATATATGGAGGAAGGGGAAAGGCAGCAATGATAAGAGCATTGTCTAAGCTATAAACTGAAAGGTAATCAGGATAGATCTTCTCTTTGAATTTCCAGAGCTTAGCATAATGTTTAACATATAGTAAGTGATTAATAAATGCTTGTGGAAGGAAGGAAGGAAGGGAAGGGAAGGGAAGGGAAGGGAAGGGAAGGGAAGGGAAGGGAAGGGAAGGGAAGGGAAGGGAAGGGAAGGGAAGGGAAGGGAAGGGAAGGGAAGGGAAGGGAAGGGAAGGGAAGGGAAGGGAAGGGAAGGGAAGGGAAGGGAAGGGAAGGGAAGGGAAGGGAAGGGAAGGGAAGGGAAGGGAAGGGAAGGGAAGGGAAGGGAAGGGAAGGGAAGGGAAGGGAAGGGAAGGGAAGGGAAGGGAAGGGAAGGGAAGGGAAGGGAAGGGAAGGGAAGGGAAGGGAAGGGAAGGGAAGGGAAGGGAAGGGAAGGGAAGGGAAGGGAAGGGAAGGGAAGGGAAGGGAAGGGAAGGGAAGGGAAGGGAAGGGAAGGGAAGGGAAGGGAAGGGAAGGGAAGGGAAGGGAAGGGAAGGGAAGGGAAGGGAAGGGAAGGGAAGGGAAGGGAAGGGAAGGGAAGGGAAGGGAAGGGAAGGGAAGGGAAGGGAAGGGAAGGGAAGGGAAGGGAAGGGAAGGGAAGGGAAGGGAAGGGAAGGGAAGGGAAGGGAAGGGAAGGGAAGGGAAGGGAAGGGAAGGGAAGGGAAGGGAAGGGAAGGGAAGGGAAGGGAAGGAGAATGAGAACCTAAGAGTTCACCAGAGGGCCAGAGAGAAATAAAGAAAAGGAGGTCAGGGCAGTGATCCAAAGCTGGTGGTGAGGTTGGCATGGAGAATATCACTATGGAGGAAGCAGCTCAAACCTTCAGCCAATGACTTATCTCATACAAAATCTCCAGCCAAGCTAACCTCTTTTTGTGGTGCCAGCTTGCCACTGTGGGTATAGTCCTTCCAACACAGGAGGTGTTCAATCAAGGTTAGTTGATTCTAAAGCACTTTCAGTTCTGTTTTGCCTCTGTAATTTGTCTTTTTATACCTAAATTGTAAAACCATTAAGAGTAGGTATCCCACCACCTCTATGTTCACTACCAACCTCATTAGCATCTTCTTTGGGTGTACAGTCTCTCAGTAAATGTCCATCATCACTGAGAGCCATGCCCAGAACTGCAGCCACAAATACATAGGCAGCCAGAGCAATTACAGTCCTCAGCACTGAAGACCTTAAGTCAGTTGAGCTGGATCTGGCTGGCAGACTTCCAGCTGGGACCTCAAAGTGACTCTTTCCAGTTTCCAAAAGCCACTTCTGAGTCAGAGAATGGGAGAAGAATTTGGTCATTAACGTAATGCTATACTCTTCTCTTTGCTCCCGGAACAGCAAGTCTACCAGAGAAGCCTTGCACAGAAGTGACACATCCCTTGGGAACACATTACCTAGAAGGAAACAAGTCACTCAGAGCTACCACTTGGCTGCTGTGGTCTCTCCAATGATGACTTGTCTCTGAAGAGTACTCATTATCTCCTGACCACCACTGAGACCTGGAGACAGTTGCTACAATGGTTCAGTAGCAACTGTGTTAGTCTCCAGTATTCTTGGCCCAGCAACTTCTTATGTTCACCAACACACACTTCCTATTTCCAGTCTTTTACAGGGTAGTATTGTGATGCTCTCTCAATACTTTCCAGTGGTGGAAAAAGGCATGGGATTGGAAGACCTTCCCTGTGAATTAATTCTGGCTCTCACTTATTAGTTGTGTAACCTTAACCAAGTTGCTTTGTTTTGGGGGGCCTCGTTGTCCTCTTCTGTCAAGTAATGGGTTTTTAACTAGAGGCAACATAGTATAATGGATGGAGTGCAAAAATCTGGATTCAAATCCTGACTTAGATATGTACTAGTTGTGTGACCATAGACAGATCACTTAGCCCTTGGGCCTTGTTCTTTTGTAAAAATGAGAGATATTGTCAAATTTAATGTATACATTTTTTAAAAAAGCTACACAACAAGTTCATCACTTCATATGTGATTCTCTTTTCTGTTCTTTCAAAATGTTTGTGTTTGTTGTTGATTGTTATATCATACAAGGATAAATATGGTGCAATGAAGCATGAGGTAATGAGATACAAAGCATATAAGCATCAAGTAGAGGCAAAAGGACATCTATTGAGTTGTTTTCTCCTGGGGACTCTCAGAAGACACTCAGTGACTACAGGTGGAGAGGTTGACAAGGAGTTGGGGTCCTTCCATCACATCTGAGAATCTGCTAGGAAAGAGAGGGGAGTGAAGTCCCTCTCTTTTAGGACTGCTTACCTGAAGGCTCAAAGTCTAGGCCTGCCAATTAGATCATTTCCAAGGTAAAAGTTTTTTATTGGTTTATACCAACTATACCATGTTTGCTGCCTAGTGAGGCCATTGCCTAACTCACAAGTAAGTTTGTAATAGCATTTCTTAAAAAGAAAAGAAAATCGGACTAAATATAGCATGGGATAATAGACAAATACTGCCTCTGATATTTACTAGCTATTAAATTGAATAAGTCATTTAAATCCTTTGAGCCTCATTTGGGGCTTAAATGGCAAATTGGTAGTACCTACCTCATGGGGTTGTTGTGAGTCTCAGATGAAGCAGTTAGGTAGTACAATGGATAGAGCTCTGGGTCTGGAGTCAGGAAGACCAGAGTTAAAATCTGGCCTCCTACATTTACTAGCTGTGTGGCCCTGGGCAGGTCTGCCTCAGTTGCCTCATATGTAAAATAGGGAAATAATAGCACTTATCTCCCAGGGTTGTTATGAGGATGAAAATGAGATAATATTTATAAGATGCTGGGGCAGCTAAGTGGCACAGTGGATAAAGCACCAGCCCTGGATTCAGGAAGACCTGAGTTCAAATTCAGCCTCAGACACTTGACACTTACTAGCTATGTGACCCCGGTAAATCACTTAACCCTCATTGCCCCCCCCATTTTTTAAAAATTTAAATTAAAAAAAAAATTAAGATGCTTTGCAAATCTTAAAGAAATATATAAATGCTAGCTATTAAATGAAAAAATGTATACAAAGTGCAATATTAGAGATTTTTTAGATGTTTTCCAAAGTCTCTTTCAGCTCCATCCCCTATAAATTTGAGCTATTTTTTAATATATTATTGGGTTCACACCTAAAATGTAGCCTTGGTCCCCTTAATGCCTGATGGTCATGGGCTAATTACCACTGTATGATTTCCCAGAACCAATGTTCCTAAATGGTGTATCATAAAATACTAAAGCAGCCTCAGCCCCTCCCTTCTCCCCAGCTAACCTACACTAATGTCCTTCATCACCACAAAACCTTCAGCTTTACCAAATAGCATTGGTATCGGTATAATTTGAGCTAAGTAAGCTACGTACCCAAAATTAAATTTAGAAAGAGCTGCCCTTTCCCTATAACTACTTAATTTTAAAATAGTGGTAAAAATACTTAAATATATATATATATAAACCTCCCCCCAACTGTACCACTCAAAACCTCATTACAACAATCATATCTCATAATGCACACAAAATGGAGAAATAATTTAATAAGACTAAGGACCTTTATCTTGTATTTTTTTTCTTTTAATTCTTTTATAAGGAACAAGGGAAGAAGGAGGAGCAGTTCTTTCATTTCCAAGACTGAATTTGCTTTGGGTGAATTTTATTCATAGGTTTATTTTTTGATGAATTATATTGTCCCCAAATTACAATGATATGAAGGATGGTGATATTCTAGTGACCATTTTGAATCTATTACAGTCAGGGACTGTTTCTTTATTGTCTTTTTGTCCCAGTACTTAACATATAGCACCTTATAAAAAGTAGATGTTTAATAAAATGCTTATTGAATATTATTTAACTGGATTACTATCAGTAAAAAACCCCCAAAGGCTGAATTTATTTTATCCACTATATAAGATATATAAGCATATATAAGCATATATATGGGGGGGTATATAAGGCCTATATATATACAAGATATATAAGCCTTATATAAGATAATGATTTGTATATTAATCACTCCCATAATTTCAGAATTGAGTTCGCAGACAAAAATTTTAAAGACTCTGCTGGACAATAAAAATCACACATACGAATCCTGATAGTAAATGACAGACTCCAAGAGGTAGGGAGACATAGAAATCAGCTAGTTTGTCTTCCTGCTTGATAAATCAATCTTCACCACGATATCCCTGACTTTCTTCTTAAACACCTCCATTGACAAAGATCTTGTTACTTCATGAAACAGGTTATTTATTTTTCAACAGCTCCCATTCTCAGGGCTTATATTGAATCACTGTCTACCTTCCCTTAATATTGCACCCTTTGGTTCTAGTGTTGCTCTCTCAAGCTAAACAAAGTATAATTGTCCTTCTACACAACCGCTATTCAAATAGCTTCCCTCCCACCCATGATAAACATCCTCATTTCCTCCCATTGATCTTCCTATGAGATGATTTCCTAGGCACCTTCCTTTGGATGTTTTTTCAGTTTGTCAGTGTCCCTCTGAAAAGAAGGATCTCAGAACTGAACACAGGCTTCCAAATAGAATGGAAGGGGGGGATGGGAGGGAGAACAAGCATTTATTAAAAACCTACTATGTGTCAGATAGGGCACCTAGGTGGTGCAGTGAGTAGAGTGCCAGTCTTGGAGGGAAGAAGACTCATCTTCAAATCTACCATCAGACATTTCCTAACTGTGTGACCTTGGGCAAGTCACTTAACTCTGCCTCAGTTTCCTCCTCTGTAAAATGAGCTGGAGAAGGAAATGGCAAATCACCCCAGTGTCTTTGCCAAGAAAACTCCAAACAGGATCATGAAGAGTCTGACATGACTGAAAAACAACTGAACAACAACACCTGTGAGGTATTGTGCTAAGCTCTTTACAAATATCTCATTTGAGTTCAGTGGAAATATCACCTACATTATTTTGGACACCATATTTCTATTAAGCAAAAAGGTGCTGGACTTCTTGGCAACAGCATCACACATACTCATATTAAGTCACTCTGAGCTTTGTTGTTGTTCAGTTGTTCTGTCATATCTGACTCTTTGTGACCCTGTGAACCTGTGAACCATGTACAATACTGTACATGGGGTTTCCTTGGCAAAGATACTAAAGTGGTTTTCCATTGCCTTCTCTAGTAGATTAAGGTAAATGGAGGTTAAGTGACTTGCCCAAGGTCACATAGCTAGTGAGTGTCTGAGATCATATTTGAACTCAAGTTTTCCTGACACCAGGCCCAGGGCTCTATCTACTGAGTCACCTAGATGCCTCCCTTTTGAGCCTTTGGTTCATTTTTAAAAAACCTGCCTGGCTATGTCCCTCTTCCATCTTATACTTGTGTGGTTAGTCATAGGTCACCTAAGTATAGCATTTGATTCCTTATGTATCATCTTAGTAGAATCAACTTCCTATTTCATTCTATTTTGATCTTTTCAGGCTGTTATTCTGTCATACAATGTATTAAGCACCCACCCAGCATTATATTATATGCAAATTTGATAAGAATGCCTCTAGAATAAAGGAAGGAAAGAATGAGAAAGATTTTATTTTCTACAATATGCCAAACCTTTTTTTTTTCCTTTTTAATTCGTTGTTACAAAAGATGACTCACTAGGTATGGGAGAGGAAAGGGAAATGTTTAAATAATTGTTTTATAAAAACATAACATAGCAATAAAAAATTTAAGTAATTGGTAAGAACGCCAAACAGTACAGTGCTAAAGACAAATCCCTACACATCACTTAAGAGTTCCCAATATGTCTGACACTGATTCATTAATCAACATTTTAGAGCAATGATATCAAACTCAAATAGAAAGGGATCTCTATTGGCATCACATGTTGGCCTAGAAAACCACAAATTAACATCATCTATGTAGTATTATATTTTTATTTATTTTATGAATTATTTCCCAATTACATATTAAACTGATTCAGGGTACTAGGGAATTTCACTGGCCTTTGGACTTGCTGACCTTGAGTTTGAAACCCCTGCTTCAGAAATACAATTGTTTAACCAAACATGCCGTGAGAAAATAATAGGGTTTTGGGACTCCCCAGAGGCCCCTGCTGAGCCTGGACTGACCTCTCTTATGGTCAGCCCAGAGTCAGGAAGTTCCTTCACTCAAAACCACACCTACCTGAAAGTCTTGTTCCCGCCTGAGGATCTGTTCTCTGACCTCAGCAGGTCTGTGCTGAACCACCCTCAAATCCAGTGAACCAATAAATTTGAGTGATGCTAGCCAATTAACTTTGAGCAGTGTGTATGGGAGGGCTCTGCTCCTGCCCTCAGCAAACTTGCACAGACACTCGCTCTCTTTGGGGCAGGAACTCAATCAGAGCAGACACAGCCCTCTAGGGTTCCCCATTTTCTCTCTTCCCTCTCTCTTCTTTTTCCTGGCTAGGCTTTCCTATCTTTCAGAGCCATGTGCGCTCTCTTTACTAATATTTAATATACTTTAATAAATGCTTAATGCCCCAAAACTGGTACAGTAGCCTCTAATTTCTAAGTAACAAATATATGATAAAACCCAGCTAATTTTCCCTACACTTGGGACAGAAATAGGGCAACCACATATAGTTTTACTCACCACAGTGCTATCAACCCACATCTCCATATCTCTTACACAGATATAATAAAATACTTTATCAAATGTTTTATTTTTTATATGTTATTTCTCTCATTAGAGCACACATTCCTTGAGGGCAAGTATTGTCTTGCTTACTTATATGTATTTGTATCCACAGTGTTAGTGTAGTGCTTGGCACAAAGCAAATGGTTAATAAATGCTTTGTTGCTCATCTGTGAAAGTCAAATATTCCTGGTCTAGAGTATTTGTGTGATCTCTATGATTTATTTTTAAAGAACCTATGATACCTTCAAGTGATTACCATTCCCCTTTCAAAGTTCTAAGAGCTGATATAACTCTCATAGCTTCAAGCTGCCTTTGTTCAACCTCTTATGGGACTGCTAATAAATAATAATATTCCCAAAATTTGAGTAGCATGGTGGGGTGGAGGGGGGAGGAAGAGAGAAAGAAAGAGAAGAAAGAAGAGAGGAGAGGACAGGGGAGAGAGAGAGAGAGAGAGAGAGAGAGAGAGAGAGAGAGAGAGAGAGTAGTGTTTTTTAAATCCACAATTGGGATCATTGGCCTCAAAAAAATCCAAACACTTCAGATTCACTCAGGTTATAAAAACATTTCATAATAGAAAGTCACAGACATATGTTTCTATCATTATAAGTCATTACTGTGTAATTTGCAGCATTTGTCCCATATGTATTTATTCATTGAATACGGCCACAGGTGTTTGGCCCCAACCTCAAGTATCAGAAAGGTGATATGAGCTGTAGCTGTCTTTAAACACACTACAGCAATGAACGATTATATGAATCCTAAGCAACCATGTAATACCAAGCTGCAGACATGCTTTGGGGTTATGCTCTTAATTTACTTGCCACTAATGAGCTCCTTGAGCATTGTGGGTCTTTCATTTCCCAGTGGAAACAAATCTTCTGAGGCTTGAGTTTAATTTACTGGTATTGTTGCTGCTGTAGCTGCCACTATTTCCTTAAGACTGATTAGTACAGATGGAATTGTTTTCATTTCTAAAAGGTTCATTTTTTTATCCAAAGATACTACTTGTCAGGTACGTAGCCCAAGGAAACCAAAGATAATGTCCTACATACACAAAAAGATTCTTAAAGCCCCCTCCTTTTTTTAAGCAACAAAGAACTGTAAACAAAGCATCTAATGGTATGAGAAATGAAAGAATGTGAGCTCTTTGCAGAAAAGGGCCATGTTTTTGTTTTTCTTCTTCCTTTCTTTGTTTTCCCAATGCTTAGCACAATGTCTGTGGGGAACATAGTAAGCTCTTAGGAAATGCTTATTGATCAAACAAATTGGAGTACATGGATATAATAGAATAGAAGGCTATGAAGAATTCAGAAAAGCCTATGAAGATTTCTATGAACTGATAAAAATGAAGTTAGCAGAACCAGAAAATAAGATACATGATGACTACAATGATGTAAATAATAATTACAACAACAAAATAACAGAAACCCTCAATACTGGGTAATTATACTGACCAAGTTTTTCTCTAAAGAAAAATGAGATTTGCCTCCACCATCATTTTTTTTTTTTTGTAGAAGTAGACAATCGTGAGTGTGGAACATTAAAAATACCACCAGACTCAGTTGATATGTAGATTAGTTTTTCTGACCTACATTGCCTTTTCTTTTTCTTTTTTATTCTTTTTTACAAGGGATAAGGGAAGGCAAGGAAAAACTATATTTGTAGATGAAAGTGATTTTAAAGCAGAAGATATCAATAAAAAATTTACATTTTAAAAAAATGACTTTACCCTCATGCTACTCACTAGCTAATTAAATAGAAGCTAGTCTTAAAAATAGTTTACCTCCTCAAAAAAATACAATGATATTATAAAGAAAAACAATTTTGAAAGACTTAAGAATGTTGATCAAAGCAATGATTAATAATGGTTCCAGAGGACAGGTGATGAATATATTACCCACCTCCTGAGAGCAATGTAATGGATACAAGATCTAGAGGTCTTGTGATATAGCCCACTATGTTGATTAATCTTTCTTGACTCTCTTAATTTTTTTATTTATTTTATTCTTAACTTAAAAAATAAAACAAATATTTCTATAACATAATAGAATAGAGGAGGGGAAAGATGATTGTTCAGGAAACTGCAAATCTATTATGTACAACTTGCTATTCCTTTTAAATAAATAATAAATGTAAGTGTCTTTTTTTCCCCTTTTTTTCTTCCCTCCCCCCTACCCTAGAGATGGCTACCATTAGACACAAATATGTATATTTGAAAAATCATCCTATTCATACTTCTATCTATCAGTCCTTTCTCTGGATTCAGATAGCTTCTTCCTTTGTTGGTAATGTGGGTATTTATAATAGACAAAATGGCTTAGTCATTCAAAGTTGTTCTTAAAACAATATTGCTGTTACTGTATACAATATTCTCTTGGTTCTGCTCATTTCACTCTTTATTATTTCATGCAAGTCTATCCATGCATTTTAAGATGGTCAAACTTATCATTTCTTATAACACAGTAGAATTCCATCACAATCATATACTACAATGTGTTCAGCCATTCCCCAATTGATGGGCATCCCTGAAATTTCCAGTTCTTTGCCACCACGCAGAGGGCTGCTATAAATATTTTAAAACATATAAGTTCTCTTCCTTTTTTCCTAACCATACTTGGAAATAGACCTAGTAGTGATGCTGCTGGGCCAAAGGGCATAGGTGGTTTAATAAATCTTTGGGCATAATTTCAGATGGCTCTCCAAAATGATTGGATCAGTTCACAGTTTAACTAAGTGAATTGGTGTACTAATTTTTCCACATCCCCTTCAACATTTGTCCCTTTCCCCTTCAATCATTTTAGCCAGTCTGAAAGGTATAAAATAATATCTCAATGTTGTTTTAATTTACATTTCTCTAATCCATAATGATTTAGAGCATTTTTCATATGACTATAATTTTGGTTATATTATATTTAAATAATATTTAGTTATTTAGTTAAAACTTTGTTCGTTTATTACAAAGGTGTTTTTTTCTTTCTTTTAGTTTTTAATTTGGGAAATGGATTATCAATAGTGAGGCAAAAAAATGAAGATAAAGAAGGCCATTATAACATTTTTTGAAAATGTACAGAAGACAACAGAAGAAAGTTTAGAATGGAGCATATACAGGTATGATAGTCTTTAAAGTAATGTGTGTTATATACTTTTTTTGCAGGGTAATGAGGGTTAAGTGACTTGCCCAGAGTCCCACAGCTAGTAAGTGTCAAGTGTCTAAGGCCAGATTTGAACTCAGGTCCTCCTGAATCCAGGGCCAGTGCTTTATCCACTGCCACCTAGTTGCCCCCATTATACTTATTTGTTTGTTTGTTTGTTTGTTTGTTTGTTTTTGGTGAGGCAATTGGGGTTAAGTGACTTGCCCGGAGTCACACAGCTAGTAAGTGTTAAGTGTGAGGCCAGATTTAAACTCACTTCTTCCTGAATCCAGGGCCAGTACTCTATCCACTGTGCATAATGGGAGCTGACCTCCCATTATACTTTTTATAAGGAAAAAGCAAGAAGCATGAAATGGAGATTTGTGGTTTCATATAGAATTCTTTTTTGTGTGTTCTACAATGTATAGAATGCCCCTTTTGGGTTTTAGGTTCAGAATAATTTTTTTATTACATTCTTTTATTTTTTTTTAATGAGGCAATTGGGGTTAAGTGACTTGCCCAGGGTCACACAGCTAGTTAAGTATTAAGTGTCTGAGGCTCGATTTGAACTCAGGTACTCCTGACTCCAGGGCCGGTGCTGAATAATTTTTTAAAATAATCTTATAGGAAGGGAGAGAAGTTTGGATTCTAAATTCATGCCCTAGAACCAATGGATTGGGAAAATCATGAACCTTATGGAAGGAAAAGAAGGAAGGACCTTTCTATGAGAAAATCTATAGAAAAGGAGTCTTTCCCCATGACAGAGAACCCAACAAGAGGGTCAAGACCACGATAAGAAAAAGCAATTAAAAGAATCATGTCCTGCTTTACAGTACCTCTACTCTCAAAGTTAGTGGTTTATTTGCTTAATTAGGATGTTCTCACAAAATCAGGGATATTTCAAATACTTAATACTTTGTACTTCAGTGGATCTATGATCTCATCAAGCTGAATTCTTTCTCCAATGTGGCAAATGCAGAGCATGGGTGCAGATGGCAACTCATGCTCTGTAAATCTTCTCTATGTTCTCATCTAAATCCTCCAAAGAAAGTCCACCCAATATGCTACATGATTCCTCTAGGCTTCTTGCTAATAGCATGGATACAAATTGAACACACAAATTATCCATTTATTATCCTTCATTCTTGATACATGACCAACCCGCCTGATTTTCCAGTTGTAGACCATTTTGTACATTTTGTGCTGCTTCTGGTGCCCAATTCTTCATGGGCCATTGAATCATCATAGCACCATAAATCTCAAGCTGGAAGAATTGTCTTGACTATTTATAGGCTTGAATTTGAGTCCTTTATACTTTCTTGTCTTGCCCTATATCTAATATTTTGTTAGGCTAAGTGCTCAGCTAAGTACTCAGCTAAGAGCTGAGGGTTCTTTTCTTTTCTTGTGAAAATCTGAACATAAGCCAAATTTTTATGTTACTAGGGGAAAAAACAAGGTGGGGGAAAAGTATGCCAAATTCTGATGTTCTCAGTGCAAACCTTTCATGGAGAGGGTGCACAAGCCAGAGAAGGATCAATAGGAAGCCTCTAGGACTGAACCCAAATTGTATTAGTCCAGAGCTACAATTCTAATTAACATATTGCATTGTGGGAAATGGACTTTTAAATTGGCAAAAGAATAAACATTGACATGATTTCCTCAGAAAGTCTGAGAAATGTAAATCAAACAGCATAGCATGGAGGCCAAAAGAGGCTAGAAGCTGCCTCAGCCAAGAAACACTTGATCCCTTTAACAAGCAGAGAAATATGGCAGCCAAAGCAACAATAATTTAAAATATATATTCATTTGTAAAATTTTATGGAGGAGAATTATGGAAAACTACTAAAATTGTTGTCTTATTAAATAGCAAGGAATAATGAGGAAGAAGCTGGATGGGGAGGTGAGACCACATTCATAAAAGGCCCAATTTAAGGATGAAACTAAATGAAGAACACCAGTCAAAAACTATAAAAGATTTGCCAAAATTTAACATAACAAACTATTCTCCCTATCAGTGAAGCAAAACCATCACATGTAAACACCAACATCAAAGGCCCTGGTGTTCTTGTTGAATGAAGAAATAGAAGTGGTACTGAAGAAAATACAGACAGGATGAGTCACTGGACTAGAACAAGTATACGCAGAGGAAATATAATACGCAGAGGTTATATAATTTGGTGAATAGTGGAGTATTCATTTTAAAGATGGTGGAGAGGGGCAGCTAGGTGGCGCAGTGGATAAAGCACTGGCCCTGGATTCAGGAGAACCTGAGTTCAAATCCGGCCTCAGACACTTGACACTTAGTAGCTGTGTGACCCTGGGCCAGTCACCTAACCCTCATTGCCTGGCAAAAACAAAACAAAATTAAAAAAAAAATAAAGATGGTAGACAGAGAGAGAGAGAGAGAAACTAAAATATAGGGAAAAGTTCAGAGAGAGGCAAGGAGATATGAAATAATATGTGTAAACAGAGATAAGAATCAGGAAAGAGATGTGCAATGGGTCATCTATGCTAGCTGGACGACTACTTGGTTTATATTTTCATGCCAATTCAGTATGACCCCAACACAGTCCTTCCGCTAATCCAACTCAAATCACAATTACTCAGCTTAGCCTGTTGGCTCTAGTATTCTTGGTCATTAGAACTCTTATCAATTAGAATATGGCCTTGCAAGGTACATATAGTAATGGGAGACACGAAGTGTACTGCTTTTTTCCTCTGTTTTTCATTCCCCTTTCCTTCCTTCCTTCCTTTTTTTTTTTAAAGCAAAGCAAAGAAGCACCTCTTCCCCATGCATAATTAATTAGATTAAGGACTCAAAAAACCTTGCCTGGGTCTGTGCCAGGTCAGAATTGATCACACACATCCTCTGACCCTGACAACCTATGTTTTCTTGTGTGTGCGGTTTTTTGTTGTTGTTGTTGTTTTGGGTTTTTTTGCAGGGCAATGGGAGTTAAGTGACTTGCCCAAGGTCACAGAGCTAGTGTCAAGTGTCTGAGGCTGGATTTGAACTCAGGTCCTCCTGAATCCAGGGCCGGCGCTTTATCCACTGCGCCACCTAGCCACCCCCCAACCTATGTTTTCTTGGGCAACTCATTGGGTGCCTCTCCAGGACTCAGGTTCTTCATCTGTAAAATGAGGGGTTTGGATTAGGTGGCTTCTGAGATGGCTCCAGGTTCTAAACCTATGAACCTATGAATAACAACCTAATTTCCCTTCCTTGCTATCTAGCTTTCTCCTCCACTTCACCCATCCCTTATCTTGTGAGATGACATTGTGCTTTGGGACCTCATACCCTAACCTCTCTCCTCAATGCAGAGCCTTAAATGACAACACACTTGCTATGATCCAGGAAATAGTCAAGGAGCCTGAGAGAGGCTGAAACCTCTTGAAGCATTTTGCCATCTGTGGTTAGGAGTGTCTACACAATAATTACTCACGCTGGGCTCTAGTCATTCAATAGCTAGCCTAGACTGGAATCCTGGTCACTCTGTGGTCTCCATTCTGAGCAAGCAAGTCATTTCGGAGGGCATTGACTTTTGTAAGCCATGATTTGATAGGTAGAAGAAACCATAACTATTATTTACCCTAACATAGGCTTCTGAATACCCCAAAGCCAGAGCTAATTAGTGCTCAATAACAGACTCAATAAACTAAAGCCTATTTCTCTGGTTTATCATAACAAGTAAAGCAAGAGCCATTAGAGTCTCATTTGTAAATGCTTTATTTGATGGTACCAAATGGAAAGTATTTAATGTTGTTTATCTTATAGAAGGCCAGGCACATTGCTCTCAAGTCACATTAAATGACATCTGTTGCTGTTTATCGAATTTTTCCTTTTGCTGAAGCACTTTGAATATTACAACCCCAAATTGTAAATGTGGCCAGCAAAATTCAGAAAGGGTCATGGTGAAAGGTAGAGGCTAAGATTTTTTTTTATCTGAGTGTTAGAGGCCATGGGTCAAACAAGGTTAATTGTTTCTTTTCTTTCCTGGCCATGGGCTTGAACCCTTCTCAAAAAAGACAATAAGGAAGGTGATCCTATAGGATATCAACTCAATTTGTTATCCTCTTAAGGCAAACAGGGCAGCTAAATTGGTAGATAAAGTACCAGACCTGAAGTCAGGAAGACCTGAGTTCTCATATTCTTACTAGTTGTGTGAACTTGGGCAAGTCATTTAAACCTTTGTTTGCCACAGTTTCCTCATCTGTAAAATGATCTAGCAAACCACTCTAGTATCTTTGTTAAGAAACCCCCAGATAGAATCATGAGGAGTCAAATATGACTCAAACGACCCAACAACAATTACAGACAACTAAGGCAAACAGGGAGCACTTCACCATTGCAAAATGATCCAAGACTAAAACTCCATGGCCAGAATATCTGGAATCAGCCAGTTACTTTACCTTTTAAAAAAAGTAACTGGGGGAAAAATGTGCACTTTATTCCTTTGATGACGTATTGACTGACATAGTAGGTGATTAATAAATGACTATTTAAGCATGATTAAGCATTATGTTTATGCTTATTTAAGCATAAATGAAGCATCATTTCATTTTTGATTTTTTAAAAAATATTTTATTTAGAATTTTATTTTTCCCAAATTACATGTAAAAACAAATTTCAACATTGATTTTTAAAACTTTGTGTTCCAAATTCTCTTCCTTCCATCCCACCCCCCTTAAGATCTCAAATAATTTAATATAAGTTATACATATGTAGTCATGCAAAACATGTATAGTCATGCAATACAACATCATTTAATTTTCAAAAATAAGCATTAATTAAGTACCTACTATGTGCTAGGTGCTGTGCTAAGTGCTTTACATATATGCCCTCATTTGCTCCTCACAATAACCCTGGGAGATAGGTGCTATTATTATCCTATTTTGCAGTTGAACAAACTAAGGCAAAGAGAGCTTAAGTGACTTGTCCAAGGTCATAATAAAATGTCTGAGGCCAAATTTGAATTCAAGGCCCAGCACTCTATTCAATGTACCACCTCGTTTGCTCCTAGCCACTGTCCATTCCGTAGGGTACTGGATGAATTCTAAGGCTATTTCCAATTCTATGATTCTGAGATCAACTGCTTTTTTTTTTCATAGATATAGCCTATTTTCTGCATGTACAGACCTCAGAGTTCTGAGTAATAATGAAGGATCCTTTCTATATGGAGGTCATGCTTTTGATCATCTCCAGACAGTATCTTGTAGTGGGAAGAGCAGCAAATTTGGAGTCAGAAGACTTGAATTTTTAACTGAGTAGGGTTGTTTGACTAAATATGAAGAAACAAAATGCATTTATTACATGCTTACTGTGTTCAAAGCATTGTACTCAGAGCTGTGGTACAATTAGAAAAAGTGAACCAGTCTCTGTGTTCAAGGAGCTTACTTACCCTCTAATTTGGGGAGGCAAAACATTAGAGCAGGTTCAGCTGTTAGGGTGAGTAGAAAGGCCTAGAAATCATAGAATGTCATGGCAGACCAAATAGCAAGGCTCAGGGGCTTTGGATACATCAGCAGGCCCTGTGACAGTGCCCAGGGGTCTGGAGGATGATAAGGCCAACCTGTGCAATGTTAGGATATGATATTAGGGCAGATTGATACCTCGTGTCCCTCCACATCACTGAGAGGGTCTGTGTCGTTGGCTCTCTGCTCAGCCCAGTGGTAGGAGCAGGGATGTTGCTCTTCCTCCATACAGATAGCCACAGTAGGAGGAGGGGAGGAGGGGAAAAAATGGGGACAGACAACTGGACCAGTAGCAGGTCTTCAGTCTGGGCAACCTGGTGGTCATATCTGTCTAAGCTTGGCTGCTTTCTCTGCCTCAATTTCCCCATCTATAAAGTGAGTAAGTTGGATAATATGATATTTAAAGTCTCAACTCAAAATTCTAAGACCTACTCCAAGCAGGAAATTTCTCAAAGTGCTTTCTCAAAGCACTTAACATGCATCCATGTCATTGGTTCAACTGCCATTTCTATTTGTTTTTTTTCTAACTAATCTGTATCATGTCATGGTCTGCTATCCTATCCTATCCCATGCCCAACCTATCTTCTCTATTCAATTCTTAATTAACCTTGCCCTTTGATTCTTTTTTTTTATAGGACAATGAGGATTAAGTGACTTGCCCAGGGTCACACAGCTAGTAAGTGTCAAATATCTGAGGTCAGATTTGAACTCAGGTCCTCCTGAATCCAGAGCCTGTGCTTTATCCACTGTGCCACCTACCTGCCCCTGATTCTATTCTATTTTAGGCCATGTCTTTCTTTTTTTTTCTTTTTTTTTTTTTTGCAGGGCAATGGGGGTTAAGTGACTTGCCCAGGGTCACACATCTAGTGTCAAGTGTCTGAGGCTGGATTTGAACTCAGGTCCTCCTGAATCCAGGGCCGGTGCTCCATCCACTGCGCCTCCTAGCTGCCCCAGGCCATGTCTTTCTAACCTATTCTATGCCATGACATTCTATTCTAGTATATTTGACAGTAGTCTGTTCTATCCTGTTCTATTGTAGTTTGTCTTATACAGGTAATCTATTGGCTTGAATTCATGCCCTGTCGTAACTTAAATATATTTTCTAGCTATTAGTAATAATACAAAAAATATATACATAAATATGTGTATAAATATAAATGTATATATCCTAAACCATATTGTATATGTACATATACACACATTTTCATGTATACATATAAACATGGGGGGGGGGGCAATGAGGGTTGTGACTTGTCCAGGGTCATACAGCTAGTAAGTGTCAAGTGTCTGAGGCCAAATTTGAACTCAGGTCCTCCTGAATCCAGGGCCAGTGCTTTATCTACTGCACCATCTAGTTGCCCCCAACACATATTTTCATATATATACATGTACATATATTTTCATACAAACACCCACACATATACTCTACTACCTTATTTTTGGGGAGTGGGGCAATGAGGGTTAAGTTACTTGCCCAAGGTCACACAGCTAGTAAGTGTAAAGGGTCTGAGGCCAGATTTGAACTCGAGTCCTCCTGAATCCAGAGCCGTCGCCACCTAGCTGCCCCCACACATATACTCCAAACAAACACATAGATTTGGAAACACTTACCTGTGCATAAATAGAATTGAGAACTTGGCTTTCTTAGTTTGACCCTTCTTAGATTAACCCTTTCCTCTCCATAAGTACCACTTCTACAGAGCCTCATCACCTCTCACTTGTATTATTGCACTAATATCCTAGCACTCCCCACTCAAATTCATTGGATTTGTAGCTCTTGGTATAATCTTCCTCAGATCAAGCCCAATATACATCATGTTACTCCCCTAATGACTCCTCTTCTTAAAAACCTCTCCATTTTTCAAGGACCATCTTGGGCCTTGCCAGTCCTATGATTTCTCCAAACCCCTCCCTTTAGCTTCTGTGATACCTCTCCCATCTCCACTTCCCTAATTAAGTAATAGATAATGCAGTGAATTGAGTGCTAGGCTTGGAGACAAGAAGACCTCATTTCAACTCTGATCTTGAACACTTACTAGCTACGTGACTCTGGGTACCTCCGCTTGCCTTAGTTTCCTCAATTGTAAAGTGGGGATAATAATAATGCCCACCTCCCAGGGTTGTGTAAATAGAAATGGAGCCTCCAAAACAAGAATACTAACATCCTCATTATATGTCACTCCCATAACGTCGAGAGGGTTGTACCTGGTTCTTGGCGACACATATTAGGTAGGATATGGACAAACTAGAGAAAATCCAGATGAGGACAATCAAGATGGAAAGGGAACCCGCAAGCATGACATCCCATGTTCTCCTTCAGTTGCAGCCTGGAGAAGAGAAGGCTTGGGGTAGAGGGAGGGAACAGTGAGAAAGAATGACAGGCATCTTCAGATATTTGAATGTCACACAGGGTGGGCCAAAAGTCAGGAATATTGAATAATGCTTTTATTTTTTGTTTTTAATCTACAATACCATAGCATCATATACACTATATATAGGGAATGAATTTACATTACATGTGAAAAATCAAATCTCATAAATGGTGAAAAATAAAGAAAAAAGTATTTTCAAAAAATTATTAAAACATCAGACCCTTACATGACTTTTGGCCCACCCTGTATGTGAAAGAAGGGTCAGATTTGTTCTTCTGGCCCCAAAGAGAAGAACTAAGATAGAACCTAGAACCAAACAGTTACAAAGAAATAGATTTTGGTCTAATACAAGAGTGGGCATATTGACAGAGATGTTCAAAAAGCATAGACTGCCAGCCTAAAGCCCTTAATATAATCTAGAACTGGAAAGTCCTAAGAGGCCATGGCATCTAATCTCTTCATTTTGCAGAGAAAGAAACTGGGACCCAAGGAAATTATTTTCCCAAATATTTTCTATATTTGATGATATTTTCTATGTATGAGGATTTATGTGTATATTCTATATATGAGGATATATCCTCATAGGTAATTTTAAATACATATATATATATATATTTTATTCTGAACTTAAATAAAACAAGCATTTCAATAACATGGCAGAATAGTAAAAGAAAAGGTAATTATATGTGAAACTGCAAATCTATTCTGTATTCCTTGCTATTCCTTTTAAACATATTATGTCACTTTCTTTTTTTTCTTCCCTCCCCCACTCCACCCTAGAGATGGCTACCATTAGACACAAATATGTGTGTGTTTGTATAAAACCATTCTATACATACTTCTATTTATCAGTTCTTTCTCTGGATGCAGATAGCATCTTCCTTTATATGGTCCTTTGTACTTAATTTGGAGGTATTTATAATAGTCAAAATTACTTAGTCACTCAAAGTTTTTCTTAAAACAATATTGTTGTTACTGTAATTTGTGTCAGAAGCCAGAGGCCAGATGTGAATCTGAATCCTCTGACTTTGGAGCCCATAGTGCTCCTTCCACCCCATGCCTCTGCCTCTCTTAACTCTGCTAAGTTCCCAGCAGACCTGTCTAATGTGATGGCTCTGGAAGCCATCGGGAGAAATTGACCAGTGGGAGGGACTCCAACTTCAAGCCATTGGCTCCCACACAGCTTGTGTAACCACATTTGCTTAGCTGAGTAATGGCTTAGATAGAGACAGGAAGACTCAGCTTCAGTTCAAATCTGGCTTCAGAAACTTTTTAGATGTGTGACCCTGGGCAAGTCACTTAACCCTGTTTGCCTCAGTTTCTTCATCTGTCAAATGAGCTAGAAAAGGAAATGGCAAACTGCTCCAGTATCTTTGCCAAGAAAATCCCAAATGGGATCATGAAAGAGTCAGACATGACTGAACAACAACAGGGCTATTTTGAACTTTACCGGCATGGATTCAAACGCTCTAACCTAGCACTTCAACATTAGAATACCTTATCAGGACTCTAGCCATTTGTTTTTTGGTAGGGCCACTTATGCTTTTGATGTTTGCTCTCCTTATCTACTTGTACCTGGAATGATCCATCTTGGACACAGCTCAGCATTTTGCAATTTGCTTTGGTGCTTTTATGTAGAGATGCCACTTTATCGGGACTGTAGGTCTTTGTGTTTCAGTACTCCTGCCTACTTTTTCCTCCTCGACTTGCCCTAGAATCTGAGTCTTAGCTTCTGTATTTCAGATTCTAGGGAGCTGCCCCTATGCCTAGCTAAAGTGACCTGCTCTCTTACTGCCTCAGGATCAGTAGTAAAGAGGATGTTTGCTAAAGAAAGGAGAGTGTGATTATTAATATGAACACTCAAGATCCTAGGGTACAGCACCTTAGTCTCTGCCAGAGGGAGGGATGGAATCTCTTTGCTCATGCTAACTTCTAAGGTATATTTTTGGAGTGGGGGTGGTGTGTGAGGAAGGGAGGAGGAGGGATATTTGAGCTTCAGAGGTCAAGTCAGAATCCATCTCCCTCAGCTCCAGACTACACAGGCAATTTCTGATACAAGTGAGCTTCTCTGCCCTCCTTCAGAAGTCACCTCCTCCATGGCTAACCTTAATTGCCCCTGCAAAGGTCATTTCCTCACTGTGAAGGGTGCTTCCTGGTCATGTGGGCTCACAACCTAATTGTCATCCTTATCCCTTGGGCTCCTCCTTCTCTCTTACTCTCCCCATATCCAATCTGTTGCCAGGTCTTACCATTTCTACATTCACAAAATCTCTTACATGTCTCCTCATCTCTACGCATACAAATGACCCCCTTGTTCAGGCCCTCATCACTCTATACCAGACTTGCAACAGTTGATTTCCTTGCCTTGAGTCTTTCCCCTCCCCGCATATATCCTCCACTCATATTCCAAGATGATCTTTCTAAAGTAAAGGAAGGGAGAAAATAAGTATTTCCATAGCACCTACTTTGTGCCAGGTACTGTGTTAAGTGCTCTTTACAACTTTATCTCATTTGATCCCCACAATAACCCAGAGAAGTAGGTGCTGTTTATTGTTTTCATCCCCATTTCAAGTTGAAAAAAAAAACGGAGGCAAGCACAGGTTAAGTGAATTGCTCAAGATCATACATCAGTTAAGTGTCTGAGGCCCTACTGAAGTCAGATCCTCCTGACTCTAGGCCTAGTATTCTATCTACAACACTACCAGCTCCCTAAAGTTTCAACCATGTTAATCCCCTACTCAATAAACTTCATTGGCTCCCTATTACCTCCAGAATCAAATAGAAAACACTCTATTTGGCTTTTAAAGCCCTTTACAACCTGGTCCCTTCCTAACCTTCTAATAGAGTTACGCTGAAATGCCTTCCATTTATTCTCTAGTCCAGTTACAATGGCATTCTTGCTGTTCCTCAAAGATCACACTCCATCTCCCAAAACCATTCCTTAGAATTGGCTTTCTCCCATTCCTGGAATTCTCTGGCTTGTCCCCTTCACCTCCTGGCTTTCATGGCTTCTTTCAAGACTCAGCTCAAAAATCGCCTTGTGTTGGGGGCCTTTCCCAACTGCAAGAGGGGACCCTTCTTGTATAACCTTCTAACTACTCTACATATATCTTTGAAGAGCAGAACCAGTCAAATACTTCTTCTAAATGATATTTCTTTTCTAAAAATTGTATCATATTTTAACTTATGGAATAAAAAAGCATTTCCACAACTTAGTACAATAAAAAAGATTATTGCACACAAAACTGAAAATCTACTACACACAACTCTCTATTCCTTTCAAATATACAACAAAATTATTATGTAAATTTCTTTTTTCCCCTTTTGTTCTTCACCCCACCAAGAGATGTCTACCATTAAACACACATATGTATGTATATGTATATATTTATGTACGTGTATATATAGAGAGAGAACCATTCTATATATACTTCTATTAGTTCTTTCTCTGAATGCAGATAATGTTTTCCTTTATATGTCCTTTATAGTTAACTTGGGTAGTTATAATAATCAAAATGACTAATTCACTCAAAGTTATTCTTAAAACAATACTGATATTTCAAATGTTTTGATATAGCTCATAGGTGTCCCATTTCCATCTGCCACCCCCAAGTACCCTGATATGCTCATTCCTTCAATTGATTCTGGTTCTCCAGATTATTTTGTGCCCTTGTCAGCCTGGCTGCCTGCCTTTGGACTTCCTCAAGATTTTCAGTGCCCCTTCTAAAATGTCATACTGAGCACAGACAGCAAGCAAGCAGCATGTAGAAGAGCCCTAGACTCAATTCAGATTCTATTTCTTATTTCCTACAAGCAGATAACTCAGCCTCTTCAGACTTTAGTTCCATCATCTTGAAGAGATTGGGCTTTTAGGAGTTAGGGTCTACAAACTTAAAAAATATATGCAAATATATACATATATATATATGTGCACATTTGTTTTAAAACTGTATTTCAGTATAATTAGTTTCCTTTGTAATTCTGTGTATGTATTTATAAAAATTATTCAAAGGGGGTCTGTAGGATCACCCAGACTGCCAAAAGCATCCAGGACACAAAATAAGTTAAGAACACCTCCTCTAAATAATCACTAAAATCCTGTAACCTTAAAGCATTATGTAATTATACATAATTTTTTCTGTTGTTATTTTGACAATTATTATTAGCTAAATCCTCTATCCTGTGAAATGAATGCAATATTCTGTTTAACTCAATAACAATAGCTATTTACATAGCAATTTAAGTTTTGCAAAGTGCTTTATATATGTCATCTCATTTGATCTTCACAACAACCCTGGGAGGTAGGTACTATTATTTCCCCCACTTTACCCATGAGAAAATGGAGACAGAGGTTGACTGCCTTGCCTATGTGCTGATATAGCCAGTAAGTATCTGAGATAGGATTTTAATTCAGGTCTTTCTGACTCTAAGATAGGGCACTGGACTCAGAAAGTCATGGGTTCAAATCCTGCCTCAGACACTTATAAGCAGGATGATCCTGGGCAAATCACTTAACTTTTCTGGGTCTTAATTTTCTGGTGTATAAAATGAGGGTATTAGATTCAATGGATTCTAAGATTCCTCTTACTTCTCAGAGCTGTTGTGAGAATCAAATGAGATAACATTAAAAGTGCTTTGCAAACTTCAAATCATTATTTAAGTGCCAGATCATTATGTATAATTATTTCCCTTTCCTGTTTACCTTTTTGTGCTTCTCTTGAGTCTTGTATTTATTTGAAAGTCGAATTTTCTATCCAAGTCCAGTCTTTTCCTCAAGAATGTCTGAAAGTTATCTCTTTCATTGAATACCCATTTTTCCCCTGAAGGATTATACTCAATTTAAGGTAGCCCTCAGATCCTTTAACGTAGAAGCTGCTAAATCTTGTATTATCCTGACTTTGGCTCCATGATACTTAAACTGATTCTTTCTGGCTTCTTGAAGTATTTTCTCCTTGACCTGGGAGCTCTGGAATTTGGCCATAATATTTCTGGGAATTTTCATTTTGTCATCTCTTTCAGGAAGTGATTGGTGGATTCTTTCAACTTCTATTTTACCTTCTTGTTCTAGAAAATTAGGACAGTTTAATTTGATAATTTCTTGAAAGATAATGTCTAGACTCTTTTTTTGATCATGGCTTTCAAGTAGTCCAATAATTTTAAAATAAGCTCTCCTGGATCTATTTTCCAGCTCAGTTGTTTTTCCAATGAGATGTTTCACATTACCTTCTATTTTTTCATTCTTTTGGTTTTGTTTTATTGTTCCTTCATTTCTCATAATGTCATTAGTTTCCATTTTCTCAATTCTACTTTTTAAAGAATTATTTTCTTCAGTGAGCTTCTGTGTCTCCTTTTCTCTTTGGCCAATTCTACTTTTTAAGGAGTTTTTTTTCTTCAGTGATTTTTTGTGCTTCTTTTTCCATTTGGCCAATTATGCTTTCAAAGGCCTTCTCTTCATTGGCTTTTTGTACCTCTTTTATCATTTGGCCTAGTCTGTTTTTTAAGGTTTTATTTTCTTCAGTATTTTTTGGTGTCTCCTTTATCAAGTCATTGACACTTTTTTGATGATTTTCTTGCAACACTCTCATTTCTCTTCCCAATTTTTCCTGTGGAAATTTATTTTGATTTGGGGACCCTACCTTTAGGCTGAGATTAGAAAGCCTTAGGCCCTCAGGGTCTCTTCTGTATGGGAGGCGCTGGTGCCCCTCCCCCTCAGCTTCAGCTGAGCCAAAAAGCCCTGTGGGTTGTACAAGATGCCAGGTCAGACAGCTGGGGGGAAAAAGCCCCCAGTTCCCTCCATCCTGAGCGGAGGTATCTGAGAGATGCTGGGCTCTGGTGTAGCCTGTGCTGAGGCATGTGCTGCTTGAGCATGCCCACAGCCCCAGCCGCAGCCCTGGCTAGTGGATTAGCTTGGTCTGTGGGGGCACAGGAACCCCCAAGATTTGAGTGGAGAAAAGAAAGATATATATAGACCTGGAGGTTAGACTCAGGGAGGTGGGACAAAGGACTAGGAGGCTGAGAAGAGGACTGGAGGCGGGCTGACGAGATTAGAGAGGTGGGAGAAGAGGTCAAGAGGAGCCTGATGATATGGAAAAGGTTGGAGAAGACAGACAGGGGGCTACAAGGATGCAGGAGAAGATGAGAAGGACTAGGAGCAGAGAAAAGAGAGGCCAAAGGGCAGACTGATGGAGCAGACAGAGAGACAGACAGAAGGTCGGTGAGGGAGAAACACAGGGGTTCAGCGGTGGCAGTAAGGAGAGGAAAGTTAGAGGCAGGGGGATTTACAAAGTGAAAGGGGATCAGAGTTAGAATAAAGGACCTAAGTGCCCTAAGGCAAGAGGCAGCTAAGGCCCTTATTGTATTAAAAAAGTTCGAGGTGCAGCAGGTGGGAAAGAGACGGCAGTGGAAAGAGACACACTGCAATGCAATCAGGTTGTACATTTTATTTCCCTGTATTCTTAATTTTAAATAGTATCTCATAAATAAACTCTGCTTGGATTATTTAATTATCAATTTGGGAGTGGAGCAGTGTGATGAAACTTTATAAACAGCCCACATTAAATTAACAGTAGTCAGAAAGCCAAATAGTCAACAGTCCCAGATTAGTCCTCCAGTCAGCTTTAGCCCCCCCCCCAAATTAGCCCCAGTCAGTCAAAATATTCTTACATTCCTCTACCTCCCTTACTTGATTTTCAAAATCCTTTTTGAGCTCTTCCATGGCCTGAGACCAATTCGTATTTTTCTTGGAGGCTTTGTATATAGGAGCTTTGATTTTGTTAATCTTCTTTTGAGATTATATTTTGATCTTCCTTGTTAACATAGTAACTTTCTATGGTCAGAATATTTTTGCTCATTTTCCCAGCCTATTTCTTCACTTTTAACTTTTTGTTAAATTAGGGTTCTACTTCCAGGGTAGAGAGCACACTGTCACAAGTTTTTGGGGGGTTGTACAGCCATTTTCAGAGATAATTCTAGGGACTTGTAAGTTGTCAGTTCTTCCAAGGTGATATAATCTAAGGAGAGGTGAGTTTACTACTCTCCTGGCCTGTGCTCTGGTCTGTGAATGACCACAAGTATTCTTTTCTGTCCCGGAACTGTGACAAGGGTCCCTGCTTCACTATAGCCACAAGCTCTGGTGTGCTAGTGCTGCTCTTGGCCCTGGGACTGCCCCCAGAATTATGACCTATATTTGAGTATGGGCAAAGCAACAGAGTCCTGCCTCAGTGCCACCAAAAGGACCCCTTTAATCTCGTTCTGACCAATTGTTCAACCCATTATCATCTGTAGGTTGAGAGCTCTGGAAGCAGCAGCAGCAGCAGAAGCTGCTGCTGCTGCTGCTGCTTCAGTGGCTCCCAAGGCCTGCTCCTGGTTTTCTGGGGCCAGGTCTGTGCTGGTGCAGCCTGCACTGGACTGGGCTCCACTTTTACCTGGGTGCCATAGACATTTCCTGCCAACCTTCTAAGGTGTCTTTGGCTGGAAAATTATTTCACCCCATTATTTTGTGGTTACTGGTGCTCTAGGAATTGTTTGATGCCATTATTTAAAGGTATTTTGAGGGGAGTGGGGGAGAACTCAGACAAATTACTGCCTTCTCTCTGCTTTCTTGGCTCCACCTCCCATCATTTACTTCCAAATCACCCCCAGCCTTGGGCACTTTAATCAAAGAAGTTATCCCCACCCAAACCTGAGTAGAACACATGGGCAGGAATTCACCTAGATAAACTGGTCCACGTGGGGTAAATTTTTGGTAGAGGTCAGTAATGTCTTTCAAAGACTGGGCTTAGAACAAGAAAACAGGAAAGGAAAAGAAACTAAATCTCCCCCATTATTGGCTATTAATAATCATTTCTCTCAGAAACAGTATGACTTTTAACCATGGTATTAATAGAACTAAACGTGGCATTTTCTCCTTCATATCTTGGCTTTAAGGTCTTGCCAATAGGTACCAAAAAGCCAAGGAATGAGGGACCACAGCAGCAGAAAGGAAATTGAAGTCCATTTCTAAAATCAGAAATCATCCTTCAAGCAAAGGCATTGACTAATTTTTCCTGGCTATTTTTAGAAGCAAAATATGTTTAGGTAAAGGAAAAATTTTGTGGTATCATACTTTTGGATTTTTACTACTTCAGGTTTTTTTTCATACTGCATTGTTTTAAGTGTGCACCTTGGGATCCAGGTTTCCAGTGCAATTTGAGTGGGGGGAAAGAGGTCTTTGGGCCAGCCCCAGAACCTGTGGGTAGCATACCAGAAAATGGGATTTGTGGAGGTCTCACCTTCCTTTCTCAGTCTAGGCAAACAGTTGGTAAGAGCTTCAGTTTCCTGCTGCCTTAATCTCCATAAATATTTGCCATCTTTTCTTTGTTTTGGTTAGCTTCTGTTGACTTAATTACCCAGGGGTTTGTACCTTCGGGTGAGGGAAATAGAGGTCTTATCTTCTAAACTATACCTTTAAGAACAGTGGACAGGTAGGCTTAGAACTTATAACTGTCAGATGAATCTATTTGGCTTCTATTCAACATGCCTCAAGGTGTCCTAACGCATCTAAGCTTCAGTTAACTGGTCCTTCAGATTTTTTTAGGGGATAGGAGGGGGTGGAGAGTGGCTAGAAGGGAGCCTAGGTCCAGACCTGTGATTTCATCAGTCTAGGGAACTCCAGGTGAGGAAATTGCTCCTAATGATGCAAGTCCACAACTGGATTGCAACCCAGTCTGAGCAAATTACCCTGAGCATTGAGAAGTTGTGACTTGCCTGAGTTTACACCTAGTATTTGTCAGAAGTGGAACTTGGACCCAGATCTTCTTTGACTGCAAAGTTTAACCTATCTCCACTAGTAGAAAAATATCATTCTCAACAAAAAGCCCTTACCAGTTGATGGTCATTTGATGTACTTTAAGGGTAGCTAGATGGTACAGTGTGTAGAGCAATGGGCGTGGAGTCAGGAATAACTAAATTCAAATACAAACTCAGACACAATACCTGTGTGACTCTGGACAAGTCAGTTAATCTCAGTTTCCTCATCTGTAAAATAGGGCTAATAATAGCACCCACCTCCCAAGGTTGTTATGAGGATCAAATGAGAAAATAATTATAAAGTGCTTAGCTCAGTGCCTGGCACATAATAAATACTACAGAAAAGTTAGCTATTATTTATTATTATTGAGTTTGGGGCACTGGCCAAGTGCCTAGGAGTAGGGTGTCTATTTAATGACCTGGCATGGGAAGGGAGCCCTGCAACCCTTAGCCTTAGCCAAGTGAGCCCGTGCTGCACTGACCCCTGAAAACAGAAGTCACCTCTGCCTCCTTACCAGGGCTGCCTCTGGAAACACTTTGGGGAAATAGAAAGGCCCCCTGGCAGGGGGCTGCTCCTGCCATACCTGTTTAACAAGTAATGACTGCCTGTCAGGGCTGCTGGCCAACCACCTCTCACAACTGCTGCATCCACCTGAGAATTTGCCTTTAAATATGAAACAGCTGCATTTAAATATGTGCTGATGGTTCATGAGGCCCTGTGCTATATATACCCCAAGCCTACTAAATTCCTCTCCCAACATTCACTTTTATGGTTCTCTTCCTCCCAGGAAGTTTGAGAATATAGAAACTGGGGTTGGGGATGTAAAGGGAAACATGGTCAGAGGTGCTCTCCACCTTGGGAGAGCTCCTGCCTTTGAAGACTGGAGATTAGATAGAAAGAGAGATAAATGAGAGACAGGTGGAGAGAGAAGAGTGGAGAGAGAAGTAGGTGGGTAGGTAAATAAATAGTGAGGGAGGGGGTAGAGGGAGAGAGGGAAGTAAGGAGGGGACTAGAGGGAGGGAGGGAGAGAGAGAGAGAGAGAGAGAGAGAGAGAGAGAGAGAGAGAGAGAGAGAGAGAGAGAGAGAGAGAGAGAGAGAGAGAGAGAGAGAAAGAGAGAAAGAAAGACAATAGATGAAGAGAGAGATGGTGGATATACCATTTATTAAATACTAACAATGTTCCAGGCACTGATGCCAAATTACCCTCTGTCAAGAATGAATTGGGCAGCTAGGTGGCCCAATGGACAGAGCACCGGCCCTGGATTCAGGAGGACCTGAAGGATTTAGGAGGACCAGCCTCAGACACTTAACAATTACTAGCTGTGTGACCCTAGGCAAGTCACTTAACCCCAATTGCCTGACCAAAAAAATAAAAAAGAATAAAAAAGAATGAATCAAGAATCAACTATTCAAAAGCCCCCAGCCAGGAAGATACCTTTCTTGTGGAAAAACTTAGGAAGGATCCCTCCTCAAACAGGTTCCCCCTTTTCAGCCTTTTTTGGAATGTACTACTTGAAATACTCAAAAGTCAATATCAAAAATGTATCTCCTATGTGTTTGGGATAGCATATTTTTCAGGGGATACACCCTGTTGATAGGCAGCCCAGTGGTATAATGTTGGACTTGAAGTCAAGAAGATCTAAGTTAAAATCCCGCCTAAGACATTTAGTAACCAAAAGTCATTGTATCTTTCTGAGCCCGTTTCCTCATTTGTAAAATAGAGATAGTTAAATCGTCTATCTCCCCTGGTGGTCGAGAGCATGTAAAATGGTTTGTGAGCCTTGTAGACCTTGTAATTGTTACCTGTTACAGTGGGCAGCTAGAAGGCATGGTGGACAGAGCTCTGGGCTTGGAATCAGGAAGACTCATCTTCATGAGTTCAAACCCAGCCTTAGACTCTTATTAGTCACTTAACCCTGTTTCCTTCAGTTTCCTCATCTGTAAAATGAGCTATAGAAAGAAATGGCGAACCACTCCAGTATCTCAGTCAAGAAAACCCTAAATAGCATCATGAAGAGTCAGACAGAACTAAAACAACTAAACAGCAGCCACAGTGGGAAGAGGGCTAGATATTTAATTAGAGGACCTAGGTTCAAATCTTTATTCTACCTGGGTGACCTTGGGCAAGTTGCTAATAATAATTTATAACTATAACTAAATTTCTATAGATTACGCTACACCAGACACTGTACTAAGTGCATTATCATTATCTCATTTGAGCCTCACAGCAACCCGGGGAGGTAGGTGCTATTATCAGAGGTTGAGTGACTTGCCTAGGGTCATACAGCTAATCAGCGTCTGAGACCAAATTTGAACTCAGTTCTTCTCATTCAATATCTAGCCTTCTGTAATATGGCACCACAAACTTGCTAACTGGCACAGTGGATAGAGCACAAGAACAAGCTTCCAAGAGAAAAGAAGGGGAGAAGAGAGACATTACCAAAGGGTAACATAGAGCCTAAGGGATGTTATTAAAAGGCTGAAATGACTCTGTGAGGAAAGGAAAATATGGCTGGATTTGGAGTCAGAGGAACTGGGTTCAGATCCTGCCTCTGCTATATACCTACTTAAGCTGCATGACATTTTTCAGATCTTTTGGGAGGGTTTCAGTATTCTCATCTTTAAAAGGAAGAAGTTAGATATATAATCTTTAAGATTCTTTCTTCTAGCCCTAAAATCCGATACTCCCATGTTATTATTGCCAAATTCAGCATCCTTTTCCTCCTCTTAACTCTCCTTAGCCTTTCTACAACATTTGACAATGTTGACCACCCCTCTGTGATGTACCAGAACTTAGTACACCTCTGCCTCTGCCCTGAGGGCTCTCTTTTTGATTGGCTCCTCCACGAGCTTCCATATAAGGAAGGTTCCCAGGCCAGCCATTCCTTCACTCCTCACCAAGCTACACTCCAGACTTGCTTGACCACATCCTGGTTTGGGGTACACCTCCTCCCAATCCCTTCCTTTCAGCTTTCTTTTATGTGTTTCCTATCCCATTAGAATGTAAGCTCCTTGAGGACAGGGGATATTTTTCTTTTCTCTTACAGCCTTCAGCATAGTACCTGACATATTAAGTGCTTGTTGATGGATTGATTAAGACTTGCTGTTAGGAATTTTTCCTTACAACAATTCCCAATGTGCTGCTTTGAAACTTACACCCATTGCTCATAATTCAGGTTAAAAAGCAAACAAACAAAACCCCTCATTACTCTTAAGCTTTATTTTGCATCTGTCTCCACAACCCCACAACTCACATAAAAAGCCTCTACTGAAAGATTATCTTCTTTTACCTCATACACAGTACACAAGCAAGTCTCTGCCATAATGTTTGACTAACCGTGGTGACTCACTTACCTTTTGCCTCCCTCCTGTCTCCTGGCATCTAGATGGTGTGTCACTTTCTTACATCAGCATTTATTCCCGGGAACAGCACCTCTCCCCAGTTGTCCCTCCATCCCTTATTTTCCCACCAGGCAGCTGAGCCAAGGTTTTGAAATTACCTGGGATTGTTTCCCATAACATCTGGAAAAGGGAAGTATACAGCACTTGCTTCTTTCAGGGCAGACACCTGTAAGCTGAGAGACAGAGACAGATTTCTAGCATCTGGCACTCCATAGTAATAGAGTGAAATGAGGAGAACGAAGATAATTTATATAACAATATTGTAAAGAAAAACAGCATTTAAAGACTTGAGGAGCCTGATCGATGCCATGACCAACTAGAATCTTAAAAGACTCAGTGGTAAAACATGCTACTTTCCTCAAGAAAGAGCAATGACAGACTTAAAATGTAGAATAAGACATGTTTTAGACCCAGCCAATATGGGAACTTAGTTTGCTGGATTATGCCTATTTCTTGTAAGGGTTTTGTTATTCTTTTTTCTTCCCCCAGTGAGAGTCGGGGAGGGTAGAGGTGAGAATACAAGGGGCTATAGAGTTAGAGTGACAATCAAAAAAAAAAAAGAAAAGAAAAAAAATGTTCATTGAGATGGCTTTAAAAAAATAGAGAAGAGAAAGAAGGAAATCCAGAAAGAAGCACAGGCAAGCAGGACAACTTTGAAAACTTACAGGTTGAACTTATTATGTACTTAAAAGGAAAAATGAGCTGCACATAATAGAGGTCTTTAGTTTTATGTCCAATCTTTTTTCTGTTCTACTGTGTATATGGAAAGTCCCGTTTTATATGGTGTTTGTTAAATTCAAAACAAAAATAAAATTTTAAGAAATGAAAACTACTGTGAAATTGTTCCTAATTTCAAAACAATTACTGGTAGTAAATTGTCACATCCTTTCTATTAAGAAAATAATGATATTGTTAGGTTCAGGATAAATTTATCTGAAAAAAATTTTTAGTCCCCGTTGTGTTATTTAGGCTCAGTTAGTAATAAGCATTCAGAAAAGTGTCTAAAAGGTCTTACTGAAACCTTCCTTCAAGTATAAGGTTCAACAGCAGTAAAAAAAAAAAAAAAAAGGCGGGGGGGGTAATAATTGTCCTACAGATCACAAAATAAAGCACAAACTTCTTAACCTGCTATCCAAAGCTCTTTTTAGCTTTATTATGTACAACTTCCCTTCACAAATTGAGTACTCCAGCCAAACCAGATTTATTCCTTGACCTCATTTTGCCCTCTCCTACCACTATCTAATTGTGCATGCAGACCCTCATGCCTAAAACAGACTCTCCCCTCAGGTTACTAAGCCTGAGGACCCAAACCCTGAGTGACCTGCTTGACCCAGAGCCCTGGTGGATCAAAAACAGCCAAGACGGAGCTACTCATCCATCAGGTATGCCTGATTTGGAAATGAACTTCTTAGAAGTGAATGCTTAGTAGCAAGTGCTTTGTGTTGGAGCTCACTCTCTCAATGACCAAAGGACCATAGCGAGACTGTGGCCCCTCAGAGATGTGGACTAATTCGTCAGCCTGGGAAATTCTTACAGACATTTCTCAGAATAATTACAAAGGAAACTAATTGTATGGAAATGCAGTTATCAAAATACTTTTCAAAACAAGCTCACAATCAAGGTTAGGAATCTCTGGTTTAAATGATCTCTAAGGCTCTTTCTAATTCTAAAGCCTGTGATCCCATGATCTCATCCACTGAAATCCTTCCTTTCTTTCAAGACCCAGCTCATGTGCTTTCTCCTCTGTGAAGCCTTCTCTGATGCCCCCAGATAAATCTTACCTCCTCTAATTTTTCATGACTCTTGGCCTGAACTCCCTCCTCCCCACTCTCAAACCTGTAATCTCATGCATTCTCCTCCCCCCACCTCCAGCCTTGTCCCACAACCATCCCTGCATGCAAATGAGAGTTGTTTGGGACATGTAGAGGTTAAGGGTCTTGTCAGTGTTATACAGCTAATGTGTGTCATGGGCAGAACTCAAACCCAGGGCCTCCTGACTCTAGCCCTCTTTCTACTCCAACAGAATTGTACTGCCTCTCTTACAACCTAACTCAATTGTCAGTTCCTTAAGGCCCCTGATTTTGTGTTTGCTTTTCTCTTTCTTTTTTGCATCTCGTACATAACAGATACTTGGTAAATGTTTGCTGAATTTGGATTTGTTGGGTGTTGTTGCCTGGCAGTCTAACTGTATGTGCGCCTTGCAGGCCTTTTTGTATAAACCGCTGGTGAGTCATCTCTAGCTCCAGTCAAGCAGGCTGCCTCCATTGTCCTGATCTTAAGGGTGGGGTTCTGGGTGATCTCCCTAATCTGCCCTACCGGGGAAATGGCTCTTCCTTTCTGAAGCAGGACTGAATCTAATCCCAGTAAGGAATCTGGGATGGAGAGAAACAGCCAACAGGTTACCTTCCCTTTGTATTCCCAAGGAGGTGCCTTTTGGGCCTTCTCAAGGTCAGAGGGGAAATGGAGCTCCCCATGAATAGGGCTGTGTTTTCCTTTGCAGACAGGGTTGTGTCTTGCCCCATTCAGATTTCCACACCAAAATAAATTCCCTCAGTCTACCAAGGGCAAAAATCCCCTAGGATTGCTCATCCCTGAGATTCCCAGTTTGCAGATGCCAGGAACTGAACCAGACAAAATGATTTATGTCAAATTTACAAGAAAGAGATTCCGGACAAACCACCCAGCCCAATGCAGACATTGTCCTCTTTTCCTCTCGGACTAAAAGAGCAAAGACAGTTACTCCTCCTCTAGGGGGGAAAACCAGAATTCTCACTCTAAGTGCAGAAAGAACAATGCAAGCTGGGATAAGACTTTGGATCTTCATTATTTTACAATGATGTCATTTCCCAATACCACTCCTCCCAATAGAACCTTCTGTGGTTACAAAGAAATACAATTAGAAAGACAAATCCCCACGTTGTCTGATAGTGCTTGACTAGTTGCCCACCTTAAATCTATTCTCTCTCCCAAGAAAAGGGAGAAAGGTTTTATTGGGAGTCATGACATTGACCTGCATTTAGATGTCTTTTATTGTCCTTTTCTTTTGATTTATGGTAGTTGTTTTGTATATTATTTTCTTTGTTTTGTTTACCCTGAATCAGTTCATACAAATCTATATGTATCTATTCAAGGGGGTACAAGGTCGAAGTGGCTAGATGGTATGGACAGAGCACTGGACCTAGAAGGAGGAAGACCTGAATTCAAATCCAGACTCACTTACTAGCTATGTGACCCTAAGAAAGTCACCTAACCTCTGTCTGCTTTAATTCCCTTATCTGTAAAAGAGATATAATAATAATTATACCTCCTTCCAGAGTTACTGTGGTGATTAAATGAAAAAAAATGCTTATAAAGTGTTTTGCAAACCTTAAAGTCCTACATGCCATTAGCTATTATTATTATTATTCACAAGTTTCTGAAATGATCCAGAACATGGCATTTATTTCTAAAAAAGCCAATGCTGAAACACACACAAAAAAATCTATATCAGCTCATTTTGTGGTGGCAAAGAATTTGAAATCAAAGTGATGCCCATATTGATGTGGGATCGAGATTATTGTTTTGTTTTGTTTTGTTTTGTTTTGGGGGGAGGCAATTGGGGTTAAGTAACTTACCCAGGGTCACACAGCTAGTAAGTGTTAAGTGTCTGAGGCCAGATTTGAACTCAAGTCCTCCTGACTCCAGGGCCGGTGCTCTATCCACTGTGCCACCTGGCTGCCCCTGGGATGGAGATTATTATAATGAGACTGATAATAAATTTATCCATACTACAAATATAACTATCTTTCCTTTCCCTATTCGAGAGATATCTTTGCACTTTTCTGGTTCTCTCCCTGTGGTCACTCACAGTATTGCAATAAAACTGGGGAAACTGAGTCACTGAGTCTTATAATTCTTTTGGGACGACTCATGTTTGATCTGACCCTAATTCTATCCTACATCACTATGATTGAACAAGCTGCATTATAGTATTGTGATGGCATATTACTGTGTTGTAAGAAACAACAAGCAGGATGCTTTCAGAAAACGTTGGTAAGACTTATATGAACTGACAGAACCAGGAGACCACAGAATACAGGAATAGCAATATCATATGATGATCAACTGTGAATAACTTACATATTCTCAGAAACATGATGATCCAAGACAATTTTGAAGGACTTAAGATGGAAACTGCTATCCATGCCAGAGAAAGAACTGATGGAATCTGAATGCATACTTAAAAAAAAAAAAACTTTCTTTTTCTCATTGTTGCTGGGGTGGGGGGCGAGAGTTTGGTCTGGATTTTTTTGTTTTTGTTTTTACCACATGGCTGATATGGAAATATGTTTTCCATGACTATACATGTATACTCTATATTAAATCGCTTGCCTTCTCAAAGAGGAGAGAGAGAGAGAGAACTTGGAACTAAATATTTTTTAAAACAAATGTTAAAAATTGTTTTTACATGTAGCTGGGAAAAAAATTTAAAAACCCAAACCCCCAAACAAAAAGCCCTTACATCTCCTACCCTTGTACAAATGGTCACCCATGTCCAAAATCTGCTCCCACTTCCTAGCTCCCTCCTTGAATATCTAGCTTCTTTCAAATTCCAACTCAGGTATTATTTCTTACACAAGGACTTTTCTGACTGCCCAGTTATTCACACTCTCTCCATTAAATGCCTTGTATCAGTTTGTCTATGCTTATGTTTGCTTAATTTATATACCAGAAAATGCTGATACTATTTCACTTTTCCTAATTGAATGGAGGAAGGTAGTTAGAGGATGGAAGAGAGTATTGGGAGTAAAATTCACATCATGGAAGATTACTGAGCATTTTCATTCTTCTCATTGTATCTTAAAAGCTTTTTTATGCTACTCATTGCTCATGAGACGACATCCGAATGAACTTGGCAAGTCATTCTCTTTCTCTGAGTCTCAGTTTCTTCATCTGTAAAATGAAGCCAATTGGATTCCATAATTTCTAAGATGTCTGGGATCCAGTGTTCTATGATTTATAATGCTATGAGCAAGTCTTCTGAGCCACGGCAGGGAATGGGGATCCAAACGAGTTTATGAAAGCATTTCCCTTATCCTCCCTTTGTCAACTTCACTAGAAATATGGCAGGAGGGAAAGGAAAAGCACTTGGCTCACTTCAAACTGGAGCAAGTATCTGTTTCTACCCAGAGCAGATGTAATTGGTAACAGGGCCTGAATCTTGGACTAAGACTATACTAATTTCCTCTGATTTATCCAACCAAAAAGGAAAAAAAAGAGAAGAGAAGAAGAAGAAAACCTAATCTAAATCAGATCTGGAAATTCAGGAAACCCATTGTGTTGCTACACGGAGCAAAACATTTGCAAGTCATCCAAAGACTTTTTCCTTCCTCAGAGAAAGAGAACAACAAAGTTTATTTGTGAGGAGGAAGAAAAAAAATATCATTGCAAAGCACCTGTAGTTCATTGGTGAGTTGTCCAAGCTTAACCAAAGATAAATTTATAATGACCCTTTGGCAATTACCTAAACACTTTCACTGTTCTCTCACTGACCCCACCTCACCCCAGAATCTGGTTATGGTTGAATAAGTCAATTTGCTCTTTTTGTTGTTGTTGTTGTTGTTGTTGTTGTGTGTGTGTGTGTGTTTGTTTTGTTTTGTTTTTTCGAGGCAATGAGGGTTAAGTGACTTGCCCAGGGTCACATAGCTAGTAAGTGTCAAGTGTATGAGACTGGATTTGAACTCAGGTCCTCCTGAATCCAGAGCCGGTGCTTAATCTACTGCACCACCTAGCTGGCCCCAACAAATAAGCCCCATTTTTTCCTACTTTTTTTGGTGGGGGCAGGATAACATGGGTTAAGTGACTTGCCCAGGGTCACACAGATAGCGTCAAGTGTCTGAAGCTGGATTTGAACTCAGGTCCTCCTGAATCCAAGGCTGGTGTTTTATCCACTGTGCCACCTAACTGCCCCTCAAGTCACTCTTTTCTGTTCCCCTCAAGGGGAAAAGAAGATCAATAATAGCAGAGGCATTTTATTGTCTCATTAGAACGCCAATCTCCCACTTCCCGCTGCAGTTGGCACTACTTAAAACTTTTCTGACACATTACTTTAAACCTCAATGCTTCAAGTCAGTTATGTCCTTCAGAAGCCACTGTTCCATGCCAAGAGTTATTAGTCAGACTAAGAAATGTATTCTCAACATCCTAGAAATAGCAGAGAGGCTTTATCTATGTCTATACAGCTCCCTCCTCTTTCCATCCTTTTCTTGGCTGCTGCTGGGCAAGGACTGTTTTCATTTGGGACTTCATATCCTCAGTGCCAAGTACAATACCTGCCTGATAGAAACTTATGAAATGTTTGTTGATTGAGTGATTGATTGGCTAATATCAAAGTTAGGGGCATAAGAGCCTAAGACTTTCATCTAAGAATCCTCTGTAGTTGAGGAAGGGAGGCGATGTGGAGGGGAGCTAGAGATGCCGATTGCCACTTTTCCACTACACAAGGCATTTCAATGTCCAAGAGACCCCCCATTGGTGACATGCTAGGGGCCACTACAGTCATCTGGTTAGGGAGTAAGAGTAGTCAAGGAAGGAAAATGTGACAAAATTAAAGGAAGAGAAAAGGGATGTGTTGGCCAAAGGGGTGTGGTGAAAAGCCTGTCCTCTTGGTCTAAGTATGCAGTCAATGTCCTCAAAGCAAGTCCTTTGGGGGAAGTGATTAAGGCTGTATCTCTTTCCACCTTTTAATTTTCCTAAATTGCTTGGAAGGAAATGGTACAAGGATGCAACTTCTTTTCATGTTTCTTCATGGATTTAAACTGATGTCTAAGACATGGACTCAAAGTAATGGTTTCGAGGTCTTAGATTTAGGCAACCACCATCATTAAGCAGATTGTTCCAAAGGTCAAAGACTGATGCATTTAATTGTATTGGTCTCTCAGGCAAAGCTGACAAAGGGAGCAAGTGAAAGGGGAGGCAATTAGAAATAAGGTGTTCCAGCTGCGGTCAGGACTTGTTTCCAAGCTATTTTATTTTGTACTTGGTGGAGAAATTAATGTTTGCTTTCAGTTTTGAGTCTGATACAAGCACATTCCATTCCTGAGTTCAGGTCAGCCGTGCCAGTGAGTGACATAATGTCCACTGAGTAATAGGCTATAGGAGGTACACAGGTTGTGCATAAGAAAGGTTATAGTCCATGAAAGCAAATTCTCTGTCCACATATCATTGGGAATGGTCTGTAATTCAGGAAGTAATTGTTCTGAAGCGAACTCACATGAATTCACCTTCAGGAGATTAGAAGCTGATGTCACCATGAGGGTGAAGTCATCAGTGATGACTTAAACTAATGAGATAATGCCAGGACTAGGGAGCAGGCTGTGCAGGCACAGAGCTTAACTCCTTCTCTGCACAACCCTCTCTTTCCCTTGCTCATACTAGTCTTTTCAAGAGCCAGGTCAGAACAACAAAGTCAGTTTGTGGGTAGAGCATCCCACTGCCTTGGTACTCAGGCTTCATGACCAAGAAGAAATTGTGAAAACAGTAGGCTTTCCTCGATGAATAATCCTAGGACTGAGCCCCCAGTTTCAGTGTCATTCAGCCTGCCTACACTCTCATCTCCCAGCAAAGAATTCCTGTCTTGCCCTCTTTGAGGAAGCCAGCTCTCCCCTGCTAGCCTGAAGCCAAGGAGCACTCCTGAGCACCACTTCCATCACACCTTGAAATACAGATCCAGAACAGAATGCTTCCATTTCTGAAGCCTTCCTTTGTGTAGTATTCCTACAATGTTAGAAACATTCTTACCCCCTCACACTTCCTGTTAAGTGGGTCACCAGAAATTGTTGGTTCGGTGTGATGTTCACAGTTTGATGATATTTCTCCCTTAGGAGCTGCAGAGTGAACCTACCATAAATCTCAAGAGAGAACCTCTCCTTGTCTCTCTGTCCTCAAGATTCCCCTGGGACAGGTCAGTGACAAAATTCACATTACAAGGGTCCACTTCCTGAAACTTCTACAGGAAATCAGGGGAACCTTGTGTTTAGAATTGACTCATACCAGAGAGAGAAATATTTGCGGTACTCCCATATATCCTCAAAATCTTTTCATGTTTCCTACCAAATAAAATTTGTATTCATTCAAGGCCCTCTCCAATCTGAGCCCATCCTACATCTCTGACCTTGTCTCAATTAGCTCCCTTTTACCTGTGCTATGGCCAAAATTGACTATGCATCTCCTATATGCAAAGTACATTTTTTTAACTCCCAGCAGACTCTGTTCCCTGAACTTGAAATGTTCTCCACATACCCCTACTTTCCCTAACTATTGAAATCCTACTGTGATGTTTAAAATCTAAATTGTGTGGTCGCCTTAAATTAAAAGCTTTAGCACCAGTCTTTGGGCATTAAGCATTTATTAAAGCATGCCACGTATTCACGTGGAGTTCAGAAAGTTAAGAAAAGGCCTATCTAGCCTAGAGTTCCAGCCTGGTCTGGTTCTTCCTCAAGTCCTCTGCCAACAAACCTGCTTCAACCACTAACTCCCCTCAAACTGTGTGGAAGCTTTTTATCGGTCCAGAGCATAGGAGGTCCTTACACACTGCTTCAAGCTGATTGATTAGCGTCTTCCAAATCCATTGGTTCACTGGACTTGAAGGGGGTCTCCAGTTAAGTTCAAAGTCTTTAGCTTCTAGAAACAATACCTTCTAAAGGGCTAGCCAGGTGTGCTTACAATCTAGTTAACTTGAAATAGGCTAATCAGCAGTCAATCACTCTCACTTAATTCAATCAGTTTGGATTAATGTCCAGGTGAGCCTTTGAGTATCTACCAAATCCCATTATTTTATCACACTACCAATCCTTTAATACCCAGGTCAAATGCCAGCTTCTTCATAAGTTCTTGTCGGATCCCCTCAGTCAGTGGCCAAAGCTTTTCAAACTTATGAATGACACAAAGGCAAGAAAAATGGATAATATCTTGAGAATTTAGAATGATACACCAAATTTACACCAACCAATCAACCAGCAAATATTTTAAATGCCTTCTATAGGCCACTGGGCTAGGTACTTGGATACAAATATAAATGAAAAACAATGTGTGCTTTAAGGGCCTTGCAATCTATTGGGGGAGATGATGTGTAACTATATACATACATGTATACATTTATATGCATATACATAAATATAGACAAATGTATGTCTATACAAATTGATACAAAGTATTTGGGGGAGGACATTAGCAGCTGGGGGTATCAGTAGAAGCTACATATAACAAATGGTTCTTGAAATTAGTGTCAAAGACTAGGAATTCTAAGAGATAGAAAGTGGTGAGAAGGGAGTGGACTCTACTTGATCAATTAAACAAGCAGAATTTATTCAGCATTTGCTACCGTCAGGCACTGTGCTAAGCACCAGATCTCCAAAGGAAAGTAAAAGTAGTGCCTGTCCCCAAGAACCTCACATTCTACTGGGCAAGACAGCATGTAATAACTAAGTATATGCAAGATATATATGGAGTAAATGAGAAGTAACTTCAGAGAGGGAGGCACTGGAAGGTGGGAGGGCAGAGTACCTAAGGAAAAGCCTCCTGCAGAAAGGGCAAAGAAACTTGAAGAAAATCAGGAAAAATAAAAGACTGAGATAATAAGGGAGAGCAATTCTAGGCCTGGGAACCACAGAGAATTAATCAACCAAGTTAGAATTTCAAGAAGACACATACATAAATTTGGAACTCAAAACTATAAATTAAAATGTTTATTATTTAAAAAAAAAAAAAGAAGACGTACTGAAGATGAAAACCAGGGCACAAAATGGAGAATGACTAAAGAGCATACACTATAGTCCTGTAAGATTAATGTCAGGCGACTGAAACTCAATGTTAACTGAGACTAATAAGGAAAGCTAAGGACAAGAAAGAGATTTGTTAGTTTTAAAAGCAATATTGGGGGAAACAGTAGGATCAAAGAAGAAATCGGACAAATGTTTAGTGTGGTACAATGATAACCAATAGTGAAGAGAATGCAGAGCTGCTCAATTCAAATTTTGTTGCTGTTTTCTTTAGCAGGAAGAACGATTGCTAAAGTTAGAAAGAGCAGAACAGAAATAGTCAATAAGAAGTTGGTACCCAAGAGAAGTAGACAGATTCCATGTGAACATCTTGGTTGTCCTTGATGAGTTGAAGTAACCAAACCTAGATGAATTATCATCCCATGGAAGTAAAAAAAGCTGGTAGATGTGATTGTGAATGATATGGAACATGAGAGAAGAATTGAAGAACTGGAGATCAAACATGCTATTTTTTTTCAAAAGAGTGAAAAATAGAGCTGACAAACTGAAGGCCAATGGATCTGTCTCTGATTCTTTTTTCTTTTTTCTTTCTTTTTTTTTTTTTTTGCAGGGCAGTGAGGGTTAAGTGACTTGCCCAGGGTCACACAGCTAGTAAGTGTCAAGTGTCTAAGGCCGGATTTGAACTCAGGTCCTTCTGAATTCAGGGCTGGTGCTTTATCC